>NC_090175.1:23689725-24342225 GCF_024679245.1 Pseudorasbora parva
TTCCCCCCAGAAAACGAAAAAAAAATTAATCAAAAAAATTATATATATATATATATATATATATATATATATATATAATTTGTACTAGAAAAAAAATCTCTAGCAACGCAATAGTGCAAATACATGACACTAAATGATTCATATGATTATAATAAGATAAATGTTTTTTTTTTTAGAAAGAATATCCAACTAGGCCTATATACAAATACATTTATGTAGTACAAAAGTTCTGCTGCGGAAAACCATTCGAAAAATTTAAGAATATTTTGGATTTTTAATAGTCTGTGCCATTATGAGGTCAAACTATTTTAATTTATATAAAAATAAATGTATTTCTTTTACAGAAATCCAAGGAAAATGCCTCCGACAGCAATGTAAGAGCAAAGACTATTATGCAAACAAATGTAATGAATATACTATATTTCTCTTGAGGATTTCTAACGACAATGTTTCTGTTTTCTTGACAGAGCTCAGAATCGCTTGAATCTGACTCAGATGAATCGGTATAACTAACAACTGTTCATATCTTTTCACAATTTTACAAAACCTCTATAGATGAGTAAAACTAAAAATGTATTTTTTTTATATTTTGTTTCAAGATCTCTAAAGAGAGCGAAAGCCATTCTGTGGAAAGCCTGGTAAGTTATGTAGTTTCCCTATAACAACAACAGCTCTAAAGCCTTTTTATTGCATGTTTATATGTCCTATGTCTTATGCTTATCTAGATTGGAAAAGGCGAGACTGCACTTACATCAGATAACACTCAAAGCAGCAAAGAGAACGTCCGTAGGGTAAGAAACATCGCATTTTATGTAGCCTATCATACAAAGTGTGTGGTCACACTAGAATAATGACCATCATGATACATTCATACAGGGCTGGATCTACACCCTCAAATGGGTCCATACGAACAACAGCGGCAAAGTGCAAGCGACCAGCCAGCCAGACGAAAATGATATTAAGCCCACTAGTAGCAGTGAGTCAAGTGAAAGCCAGGAAACGGTTGTTCTGAGCACAAAGGAAGAGGATAAAAGTGCCGACACGAGTGAAAGCACCGAACACAGCTATAGTGTTGAAGGTACCGAGCATAGTACGACCAACAGCAGCAGCAGCAGCAGCAGCAGCAGTGAAAGCACCGAGTCCAAAAACAGTGCTGATGATAGCGAAAGTCGCTCAACTGAGTGCCTTCCCGGGGATGACAGCCAAGACTGTGACAGCGAGGAAGACTTTCCTCAGGACATCGGTGATGATGGTGCAACCGACCCTTTCAATGGCTTCCTAATGCCTGATGTCACTGAGCCATAGCAGCAGTTTAACACATAATCTTATGACTCGATGCTCTGATATCTGCAAGTGGAAATCCCAGGAACATATTAAAATGGGAATGTTTTATTAAGGAAAATATTTAAAGGAGGGTATGTAAGGAAATTTATAGAATATGATTTAATATAAATGTTAATAATAATGTTTTAAGGAACCTCAGTCAACATTATTATTAATTTTATGCATACATGATATTTTGTTTTTATACTTTACAATAAAGTCTCATTTGTTAATGTATTAACTTACATGAGAAATATATTCTTATAGCATTTATTAACCTTTATTAATGTTAATTAATAAAATGTAAATTGACAGTGCACTAGTTAACATAACTGTTAACTTAGTAAATGTTTAACATTAACTAATATTATTAAATGCTGTAAGAATTGTTTATTGTTAGTCCATGTTAACTAACTAATGTTAACAAATGAAACCACATTGTAAAGTGTTAGCAAATTGTGTGCAGTATTGTTTTTTTTTTTATTATTTATAGATTTTATAGTCATTTATTTTTACTGTTGATATTAACCATTTTCAAATAAAGAAAGAAAAAGTATGCAGTGGTTGTTTTTTCCCCCCATGAATTATTCATGCTAAAAAGTTGCAAACGCAAGCACCTCCACATTCCTAAAATGAAAGGGTTGCCCTAATGCAATCCAAGAGTAATTATCAACTCCATTGCCTATAATTTCACAGATTTAGTTCATACCTTTGCAAAAGCATGTCTAAACAATAAAAATGTGTATAGAGAGCTGAAATGACTGTTGTGTAACACCAAGCTATGAAAGAGCACTTTAAGCATAGAATATTGCAACAATTATACGTGTGCGCGATTGACTTATTTACAAGTAATATATCATGTCTGTCAAACACATGTCATTGCTGTTTTGATACCACAAGATGGTGGCAAACTTTAAAGTACAGAGGTGGGGTTTCCCTAGGAAGAACATCAAACTCATACAAACATTACACACCAAGCGGGACTTTCTGCCGTTTCATGTGTGCTGCTTTTGGCAGAGGGATAAAGATTCCTTATACTGAGAATGAGGGTTTAGACATTGTAAGTGTGTTAATTACTGTATAATTAAAATGACTGTTTTATGGTTCAATCTTCAGATAACAGACTAAGCACCGCTGGCTTTCATTGTCTAGACAATTGGCATAATGTGATCCAAGATAATGGCAGGCACACTATCTATTATGACAAGGAGGGATGGTCTGAAACTTTTAACAATTTTACTATATGGGACTACAAAAGTGTATATAAATAAAATTTAAAAAAGTAAAAAAAATTGGGATTTTTTTTTTTAAGAAAAGCTTAGGCCACATGAAATTGTCAGGTATGCATTCCCTCAGATTTTACAGTTAGAATATATTTTAAAAATATTACTGACATAGAGCAGGAAATCATCTGATTGTTTAATCCATAGACCGTAAAAAAATATATCATCAGAGGCCTACAACAAAAATACTGTATAGCCTACAATACAACACAATAACATTTGTCTTATTTAGGTATTTTATTTAAACGTTATGCAGTGCATAAAATAATATGGGTCAGTTGCAACACAGTCAATTTGTCAAATTAGCACACAATTATTTTGCATGATCTCAATAAGATGCTGAATACACTCATTTTACACTTCACATTTAAGCGTCAAACATAGGTAATAATGTAATGTGTGTGTTTTGTACATTTAAATTATGTGTGTATATTGATTTCTTTTGTTTTACTGCAGACCATGTTCCTAAATTGCACTTATAAAGAATTGTCGAGCCAAACATGAAAATAGTGTCACCATTTACTCACCCTCATAAAAAGATATTCTGAAAAATGTTGGGAACCAAACAGTTTCAGTTTCCATTGAACTCCACGATAAAAAAAAAAAAGTGAGATAATATGAACAGAAGCTGTTTGGTTACAAACATTCTTCAAAATATCTTCTTTTGTGTTTTGCAGAAGACGTACAGGCTTGAATTGGAACGACATGAGCGTGAGAAGCCTAATTATGGTCAATCTTCATCTTTGGGTGGACTTTTAAAAATGAGAAAAATGTTTTTGTTCATGTCTTATCTTCTTTGATAAAGAAGCTTTTATAAGCCTTGCCACCTTGCAAGTTCAACAGGCAGCTCTTCATAAGCTCCACGCGTGAACGATATGAACTTTATATGACTAAAGCGTGCTGAAGTCCAGTTAAACCCGGGTTTAACATAGTCCGCGAGCCACGCGAAAAAACTAAACTGTGTCCCTATTATAATCAAGGAAGCTGTCTAAACTAGTTTTTAGTTTTTTTGTATCGCGTCACTGGCGTGGGTAGCGCGCATTCTTCGTGCACACGCACCAGGCGGCGTCAAGCAAGCTGAACTGTGATCTCCCAAACCTGATATCACACAGGAGGAGAGACAACTTTCTAAAAAGTGTAAAACCACAATTAAATCGCACACGGCTCCAGAGTTAACCTCTTTTAATACTAAAATAGGGGCTGTTACCTAACTATTTTTTATGTGAAGTACGAGAAAAAATATACCCAATTTGAGACGGGGGGAAGTCCCCGCAAGGAAATCCCCTCTTCATAAGATAATTTCGAAATTGAGTGAGGCTCTCTCAGGCTGAAGCTTTCTGCTTTTGGTCTACAGCCGACGCCTGTAAGCCCGTAAGCCCATGACACTCAAACCTGTACAATATATGGGAAATTCGTTGTTTATGTACTACTCGTTTTAACGCGCGAGCGGATTGTTCAGCATGGATGAGATGAAGAGGGAGAACGAGGCGCTGAGGGCGAAGTTGCGCAGTTGCTCTACCCTCAACACATTTTACCACGAAACACAACAAGAAATTGCTCGTTTAAATCTCTTGGTTACATCCAAAGACGGAATTATCGCCGACTTAAAGGCAAGACTGGGGAAGTATGAGAAAACCGTGGTCATTGAGGGAGAGGATCCGTATATTGTAGGGCCGTCGAAATCTCTAATCGAAAGTTTGTGTAAGGAAATTTGCAAATTAAAGCAAAAACTCACGGAATCAGAGGCGGACACCGCCCAGAGATTGGAAGCCAGTAAAACAGTAAGTTACAACACATTTCTCACTTGTGTTCCTCCTTATATGCAAACAATCATCATATTGATTTTTTTTCTTTTATTTCATACCAACCACCCTAAAACAGTGTATGCTATACCTTCTATGTAAAATAGTTGAATTCCTCAAGAAAACATAATAACAGTGAATAATATATACAGCTTTATACATTTGGTCTCCTAGAGTGCCCTAAATGCTCTAAAACAAACGAGACTGACCAGTAAATCAATTTATCATGATTTAAGATGTTTGTTTTTATTCAATAGATTTGTACCATTTGTTCGTCTCTAAGAGTATTTGGATACTTCACAGTATATGCTTGCGCTGTGGCGAGAAACAAGTGCATTTCTTGTTCACGTTCATCTGAACTATCAGAAAACCGGCATGAGAGAGTATCCTGACTGTTTGCTTGTTCCAGGAGATTCAGCGATTGAAAGAAAAGTTGAAGGAGAAGGATCAAGAGCTGAAGACCATCAGGGAAAGGCCTGAGCAGGAGAAAGAGAGGGAGATTCAACAACTACGCTCCACCTTGGCCGAAAGGGACCGGACACAGGCCACCAGGGCCGTGCTTTGCAACTCTCTTGCTGAAGAAGCGGAGCAGCTGAGGGCCCAACTGGGGGCCACCGTGCAGGTGTGCCAGGAGCTTTTGGGGCACATGGAGAAAGAGAAGAGCAAGACAGCCATGACAGATCAGAGAGCTCAAGTTAATGAGGTGGGTTGGAAGCTATCAGCATTCTGCAAAATCTGGATCACCTTCTAAAAACTTAGAAACCGATGTTTAATAATATGTATAACATTTTTCTATCTTCTTAAGACAATAGATTCCCCCGAAGTTCCCCATCTAAATGTCATCATCAGCAAGTTAGAAGAGGAAAATAACCAGCTTAAAAAGAGAGTCGCCTATGTAAGGATCACATGATCACTGACATTTGATTTACCCTTGTCATATGCAGAAAATGTCACTTTGTAACTTTTATGGAAACAAACAGCAATGTAAAATATTCTTGGAAAATTGTGTAGTTTTTTTTTCTGTTCACATCATAAATACATGTTTTTGTTCCATCTCAGGTGGAAAGTTTAAACTCAAAGTGGCAGAAGTATGACTCCAGTAGAGAGGAGTACGTGAGGGGTTTGTGTCAAAAGTTGAAAGAGTCAAACGGTCTGGCATCCGCAGGTCCGACCCTGACCCAAAATCAGGCTGTGGGCGGCACGGCTTTGATCCAGCAGGAGATTGCGCGGCTCAACGGCCTCCTGCAGGACAAGATGATGGAGTGCGAGAGACTCGGTAGAGAGAGGGATGACAATACAAGAAGAGACCACGAGCGCATTCTGATGCTTGAGCAGCAGGTCTTTATCAGTTCAACTAGCAGAATTTGAATTTCTTTTAAACAGGAAGTCATTGTATTTTTGTTACAGCACAGATGAGAAGTAGTTAGGCTTGGTTTGCTGCCCATAAACCGAGTCCTTGTTCTCTCATATAGGTTCTGGCCTATATTGAGGACTTCAAATCAGAGAGGGCAGACCGAGAGAGGGCTCAGGGTAAAATTCTGGACCTTCAAGACGAAGTTGGGCGACTTCAATTGCAAATACGCACACAGGCAAGTATCATTAAAAAAAGCCTTGATAAAAGAATGAAAAAGAAAATTTGACCTTTTTATGACAAGCTTAGTCTGGGTTGTAAAATGTCATGACTCCTCGGAATACAAATTATATTTACAGATGAATAATTCATATTTTGACAAAATATATTGTTTAAAAATGATTTGAAATAGATTTTGAAAGCACTCTTGTATCCTTATTTATTACTAAACCCAAACAGACTAAAAAAAATTAATCTGAAAAAGCATCTCAAAAATATTACTGCAAACGAACATGAACAAACCATGACCAATAGGACATCTGTATTTTTTATTAACGTTAACAAAGATGAACAAATACAATAAAAATGTACTGTTCATGGTTAGTTCATGTTAGTTAACTAATGAAACCTCAATGTAAAGTATTACCAAAAATGTAGAGATGGGACTATATGATTTGATTTTGAGATGTGGACTTTGCACTCAATAATTAATGCGAACTTGCGGTTGAGGGTTTGGAGATATAACTAAATTATTGGAGAAGTTCAGCATACAACAGAGAGAAGTCTGTCTTTCTGATGAAACATTACTAGGTAAAAAATTAAAAATAGATGGATGATTCATTCACAATAAGATCATAAATATTTTACAATCTAGATAGATTGAATGTTTTTATTTAACACCAACATAATTTCCCCCCATTCTTTGTCGTACTACTAAATAACCCAAACCAGCACCAGTTTTTTGTTGTTGTTTTTTTAAACCAAAGGTAATGTCCTTCTAATAGCATGCATTGTTTCTTCATCACACAGAGCGTCCAAGATGCCTCCCCGTCACGCCGACTTCACATGGGCCTTAAAAAAGTCACCCACCGCCAGGCGGAAACAGCCGAACCACTAAGGAACAGTCCCCCAGAAACAAGCTCAAAGAGGACTATCAGTAACACTGCACCGCAGGGAGCTGCTGAACTACAGTGCCCTCGGTGTCTCACCAAATACGACGATGAGCACGCGGCCGAATACCTAAACCATTGGGACGAGTGTGCCAAGCTGTGAGTCTCTCACCTCACTGACTTTTCACAGGGCACAGAAAGCACTGAGGACAAAATCACTACAAGCTCGCAGACTGTGGGATGCGTGACAGGGTGTTGATGAAGGCAGGGGCACGTTTAAACAGGATGGAGTCGAAGGAAGAGCTTTTTTTTTGTTTCTTTTTTTTCTTTTCTGTAGGCTTGGATTTTCGATTGTGGACTCGGTTGATGTTAAGAAGGTTGCTTGAGGCATAGGACTCAGAATATGACTTTGGCTTGGTCATTTCCAGTTCAAATGCTTACTCGCATGGCTGTCATTTAGAACGCAGATGGTTTGGTTGTGAAGTGATTCAATCTTAAGCATTTGCGGTTTATAAGTCACTGGGTTTTGCCATTTGTTTGGTGTCATGGTTTCAAGCATGGTACGAGTTTCAATCAGATTTCGCTTAATGCTGTACTGCAGATCTGTGTATAATTCAGATGGATCGTAAAATGGGTATCATATACCTAACTGATATGTATTCTCTATCAGCTGGTTTGCACTTTTGGCTATTTTAATTATTTCCAAGTACAGGTGATAAAGTACATATTCTTATATATTTAATACATAAGCTTGTTAATTATTAGAATATTGAATATAATTCATACTTTTGTCATGGTGCTATTTGTGAAACATTGTAATGTTTCCGTGTTTCATTTTCTGTTTAATTTTTTAAGTATATTGCCTTGAGCTTAAATTTTAAAAACAATTTTATTTGTACCAAGAAATGCAGAGCAGCACAGCACACACTATTAATAATACATTTAATATTTGACTTTGATATATAATCAAACTTCAGTTTCTGATCATAAATGTGACATGGTTCTGACGTATAACTTTCTGACGTATATTACTTTCTCAGACTTCTAGGCACCTTTTGACTGTGAGGTACTTGACATTTGATCCCCCTCTGCAGTTAAAAACATTCTAGTTTTAAGTAAGAGAGGAAGTTCCCTACATCCTGGTAAATTGAGATGAGAAACGCTTGTCTCTCAGTTGCTGCGTCTGACAAAATGGCCTCCAATTTCAGCACACTTTTACAGGGTTTAAAGACGTACACAAAACATCAATTGAAAATAAGGAATTATGACAAAAGTAAAATAGAAATGTGATAACTATAAGATGATTTATTTTTTTAATAAAATGTTTGCTTAGATCCTTTTCTAAACCTTGTCTGTGAGTGCATTTGTGCAGTTGAAGTTAATTATTAGTAAGATATGGGAAGCCAGACACTGAGATAGTTGTGATAATGCTGGTAACATCATGAGGCATAGTGTGTCATAAAGCATTAAACTCAAGTCCCATGGGATTCGAAAGAGTGTGTATGTGCACAAGTGGTGGAAAGTCCCTTCCCTAGCACAACTGAATGGACAGGCTATAACTGCAGCAAATTCTCAGCTGTCCTGAGGCCTGGAAGTGAATAGCAGAAGAGGGGTAGAGGGATATAGTGGGACTGGCTATTTAAAGGGGCTAGTGTCTATAACTATCTTTTATCAAAGACATATTCACTTAATCAAATTACTATTGTCTATTTAACATTACACATTTTGTACTTAGTACTGTAGCTTAACCACTGCCGTAGTTTTGAGAGGCCTGCAACACATATCCATCCGAGCCTTTATGAAGTGATTCAGACTGCGACTAAAATGCTATATATTTGCCATTGGTGACAGTCCGAAAAATCTTGTGTGCGTTGTTATGCATTTATGTAATATCTTATGGCAATAGTCAATAGAGTGCTGCTGGGATGATGTATTTTTGTTGGCCAAAACTCAAACGTCCACAATAATTTTAGCATTTCCGGTTCCATTGTCCTGAAGTCAATGTGGTGATTTTCACATTTTATTCTACAACATAAAATACTTTGTGCTTTTGCTTGTCTTGGAAAAAGCTGTTGCTAACAAGTGGCCAAATGAGACCTTTTTGGTTACCCAGGCTGAACATTAACACCTACCAACCCACCAAACAGCAGTGGCTAGTCACTTTTTATAGCTGGTTGAATGAGATACATTAGTCTTTAAAAAAAATAAATAATACATTAGTCTTTAAAAAAGATCTGCGATCTTTGAGACCAGAAACATCTGAAATAAAAACTAAGTGTAACTTAGTGGACAGCTTAGTTTGACGTCAAAAATATAATTTTGTTTAATAGATACTGAAATATCTGAAACGCTTCCAATACTAATATCCTACAAAATACACAATACCAGCTGCGTGTTCTCGCTCTCTAATATAGATACACAAACCCGCCTCTCCTCGTCCACTCGTTTGATTTGCTCCGGATTAATATTGGTGGTATTTTCAGCAGGGCTTGAATCTCGGTGTGGGATTGCGAGTAATTTCCTATATATATCTGCAGTTTTTGTGTTGTGCTCACACCCAAATTGCACACACATAAAGCCACCTCTCAGAACTAATATAATGGATCAGCACATTAGGTCTTAAAGGTGACAGCATCCTAATATACCTGCTGCCAAATTATGAGATAATATTAAAAATATCTATTTGGCTGTTTTTCCCCATGGAGTGACTGGAAAATCACAAGCCACAGTAGCTCGTGAGCAAAAAGTTAAGCCCTGAACATCACACCAAATCGAAAACTCATCTAAGCACTAGACAAGACAAGTTTATTTATAAAGCACATTTCATACACAATGGCAATTCAAAGTGCAACATAGAAATTAATTAGTGATAAAACCAGCATAAGAAATAAGAATACCATGTTTATGAATTAAAAATAAACAAGGATAATTAAAACAATTGTAAAGAGAATTGAAAATAAATAAATAAAATGGTGATGATTAGATCCCTATCTGCCTGATTCTAAATTCAGGTACCCCTATCCGTGATGGAAGAGACGGAGCAGGTTCGCAATGTCTCCTGGACCAAGACGGGCTCCTGTTGGGGATGTTACCCTTGCCCCACAGGGCCTCCCCTTTCTCGAGTCCGCTTCTTTGCACTGTCTGCTAACACAAACAGAATAAAGCGAAACACACTGCTCTCCTTTCCCTTTCTCTTTCAGTCAGACAGACCTAACCAAAAATAATAATCAACATCATGTCACAATCATGTCGTTGGACACCCATAAGACCTTCGTTCATCTTCGGAACACAAATGAAGATTTTTTTGTTGAAAGCTGAGGGCTGAGAAAGGCTTCAGATAGACCTCCATTGGCATTCAGTATATTTCCACTCACAAGACCCATAAAGGCACTAAAACATCGATAGAAAGTCCATTTCACTACAGGGGCTGTACAATAATTTTACAATGCGACAAAAATAGTTATTGTGCGCACAAAAATCAAAATAACGACTTTATCCACCAAGTTATAGACGTGAACTCGACACATGCGTGAGAATATGATGCAGATCCCCCATTCAGATACATGACCCGGAAGAGGAGGAGCGTCGCTATCGTTTGAGTTCATGTCCAAGACCTACACATAAGACAATATCTTGGCGGATAAAGTCATTATTTTGTTTTTTTTTATTTCGATTTTTTGTCGCTTCATCAAGCCAATGGCAGAATAAGGAGAGAACAAGTTCATTCAGGGACATTATCAGCAAAACTGCATGAATTTTATTTGATTTGAAGTGTTTAAAATTAATATTTTCTTATTAAAATAACACTTTATTTAAAAAAAATACCTGAGAAGTATTTTATACAATTTTGTTTTTATGGATGATTTTCAGCAATGTAATGTGTAAGGCACAAATGGCAGTTATACTCCGTATCTAATATTTTTCAATGTCTTTTACCTTTGACAGTGTTAAACATGGTGTCACGTGGACGGGGATATGCATGCAAATAATATGCAGATGAGGACATGCATTGTAAAACTAGGTGTTGTAAGCTCCATATATGGTGATTTCGGGGAGGAGACAGGGTGGAGAAGAACGTATGCACAATCTGCTGCTGGTTGTGATTTATAAAGGGATTTTTGCGCAGGTTCTGGCGTACGCATGGTTTTATAAATCTGATTTTTTTTTGTGTATACGCAAAAGCTAACTTTTGTAGGTACGTACAGTTTTAGGATGAAATCTGCGCAAAGTTTTGTGTTGTGTTCTGGTTCTGCTCAGAATCCTGGCAGCAGCGTTCTGAATGAGCTGCAGCTGTCTAATGGTCTTTTTGGGAAAGTGAGAAGACCATTACAATAGTCCACCCTACTGGTGATTAAAGCATGAATGAGTTTCTCAAGTCTTACCTGGAAACAAAGCATTTAATTATTGCAATATTTTTCAGATGATAGGATGCTGATTTAGTTATTGCTTTGACATGACTACTGAAACTCAGGTCTCACTCCAAAATCACACCAAGTCAACTTATACAACCTCATTGTGTTTATAATCGCATGGTTTAACTATTCAAACTCAAACCTTCAGGAAAAATGCTTTTTTTAAGAGTTGTTGGAAGCCATACAGTGGCAAAGTTTGCAGTCATGCGGCTACAGTGTAGTTTGGTTATAGCATAAGCTTTTTACTTCTGGTTTTTTTTTAAGGTTTGAAAAATTAGAAAGACAAAGGTTATTGTCTGCAATCCAAAGGCCAATGGAAAAAACCTGTTGGGTTTTTGTCTAAAGAACCAGGGTGATTCTAATTTACAAGTTGGCCATCAAAAATTCCCCATCACTGCTGCAATTTATTACATTGTTAGAGCATTACATTGTAAAGTGTTCCCTGTGCACAACAAGCAGCACAGCTCCAGCAGTGATGTCCGAACAGCGAACAAATTGACTCTTAAATCGAAAGTATACTTCGTTTTTTTCCCTTCACGTTATACAAATTTCATCAGCAGCACAGTACTGCAGGTGAAATTTCTGAATTGTGATTGAAATTACAATCTTTTCAGAAAGTCTTTCAAAAAGATTTAATACGTGTTCATCAAAACCGTTTGAATCAGACTGAGTTTATGACAGACCGAGTTTATTACAGACTTCTTCACTGTACTTCAAATCTTTTATTTTATTTTAATTTTTTGTCTGAATTCAAATGACCTGGAAACCATTACTTACCCTAACAATGTTGCAATAATGGAATTCTAAAAATATAATAATTGTTTATCATAGTGAGGTCAAATTGAAACTTTGTTTGGGAGTTAAGGTGGGTGACATGTTGGAACCATAAGCGCCAGTGACATTTGTATATGTATATAATATAAATACAACTAGGATTAATAAAGTGGCAGCATTAACCAAATGTTTCCTGACGAGCAATTCTGTGAATTGTCAACTTAAAAAGTAATTTGTCACCCTTGTCGCATGTGTCTGTTATATCTGGGAAACCAGTCATCAGTTCAGGGCCATATTCAGCTTTTACAAAATCACGTCAGACATGTAAAGGATCATCATGGTCCCCTGAGTCAATAAACCCTTGATGAGGTCAGACACACGGCCCTAGCTAGCTGCCACGGGGGTAGAAGGGAAAACTCCAGCAGGAGTTTCATGCTCTCTACTTCAGTCAAGTCACCACTCTCGAAATGACGTCGCACAAGCACACAGTTCGGAAGATGCATGTGGCCGCAGCAATTCTGCACAGAACGGTGCCAATTTTCTACCCGAGTAATCATTCAGAACTAGAACTAGAGATTAGCGAAAAAGCTGAAGTGATGGATGTGTGGGACCCGCTGTAGTTTTGTTCTTTAACGAAACCTTTTTCCTTGGAGAAGTGAAAGGCAGGCTGGAAGGGATTCCCCACACACACACACACACACACACACACACACCTACAATAATGTGAGGTCTACACATCTATTACAAGAAAAGCACACACACCACAGTCCACCTTCAGAAAGTGGAAATAATTAGGTCACATGATCACATGACTTTTACAGTAAAATACTAACACAATAGCTCCCAAATTGAGACTCTTGCACTGCAACAACGGAGGAAAGAAAAGCAACTAGCCTATCATGGTGAAGCTTGTCTAGTTGTTATTATCCTCGACTTCACCTGCCATGCTGTTCCGGCTAGGAAAACTTTGCCAAATGCCATGTCAGAACAGATAAATATGGCCTTTAATCTTTAACGCAGGGAATTTCCGAGCACTGGCTAACTTGTTTGAAAGAGCACCACCTTATTAAACACTGATGTTTTTACTGACTGTTTAAGAGTTATCACGACCTGTTGTGTTGTTTTTTAGATAAGAGCGATCAGAACTCTATTGTCAATTCCAGTATGTGGAACGATGGGGGTTTTCCCTCTTAAGCTCTGTTTCTCCTTAGCACTGGGCCATCCTCAATGAAAAGATCTTCATGAGTGATTACAAATAACTGAGTCCTCTTTAATAATCCCAGCTCTCTCCTTTCTCTTTCTGACCCTTTTATTGTTCAAGTCCCTATTTGTAAGTCTGATTCTAGACATCTCTCTGCACATATTCCTGTCAATACAGGATAATAAAGGACAGTTGAGGTTATATTCGGATGGTGAATATGGCAAGGGAACATACTAGGATATGGTAGCCGCGTCTCCATTACAGGTATGCGCAAAACTTTTGTGGCATTTCTTAAATGTCGATAAAAAACTATTGCACAATGATAGCATTTCCATTAGCCGATGTTATGCG
This sequence comes from Pseudorasbora parva, assembly GCF_024679245.1. Classification (NCBI taxonomy): domain Eukaryota; kingdom Metazoa; phylum Chordata; class Actinopteri; order Cypriniformes; family Gobionidae; genus Pseudorasbora; species Pseudorasbora parva. The sequence continues at coordinate 23,703,332 of NC_090175.1, forward strand.
ACTAAAAAGAATTTTTTCATCTTGTGATAAGTCATTCCAAAAATTATGGCAACAGATGTTGGTAGTTCTCTTTCATAGGTTTACTTTGACGCTGCGTAATTGTCTGAAGCCCTTATGGAATTATGCCAATTCATTGGCTGATGACCCAGATCTGCCCCTCTAGCTCATCACCTTTGAGCTATACTGGCGCGCGCACCATCTTCTCCCCAGATTTCTCTGCTTTCACGAAGCAGTAGCATAGGTCCCTTTGTGCGATTTATCTGACCCTTAAAAACTGGATTTGAACATCTTTCTCCTTCACTAATTCAACAGGCACGGATGGCGGAACTTTGTTCTCCTAACTGGTGAAGTATACGATGGATTTTCGTCGTTGCCCCGTCGTGCACTCGCTCTACTCGAGCGATGACCTGTGTGGTAAGTGATACATTATATATTATTTTATATATTTATGTATATGTGCCTGCCCAAGCAGTGCGTGAGGCGGCTCAGGGCACTTTGAAATGCGAATATCGCTATGTACTCCCTCTTGAAGAGGTTTGGTTCCCCCGCCGCACGCCAGAGGTGGCTAGGCCTCCCTCGATTCCGGCAATCTAAGACACACTTGCCTCTCATCTTCAGCTGTTTAGAGCTCCGCATAGCCAAGGATTTTGGCCTTACGGGCTACTAAACACACCGCGTGCAGTAGGGCGCTCGATGGCTGGTCTGGTGGCCGCTTTACGCCACCTTTGGTTAAACCTCACTGAGATTCGTTTTTCCTCCTCGACGCACTCCATTTTTTAGGGGGCTTTAATGGGAAAAAGGCAGTTCAAGCCTAGGAGAACTAGAGTTTCTTCTAGCACCCCTCCTTCACAGCCTAGAGAGCACCCTCCGTTCAGAGGAATTTCAGGAGTTACCAGAGTCATCCCCACCTGCCACGATTTGGGGAGCTCGTGGTCTCCCCTTTCCACGACAAAGACCTCTTCGGTGCAGATGAAGCGGCCTGGCAGTAGCTTTCCGCTCCCGCGCCGCTGAGTCGTTCCTGACCCTCCGGGCAGGGAAAAGAGTCGCCCTGAACGTTCAGGGCTGGGTCAGACTGCGCAAGCGTTTCTGCCCGCCTTCTGGCCGCTCTCCAAGCCAACCCCCTTCACACTCGCCGCCAGTGCGTCTCGAGGGGCGGGTCAGCTCAACCTCTCGCCACTCCCATGCCAGGGAATGGAGACACTTTAGGCTTTCTCCCCGAGTCCGTCGGATGACATTTCCACTACCCGTTTTCTAGGAGACACGGCTCGTTCTCTCCAGCGGTCAGTGGACCTTGCGTTTCCCACTCAGGTCATCGCAGCCTCCTCGCCGCATACAGGCGCTATCGGCTTTCCGTTGTGGCCGGACGATCCCTCCACAGAGTCCCAGTTCGGCACCCTAATCAGGTATGCCCACTGCACTTCACTACTCCTCTTCTCATTTCGTCCAAGAGTGGAAACGTTTTCCAGGAGTGTCACCCTGGGCACTTTGTATGATTCAGCTGAGCTACAAACTTCAGTTCTCCCAGGTCCTTCCTCTGGGGCTGCTACACATGAGGCCCTTCCATTGGTGGATGAAACATGCAGGGATCCGAGTTACAGGATCCCCCTACCACCTTCTGAGAGTCGCAAGGTTGCTTTCGAGCCCTATCAGTGTGGCGAGACCCTCCATTTCTCTCAAGAGGTGTCAGCACGGGTCGTTTCCGTCGCCAGATCATCACGACGGACGCCTCCCTCACCGGTTGGAATGCGGTATTCGAAGGCCGTCCAGCGTGCGGCATCTGGATGGAGGAGACTCAAGCGGTCTCCCTGGGCCTTCGGCATTTTCTCACCCTCCTCACAGTGCACCATGTCATTGTCAGGACAGACAACATGGCGGTGTCTCATGTGAATCGCCAAGGGGTCTCTCGGTCACGCACCCTGGACAGGCATGCGTTCCATCTCCTCCTTTGGGCCCAGGGCAAATTCCTATCCTTCAGGGCAGTCCATATCCCCGAAGTTCTGTACCTCGCGGCAGACTCCTTTTCGAGGCAGAAACTCAAGTCAGGGGAATGGATGTTAAATCCTCACAGTTGCCCGGATCTGGGAGCGGTTCAACAGAGCGGAGGTTGACCTCTTCGCTATGTAGGAGTCATCCCAATGCCCGCATTGGTTCTCACTAAGTCCTCCTGCGCCGTTGGGAGTGGATGCGTTCGCTCACCCCTGGCTGAGGTTGAAGCTCTATGCATTCCCGCCCATCAAGCTGATTCCGGCAGTTTTGTGCAGAGTGAGAGAGAGCGAGGCCAGTCTTCTAAAATCCTCGTCCCGAGATCTGGAAACTGTGGATGTGGCCTACCAGGGGCCATCAGTCTTAAGGGCCGGTCTACCAGCAGATGTGCAGGAGACCATCGCTAATGCCCTAGCCCCCTCTACGAGGAAGCTTACTCTTCCAAGGGTTTTTCAGACACGGTGTTCGGCCCACAGTAGAAGTCCAGTCGACTGCCCTATTGGTTCAGTTCTGGAGTTTCTGCAGGAGAAGTTTGCAGCCGGGGCTGCGGCTACTATTCTCAAAGTGTATGTATGTCACAGGGAGTTGGATGATACCCATTTGGGAAGCATTCTTAGTCTCATCTTTTATGAAAGGGGTCAAGTGCCTGAGGCCAGTTCGCTCCCCTGGTGTACCCTCTTGGGACTTATCTTTTGTCCTGGAGGGTTTGACGAGTGCTCCCTTTGAGCCATTGGAGTCAGCTCGAGAGCGGGTTCTGACTCTTAAAAGTTGCTCTTTTATTGGCTCTAACTTCTTTAAGCGAGTGGGGGATTTGCAAGCCCTCTCTGTTAGCTAGGCTTGCATGGATTTTGCTCCCGGCCTAGTTAGGTCTCTCTGAGACCCAGGTTGGTTTATGTGCCCAAGGTTATGTCCACATCCTTCCACTTGCAGGTCACCATCCTCCATTCTTTCCTCCCTCCGCCTTTTGCAGCATCGGAGGATGAGAAGTTATATTTGCTTTGCCCAGTTAGGGCATTGAAGCTGTATGTTGATTGTTCGGGTGGTTGGAGGAAGTCTAACCAGTTGCTGGTGTGTTTCGGAGCCGGCCGCGTCGAAGCAGAGCATTTCACATTGGGTGACAAAGGCTATCTCTTTAGCTTATGAGGTGCGTGGGGTTCCTTCACCTCTGGGCATTAAAGTACACTTTTCTAGAGGTATGGCCTCTTCTTAGGCACTCATTTACGTTGTGGCACGATGGTCCTCACCGCACACTTTTGTTAAAGGTCCCATTCTTCGCGATTCCATCTTTCAAACTTTAGTTAGTGTGAAATGTTGCTGTTAGAGCGTAAATAATACCTGTAAAATTATAAAGCTCAAAGTTCAATGCCATGCGAGATATTTTATTTAACAGAAGTTCCCTTTCAAAGCCTACAGCGAACGACTGGTTTGGACTACACCCCTGCACTTCCTGGCAGGAATGATGTCACTAGAACCGTTTGTTGACTAACCCTCCTCCCACAAGAACACGCAAAAAAGGGGGCGTGGTCTTGTTGCTCTCCCACGTGGAGAAGAGCGCGCATTCAGCGCTTGCATCTCCCCGTTATGGTAAGAGCCGGGACCTTTCCGGGCAAAGTGCGCTAAGCTGCTGTCCAATCACAACACGGGAAGCGCTGGCCCAATCAGAACTTGTTACGTATTTCTGAAGGAGGGACTTCATAGAACAAGGAAATCATCAGGCCATTTTTTGGACAGAGAAAACAGCGCTGTACAGATATGTCAACTGTGTGAAAAATACAGTGTTTTTTTACACGCGAAACATGAACTCATGTTATATTGCACACTTTAAACATAATCAAAGTTTCGAAAACACGCGAAGAACAAGACCTTTAAATTTTATAGTTTAGATCTTGATATGGCTCCGGGTTCGCATGTTCAGGCACGGTGTTCGGCCCACAGTAGAAGTCCAGTCGACTGCCCTTTTTGTACAGATCTGGAGTTTCTGCAGGAGAAGTTTGCAGCCGGGGCGGCGGCTACTATTCTCAGAGTGTATGTAGCGGCTATCGTCCTTCACTAATCATTCTCATATGATGATTTTATAATCGAGAAACATTTATGATTGTTATCTGTGTTGAAAAGAGTTGTGCTGCTTAAAAATATTGTGGAAACCATGATAAATTCATTTTTTCAGGATTCTTTGATGAATAGAAAGTTCAATGGACAGTATTTATTTGCGTTTATTAAATAAATTATCTTTTGTAATATTAAAAATATCACTTGTGATCAATTTAATGCATATCTGATCATAAAAGTATTACTTTCTCTCTTTTTTTATTTTACCACAAATGTTTAGATGGTTTCCACAAAAATGAAGCAGCACCATGAGCAGCACAACTGTTTACAACTCATAATTGTTTGTTGAGCATCAAATCCTCATATGAGAATGATTAGTGAAGGATCATGCGACACTGAAGACTGGAGTAATGATGATAAACTTTGATTACAGGAATGAATCACACTTTACTATATATTCACATAGAGAACAGCTGGTTTACATCAGAATTTATTTTTAATTTTTTTTTTTTTACATTGCATAAAATCTATGGAGACTTAAAGCACAAGTGTTTGTAGTATATAAACCAATCATAAAATTGGCATAAAAAATAGGAAAAAAAACATTATAGATATTAATGGTTATTGATCAGCAGTGTATTTGATATCTTACCAAATTAAAAGCAAGAGATGCGATAAATTATATCGGTCCTATATATATATATATGTATATATATATATATATATATATATATATATATATATATATATATATATATATGTATGTGTGTGGTGGCTGGGATATATGTAAACCCAGGGGCGTAGCCATTTTTTCAGAAGTGAGGGGGACAGGGGACAGAAATGTCGTAATACCATATATATATATGTACATACATATATATATATATATATGGTATTACGACATTTCTGTGCCATTTTTTTAAAAGTGAGGGGGACAGGGGACAGAAATGTCGTAATACCATATACCGTATATATATGTACATACATATATATATATGGTATTACGACATTTCTGTCCCCTGTCCCCCTCACTTTTAAAAAAATGGCTACGCCCCTGGGTTTACATATATCCCAGCCACCACACTAGCCATTATTTTTAATCGAAGGCAGCGGCCATGTGTGTTTCTGGGTGTTTCTCCCTCCTTTCTGCTTCAAGGTCTTGATAAATTGTGGTATTTCTTTGTTTAGCATCCAGTATTCCCTTACACTATTTTGTCTTTTACTAAAGAACTCTGTCTCATCTTCTGTCCAAACATATTGCACAATCATTAAAGATCAACTTTTACTTGCGCCAGATGGCCTATCAATGCAAAAAAAAAAACAAACAAAAAAAGGAAAAGAAAAAAGTATACTCGTGATATTTTAATTCACAAATGTCTATATTTGTGTTTGTGTTTGTGTGTGTGTGTGTGTGTGTGTGTGTGTGTGTGTGTGTGTGTATATAAAGTCATCTTGTTCTTCTCATTCAGCCAAAACAATTAAAGTTCATGTTGAAAGTACAAAATGAATATGGCATCAACCAGAAATATCTTACTAAAAAGATTTTACTAAAATGAGGCAACTCCATCATTGCATCATGGGCATACTTTCAAAATCACTTCCAGGAGATTCAAAATCTCCCATTGTTCATTCTCTGATTTCCCAGCCAAACATGCTGATTTTTAAATTTAAATAAATAAATATTTTAGTTAATTTAATAATTTCACTACATATACTTTTGTTCAATTTTAACATGTAAAATAAATGTACATTTATTTGACTATAAAATGTAAGTTCGAAATTATCTATAAACCAGGTGCTAACTTTATACTTTCCATTTAGAATGACATGGTGTGAACATTTTTTAATATATTATCATCAGTTACTAAAATGAGATCATTTCTTCCAGAAAAAGACAAGCAATAGTCTCTCTAACCTGTTATATCTGTTTGTTACACACTAAAAGGAGGTAGGCGTTCCACCACACTGAAAAAGTTTTTTTTTTTTTGGCAGGAAGTGAAGAAAAAAAAAAAAGCCCTACATAAAACAAAGTTTGATGATGACGGATAGTGACAAAAGTTCCCTTTCTGTGGGAGTCATAAGTTTAGAAATAGTCTGTCAAGTAGTTTCGAAGATTAAAAATATGCCCTCCCTCCCATTTTAAAATGTGATTCCAATACATTTTGAAGAGTGAGGTAATCACACTTTTCGTTGCACTTTAGAAGTGAAAGCTAAAATCATGTTGTCACATTAAACACCAAGTTAAATCTCTCACTACCAACGGAAATATTTTTAACATTTTTAAAAGTTTGTATAAAAATTGTTCAAAGTTTATTTCAGAGTTCCTCGAATGGGGTCACCATCAGGCAAAGTTTAGCTACAATGACCCACACAGCACCAAAATTCCTAAACTATTAAGAGTTGTCAGATAAACTTTAACTTATCAAACATAATGATTCACCTTTGATGGGTCGTCTTTCTGACAAGCTAATGATAGTATTAAAATCAAGAGAAAACAAAAACAAAACTACTAGTTTGACAAAACATCACAATATTGCAGGGGATTATTCCTTTAAAATAACTTAAAATGGAAAATCATGCACAATAACGCATGGAACATTTAGAACGTCTTTAAATTTCATGTTGACTTTAACGCACACCCTTTATGGGAGTTTTTATCCTGAAATGCCATCAGAAAAAATAGAAGCCAGCTGCCAGCATAAATATCACCTTTATCTCAATATGTATTCAGTAGGGCACGCTTAGTTTACATAAGTAGTGTTAAATGACGCAATATGAAATACTTTTATTTTAAGGTTATTTTTCCTTCAACATACACTTACCTTTCAGCAGAAACAATAATACTGCGTCCAGCAACGCTCATTGATTGGACCGGAAAAGATGGTTTAACTGATTAGTGGAAAAAAAACCAGCCTGAACCAGGATTGTGCCTGCCACACCCTGGAAATAAGGTAACAGGAAAGAAAACAAAGCTAAATAAACCTTAAACTATTCATAATGACTGTGACATTTTTGCAAATGTTTGGATAGCCATTATTATTATCACTGTTTAAGTATGCAGATGGAGCCAGTGTAAAACTGTAAACACTGAATTAAAATGCTTGTGGTGTTTCATATGCATCCGTTCTTACCAGAAAGATGGGGACGGACCCTTTGCAAGGTGCCAAGTAATGCAAATTAGGGGTGTTAGGGTTGCTCCTTTTTATGTTGATTTGTAGTTGGCTCTGTATTTCCCCTTGATTGGATAAGGTTAGGAATTTGGCAAGTGTTATGAGATGCAGATGGAAAAAAGACAACTGACACACAGAAATGTCCTGCCACTCTACTGTATTCCATCTTTCAAAAAGAAAGACAAGATTTTAATATTACTTAACAATATGTTAAAAAGTAGCCAGTCCGGCTTCAGTGTTAATACAATATACACTCTATAACAGATTGATAGTGTGAGTATTGTTCTTTTCGATTCAATTCTGAAAGTATTCTGATACAAGCTTGGTACAAGTTGAAAAAAAAAAAAAAGGAAAAAATAAAAATAAAATGGTAACTTGAACACAGTTGTTACTCTGAACAATTTTAAATGGAACTGACGTGAACATTGTCAAGTATTAGCCGTTCTCCTGATAAAGGGAGAGCCAGGGGACATGACGTGAAGCTGACCAGTCTGATTCTCTTGACGAGTTGTGAGGAAGTGCAGTGCTAGGTGCAAAGGTGAGCAAAGCCACAGTTGATTTGAATAAAAGGATCTTTTTTTTTCATATAATTATCTTTTTTCTTTAAGCATGTCTTTTGCAGTGCCTTCATCCAAATGTACATAAAGCCAGAGAAAACCCAGAACATGACACACAGACCTAAGGGAAACGGCCCACTCACTGACAGAAAGCACACACGCTTTTTAAAAGAAGAAAAGGGAAACCAAAATAATCGGGATAAACTTATAGAGTAGCATTTTGGAGTTGTTTTTTTGACTTTGCTCTTTTTTTCTCTCTCCAGAAGTACTGCAGGAATAGAAGCCCGTTTTGGGTTCTTTGCAGAGCCCACAGCAACAAGGACAAGGCAAGGCGGCATGGATAATGTAGACCAGAGGAGCGGTTGAAGCATAGCAGCACTGGGGTCAGCAGTCAGTCCGTAGAAACGTGGGAGAGAAAGAAGAATCCAGGGGAACGCTTGTCGATTCCTGCCATTGTCTCTTGAAAGGAAGACCCATTAGTGGGCAGCAAATGTGGCCTTCTTCAAGCTAAAATTGGACCAGTTGATGGATAACCTCTGCCTCGTCTGTCGTGCAGAGTCCAAGCAGAACCTGCGGAAAGGGTGAAGGATAAATTCATTGAGGAACAAAAGGTCATTAATGCCAGGTCAAAAAAATCCAGTCATTACAATGGGAATGCGCACAATACGGAGTTTCGTGAGGCGGTGAACTTGCCACACCAGTTTGAAAGCTACCTGGTTTGAAAGTGTCTATTATGTGAGCAGATCTTTATACATCACTATTGACAATGAACCTGTTTTTACACAGAAATTTGTGATCGCACAATATGACAGAATAATACCAAACCTAATATTAGTACCTTTTGAAATATTCCACCTCGCGTTCAGTCTCGTCCATTTCTACGCTGTCCAAATCAATGTCTTTGGGCAGAAATACATCATCTGTTGGAGAATCAGAGAGTTATGACTTGTACAAAAGTGGACAAACTGTAAAATATTCCTTTTCAGAAAATGTGGCAGTTCAAAACACTCACCTATTGAGTTATTCATCTTGTCTGCTTTTTTCTTCTTATTCTTCTTGGCTTTGCTTTTAGGCTGAGGGGACTCGCTGTTTGGGACTTTGCCATTCTGCTGAGGAGAGTCTAAAGCTGAAGATTCGATAACAGGAGAGTTCCTCTCGTCTTTTCCTCCATTCTGTGGCTTTTTCCCATTAGTCCTCTCTTCCCTCTTGATCTCGGTCATCGACTCCTCTGAAGCTCTCTGCTTGGCTTTGGCTTCAGTTTGAGGGCTGGCCGCATTCCCAGCTTTGGGAAGCTCTGGAGCTTTGGAGGTCTCGGCTGGCCTCTTTGTGGCCTCACCGTTGGTTTTGGAGCCATTTGTTTGCTGTTTGGGTTTGACCTTTGTATGGGAGGACTCTGGGTGGGAGGTGGTGCCATTCTGGAAAGCAGGAGACTCTAAAGGTCTCTCTTTGCAAGTCTTTGGGCTTGGCTGTTGCGATGGGCCATTCTTCCCATTGATAGGTGATTCAGGTTCTAGACGAGGCTCCTTAGGACCGAGGCGGATGAGACTATGTAGTAGCTGTGCTTTGCCGTTCTGCATGTTCTTTTCTAAAACGCTCTGTGCAGTTTGCTGAAGAGGCTGAGGGTTGTTGGTTGTTGGAACGAAAGAAGGATTTTCAGATTTGGTTACCTCCTTGGCTTTATTGTCTTTCTTTTTCTTCTTAGATGCCCGCAAATGCTGCATTTCCTGCAGACGGAGGAGCTCCTGCTTCAGGGCCGCCTCCTCCTCCTCCTGCTGCCTTCTCTGTTCCTTTAGAAGTTGCTGCTGCTCCTCTAGTTCCCGAGCCTCTGCCTCTAACCGTGCTTTCTCCTCCAGCTGCAACCAAACAAAAAACCCATACAGTTGATCTCATGACACACAATATATATATACAAACATAAACATGATCCCATGACTAGTGTGTTTTGTAATTGTACTGTATATATTAAAGGTGCTGCGATAAGGAATTTTGGGGCTGATTACGATCACTGGTCAATGCACAATTGGTTGATGCTATCACTTTAAAGGGATACTTCAGTGCTGGGAAGATGAATCTGTATTTAAACTGGGTCATTAATGTAGAAGAAATGTGAAATTTTTGAATTTGGTGCTTAATAGACAGTGAGAAAAGACAGAAAATGTATTTTTCTCTCATGGGGATGAAGGACAACAATTCCCAGAATGCTTCACTGCCCTAAGAGGCCACTCCCAAAGCAACCGCTACTTAATCAATGTGACTGGATCCCTTTTCCACCGCATTCATTTTCATAAAATCAGTTCAGTTAGAGTACAGACACTACAATTAAAAACTGAACATATTTGTTCAATATAATGTGATTTAGCCGCTGAGGGAGTGTCATGGCACAAACGCAGCACGAGTCAGATTACATTGAATGGTATCTGCAGGTTTCACAAAGTCAAATTTAAGACTTTTTAAGACCTTTTTATGAATACAATTTAAGACCTATATTGCGCAATAAAAAAATTAAAAAAACATGCATAGGAAATGCAGAATCACTCAATTAGCCTACTTAATCTTTTATTATTTAAATTGAACAAAGTATTAGTAAACTTAATATTCATAGCTCAATCCCACCAGGATTAGCGCATATATATATAATTTTTTTTTTTTTTTTTACCAAAGTTATTTTTTATTTTGTGGTGGTCACTTCCATAAATTTGCAAACATTTTTATTTTTTTCATAATTAGGATGCAACATTAACCATATCATTATGTTAGATGCACAATAGTCACACATGGCAATAAAACTAACAAAATGCATGAATCTTGTTTGGTAGGCCTATTACAAAAACAAAAAGGGCTGGTCCAGTGGTGTGCTATCTATCTTTAATAACACGATCGCTTGGGGTGGGAAATATGACCAACATCTTAAAAGTGAACTACAGCAATAAGCAATTGCTTAATATAAAGTTTTCAAGCAAATGCGTAATCAAGTAATCGGTCAGTAATAAAATATATAATTATAAACAAATGACAATAGGACAAATAAATACAAATAAATATGCATATCTACAAAGAGGAACACTCCACCGTTTTTAGAAATAGGGCATATTCAACTTCTTTAGACATTTAGATATGTGGGCAAAGGCATTTGTCTCAGTGCACGCATTGTTTTAGTTTGGCAGGGTCGCAGCTAGCTTAAAATGCATTTCCCCACATATCTAAAGGTAGCAAAGTAGAATAAGCCCTATTTCTAAAAAGGATGGAGTGTTCCTTTAAGTGTAGTGCAGTTTTCCCCGTTTGTGTTGTTGTTGAGCTATATTAGTTTGCTTTCACTTTGAGAACTTACTAATGCGCCGATCCAGTACTTACTGACACGTCCAAACTTTTTAACTCAAGTCAGGATATGGACATATGCATAATGTATATATTTGATCATTCAAGAGTAACGTTTGGCTAGAAATAACACATTCAATACACTCGCGCGAGCATTGACAGGCAGCAAACACGCAGCCTGACATCAGAGTTTAGAGTTTTCATCACTGTTATTAACTATTTTTAGTGCAATCGGGTATATTATACTTTTATTTGGACATTATGCAAGATGGTGAGAAAGATTCGCCCTTCGTGTTTACGATCGCGGAACTGCAACAACCGTCAGACTCAGCTGAAGAATAAAATCCGTTTTATGCGTCTGTGGGGTACGAAAGAGGCTCGTGCCAATAACACGAAAGCTGATTGGCTGCAATATAAGATGCATGCTTGTCTAATTTGCAGTTGTAATAGAGCGAACAATAGTTGGTCTAGCGAAAGAAAGAACTACAAACACACACACACACACACAGGCGAGAGCATTTCAATGAGGGAGCGTTACATGAGCCCCTTTTACACTGCGATTCCGGCAAATACACGGATAATGCGACCCGGCATTTGTTCCCTGGCCGCTAGATTTGGTCCATTCACACCATAGACATTATATACGTAGACGCCCCATGATGTGATCCAGCATCGCCGCCATATTGGTTGGGTCTCGACACTCAACGCTAGCATTCAGAGTCAATGGAGAGCGAGCAATTATGCCTGTATTTTATGCAGCTTACGGTTGCAATAACGCAATATTGATACCAGATCGCATGGGATTACATTTCACAAGTAAGATTGAACAATAATTTAGGCTATTTTACAATTTATACATCATCATTTCATGCTTGTGTCATTTGTGGTGTCTGTAGGCCTATTTCACAAAGTAAGGCTACAACACATCGCAAAATTAACTACCCTGGAGTTACAGAGTGCAAGCATACGCAAGAAGCTGTGCAAAACAGTTCTTTTTAAAGGATTTTAGCTCCCCAGTCCCAGTTGCAAGCCTGACAGGGTAATGTAAGATGCTGGAATGACCTGGAATTATAACGTTTACTTTAGGCCTTTAAAAAAACAGTAATTCTGAGCTGGTACAGTATATATGGGAGCTTGTATGTTACAGAAGGTGAGTGAGTGTTTGTGTGTGTGTGTGTGTGTGTGTGTGTGTGTGTGTGTGTGTGTGTGTGTGTGTGTGTGTGTGTGTGTGTGTGTGTGTGTGTGTGTGTGAGAGAGAAATAAATCTAAGTGAAAAATCAAACGTTTCTTTATTAAAATATACAATTCATAAATTTATACATTTATCAATATGCCTGTGTGAGTGTACACACACACACACACACACACACACACATAAATATATACAAGGCAGCGTTTCCCAAATGGGGTGCCGTGTAAAAGGTGCCGGTAACGCACTTGCACCGCGGTTGATCTCACATCTGATGACAACGCATCTTTAATATGGGTTGTAACTTGAAAATAATGTTTCTGTCGATGGATACACGTGCTGGCTTCTCAGTGATAGGCCTACAACAGTGATAATAAAAGAAAAGCGAGGAAAACAGTCTCTCTTTGTAAACTGTGTTCAATACATGCGAGTGCTGTTGTATGACAGTCATTTTTGTCGTCATCACCCGGGTATATTCGTCAGAAGACTGGAATGAGGACTCGCGTGCATGCGCGGTGAAGTCTCTGCACTCATCCGAGCAGTGTTGCCAGATGTTCCCGCCCAATTGGGCGGTTTTGAATTTGATTGTGTGGGTAAAAATGGGTTTGGGCGGGTGGACAAAATTTGGGCTGGTTTGGAGTCAGTTTGGCGGTTTTCAAACATCTGAATTTTACAGTCTAATGGGTTAATATCAAACTCAAATGTTCATGTAGGCCTACTCCATAAAATCAGTCATCGTGACACACACAGGCCCAGCGTAAAGTCAGCCGGCAGGTGTTGACGTCGCCAACGAGCACGTACTTTCAGCCAATCAGCGATCAGCAGGGAGACGTCTCATTCATGATAGGTTTTTAGTGCAAAATTGTAGCTCATTCAAGTGATCGCTATGCCAAAGTGATATAAATATACAGTAATGAGTGGGAGCGTGAACCAACTCTCAAAACATGGACTACACCTGTGACTCGAAGATTTTTTAACCAGATTTTTTTAAGAGCACAGTTGAATGACTCAAATATACTGTATGACTCCTGTCCATCAGGTGCACAGTGGCCTGATCAGACAAGCACCTTTTAAACCTGACTGTGTTCTACTTGTCCCGACAGCTGCTGAAAGAGGTTTGAATCAACGATTAATCTATTTGTTCTGCGTTATGTTCTATAAATCTGTACTTCACGAAATACATAGGCTACTGTAGTTCTGTCTAAAGAAGCACAACACAAAGATAAACGCCTTCTTTTTCATTTGTGGTAGTAGGATTATGATACAATATGTATCAGTGAATGACACATTTTGGCTGTGGTGTGTGTGCATTAATGTGTGTAGGCTAATGCCTGCTAATTGCATTGTTTTTTTTAATCACTTATATTGGGCACTTTTTGCACTTAAATTAGTTTATTCTTACTTTTGACATTTGAAAATGATAGTTTGTGTGTCATTATCGGTTAATTTCAAGATTTTGAAGAAATTTCCACTTGGAAATTTTAGTCATGACTATTAATGTATTTGCCCTGTTTTGATCCGTTTTCCTGGGGAAATTATTATTTATTTATATATTTTTCTCATCATTATTTAGTTTTAAGGAAATTCTGCTAATCAATCTTGACTGACATGGCAATACAATTATATCACTATTTTATTAGTGAAAATTTTGGGCGTTTTTTTCTTGGATTGGTCGGGTTTTAGTGTGCTTTTGGGCTGAAAATCATCAACCTAATCTGGCAACACTGCATCCGAGAGCTCGCACTTGTCTCACAGCGCGCAAATATTGAGTTCTCTTTCAAGTCTTGCGCTTGAACGGACAAACTCACACAAAAAGTATGTCAACATGTCCATCTTAATGAGTATCCAAGCAGACATATTCTGAATATGCCTTAATTGAACTGTATACAGTCGAGAAAGACGATGCATATACGTGGATAAGGTCTTAAAGGGGCAGCAACCTTTACTCTGTTTAATGTCAAAGAAAGGATAAGGACATCACTCACTGCTCTTGATTGAATAACTTTTGTAAGTTTAATAAGGATTAATCTTTAATTTAAACAGGTAAATATGCAGTTATTTTACATTTAATTATTTATTCAATTTCTCTACCTAAAAACTAATGTTAGACCTACCTGAAAAACATTGTTCATTTTATCAGTATCTTTGCTCAATAGTATTTATGTGTGCTGCTGCTTGTATTTAAGTTATTTGTTCTTATTTTCTTTATTTTTATTAGTCCTTTATTCTCTGAACATAGCAAATACCGAACTGTACTGAAACCGTGAACCTATAACGTTATAAAAACCGACCCATGAGCAATCGGTCCCGTTACACCCCTAGTGTAACGTATGCAAGGGGGTGCCACACAATTTTTAACATTTTCGAAGGGTGCCATGACTGAAAAAAGGTTGGGAAACACTGATATAAGGGATGCAGCAATACAGTTAGTCCACGGTTCGATACATACCTCGGTTTTTAACCACGGTATTTTGGTTCGTTTTTTTTTTTTTGCTATTCTATTCTTAGGCGACAGGAACAGAAAAAATTTAAGGAGAAAATGTTCTTTATTTTACGTAAAAAACCCTTACTTAAACTTAAAACTTTACCTTAAAATATGTGTATTGTATAATATAAGTAAATATATATAAACTCTTTGACTCTACGGATTGGCGCATGTTTTTTGACACATGCTCTGATTATAACAGACAATCACCTGTTATATTAAGTTTTGTGAAGAAACTGTTATCACTTCTAAGAAAGTTCAGGTGTTTAGTAATAACAAGCCATGGCTCTCAAAGGATCTTAAAACGTGTCTGAATGAGAAAATGGCTGTATTTTTGAGAGGAGAAAATGATGTAGTAAAGGAGAAAGAGAAGGAATTTAAACGTAAGGTTTTTACAGCAAAAATAGATTTTAAGAATAAGGTTGAACAAAGATTCTGTACAGGCAATGCAAGACAAGCATGGGAGGGATTAAACACAATAATGGGTAGGGAAGGAAAAAAACAGTGTAAATGTGGCAGATTGTGGTAAATGTGTTAATGATTTAAATATCTTCTATGGAAGATATGATGTGAGAGACCCAAAAATAGGCTGCAGTATTACCTGTGATCAGATTGGTAGCTATGAACAAATACATCTTTCTGAAGAAGAAGTAGCCATATGTCTCTCTAAAATTAGACCAAACAAAGCCCCTGGGCCTGATGGCCTCCAAGGAAGGGTGTTAAAGGTATGTTCTCAGCAGCTTAAAGGGGTTCTCACTCAGCTGTTTCAAATTTTGCTGAATTGTGGTGTTTTTCCAAATTCATGGAAGAAATCCACAATAATACCAGTGCCTAAAGTCTCTAGGGCTATAGCCCTTGGTGACTTTAGACCAGTGGCACTCACTCCACTCTTAGCTAAGTATATGGAGAGAGTAGTCAGCACCCATCTTATGTTTTCTGTTGGGAATCAACTTGACCCCCTTCAATTTGCCTATAGGTCAAATAGGGGCACAGAGGACGCAACTCTTACTCTTGTAAATCAAATAGCTAAACATTTGCAACAACCAAAGTCACTTGCTTGGGTTCGTTTTATTGACTTTACTTCTGCTTTTAATACTATGCAAACTGACATTCTTTTAGAACAACTTCATAGGATGAATGTGAATGGTGGGCTCATTCACTGGATTAGAAGTTTCTTAACTGACCGCCCTCAGAGTCTTAATGAATGGGGTCTACTCAGATGAGCTTGTTATAAATACCGGAGCACCACAAGGCTGTGTTGTCACCTTTGTTGTTTTCAATTTATATAAATGATATGACTGTGCACAGCACCAATGTTAGTTTACTTAAATATTCTGATGACATGGCTTTGGTAGGACCTCTCACAGAAAATAATGCAGCACATGAGGAAGCTTATTTTAGCCAAGTCCCTTTATTGCAGGATTGGTGTCAGACTGTTAAATTGGAAATTAACGTGACTAAAACAAAAGAAATTATAATACAAACGAAACCAAGAGGGGCCAGTAACATCAACCTTGTTGTACTTAAAGGAACACTCCACTTTTTTTGAAAATATTCTCATTTTCCAAGTCCCTTAGAGTGAAACAGTTGAGTTTTACCGTTTTTGAATCCATTCAGCCAATCTCTGTATCTGGCGGTAGCATTTTTAGCATACATCATTGAATCATATCAGACCAATAGCATCGCTCTCTAAAATGACCAAAGACTTTATATTTTCAAAGATAATATTTTTCCTATTTAAAACTTGACTATTCTGTAGTTACATCGTGTACTAAGTCCAACGGAAAATTAAAAGAAAAGAAAAAGAAAAATAATAATTTTCTCATTCCTGCGTAAGAATCATGGGACTTTGCGGTCGTACCATGGGTTCAGCAGCGCAATGATATTACGCACCGCCTGAAAGTAATCCTCAGATAGGTAACTTCCAATGGGACTGTCACTAAATTTTGATGTTGCAGATAATGCAGAGTTGCAGCCGGCAAATTATGTAGGGTATTCACTGTGCATTTAACCATGGTTCTGTGTGTAATAAAGAGCTGTGATAGTGAGTCGTAGGTGTATACTACCATCATGTTTCACAGAATACCAACGAAAACAAGTAAGGAAAGAATCAGTGGTTGACTGCTCTGAACCATAGATATCAAAACACCGGTAGATTCAAACAAGAAACTGCGTGTTTGCTCAAAGCATTTGGAACCAGATGACTATTTGGAAAACATGGACAGTGTTACCATGGTAACGTTACGGTGTCTAAAGAATATGGGCAGACAGGGCGAAGTGTATCATCCCCCCGTGGCTGTAAGTATTACCTTATTTTTGTAATTCTTTTTTCTTATTCTTAAGAAAAATAATTCTTATTTTTGTAATTCTTGTTAGCTTGAACGACCAGATTGAAAAACACCGCTGTTGTCTTTAGCTAACTTTACCTGTGAATGCAATCACTAAGCATGGGGGTTTGCGCTGCCATTTGGTTTATACAGTAGCCTATACAATGTTAGTAGTTTTGTTGTAGAGTTCTGGTAAGGTAAATTAGTGTATAGTTTGATTAAAATAGAATGTGGAATTGTCTATATTGTTTATCTACACAGTTTCTATGGTATAAAAAATACTACGTTAGTGATGTTACGTTGTGTGCTGAAACTTTGGAGCGTGTCTCCTACATTGAAAATTATTTGGCGGCCGCCAAAAAAAGGTCTGTCCCATCAAAGCCTTATTTGATCAGTTTTATGGTGATTTATGAGTGATGTGGATGACAAGTTAGCTGAGTGACAGAGAGAAACAACGGAGCGCACACACTCTCTCTGTCTTCAAAATAAGCAGCACCGTCTCAGCATATTTCATTCATATATTACGTTAGTCAAAATCAAAAGGTCGGAAGACCGAATCCATGTTGGACCATTTTTCCTTAAATTTTTACTCTTCTCTGACTCACCAGTTTGAATCTGCTCTCCTTGTCCCTTCTGGCCCAATCTGTTCAGCCACACTTTCTCTTTCACATTTCAAAAGCTCGTCTTCAGTGTAACTGTTATTCCGGTTCAAATAGATACGGTTCGGGATCTGCACCAAAGTAAATATCTTTTGAAGTGTCTCTCACAAACGTCTCCATGGTTACAAGGCGCACTCTCTATGCACGCAGATCGTCACGCTGGGTATATTGACGCAAGTTTGCCTATTTTCAGGCGCTGTGTAATATCATTGCTCCTCTGCACCCATGACGGCCACAAAGTTCCTACGCAGGAATGAGAAAGTAGTTCCTAGCTATAATTGTCTAAAAATAGCAACTTTTAAAGGTCCTGTTCTTCGCGATTCCATCTTTCAAACTTTAGTTAGCGTGAAATGTTGCTGTTAGAGCATAAATAATATCTGTAAAATTATAAAGCTCAAAGTTCAATGCCAAGTGAGATATTTTATTTAACAGAAGTTCCCTTTCAAAGCCTACAGCGAACAGCCGGTTTGGACAACACCCCTGCACTTCCTGGCATGAATGACGTCACTAGAACCGTTTGTTGACTAACTATGAAGGTAAATTGATGCCATATAGAATTGCAAGCGTAGGGTAAGATTTGTGAAAGTGTACATAAGATTGCAAGCGTAAATTAAATTTGCATGCACAAGATAAGTTTTGCAAAGGTGTAAATTGCCTTTCAAGTGTAAGAAAAAAATATTTGCAGCATTTTACTGTTTTCATAAGTGTAATTCATGTATTGTGAAACTGCAGCTTCATGTTAACGCAAAATAAATATGATCTGTATTCTTCTGACTTCCATTTTTCTGCGCTTACCCTTTTGACACGTTTATTTCGCCAAAATATGGCTAAAAGCATTGCACGCCTGTGAACATCGATTTGCAAGCGGAAAAAACAGAGTCAGGAACTGCGAAATAGATTGAGTGTGTAAAACCAACCTTTGTGTAAAAAAAATAAACTGTTGCAACTGTCTAAATGACTTGTTGTGTGCGTAGGGCAAAAAGGCTCCCGAAATAAACCGATTTGCACAGTTCCGTCTTTCTTTAAGCTGCGCTTACAGTTTTGGCACGATTCTGTCACTGACTGAGTTTATCAAGCGCGAGGAGGAAGGCGGGTCCACCTTCTTCAGGAGCCAATCAAATGAGCTGCTCGATTTACTCTTATCTGATTGGTTCAACCAAGTTGGTTCAAACCTCAGACGCCAGAACACATCTTTATCTTCATTTTATTTTTAATGCACAAATACATATAAATAAACAAACAAACAAATAAATAAATAACGATTGCTAAATAAGCTGTGCATTTTAGACGTATGTTTTCATCCTGAATTTCGAGCTGGTGTAGTCATTGGTTTGGAATTGTATATATATATATATATATATATATATATATATATAAACACCACTGAGCTAAAGTTAAACTTCACAATCAAAACATTTCTTTCCCATTCTTTAATAGCCATGTAACAATACCATTCTGAATAATTTTTTCAGACCACATTTCATGGTATTTAACAATCAATTATATATTTTGAAACATCGTTCTGGTCACTGTCAATATTGATTCTGATTAGTGATCGTGTAGTTGTGATGATGATGATGATACATGCACTGAATTCACATAAATTTTCTTTCTCAACACACCAGCTCAGAATTCAGGATGGAAACATATAAGTCTTAAACCTAATGGTGCACAGATTGTTAAGCAATTGTTCTTTTTTTATTAATTAATTAATTAATTAACTAATTTATTTATTTATTTATTTGTTTGTTTATTTATATGTATTTGTGCATTAAAAGTAAAATGAAGATAAAGATGTGTTCTGGCGTCTGAGGTTTGAACCAACTTGGTTGAACCAATCAGATAAGAGTAAATCGAGCAGCTCATTTGATTGGCTCCTGAAGAAGGTGGACCCGCCTTCCTCCTCGCGCTTGATAAACTCAGTCAGTGACAGAATCGTGCCAAAACTGTAAGCGCAGCTTAAAGAAAGACGGAACTGTGCAAATCGGTTTATTTCGGGAGCCTTTTTGCCCTACGCACACAACAAGTCATTTAGACAGTTGCAACAGTTTATTTTTTTTACACAAAGGTTGGTTTTACACACTCAATCTATTTCGCAGTTCCTGACTCTGTTTTTTTCCGCTTGCAAATCGATGTTCACAGGCGTGCAATGCTTTTAGCCATATTTTGGCGAAATAAACGTGTCAAAAGGGTAAGCGCAGAAAAATGGAAGTCAGAAGAATACAGATCATATTTATTTTGCGTTAACATGAAGCTGCAGTTTCACAACACATGAATTACACTTATGAATAACAGTAAAATGCTGCAAATATTTTTTTCTTACACTTGAAAGGCAATTTACACCTTTGCAAAACTTATCTTGTGCATGCAAATTTAATTTACGCTTGCAATCTTATGTACACTTTCACAAATCTTACCCTACGCTTGCAATTCTATATGGCATCAATTTACCTTCATAACTAACCCTCTGCCCACAAGTACACGCAAAATAGGGTGCGTGGTCTTGTTGCTCTGGCACGTGGAGAAGAGCAGGCATTCAGCGCTTGCATCTTCCTGTTATGGTAAGAGGCGGGACCATTCCGGTCAAAGTGTGCTAAGCTGCTGTCCAATCACAACATGGGAAGTGCTGGCCCAATCAGAACTCTTTATGTGTTTCTGAAGGAGGGACTTCATAGAACAAGGAAATCATCAGTCCATTTTTAGGACAGAGAAAACAGCGATGTACAGATAACTAAATTGTGTTTTTTTACACGTGAAACATGAATTCATGTTATATTGCACACTTTAAACATAATCAAAGCTTCGAAAACACGCGAAGAAAGGGACCTTTAATTTTTCGTTGGTCTTCGTATACAATGTAACCATAGAAGTGTCAAGTTTTAAATAGGAAAAAAAGTCTTTGGTCATTTTTTGAGCACTGATGCTAAGGGACTGATATGATTCAATGATGTATGCTAAGATATGCTAAAAGTGCTACCGCCAAATACAGAGACTGGCCGAATGGATTCAAAAATGGTAAAACTCAACTGTTAACTCTAAGTGACATGGAAAATTGGCATATTTTCAAAAAAAGTGGAGTGTTCCTTTAACAGCCAGTAGTTGAACATTTTAAGTACCTGGGTAAAATCATTGATTGTACTTTAAGTTTTAATGTTAACTCGGAGAGTATTTTTAAGAGAGCTAATCAGCGATTGTTTTTAATTAGAAAACTGATGAGTTTCAGGGTCAGTCAGCATATTCTTGAGATGACATATAGGGGCCTTGTAGAAAGTATTTAAAGTTTAATATAACAGCTTGGTATGGTAACCTGAATGTGAAAGATAAAAACAAGCTTTCTAAAATTGTAAATTCGACAGGGAAGGTGATTGGCAAGTCACAGAGGCAGCTTGGGGATGTATTTGATAAGGCGGTACTCAGGAAGGCCCGACAGATATCAACAGACACCCTACACTCACTAAACTCAGAGTCTGAATTGCTTCCATCTGGCCGTAGATTCAGGGTCCCAAAGGCGAGCCGGAACATCTATAAGAAATCTTTTATTCATCATGCCATACAGGAACTTAACCTAAACTGAAATTGTTTTAATGTGTTTATTGCAGATCGAAATTTATCTTATTTTAATCAGCTGCGCTGTTTTCCATTTTATGTTGTTGTATGTTGATGGTGGTAGTATTGTACTCTTAACTGTGTTTATTTTAATGTAAGTTTAAATGTGATGTCATTGTGTATTTCTGTTCGGAGATGTCGAAGACAAATTTCCACTAAGGTGGACAATAAAGTCGAATGAATGAATGAATGAATGAACAAAGATTTACAGTGGCAGCTCAGAGATGTACAGTAGCATTTAAGTATGAAATTGAATGAATAAATGTAGGCTTAAATTAAAACGACAGTCTTCAATATACAACATTTATTAAAAGCTACTGTATTAAAGGTCTTTTTTTTATTAACATCATTTTAGAGGTGAACTGTCCCTACAAACAGTGAACAAGCGGTTCACTAGGCTGCTGCTGTCAATTGAAGACCTGGTCACATCTCATATATAGATGCCCGCGATTTTACTTTTACTTTAGACATAACCGACTGTGTTTATGTTAACCTTGTGTCTTGTGTGTATTTGACAGTATTAGCGCAGCAAGACTGTCCAATAATGACGTGTGTTTGACAGACGTTTAGTGCGTGTGCTCAATGCAAAACAGTACATAAGCCCGCCAATGAAACGTTTAACTGGCAAGGCTTTAAAACGCGGGTAAACACCCCTTAACTTTAGTGCATATGATTGGATATTTGCTCAAATCAGCACGTAGACTCACAAGCACACTCAAAATGAGCTGAAATCAACTGAGAGGCATATTTCAAATGGAGGTAAATGGAAATAATTAATTAAACAATAATAAAAAAAAAAAAAATCACCAGCACGTATTGAACCATGAATGCGAACGGTTCCATATTATTTTGAGTATTGTGGCATCCCTAATATATATATATATATATATATATATATATATATATATCAACTGTATATACAGAAAGGCACATATACATACATAATGTATTTTTGTATAACTTAACAGATACGGACAAAAGAGCATGATGTCAAATTACAAAAAAATTGTTTACCTTCTTCTGTTTGTGACGGGCACGTTTGGCTGCTTTGGAGCTGGTGGAAGGTTTGTTGTCTGCACTGTTGATGAACTGTAGCAGGTCCTCTACCTTGCGATGGTCTTCAACCCCGTCCCGCTCCAGCAGCAATTCTTCCTTCTTAGGCTGTTCCTCTTTCCGCTTAGTCAGCCTGAGTCGCAACTTTTCCCGCATCTCTGCATAGTTCCTACTGGTGGGTGCGGCAGGAGGCTAAAAACCACAAATGACATGAGTTTGATTAGTTTATTCATGACACATTTTATGGTAAATGCTTAACATGAACTGTTTCCACAAATATTCCATTCTATTAATGGAAAATTTGTGAAAACAGTTCATGTAAATGATGGGTTGATTTGCATAAGCTATTAATGCAGAGCATGTACTGATCTATCAGATAATGTGAACACCATACAAAGAGCTCTGATAACACCTCAAAGTAAATGACTATAACTGAAATAAAGCAGGCCGTTCTGATGTATACAGGCAGAAAAGTGTCAACATTTCTGCCCGTATACATAGATTTTATAGATTTTACTATACTGTGGGTAGATGTATATTTACATGTGAGTAGGGACCGCCTTGTGCTAAAGTTAATGTGAAAGGAAACTGTACTTTGCATCATGGTCCAATTCTTGCAAATACCGATATGCCAATTACCAGTGGTTTAGTCCAGGCAAATTAGTCCGGTGATGTAGGACTGCGCGCGACTGCTCCTCCAAGCCAGTGACGGACAGTAATCATTTTTGCGTGTACTGATTGAAAGATTTAGTGGACTGTTTACATGAGACGTTCTCGAAGCCGATCTGGTGTTTACATGTGATGACTTTCAATCACAATCATTTTGTCACATGCAGTTTGTCTGCCGAATCAAAAATGTTAAGGCTGTTTTCTCCAGCAGCTGGAATGTGTTAACTGTAGCCATAGCAACTCTTAACGGCCACCAGGACTAATACAGTATTATATAATAAGCTATTTATTTGTTGTAAAGTGTAATAATCATCTCAGAAAAAAAAATAAAAAATTCTGTCAGGCGCAGTTAAAGTAAAAACTGCCTGGGGCAATATATGCTGTCATTATTCCAACATTATCTTCATAACATTATCAAAAAGTTTACCCCTCAGAAAAATTTGCTTTCCTATCGTCAACATTAGCACGACGCGCGCTGTCACGTCATGTAAGGATGCACACTTAAAAGTAATCAGTCAGGTCGTTTACATGGTGAAAATTAGACTGTAAAAAAATTAATAATGAGTATGGAAGAGATTCAAGCTGTGCTGCTTTTGCTGGTTATGTATAGGTTTACTAAAGAGGTAATTAACAACGACAGAAAAGAGCACTAATATGCAGATTCAGCAGCATGCAGCATATTCAGAAAGCTTGTAAAGCCAGATTTAAAATGACAATGTATATTATTATCAGCTATTACGGACATTGCACGTGAGATGGCTGAGACGAACGCGCGTCATCAGACAGAGAGCACGACTGATATTTACTGAACGTAGACCGAACCTCGCAAAAGACTTTTAAAAATGCCGGTTGAAATAAAATGCTAAACCAATCAGCATGTTCAGCGCCCAAGTCCCGCCCTCAAAAGTTCCTGAACTTTGAAAAAGTACTACCTCGCGAGCAGGGCTGTTTGGAGGGGGAAATATTTACCCGGAACTTCATTTAGACCCTGGTTCCTGCGGTCTAAACACACAGAGTACCACCCAAAGTTCCTGGTTCCTGGGTAAAGTTCCTGCGGTGGAAACACGGCTTATGTGTCACAGACATGTTCTGTTTTAGTTTGGTTTTCACTTTGTTCCCATTTTTGTTCCCGAGTTGCTTTGTTAATTAGTTTCCATAGTCCCTAATTCCAGACTTGTTCTATTTCACGCTGATGTTCCATTTCATCTGTTCTTACTGCCTACTTATTTCTGCTTACTTAGCCTACTTATTATATTATTTATGAGTTTTCCTTAGTTCTTTTCTGGTATTGTCAACGTCAGTATTAATGTAGTCGAGTTTTCTGGATCTCCAGTGATCTCCTGATCTTAGTTTGTGTGGATTTGTTCCTGAATTTCCTTTGTTGTTCACTTTATACAGCCACCAGCTGTGACAGAATATCAGACCCTTAAAACGAGTAAAGAAAGATGGACTTTTCCTGACTGTTCTTCTGTGCATCATCTTTTACACCTGCTTAAATAATCGCACAAAAGCACACATGCCCGGTGTTGGTCCTCTGCGGGACTTTGCTGCATTTGTGGAGTGCTGGTGAACAACTGATCAGTGTTCCTCATTGGAGGAAATCACCAGCCCCACTCCAGACCCAGAACCCAGCCAGCCAGCACTCTACAGCACAGACATGACACCAGAGCCAAACGAAGTCAGAGGGCTAGAACCTGCCGTGATGCATGAGCCAGCGCCAAAGAAAAGGACTGAGCAAAACATCTTCCCCGGAGCCCGAGCCCCACTGGGAGTCTGATTAGGTGCGTTAGCCGGCTACATCATGTGCCACCATGGGAATGCTAGTGGACTTCTAATTCCTGGACAGGAAATGGATGTAGACCCTACCCATACTCCCACTGTTGAGGGTGAACTGCTGCTAAACTCTGGTGAAAAAGGATATGTCCTTTAGTCTCCCTTTCCCACTAGTTCTCCTGTCTCCACTGGTTTTGCCCAGCTTTAAGTCTCCCATATCCCTGCTGGCTCCCATCGGCTCATCAGTTCCTCCCTGGTTAACTCCACTCTGCTCCACGGATCCACCCCAGGTCTTCCAATCTCCAGCTCTGCCCAGTCAAGAGGATCCCAACTCCACCTCCAGCTGCTGATCCTGTCACTCCACCCCAGTCCGTCGACATATCAGTTCTGCCTTGGCTCCTCCCTCCCTCGGCTCCAAACAGCATCGTCCTTACTGCTCCACCGGTAGGGATGGGCATCGTTTCGATTTTAGCGGTATTACTACTCTTACCGATACTGCTTATTGATCCTATACTTTAACAGTATTCCTATCGATTTTGTTTTTTTTTTTTTAATAAAAAAAGGAAAAGAAACAAATTAAAAACATAGGTAACATTGCTTTGCATTCAAAAATGTAAAACAAGAATCTATAACAAAGGAAAAAGCGATGTTGGAACAAATAAAGAACATCTACATGTAAGCACACCAGTGTGCAGGAATTTTTTGTTTATATACATACAATAAGATACAATAAGAATGAAGAAACGAAGCACAAACAAACGGTCAAATATATACAATAAACATACAAAGATAAAACAAAAATAAAACAGATACAAATTATATAAACAGTGCTTTCATTTCAGGAAGGTCTACTAACATTACTGTTCATGTAAGTAATATGGCCTACAAAAGAAATCTAATAAAGAAATCAATGTGCAAATGTAATGTAATAAAATTCATAATCTTGTTCATAGTTTTCACTGTATAAATTGATAGATTAATGCTTGTTAAAGCTAAAGTTATTAATTCAAGAGTTGTGAATAATTTTCTCTGAAGTTTCGGTTAAGGAGAAACCGCTGTGAAGGGAAGGAAATTGTGCTAGACTGAAGGCAGCTAGTTTTTAATAGTTTTACCTCAAATATCTTCTTTTTATAATCGTTGGAAGCCAAAATTGAAATGGAAAATAAAATTAGATTATCATCACAGGCCTGAAGTGTAACCAGACGTCTGAATGTTCTCTCTGCTATCATCACTAATTAAGCAGGGACTTTCATGAGATCTCTCTCTTCTGAATTGCAAATAGCTCAAATGTATCACACAAAAACAGTTTAATACCATTTCATATAAAAATAGCTGGCAAGATATTATTGCATCTATATAGCAATAATAAATAGTCTGTTTATCTTCTTAATTTTAACAGCAGATCCATTACTAGGTTTCGGTACCCATTCCTATCTACGGGCTACCTCATCCCTTCGGCTCTGCCTTGGTCAGACATCGCTCCGCATGTGACACGGACTTCTGAGCCGTCCGCTGCGCTCCGTCTTTCCACCCCTTCAGCTACATCTAGCTTCGCCTTCACCTCAGTCCTCAGTCCGACCGGCTCCGAACACTTCTCCCTGTGGTATAGCATCTGCCTCCAAGACCATCATTGTCGTCCGGTCCCAACTGATCTCATTCTGCTACTAGGGCTTCACTTTCATCAGACTCATCCCTGTCAGTCATCCCCTTGGTGTCGACAGCCAAGCCTCCAACATGGCTCCTCCCTTCCTCGACTCCTCCTTCGTCCTGCCTGCACTCTGGGTCCCTGTCTGGCTACTCCTGGCTCTTGTATGTTATGTTTTAGTTTAGTTTTCACCGTTTCTGAGTTTCTAGTTAGTTTTCCGGTTTGTTAATTAGTTTCCATCTTCCCTAATTCCACACACCTGTTCTGTTTTCCGTAGATCTTTGTCAGGCATTGTCAACGTCCATATTAATGTATTTGTGTTTTCTGTATTCAGCAATATTTCTGCTGTGGATTTATTGATTTATTGTTCCTGAATTCCCTTTGTTGTGCACTTTATACAGACTTTATAATTAAATAAATAAATAAATAAAACACTAAAAACTTAAAACCAATCGTTTTAAACATCTACAGATGAATGTAAGCATGACAACATTATAATGTACTGTATGAAAAATGGATTTTCATTTTGAGATTAAAGATTACATTTAACAATTAATTTATAGGCGGTTATATTTATAGGCGTCACAATTAAAATGTAAAACCAGGGAAAGACAATTAAATATCCAAAACTACTGAATTGTTACTATATAACTATACAATAGATTAAAAAAAGCGTGTGAAATATTAAGAAATAATATTACCGGTATGTGTTAGAACATTTTACTATGTGTAATAATAATATTATGTGATATTATTATATATATATTATTATATGGTGAAAGCCAAGTGAGACTGTTTCCATACCCCTCCATGACCGAAGAATTCACAGTAGCAGCAGTCACAGTACTTTCCTTCCTTCTGATTGGTTGAGGTGGAGGTGGATGAACTGTGCTCCGAGCTGCTGTCATCATCTTGGCTCTCCTCTCCTTCATATGGCTGGTGCTCGTAGCCTCCGTTCCCTTCACAGCGATGACCCTCACAGTCTGGATCACTAACAAAAACAGTATATGGACTCAATTCCAGCTCATATTCCAGTTTCTTTATTAAATATTTAAAGCTTGACATGGCATAGAAATTACAACAGCCGGTCTGTTTTTTTTTGTTTTGTTTTTTGGTGATGGTGGGACAACAGGAACATCGAACAGAAGGCTTATAAATACTATAGATAATGAACTGACCTGCACACGCTATTTGGACCACTGACTAAACCATCAACGGGGGCGGATGGCTGCTCACCAGATGACAAACACAGACCCTGATGGACATCCATGAATGGAGTTACAGTCTTTGGGAAGGACTGGGAGCCTATACTTGGTAGGTGTGTGTTGGGGGAAGAAGGGTGTGAGGTTCCGCTGAGAGGGGGGAGAGATGAGAGACTGGTGGGACTATTCCTTGGAGCAACTGGAGTGGGATGTCTATGGTCCTCTTTACCTAAATTATGGAAAACTTCATCTAAATAAAGAAAAAAAGGAATATCAGCAAATGAAAGCAAAAGTTTAAATCTTAAGACAAATGATGGATCATTTAGAAATGTGGAAGTGATTATTACTCGACTGGACAGTGGTGGCGGCACTGGAGACAGAGGAGGCGGCAGAGGAAGTGGCCATCACCACTTCACTGGCCTCCATGAAGGCATCTTGGTAGTTGAAGAGACACTTTTTCTTGGCGCCATTCTTCCTCTCTTTGCCATCTGGGGCAGGATGGGGGTTGACAGTGGGGTCCAAACCGGAGGAGAGAAGGGGCACGTCGGGGAGGGGAGGACCCAGCATGTCACCTTTGACCGGGAAGAGAGTTTCAGTGAGGTCATACAGGTACTGAAGACAATAAAAGCCACTCAACACATCATTCTTGGTAATGTAGTGACCATTTAAATGTATACAAGATATACAAGTGTATCAAATTCTAATGTGTAAGGAGCCGAGCTGAACAACTGTTGTAACTAAAGTGACGCCAACCTCTTTTGGACACAGACTGCTCATCTGAGGTGTGGTGCAAGAAAATTGCATTTTGACTCATTCACAAATTTTGATCTTTCTCCAACAGTTTCTTACCACCAGCCTTGCGGTCTCGGGGAAACCCGTCAATTATGGTCCAGAGAGAACACTATTAACACCATTTAAAGGCAAAAGCTCAATGAGGATAATCATAACACACCTTCTATGCGAATGATATTTTGCTAATGATTGCAGGGTGATTACACGTGTCTAATCGCTAATATTACTTTGGTCAAAAACAGCTTCACCAAAAAGCTTAAAATGTTTGTTGTTTTTAGCTTATGGTTACAAAAAGTCAAAATGTTCCTATAATTAACACTATTAATTCTCATAAGTGACTCCTGTATCCCATATATAGTTTTAGGATTTAAGACTTTAGAAATTGAAAATAATTTCATGAATTCACTCAATTACTTCAGTGCAGTTATGGCTGTTCAGGGTTTTGATCAGGTTGAGGTGATGGACTCTAATTTTGTGACTGGATTAAAAAAAATCATCATATTTCAAGCTTATTTCTCAGTTATTTTAGTTAAGAAACTGAATTGAACTTCACATCTTGGTGCTTTATGTATGTTTGTGCTTTTCTAAATTATTTGTAGCCCTTATTTTAGCACACTGTATGACTGAAAGGCAAGATATTTGCAGTTGTCTGGGACATAGTAGCGCTTAACTACAATTTTGATCTGGTCAAATGCATTTTCCTCTATAATCATAACAAAATTAAGGTTCCAAAAGGGAACCTCTTTTTTTCTATCCTTAAAGAACCTTTCAGTGAATTGTTCTTAAAGCAGCACTAGGTAACTTTTCAACCTTCATAATATATTTTTTAAGACTCTTGTGATGATAAATCGACTTACAATAGGTTGAATGACATGTCTGCCATAGCCTGATGGGGTCTGTATCGTTTTTAATCGTACTTTTAAACTTCGGGTTTCGGGTAGTAACCCGAGAAAAAGAAAAGAACTACAAAATTCGACTGCTTTACGGCATATACGTCACTTCCACCAACACACACACTTCCTTACATTCGGACGTGCGAGCCCAACTTTGTTATGTCGGATAATATAGTCATGTCCGAAGCAGCAGAGACAAATAAGAAAGAAAAGGTTTTGTTGGAGGAAAGCAATAAGAGGAAATGAAAAAATGATGGGATTAAAGGCAGGACGAGGATCAAAATGTGACCAGGGTTTGCTCGTCGGCGTGAGCTGAAGGAGGCGTGCCCGACCGATGCTGTCATGCTTGTTACGGTGAGCTACCACTCAAACATTGAACTAAAGTATCATATAGATTCTGTAAAACGGTAACCAATAGACTACTATAATGACGCTGGCTTGTAAACGTGAGTATCGTGATTATTTGGCGTTTGAAAAAAATAAAACCCATGAAATTATATTCATATGACATGCTGAAACATATGCCACTGACTGTAACGTTACCTGGGATGAAGACATTTCACACGCGACGCCAGAAGAACTCGAAATCCTCTTGCAGTGTTCAGGGGAACTGTTAGTGCTGCATCGACCCGCGGGACGCTTTTATGAAGTTATTTGGCCCGCACCGCACCACTGGATATATTTTTACAACACGCCGCGCACCCGCGACCATTAAATAGACATACGGGGTCCGCGGGTTATGAGACGAACCGCGCATCACTAGTTCAGGGCTATCAGGGTTGTCATGTCAACAAATGCACTCGCGATGGCATCCCCTGTTGTAGGATGACTGAGCTTACGACAGTAGTTGAGGACATTATTTTTTCCAAACTGTAGGGGGACCCCGAGAGCAAAAGTAGCCAAGTGGGGCTTTAATTCCAATAATTTGAAGAATGTTGTTCCACTCTTAGAACCTTTTGTGCATTGCAAAGGTTCCATTGATGTTAAAGGTTATTTATGGAAAATAGATGTCAAAACAGAACCTTTATTTTTGAAGACATGAAAAGGAAATTCTAATCATCTTTACTTTTTTATTGTGACGTATATGAGTGAAACAGCTACTTGAATGGAGACAAAAAAAAATGTAGGACAAGGCTTGACTTTGTCCATGGTAAATTGATTTGATTGTTGGATCATTGTCATTTGATAAATGCAGCACACTAATGTCAGTAACAGGTTGCTTGAAGGGATGGATAAATGGTCAGTCCTCATGCCTGCTCACATCATTAAAATATAGATGTCAATAGTAGGGCAGGGGAAGTAAATTTTATGGCGACTTTAAGAGTGGCGACCTGAATGAGCTCATCACCAGACACAGACAATACTACATCTAAATGGAGCCTTTAAGTGGTTTAAAACATCTGAATTACTCTTAGAGGTCAAAACTCCTCATTAAAAAATGGATTTGTTTTACGGTTATCTTCTTTGAAGTGTGCAAAACATCTTTAAAATGGTCTGGGAAACTGACCGGGTAATGGTTCCTGGAGCAGCACAGAGGGGTTCCAGTTCTTCATAATGTGCGTGTCCCAGAGGTTCTCTAGTTTGAGCGAGGGGCATGGCAAAGAGCCGTTCCAGTCCCCCGCTGTGCTGAAGCAGCTCTGGTAGACATGCTCCTGTAGGGTGGGGTTGAACACTTGCTGCTTTCCGCCTGTGTGACTGGACGTGGGGGTGGGAGGAAGAGTCTAGAGAAGATGAGTTGGAGAGAGTTGAGATCATTACATGAAAAATGAATCCGTTAATGTCCTTTTAAAATGATTTACCATGAAACAAAGTGATAAGGACGATGAAAATGTTACAGAAAGATGTATAGGTGGCATTACATCATTCCTTGATAAGCAACAGTCAGTGTTGCGGAAAGGGACATGCCCAGTAGGAAGTGAAATTTTACACTTGTGCCTCTTTTTAAGATTACGATTTTTGATACAAGTCAGCCCCCTTGTGGTTGGAAAATTAAAAATGTTCCAGCCACTGAGCACCTACAACCCACGCAACTCTCAATGGGAAAGCTGGGAATTTCCTGTGCATGTGTGTGTCTAACCTTGCTGTGTGTGAGTGGAGGAGTGGAGTAGAGGGTGGGCAGCAGTGGCCTGGGCAGGTGGGAGAGGTTGTGTAAAGGGAGATGGCCGTGTATGTGGGGGTAGAGATGAAGGGCAGGGTGGGCTGCCGTCTTCTCTGAGAAGAACTGTTGACCCCCTGTGTGTAGCCTGCTGGTAGGCAGACAGGTGGAGCTCAGGCTGGAGGTGCTACCATCCCCGGTGCCCTGATTACACACTTGACACTCGCATGGATGCTGTACCTGATCCATCTAAAAAAGGAGAAAGGTAATTTTTTTTAGACATCATTTACTGCAATGCAAACCACTCAAACCAATGGTCTCTAACATTGCACTGTTGCTGCATACATACATCTAATTTTTAAAATGAATTAAACATATTTTTCAAAATTGATAACAAGGGGCAGTTGTTTAAAGGGATAGTTCACCCAAAACTGAAAATGTGATGTTTATCTGCTTACCCCCAGTGCATCCAAAATATAGGTGTCTTTGTTTCTTCAGTAGAACACAAATGAAGATGTTTTAACTTCAACCATTGCAGTCTGCCAGTCATAATGCATGTGAATGGGTAACAACTCTGAGAGTAAAAAAAAAAACATGCTTAGACAACATGCACAAAAACCCTGCTGCTCGTGACACATTGATGTCTTAAGACACGAACCGATCTTATCTGTGAGAAACCGAACAGTATTTATATATACACACACACACACACACACACACACACACACACATATATATATATGTATTTATATATATATATATATATATATATATATATATATATATATATATAAATACATATATATATATATATATATATATATATATATATATATATATATATATATATATAAATACATTTATATATATATATATATATATATATATATATATAAATACATTTATATATATATATATATATATATATATATATATATATATATATATATATATATATATATATAAATACATATATATATATAAATACATATATATATATATATACATATATATAAAAATAGGCATCTACATAATATACATCTATGATCACGTCATTTTGACCTTACCAGATGGAAGTAATGACGGATGGGAACAATAGATATGAGGTAAAAACAAAAACAAATACTGTTCGGTTTTCTCACAGAAATCGATCAGCTCGTGTCTTAAGACATAAATGTGTAGTCATGAGCAGCAGGGTTTTTGTGCATGTTGTCTAAGCATGTTTTTTTTACTCTCAGAGTTGTTACCCATTCACATGCCTTATGACTGGCAGACTGCAATGGTTGAAGTTAAAACATCTTCATTTGTGTTCTACTGAAGAAACAAAGGCACCTATATTTTGGATGCACTGGGAGTAAGCAGATAAACATCACATTTTCAGTTTTTGGTGAACTATCCCTTTAACAGTCCCTTTTCCTAAGCTCTACCTGTGTATGAGGGTATGATGGAGGCGGACAGTCATTTTTCCCTCCAGAGAGCGCCAACTCATGGCCTTGAGGCACCCCACCGCATTCCCTCTCCCCCTCATCACCTTCAGACGAACTGCTACTGCTGCTGCTCCCCCGTGAAGACTGGGAAAACAAAAGAGGAGCGCTTATTACCACTGTTCAAACTCAAATGTCACATTTTTTCAGTTGCCAAATGTTTATTGAGCACTGAAGGTGGCAACAACACTGTCAGATGATCAGCTGACGCGTACTTTATCTTTAAGGGTCATGCTCTCTTCCCCTCCACTCAGCTGGTTGTGGATGCCATTAATGCTGGCCACCATCGAAGGGTCTTCATACCCACTCAGAGGGTAGATGGCAGACAACGGAGGCTCTTCATCGTCGCTGAGGCAGAAAAGGCAAAAGAAAGCAAAAGTAGACTAATGACTCAGCCGTTGAACTTGTGATGTAATAAAAACTGATGACACTGAAGAAAATTAAAAACAGAAACTGAGTGAGCTTAGCAGGAAAGTACATTATGAAGTCACTGAATCTTAAATACTGTAATGACTATAATAATTGGAACTTGCCTGATCTGACCCATATCTGATTTTTGCAAAACTATCCACAGGAGACAAATTACTAGTACTATACAGTACAACAACTCAAAAAAAATTCCGAAGATTTATTTCAGCATTAGCCACGTAATAACCCTTGACAGCTCATAGAACTGTTAAGAAATGCAGCCCAAAAGCAAGCAGGCAAGGAACAACAAACTTTTTGCCGCACCTGCCACTGACAGGTGAACTAAACTGAGATGATCATTTCACTGCCCGTGAAACAGATCTACATTCATTTACACTACCGTTCAGATGTTTGGGGTCTGAAATTAACACTATTTTCAAAAGTGACTATGCGATTTTACATTAAAAAATATATATTTTGCAATGTGGAGTTCTGTATCACTATAATGTGATTTTAATCACATAAATAAATGTATCACTACTTCCACAAAAATATTACGCAGAACATCTGTTTACAACATTTATTAGAAGATTTGGTTCCCCCTTGTATATTGCATCAACACATTACTTTGTAGCTTGTTTTATTTACTGAACAATATTTTAAGTCAAATTTGGGGTTTCATAATTGTTTTTAGACACGGCCTACAGATGATACCAACACAATTCAAATAGGAAACCTTGAAAATCCAAGATTAAAATCAGTGTCCTGCATTCCCCTCAGGGCCACTGCAAAAATAAATAATATTTTATCCAATATTTTGAATAAGTGTGCCGTCTGATAGGAATGCAGTGAGCGAGAGAAGAAAAACCTTGAATATTTCCTGTTGAGATGTGAACGATTTCACGTCACAGAACTTCACAATAAGTGACACTTATCAGCCGGTTTCTTTAATTAATAATTAAAAAATTTCAAATCAGTAAAAATAAAACAAAAATGCCTTTATTGAATGGACTCAATGAATTGGTCAGAGCGATAACTAAATTCACATATGACTAACTCGCTGAACTTACTGAAAGTTGTCATCGCTGTCAGTGACGTGGCGTCCATCCTGGAATTAAGCAAGTCAAGAGTACTTACGGCTCATGAAAATCTTTAGTATCACTACTGACTAGGGCTGGACAATATGGCCAAAAATCAGTCGCATTTAATATCTTCATTAATTCAATATGAATAAGTTGAGGCTACTCCGAGAACAGATAAAGTTATAAAAAGTTAGAGTGAAAGAAACTAACTGAAAATGTTGGGGGAAATCTAGGTGAGCCTACCAGTAACATCATGAAAAGGAGTCTATCAAAATGTTCATTAACAAGACAGGTTAGTGCTAGGGATGGGAATTTTTGTCAATTTCTCATTTTGATCACCGAAAGTAATTTTTTGACTCAAAAAACGAGTACTCGAGTCCGCGGGTCGTGGCGTCTCCATCGTGGAAATATGAAACGGTTTTAAAACTGTTAGGAAAATTGATTGTTTACATACAAACAGGACATGTCTATGAAAACATCAACATATTTTTTATTTGAAAAAAGAACTGCTACATTATGATGCAGATTCTTTTTTCTGTCTTTGAAAAAGAAACATCTAAAAACAAAATAACCGTGTCAAACCCAGTCAATAATATCGGGCATTGCATTTGAGCTGAAACTGTGAATACACCACCCTGCAGAGCTTTGCTATAAGGGGACCACGTCAATGTTTTTTTTCAGGGGACCCAGAATTCCAGAGCAACGGCCCTGCCTACATCCCAGTGTTTTAAGTGTCTAAGCATCAGCTGCATTTCAAATTGAGCAGAAAGCATAACATGGTTTTAACTCACAATGTGGTAGTGCCATCCTGTGGTAGGATGAGGCGTGGGTGCTGCTGGATGGTGATTGGGGAGCCTGGGGCCGAGCCAGACCCTGAGCTGCCCGATGACATGCTGGGGGGATGGACCTCTGACAGGTAGTCCCGTGGGGGCTCTGCCTGGAGAGGCAGCTTTAAGTGCAGGTCCTCTGCCATGGGAGCATCCATGATTCCACAGGTGAGGATGTGAGACAGGCTGCAGTCATCACAGGTGCATCTGGAGGTAAATATATTACCTTAATTATAAGGCATTAAGGCTAACGATATACAGCAATGGTGAAGGCAAGGATATTCAAAGGACAAAACATCAAAAAGTTATATTTGAAAAACTCTAAATCAGATTTATTACATACACATTTGTTTTGAATAAAACTGTTAAGTACCTCCGTCTGTAGTTGCAGTTGGGACAGTCTGGGATACTCAGTCTGGAGGACAGCATGTGTTTCACTGTGTCTGTGAACTTACTGTCACCACCAAGAGACTTTTTACTGTTCAGTAGGAACTGCAACCACAATAGTAAAACAATGATTGCATATTTTTAAGGCATATAACATAGAAAATAGAAAATGCATGTGCTCATAACTGATAAATGACTCTGAACACAGATGGTTTTATAAAGAAAACCTCAGTATATACCAGTAGATATGTACATACGCACACTACTCTTCAAAAGTTTGATACTTTTTTGTCTCAAGCCTCTTATGATCAATAAAACACAGTATTGTGAATTAGTACAATTTCAAAATAACTTAAAAAAAATGTATTTTAATATATTTCAAAACATAATTCATTCCTGTGATGGCATAGCTGAATTTTCAGCATCATTACTCCAGTCTTCAGTGTCACATGATCCTTCAGAAATCATTCTAATATGCTGATTTGATGATCAAAATACATTTATTTAACTATGTTCAGAGGTGGAAATAGTATTTAAGTATTCTACTCATGTAAAAGTACAATTTCTTCAATAAAATCTTACACATTCAAGTAAAATTTGAGGTCTAAAAATCTACTCAAGTAAAAGTAAAAAGTATTTCATTTAAAGAGATAGTTCACCCAAAAATGAAAATGTGAAGTTTATCTGCTTACCCCCAGGGCATCCAAGATGTAGGTGTATTTGTTTCTTCAGTAGAACACAAATTAAGATTTTTAACTCCAACCGTTGCTCGTATAATGCATGTCAATGGGGTCTAATTAGAATTAGACCCCATTGACATGCATTAAACCAGCAACAGTTGGAGTTAAAAATCTTAATTTGTGTTTTACTGAAGATTTGCATATTTAATGAGCTTCTGCACCCCTGTCAATTCAAGTGAGGCAGGGATTTTAATGTATTACTTTAATGTACTTATTAAACAAACACAATGATGTATCTCTCATCCACCCGTGATTGATCTACTCGATCAGTGGATATAAGCTCGAACCCCACACACACACACACACTCTCGACACCAGGGGCCTATTGCACAATACTAGGATAAGGGATTAAGCCGGGATATTTTGGTTATCCTGGCTCAATTTATCCGCTAATATATATATATATATATATATATATATATATATATATATATATATATATATATATATATATATATATATATATATATATACATATATACATATATATATATATATATATATATATATATATACAGTTTGTCTTCAGTGTATGTTTACATGACAGCTGTGTACTAAATTTTGCATAAAAATGGCAAGATCACCAAGATATCCCGGCTTAATCCTTTATCCTAGTTTTGTGCAATAGGCCCCTGGTTTTGTTAATATTATGGATCACATGGTTTTGTTGCCAAATTGATTTCGAACAGTTTTTGAATAACTGAAAAAGTATGCGTGCCTATCCGCTTGACTTTTATTGATCACTGAGATAGCATTGATATGAATGAAGTGGGTTCAATATAAAATTAAATACATAAAAAGTAGCTTAGATGTAGTAAACTACTTTTTTGAAGTTGCTGTAGCTTAGCTTGCTACATTTCCCAGGGGGGTAGCTTCAGTGTAGTGAAGATTAAATTTAATGTAGAGTAACTGGTAGCTTAGCTCACTACATTTTCCAAGTAGCTTTCCCAACACTGAGTATACTTTAGAGCTAAAATTATGCTAATGGTCTAACAAAATCCAAATTTGAAACACAATTGGATTAAATTACTTATTTCAAAAGCAATTTCAAATGACTAATTTCAAAAGCAATAAATGCAGTTAAAGGGTTTACAAGCCAAAAACATATTGGTAGTAAAGTATAATTTTGAATTTTAGACCATTACCACAAGTTTAACGCACCCCATAGTGGCCAAGAAAGAAGCGGGAGCCTTTCTTGTTTGTGTTGTTAATTTATATTATGTAACATATTTGCTTTTTTACTTTGCATTGTGTTGTGCACTACTGGGCCACCCTATCCATCAAAATTATAAGCTGGAAATAGGTTCTAAAAGCAGTCTGGCAGGAATGATAAATAAGCTTGGTGAACAGGCCATAACCAACAGAAAAATACTTTATGGAATTTAATGATTCCTAGGAAACTAGGGTCCCGACACTCTGAATGAATGAATGAATATATATATATATATATATATATATATATATATATATATAGTCTTGTTCAAAATAATAGCAGTACAATGTGACTAACCAGAATAATCAAGGTTTTTAGTATATTTTTTATTGCTACGTGGCAAACAAGTTACCAGTAGGTTCAGTAGATTCTCAGAAAACAAACAAGACCCAGCATTCATGATATGCACGCTCTTAAGGCTGTGCAATTGGGCAATTAGTTGAAAGGGGTGTGTTCAAAAAAATAGCAGTGTCTACCTTTGACTGTACAAACTCAAAACTATTTTGTACAAACATTTTTTTTTTCTTTCTGGGATTTAGCAATCCTGTGAATCACTAAACTAATATTTAGTTGTATGACCACAGTTTTTTAAAACTGCTTGACATCTGTGTGGCATGGAGTCAACCAACTTGTGGCACCTCTCAGCTGTTATTCCACTCCATGATTCTTTAACAACATTCCACAATTCATTCACATTTCTTGGTTTTGCTTCAGAAACAGCATTTTTGATATCACCCCACAAGTTCTCAATTGGATTAAGGTCTGGAGATTGGGCTGGCCACTCCATAACATTAATTTTGTTGGTTTGGAACCAAGACTTTGCCCGTTTACTAGTGTGTTTTGGGTCATTGTCTTGTTGAAACAACCGTTTCAAGGGCATGTCCTCTTCAGCATAGGGCAACATGACCTCTTCAAGTATTTTAACATATGCAAACTGATCCATGATCCCTGGTATGCGATAAATAGGCCCAACACCATAGTAGGAGAAACATGCCCATATCATGATGCTTGCACCTCCATGCTTCACTGTCTTCACTGTGTACTGTGGCTTGAATTTAGAGTTTGGGGGGTCGTCTCACAAACTGCCTGTGGCCCTTGGACCCAAAAAGAACCATTTCACTCTCATCAGTCCACAAAATGTTCCTCCATTTCTCTTTAGGCCAGTTGATGTGTTCTTTGGCAAATTGTAACCTCTTCTGCACATGCCTTTTTTTTAACAGAGGGACTTTGCGGGGGATTCTTGAAAATAGATTAGCTTCACACAGACGTCTTCTAACTGTCACAGTACTTACAGGTAACTCCAGACTGTCTTTGATAATCCTGGAGGTGATCATTGGCTGAGCCTTTGCCATTCTGGTTATTCTTCTATCCATTTTGATGGTTGCCTTCCGTTTTCTTCCACGTCTCTCTGGTTTTGCTCTCCATTTTAAGGCATTGGAGATCATTTTAGCTGAACAGCCTATCATTTTTTGCACCTCTTTATAGGTTTTCCCCTCTCTAATCAACTTTTTATTCAAAGTACTCTGTTCTTCTGAACAATGTCTTGAACGACCCATTTTCCTCAGCTTTCAAATGCATGTTCAACAAGTGTTGGCTTCATCCTTAAATAGGGGCCACCTGATTCACACCTGTTTCTTCACAAAATTGATGACCTCAGTGATTGAATGCCACACTGCTATTTTTTTGAACACACCCCTTTCAACTAATTCAACTAATTGCCCAATTGCACAGCCTTAAGAGCGTGCATATCATGAATGCTGGGTCTCATTTGTTTTCTGAGAATCTACTGAACCTACTGGTAACTTGTTTGCCACGTAGCAATAAAAAATATACTAAAAACCTTGATTATTCTGGTTAGTCACATTGTACTGCTATTATTTTGAACAAGACTGTATATATGTATATATATATATATGTGTATATATATATATATATATATATATATATATATATATATATATATATATATATATATATATATATATATATATATATATATATATATATATATATATATATATATATATATATATATATATAACCTAAGGCTGGAGTGCGGTTTTATGAATGGGCAATTTTCAAGGTAATCAGGAATACATTCATTCAATAAATCCATTAGATGTCAAGAATGGACTGTACATGCATACTGTAATTGAAGTACACTTGCCTCAACTACATTTTCTATTCTCAATAAGAGCAAATGGTCAATCAGAGCAGGTTTGCTTACCTGCTCTTCAAAAAATCTTTTCTGTTTGAAGATCTCTGCGTCTTCTTTAAGCATCCGCTGCTTAGTTCTTAAAGACATCTTAAAAAAATTAAGAAACTCATTTAACTCCAATCAATCTGTTTTGTAAAAGACAAAAATCATGTATAAAATTTAATAATGCATAATGAGTGATTGTGCTGCAACTTACATTTCTATTAATTAAAGACTTATGTGGTTCTGTCCTTTGATTTGTGAGATTCTGACCTTCAACTTTAAAAAGCAACTGCAAACAGGCAAAACTGGTATTAGATGCAAGATCAGCCTTGAGAGTCGCAAACGATCACATTAGGCACTGATGAAATATACCTGCTCATCAACATAGTCATCGATCCTCTTCTCACACTCCAACCATTCGAGAGCCACTGTACTCATCTCCTGGTCCAGATGGTGGTATCTCTCCAGGAGTGTACGGTACATATCCTCACTGTATGAATCATGAGATGTCGTGCCCTGCCTATTAAACAAAAACACAACAATGACATTCTATAGAGACAGAGGACTGATATAAGAACGATAACATTTTAACTGGTTCACTGAAGACCATACCTGAGCTGGGCCACTAAGGCAGGTAGACTGTTGTGCAGGATGGGTTCAGAGAACACCAAGTTCTCAAAAAGGTGCTTATTGTGGAGCTCCCATGTCACCTGGAACTTCTGCAAATGTTCGTTCTCCTGGAAAGAAAGAACAGGGCTAGTAGTAGGTCATCCTCCTGATGGTTGTTTTTGAACGGATTATCATTATTCACACTGTGTATAATACGCTTGCATCAACTCACCAGGGTGAGCAGGAAGCTGCTAATGGTGCGGGCTGCCTGGCAAAGAGCATTGTACTCCTCTAGCAGCAGTGAGATGAACTGGTGGGCCTGTGGAGGCCCTTGAGCCACTGCACCGGGTGCCTTTGAGCCTGTGGACAGGTGCTTGAGTAGACGCACCTTCATCTCTAAGACATACTCTCTTGCCTGCTGTTCCAGACGCTGGTACAACTGGTAGGGATCCTTCTCACAAAGCCTAAATAAAGAGAGAGCAAAGTGAGGCTTTGGGATTAGAAATGAGAGATTTGAAGTGTCATCCAGTGGAATAATTAATGTGTTGTTATATGGGCTGTCAATAGATTAATGTTTAAACGCAATTAAATTGAACGCACCATTTTGTGTGAATAAAAGCACATTTATCGTGAAATTAAGCATTCACTATTTATCTTGGTTAACACGTTAGTCATCATTTGCAATATCCAGCAAAGTAAACCATCAGATTGGAGGGTAATTCTAATAAAACTGTATTTTCTGCAGACTTTTATCAAGGTTAATTTAGGTGTCTTTCCAAAAAAAATGACACTTGAAGACTCCAAAAGAATAAAACCAAATGATTTAAAGCATCCCTTAGGGATGGGTCGATAGACATTGCCATCTTCCATCGCAGTTGGCTAACAGACATCATGAATGATATTGAGACAAATAACTGTTGCCAGTTGCTTCACCAAGCCATGAAAAGTGTATTTGTGTATCATCCGGCCATAGAGCCGTGGGATGTTGCACTCTTCAGAAACAATCACATAATTTGATTTTAAAGCAAAACACTCACTGGAACTGACTGAAAATGTAACTCGAGTATCTATTCTCCATGTACACTCTGATGTAATCAGCCTGGTTTTCTTTACATAAGCGCAGTTTGAAAGAATTTGCTTACTGGATCACTGGACTGAAAACTTTCCCAGAGTTTAGCAGTTTAAAATGATCTGATCGCAAACAACATTAGACTTAAAGGGTTTAAATAGAAATTTCCGCCTATCAGGGTTACAGGTGCTTGAGCCATTGTAGATGCTCTCGTGTGCTTCAGTCATTTATTTGTCTTATGCTTACCAAATTATGTTTTATGCTTTCATTTGATCGTAAAACAATAAATCACACCTTTAATCCTGGGCTGTGTAAACAAGCCGGTATATTTTTAACCAATCAATCATCATTTTCTGTTCAAAGAGAGCATGTGTGGTTGTGATTAGCAAAATTGTGGAAGCGGAAATCACTTACAATGCTTTTAAGATGACAACCATATGACATTTTTTTTTTTTTTTTAAACAGCTCTGATGTCTTAAAGGGATAATTCTAGCCTGACGTGGTCATACTCAATTCTAGTAAGAATATGAGTCTGATACTGCTCCATTGGGCTGTGATTATGGGGCATTTCAACCAAACCAGGAAAGACATCAATTGGATAGACCAACAACCAATCAGAGCAACAAAGCGACGCATAACTTTAGTTGTCAAATGTCAACAGCACTAAACTGCACTGTGTTGCCAAGTCTGCATTTTTTTTTCTGCGGGTTGTTTTCCATGTCTGCGGGTCGAAGCAACCTCAATTATGTAATATATAGACCAAGGAATGCAAATTTTAGCAGGCAACCTTGCCAAAATAACAAACATTTTACCCCCCGAACGCCATTTTTTTTTGGAGAACCCTCC
This sequence comes from Pseudorasbora parva, assembly GCF_024679245.1. Taxonomy (NCBI): domain Eukaryota; kingdom Metazoa; phylum Chordata; class Actinopteri; order Cypriniformes; family Gobionidae; genus Pseudorasbora; species Pseudorasbora parva. The sequence goes on from NC_090175.1 coordinate 23,745,659, forward strand.
CGAGAAGCTATTGTTTTGGGCTAGTAACATTAGTTGGCGGTTTTTGTTGTTAAAACTTGTCAACACTATCTGCACGCACGCTGGAATAAACTATCTTTGCCGGTGTTGTAAAAAAAGAATTTAAGGATACACAGTTACTTACCAACATAATCATTTCAGAGAGAAATAGTAATGGAGAATGCACGTTTGAACAAAATCAACCAAGTGCCTTTGGTGACATGGATGATTACGTTACTGTTTATCATCTGTCCATCATCATCTAAAGCCTTGACACGTTTGAATGCATTTTATTTTGTGATTTCACTAGAAAGTCTTAGCCTGACAAGCCAGACCAACATGAAGATGTTTGGTCTGGAAACTCACCATTGAGAGGGATCAATCCGAGGGGCAGGATAAACGGTTGTCTTTCAAACTCCCTCTGCACGCAATAAGATAGCTTTACAACCAACCAGAGCAACAAAGAAGGTGAAGCAGAGCTAGTTGACAGATTAAACTTTCACCATATCCGGTCGGCAAAACTCTGAACACATCTTCCCTTTTTAAGAATGACTTCAGTGCCGTTCTTTGTTCTTTTCTCAGAGAAAAGCTTAACTCCAAGTCTTCCAGAGTCTCGGCCAAAGCAGATTCGAAAGACCGCCGTTCGCCAGCTTCTTTGTTTACAAGTAGCACGCAACTCTGTCATCATTATGTTAAGCCCCGCCTACTGACTCTATACACAACGTGATTGACCTGACCATAGTTGGTTTTTAGAGCTCAGAAGTGTATTGGGAGTTGCTAGACAACACTCACTGCAGATTAGATTTGCTGCCGCTAGGGTGCGTCTAGATTTCTAGGATAGGAAAGTCTCTCTCCGCAACTGAATTAAGCGATAGATGTGTGAAGACTGCATGGGCAAAAAGAGAACATAAACCCCCGCCTACTTTGATTTGATTGGCCATCTCAATCTTTTTGACATTGACAAGGGCTGTTAGACCACATTCGTTTCATTCTGTACCTGTCAATCACATGGTGTCAACTCTAAGTCTAACTCTAAGTTCTGACTTGATTACGTAATCTATGGCAGCAATTTATGGGATTAATATCCTGCCATGATTCAAAACTGATAATAAAGTTCTGAAAGGTTGAAACTAAGCGTTCGAAAACTCAAAATCTTACAAAAAGAAGTTTTGCAAGATCGAAAAATAAGATTTGCAAGCTTGCAAAATGTAAAAAAATTAAAAAATCTCTGCAAACATTGTTTTGTTTTTTTTTAGATTTCCTTCTTCAGAACTGCAACATTTTTTTACGATGTCGGGCAAACAATTTTTCAGAGTTTCGAATGTGTCACTGTTCTCCCATTGTATAGTTTGTTTTCCAGATTTGAAACCTTGTAAATGGTGATCTGAAAACTGGTGTGCAAATGTGTGAAATAATGTTTTGAAACTCTGAAAACTGGGGTTCGAAAGGGCGAAACGTATTACATTACATTACTTTTGCTATCCTATTGCAGTCCTATTTTTTTTTTCAGAGCTGAGTTTACAACACCCACTTTGCAGAGATACGGCCATACAGTTCTGAGCTTGCGACTCACGTAATTTGTGGCAGCGTTGTCACGCAGCTCTGCTCTGAATCTCTGAAACTCAGACTGAGCGAAAATGAAGCTTCGCAAAGTTAACTTAAAAAAAAAAAAGCATGGAGGGAGGGCCTTTATGCTCTTGGCCAATGCTTTGCTGTCTGCTGACGTACAGTCCAATCAAGTGGTATTAACTGGAGAGGATGGATTGCCCGACTCAGCAAAAAGATCTCAGAACGTCTCAGAACAGTGCGCCGGCCGCACTAACATTAAACTTTGATGCGAGTTTGAGACCCATGCTTCAGAAAAATACAACCGTAGTTATATTAAAAAAATGCCCTGGTAAATCCAAGCTTTATAATGGCAGTGAAAAAAAGTGCATCCATCAATTATAAAAGTTATTCACACAACTCAGGAAGGTTAATAAAGGCCTTCTGAAGAAAATCAGTGGGTTTGTATAAGAAAAATATTCGTAATATTCAATAAAATGGATTGATTTTGTCTCAATCCTTTTGCAAAAAACTTTACTAAACAACTCTATCTTGTGGTTCTTATGAGAATTAAATTCTCAAAATATACCTGTCAACGAGTTCCTTCATGCTCTCTTTGTCCCGGTCTAGAGGCTGATCCTGATCATCAGCCAACGGAGTCCCAGTTTGACGGTAAATGCACCGGACCAGGTATCTGACCTCAGACCAGTGATTCTGCAGTTGTTGTGACTCCCGCTCTGACTCAGCAGTGATCTCCCTAACCAAAGAGACAAAAAAAAAACATTTTAGATAACGAAATACACACATTTAATTAGACTGATCAGTCAAACAACAGGCTAGTTGAACACTGCATGGTTATAAATAAGCTGATCCCGCAACAAATATAAAAAAAATCCTATTGGGACTGAAGCAGGACAAACCTCCGCTCATAACAGGCCTCACAGCTACACACTGTGTCTGTGGTGAGAGGAGAGCTGAGATCTGGAGCAGGCAGTGTAGGAGCACCGACTGTCAATCTCCCACCAGGACCCAAGGGCTCCTGGGACAAACCACCATTACCCACCGGCATGTGCAATAAGAAGTCCTGATTCTGGCGAAGAACAAGAAAAGAATTAGGTACTACCAATCAGGGTTTCCGTTGTCCGGTAATTACCGGACATTGGCCGGGAAAAAAATTAAATGTCCGACAAAATGAAATCTTTTTGGTCAAATTGTCAGATTAAAACTGCCTCTTATCGATACCGTAAACCTGCGACGTTATGCCCTCCGTGGCTATGGAGGATTGCATTTCTCCACAGCCTGCGAAGCAGAGTAGGCATGTGAGCGGAGTGAGGAGTGGAGCGGCGAGATTTTGAATGGAGTGAGGAGCGATTTTTTTTTTTTTTTAATTCGGAGCGTTGTGGTTTTTACTCGCTCCGAGAGCGCTCCACTACCGCTCCATCACGAGAACAATTTATGACAATGGGCCGGCACTTCACTAGCTACATTTTTTCGCCAGAACTAGAGCGTAGATCGGCTCAAAAAAATAAAGCCCAACCCTACCCGAGCCCATGCACCCGAGAGAGACCGGCCCTGCCCGTGTAAGTATCGAGAACGAGCCTGTAATGAGCGGAGCGGAGCCGGTGCATCAGCTCAATAATCCGCAGGCGCGCGCTCATGAACCCGCCGGTAAAATAATGTTCGTTCAAATCCAGCTCAGACATGACATAAATCTGTAGCTTACTTGTTGTAGCCATTAAACAATGTTTTTTTTCTTCATATTTATGTTTAAATATTATAATATTATTTTTAGATTTCATCTGATTATGATAGGCTAAGTGCAAAGATGCAAGTGGGTCAGAAATTATTTTGGTGGTTATATTTAGTTTAATATTAAGTTTTGTTTTGTAAAAAGCCTTTCTTTCGTTTTGTACAAATTGTCTCTTAATTTTAATAAAGGTTTCTTCGGTTAATTGCATGTATTTAATAAATAAGAAATAAATAATTAGACTAGGTCGCTGAAGCCTTCGCTTTCATTGCTCATGAACTGGAGTGCGTCTCAAATAAACTGAAACTCAGCAGGCTTGCCTCACAGACATGAGGAATATGTAGCCTAATATGTGTAGAAACGAAAAGATTTAAATAAGCACATGGTGCAGTGTTCAGAACTCACACGGGAAACAACCAGCGTTATACAGATGATCACGGCGATGGGCATGAGCGGGATGTTAAAGTTTAAGGGATTTTTTTTTTTTTACCTTCTACTGAATATGATCGGGTGCAAGCACATTTTAAACAGGTAGCACTAATTCACACACGTAATTTTGTGAATAAGTAATTTTGTCGTTTTCTCTAATGATTTCAAAAACATCTTGTAGTGCTTACCTGCTTACAGTTATCAGTATACTGTTATATTCTATTATATGATTTTGTCATTTCACACGGTGGCCAATTTAAATGTTACCAACTAAATGAGACATACTGAGTTTATAATTAAATGTATTAATTGCGTTTAATTATTGCATCTAAACACAATAGTGTTGTGCCAAGATTTTTCACGTGAATAAAGGCAAATAGATTTGCACACTTTGCTTATAATCCCTGGTCTAGTCTGTTAAACTTGTCAGAAGTTCTCGTTTCTAATATGCCCTCGTGGTCTATTTTTTCTCTCATCAAAACCGAATACCATCAGTGGTTGTACATCAAGAGCAGGAACAGTTTTTGTGCATTTTGTTTCGCGATCTAACCGGAACAAACAGAAAGTCTCTGCAACGGCGTTAAGCGTTAGATTAAAGCGCTCGTCTGTGTGAAGACTGCATGAGCCGCGAGAGAAATCTGCAGCATTGATAACAGCGGCAACGAGCGCCATATCGCCTCTTATTTAACAAACGAATGAAATGATACTCTTCTAGTTAACCAGAGATGTTTTGTTTGTATTAGTTAGGTTAATCCGTGAAGCAAGATGTTTTAAAAAAGTGGTGGGGACATGTCCCACCTGTCCCACCCGCAAATTACGCATATGAGTTAAAAAAAATTGGTTGATTGACGCCAATCGGACGTTCATGTTTTTTTTTCCGTCTATTTGAAAGTTAGGCTAATAAACATGTTGCATATACGGCCTGATTATGTCATTTTTTTTAAAGTTACATAAACTGCTTTCAGGAGTTTTTGACCGGCATATCATCAAAATGTCCGGAAAACGAAACCTCTGCCGGTCACTTTGACCGGCACCATTTTTTTCTAGCGGAAACTCTGCTACCAATTATATCTTTATGCTATTATTTACACATGTATATATACATCCACAGCCATATCACCCTGTATCCCAAGACCAGTTGCCCACTGAAGCTAAGCGGGGTTTGAGCCTGGTCAGTACCTTGATGGGAGACCTCTTGGAAAAACTAGGTTGCTGCTGGAAGAGGTTAGTGAGGCCAGTACTCATCATGTTGTCTATAAATCTCCTTCAGTCATGACTTACTAATATATAAAAAACTCCATCTTCAACTTTAAAATCGTTCGACATCTTTGTTTGTTTTTTTTATTGCTAAAGGATGTTTGTATTAGTCTTTGCACGAGTGCTTTGTAAACATGGGGGCGGTATTTCTGCCTACGTCTAGCTCAACCTTTCCGATGTGATTACGTAATCTATGGCAACAATTTAGGTAAAAAAGTATATATACTGTGTTAGGGGTGACCCCGAATAGTCGAAGATTCGATGCATCGATATGCAGAGCCTGATTCGACCACTGATCTCACGGTCGAATCTTCGCGGGTGAAACGAGGATCATACCATTTTGGCAATATGGGGGTGCTCAATATTTTAAAGACATGTAGCGGCGCTGAGCTGAGCATCGGTGTGCGACCCCTTTAAGGGTGCTGAGCTTCGCACCGCACCTTTAAAATTAGAACACATTCAATGAGTGTACACACACCGGCGGCAGCATTCAGCGCCTGTCCGCGGCCACTCAGGAAGTTGTTTAAAATCCTGCTGCACCACAGAGCGCTTTCGTGCAGCTCATCTGTCAGTCAATTCAAAATTGAGCTTGCGTGTATATAATGTGCGCGTCAGGTGGTGGTGTGAGTGAGATCCTGAGGCGCGCGGGGCTGAGCTTTGCGTGCGTCTTCACCCCCTTTAGGCACAAACGGCTTCAGAACGTGCATGTAAATGCACTCAGTGTTCTTTTCCTCTCTAGGCAGGTAATTTTTTTAGGTTTATTTATCAAAATGTTATTTTATATATTTGTATGATGTTCTGTATTTCGATCGCGGCTTTAACATGTTATGAGAAAACGGTTTATTAATGTTTATCCACCACATTACCTTTTAGGCTATTTAAATAAGAAATAAGAAAGCCATTGTTAGTTCGTCTGTCAGTTGGCAGGCAGTTTTGGTCGCTTAATTAAAAGTTGTTGCTGTGTGCAGTGTGTAAAGGAAAATAAAAATAGTTTTACCCTTCTGCTGACAGTGTCGTGCCCCTCCCAACCCATTCACACACACAGATGATTTGATTATCAGTCGACCATAGAGAAATTCGACAATTCTGATTCGATTGTCTAAATCCTTAGTCGAGGACAGCCCTATACTGTGTTTTCGTGTGTGTATGTATAATATAACTTATTTTATTTATTTTTGCGACTGATATGACCCTATTCCTCATCTGGGATCAAGCATTGACTTGGACCTTCAACCCGTAGGTTGCCATAAAAGTGCCTTATGTGGAGAAAAATCCTGGAATATTTTCCTAATCTTTTTTATTTATTTAATTACCTAAATTTATTTTCGAATGGAAAAAAAGAAAAGAAAAAAGACATGAGCATCTTAGGCGAGATGGGGTGAGTAAAATATCAGGACATTTTCATTTTTAAGTGAACTAATCCTATACGTAAAGCGCTATATTAATGAACCCATTCAATCATAAGCACCAAACTCTTAAAGGGATACTTCACCGTTTTTTCATATTAAACTATGTTATTCCCTTAACTAAGATGAGTTGATACATACCTCTGTCGTCTGAGTGCGTGCACTTAATCTCTCTGAGGCGGGGTGACATTCTGATAGCATTTAGCTTAGCACACTAATCACAGTTCATTCCTGTGGTACCAAACAGAGATCAAGTTAGAAGCAACCAATCAACTCCACGTTTCCCCTATTTAAATACAGTTACACGAATAGTTGGACGATCAAGTATGGTGACACAAAATAAAACGTGGCGCTTTTTTAACCGAGTTAAAAAGGAGAACTATAATGTATGGCGGAATAGCACTTCTGAGAGTACTTCAACTCGGCGCAGTAAAAAGTCCCGGCCGAAACATCCTCCCTCACATCTCCCCCTCCCTCTCTCATTTCCGTAAATAGAACCAACGTGATCTGCACGCCTGCATCAGTAGTAGTTTGAGCAGAGTTGACGAAGTACCAGTTTGTAGGAAGATAGTTTGAACAATCATGGTTATAATGTGCGTCGTAAAGGGTTGTGAGAACAAGGCGAAGGTATTTAGTGCCGTCATGTTTCACCGATTTCGGCGGAAAGCTTGGTTAGCTGCTTTGAACATATGCAACAACATCGCTGGAGATTCTGAAGAAATGGCGTGTTTGCTCCGAGCATGTCACACAGGCGGACTATACCTCCACAGGATTACGCCTAAAGGATTCTGCCACACCGACAATAATCAAAGCAAGAACACAACAAAGTGGATCATCACCTAACACTGTAAGTGTCCTTTTGCATGGTATTTGGTTGTCCTGAAGTGGCAGTAACCTTAGCTTATCAAACTTTTGTGGTGTTTAACCTAGTAAACACAAGTAACTTTGCTGCGAAATCAGTGCGCTTGTGAGACAGGCAATACAGAGTTTTTGACTGTTTGATGTACTTGAGAAGTGAGCTCAGAAATAAAAATGAAGTATAAGCCTAAGCCCGTAGTGTAACGTTATAACTTAGTGTCACCAAATCAACAGGCACTGTGTCAGCTTTCCAAGTGATCTTAAGTAAAAGACAAAAGCCAATATTAGTATACTTTAACATAGCAACGTTTAATATTACAGATGGAACATTCACGAGAACATCATAAAAACAAACAAACAGATTTTATGAGATGAACCTCTCAATATAGAAACCTGCAACCGCAGTGAGAAAATAAACATAAAAACTCCCCTTACACTATAAGCTTTAATGTCAATATGGTAATATGTGAAATGCTCGGAGCAAACACGCCATTTCTTCAGAATCTCCAGCGATGTTGTTGCATATGTTCAAAGCAGCTAACCAAGCTTTCCGCCGAAATCGGTGAAACATGACGGCACTAAATACCTTCGCCTTGTTCTCACAACCCTTTACGACGCACATTATAACCATGATTGTTCAAACTATCTTCCTACAAACTGGTACTTCGTCAACTCTGCTCAAACTACTACTGATGCAGGCGTGCAGATCACGTTGGTTCTATTTACGGAAATGAGAGAGGGAGGGGGAGATGTGAGGGAGGATGTTTCGGCCGGGACTTTTTACTGCGCCGAGTTGAAGTACTCTCAGAAGTGCTATTCCGCCATACATTATAGTTCTCCTTTTTAACTCGGTTAAAAAAGCGCCACGTATTATTTTGTATCACCATACTTGATCGTCCAACTATTCGTGTAACTGTATTTAAATAGGGGAAACGTGGAGTTGATTGGTTGCTTCTAACTTGATCTCTTTTTGGTTCCATAGGAATGAACTGTGATTAGTGTGCTAAGCTAAATGCTATCAGAATGTCACCCCGCCTCAGAGAGATTAAGTGCACGCACTCAGACGACAGAGGTATGTATCAACTCATCTTAGTTAAGGGAATAACATAGTTTAATATGAAAAAACGGTGAAGTATCCCTTTAATACATACTCTAAAACAGAGCTTTCAAAACTGGGATCTGCAGCCCCTGGTGGGCAGCAGAAATATTGCGGGGGAGCATGAAGTTCTGGTTGCACCTGTCCTCCAAATACCCTAAGCTCTCAAACAAGGTAATAATGTTTCTCTGCTAATCTGATCTCATAATTGATATCTATACAGCCGGACATCAAATCCTCAAAGGGTCATTCACACAGAACATGTTTTTGCATCCAAACAAACATGTTCTTTACATTACTTTTCAATTTAAATGGAGCTGTAATAAAGTCATTTAAAACGTAGATAATTTAAATGCAATAGATTTGTAAACTGTCAAAATTTGTTAACAATTTTGATGTAATATATGCAGTGTTTTGGATTTAGTTACTTATTTAGCTAATAATTTTGTCTTTACAAAGATATGGTTTGTAATTTTTTTTATTATTTTTTTTGGGTAGTGCAGATAATGCTTTAGTTTAAGCCTTAAGCTTCAGATATTTAGGAATCTCTGCTCTAAAAAAAATGTTTTATCAAAAACATGTCAACAGGAAAACACCACCAGCCTGTGAAATCAATGCCGAGTGAAAATGAAACTACTAGGTCTTTTAACAAACCAATATAACATGGGATGTTAGTGCTAAGACACAGCTGTCTTCACCACAGGTGCAAAGGATATAAGAAGTGTATCTTACATTACTATGAGAAGTACCCATCTTAAAAATGTTTTAAAATAATGCTTGAAGACTGCTTGAGAATGCTTGAATAATGGCTCGCTTCCACCCAGAAATAGGGTTCAGTACAGCACCGTTCAGCACGATTCAGTTCATAAACCCTGATCCGGCTTGGGTTTCCACCTCCAACCGCACCCTTATGAAAGGCGTGGTGTAGAGATCGATGTCATTCTCATGCAAAGAAGAAGAAAGCGGCACGGCAAACAACAGTGGACGACATACAGCAGATCTTGTTCACAACAAGATGCTTTGTTTAGGCCAAGGCTGCAGGCTGCAAAGAAAAAACAGCCAGAGAAGCACGCGCAAATGACGATTCTTTGTCAACCAATCAACGTTCTGCAGAGAGTCTAGCTCCACCCTTTAGTTCCGGACTAGGCACCCCAATGGAAGAGTACGGTTTGGAATTAGAGTACCCTTCACAACCTCTCACATTTATTTATTTCGAGATTACTAAGGTAAAGCAAGTAGTATTTGGCTGGTTAGGTGAGGACATGAGGCAGCTCCATCCAATGATACAAAATGATGTAAAATTAAATTTTAAATTAATTGTAAAATTTAAAATATGACTAGAGATACTATTGGTTGCTTTAGGGGGTACACCTTTTTAATGAGGGAAAATTACTGAGTGAAACAACAATTATTAACAACACGCCTTTGACTCATTGAAAATGAGCACATTAATTATAAGAATTCAGACTTTGCCCAATTATGTTTTTTAAGACTAGAGGCATAGGAGAAACATGCAAGTGAAGGAAAGAGAAACGTACCAACAAAGACTGGTCAAGGGAGGGCTGCCGATCATCCTTCTCCACTGTGCGTTTGCAGTCAGAGCAGACGTACAAAGGCAACTGAAGGGCGCTGGAAGATTTGGGTGACTGGGCTGTGCCATTCTGACTGGATCCTCCGATATCCTGGGAGATGGCGTCCTTACGCTCACTGCGACACAGCAGGCAACGGTCACCAGTGGTGTAGGGGGCCCTCTGATTCACCCCGAATGTGAACGGGGTCTGGGTAAGAGACAGCAAAACAGTTCAACTGTGAGAAATCAGATTTTCTTTCTGCTAGACACGTAAATTGTATGGGTGTCGAATCGTTTCTTCGATGCATCGATGAATTAAACTTTTCTTCGATGCATCGTGATGCAGACGAGGATGATTCGGTATCAGTTCAGTAATAGACCATAACCGGTTATAATGTTACTGACGTCATGTATAATGTTTTTCGTCACGTATGTGCTTTATCGCGGTAGCTTTTAACTACTTTAAAAGCTGACATCTGGGCACATTTCAGCTTTTATGAACAACCCGGTAAACACGACCTGGAGAACACACGTACTGTGTGTAAATCAAAGCTATGATTTATCAAATTGATTTCGTTTGCACGTGGGCACATAAATGTGTCTCTGAAAAACTGATATAAATCCGATCTTCAATTACCGCACTATATGCAGATTTAATAGAGTTCACGTCTCGCCAAAACAACAGATATGAGCTGGATTTTATTGATCAACAGCTGATTTCCCAATCAAAGACCGCAATATGAGCAAGCGCAACCACAGCACTGGTAAGATCATTCAGTTTCTTTACTTTTAATAAAGATGATTGTGTGTTGACCATTTATGACTTTACTTTCGGTTTAATTTGCGGTAGTTTGTGAGTTGGCTTTATGAAGAGATACTCTGTGGCGATGCGTGCTGCATAGCGTCGTCATATCTGGCTATAACGTCATATAGCCTATAACACGCTCACATACGTTTATTTATTTTTGTAGCATTGTTGGGATGTGTACAATTTACATATGTGGTTTTAAAAACCAAATGCATTTAGACTTTTTGACTGTAAAGAGACCAAGACCACTTCCTGAAGTGGCTTTTAGTATATTGTGTATTTGTTCAAAATGCTCCAGTTGTCTCCTGTGCCCAGACTTGAGTTTTGTTTGATACATTCAAGAAGGGTGTTTTCCTTGAGTAGGTCAAATTAAAGGTTCAGTTCATATAACTGACTGACAAAATTGTATACATAAGGATGCAGTGAACCATCAATGCACCGTGATCGAATTGAACCGAATCGATGACATGCTAATCGTAATCGAACCGTGAGAACAGCGTAGGTTCACATCCCTGGTAAATTGCCCATAAAGAATATTCTCAAATTGCACTAATGGTCGTCTACTACAGGAGATCCAACACTCTAGAAGACTAGAATAACACTTTAAAACAGTAACTCGACTTATACCAGAACAGGCTCTCAGGAAATCACAGCTGTGTTACCGGCTACCATCAGAGGAAATGCAAATGCAGCAGAGCGCTGTAGAAGTGCTGCAAAGTGAGAGATTTGCCTGTTACCTGAAGGACTCCAGAGAAGTCAGCGTTTACTGGCCCTTCTGAAAACTGTGGAGCGCCATTCAAAGGGACCTAAAGAGAAAGCCGGCGATAAATCAACTCATTCCAGGCAAAAGGTTATAAACTCATTACAATAATATAATTACATACACTAAGTTGTTTACGACTTCAGCTCAAAGCTAAAAGAGTGACATCAAAATGCACTACTCGTGGCTGTCAAAACGCAAGGAAAAAAAACTTTTGCAACACCATGCCGCAGAATTAAATCTCCACTGGACAGAAGCTGACCCCGAATGAACTGCTGACAGTAGCAGAACACCTATTTTAATAAAATTATTCTGTGAAGATGACATATGACAAAAGTATTACTTCCACATGTACTTCATTTTCTAAAGGTCCTCTCAACTGATGGGTCACAACACAAAACGGATTGCGGGTTTTATGATAGAGCAGCTGACAGCAGTGCAAGGAATAAAATGCAACTAATGAAACAATCAGGCATTTAAACAGCAAAATGAGAGAGAACCATTTCAATGTATTTTGTTGTTGATGGTAAAGCTATGATATTTTGGCGTAAATGTATCTGCCACTTAGTAGAAGATAGACAAATTAGGCAGGAGCTAACATGGACAGGTGGCATGACATGCCATGGACTATGCAAAAGAAAAGAAAATACAACCAGACTACATTAAAAAAGGGTAAAGATGATTGTACAGACCATAATTTGATCCACAGGGTGAATTACTGACATGAAATCATCAAAATACAGCAATTACAAATAAATAATAGGAACTGAAAAAAATCTATTAACAAATAACGTTGTGACATAGACTGTGGACATCAAGTGACAACTCAACTCTAAACCCAAGTACTCCTCATGCAAAACCAGAGAAGCATTTCCTTCCCTGTGTTCCAGCCATATTTAATATGTTAAATAGGCTATTGCGATTTTAATATAGCAGTCAAGACAATGCAACTATTCACAGTAATATTAAATTTCCTAATAAACCTAAATGAATTAAGACACAAATAATATCACAGCTGTCAATCCTCATTTTTTATTTAGAATAGCCAGAAGGTTATCATCCATTCAATAAATCAATGCTTGTGAGAATACATAAAGCTATGACCACAATATAAAATTGCCAAAAAAATGAAATAGCTTTAAAGCCGATGAGTGAAATGTTACATGGAAAAGTGCTTGCTCGTATCTCAGTTTAGTATGCAGATTCAATAACATTTGAGCCAATTGTTGACCAAAAAGCTATCTGTCTGTCTGACCAATGGCAGTAATGTGTTAGACAAAACAGAAATTACACACTTCAGTTTTTATAACCCAAATTGCTAGTTTTATCAGGAACAGGAGAATGTGATGTCTCGAGCATGTGCTTAGTTAAACACAAAAATGTCACAATAATTCCTGACTCAACAACCTGCCAACAAGCTTTGTACAGCAGATTACAAACAGCTAACCCGAGGATATGTAGCTGTGTTATTCATGAAAAAATATTGCAATAATAAATTCATAAAAAGACCTAAAGTCTTAGGAGTCTGAACACCATTTGTAAGAAATCATAAGACAATCTTCATGATGTATGGTCGCTGAAATCCAATTAACCGAAATCTGTGCACTGTTACTGTATGCAAGCAAAAGAGCCATAGTCCAGTGATGAAATAGTCTCTTTTGCTTGCTTGTGTCAACACAGACCGATACTCTTGTTAGCTACAGATGTGGTTTCCTTGGAAACAGAGGCATACTACCAGAAAGAGTAAGTCTCTGACAAAGCCCTGAACGCTGGACCCTGTGCTGTGAGTGGCCTATTCATTCCCTGACACTTCTCAGGCTGGACAGAATGAATACACAACTGAAACGAGAGGAGAGCAGCTGATAAATTGAGGTAAGAGTGTGTCTATAAATATGATTTATGCGAAGGGTTAACTGTGCTAAATGATACTACTTTAAATTACCTTTATGTCCAAATCACAAACGTTGTTCAAGTCTCGATTTAAAAGCACTGACAGACATGTTACAGGTTTGTTGACATTTACGGTTAAATTTTTCAAGCACTTCCGGTTTGATCATACTTGACAACTGCCAGAGTTCAGAAAGGCAATTATTACCTAAATTGTATTTAATAACGCAATACATAAAGTTTTAGATAGAGAACGTGCTAAAAGGAATAAATAAAGAAACGTGTAAGAGAATATTTTGATCTTAAATGCGGAAAAAAACCGGTGGACTTTAGCATCGGCTTTGTCTATAGACATGGTTACATTAATGTTGACTACGGCTCATAAACAGTGATATTTTCAACCTCGAGAATACATGTAATACTTTTATTTATGATGGTCGATACAATCATATGCTTATTAAAATACACCTGTAAACACATTAGCTAAAACTGTGCAGCCCTTGACAAGTTAGCTTCACATCACTCCGAGCGACACAAATCACTCAAACCTCCACATCCGTTGCATAAAATCGCTCTAAACCTGCTTTATACACGTCTCCACAGTTTTCTTCCCATGTTTCGATGATCAGACCAGGACATGTGTAAGATTAAAGATCTAGATCAGTGAAGCTCAGCTCAGGCTCCATGTAAACGTGAGATCAGCTATAGGAGCTTCTCTTTGGCCTCCAATTTCATGAAATCTGGACTAAACTACACCACATGCACCACCAACCACCCCGTAAGCCCCAGCCACCGCTCACCTCTCCGTTGAGGCTGGGGATGGTGCTCGGGTCTCCGTGCGCAGTGCTGCTGGAGGGTGTTGGCGGAGCTCCGGCCTTCCCTGCGCCGCCGCCCCGCTTATTCTTCCTGCGCTTCGCTCCGCGTTTGGCGTCTGTAGGACTCATATCTACCCACGAAATACACAGACAGCGTTCAGTCCACAAACAGCAGGGTCTCTGGTGCAATGCCAGGCTCTGGCGCTGCGGATACGGGTAAAATATAGATGTATTTGAGAGATATAATCTAAGAGCCTGCCAACCTGCTCACAGTATAGCAGACTTGAAATTCCAATATGGCCGACCCAACAGGAATTGGCCAATGGCGTTTACGCCATGACGTAATAGCGTCTAGTGCGCTTGGCGCTTATGGGAAAATGAGTTTTAAGAGGACGCGACCACTTTTATTATTATTATTATTATTATTATTATTATTATTATTATTATTATTATTATTATTATTATTATTATTATTATTATTATTATTATTATTATTATTATTATTATTTGATGTTGTGCCAGTGTTGGTGCTGAATGTCTTGTGTATGCGAACGTAAATGATTGTTATTCTTTTTATTCTTGCTCTATTTTATGTTCTCTCGCGTCTAGCTCTGATTATTTTACAGATGCGTTGTTTTCTTATCTATATTTTCGTTTTCTTGTTAATACTTGAACGAGGAAATTATTATTACAGACGGTAATAATCAGTTTTAGTCATTAGATGGCGATAATGAGAATAACCGGTGACATGACAGCTCAATGCAACTAGAATAATCAAAATATCGTTTACAACGTTTACAAGATGTGTTTGTTTTTTTACATTTAAAAAATGAATGCGGTGTCTGCAACAGATTGTTTAACTGATGCCCACACCTGTAATCGGTGAGTCAAAATTTAAAAAACATAAAACTAATGAATTTATTCCAGTGCAGCTTGTCTAAAAACTCCAAATGTTGTTTTATTCTTGTTAAGGAATTTGAGATATTCTTTTGTTAGTTATTGCGTTTAGCAAAGAGTTTATATACTTTGAAAATGTTTTCTGTATAATATTTACGTCCTGCAAATAACGTAATATTAATTAAATAGCATTTATAAAGATTATAGTAAGATCATTGTGTCCAAGCTAAACTCAATAGAACCATATATGATTATATATAGGGATACGAAATGGATTGATGTAGGAAATGTAAATGTAGCCTATATAGGAGAACTTAAAAACCAAGATTCCCAGTGAGCAATGAAAAATATTTATTGGTTCATAAATTAATAAAAGCTATATACACGTAAAGCCAAAACTTTTAAAGGCCTCAAATGTGAGCTCTTCAACCAACAGATGGCGTTGTAGCATTGCTCCTGTTTTAAATGCTAGAGAAATGTGTTTGGTTTGTGGACTTTACTGGGATCATATCGTAAGAAGGACAAGACAATGATCAACAACAGCAAGATAATTTTATTGCATTTCCTTGATTATGAGATGACAAGGAACACTAATAGAAAATAATATTAAACATGAAACCTAGCCTTTCAGAAATGACACTGAATATTGCCATATTTCTCAAAACTCAATACATGTCAAAAAATCTGTTCATTATGTGATATACATTTATTAACAAGCTTCATCACTCTATTTGAATCATGGCCATGGTGAGCAGAGAGATAACAAGTACAGACAGTAGCTACATTGAGAAATAC
This sequence comes from Pseudorasbora parva, assembly GCF_024679245.1. NCBI lineage: Eukaryota > Metazoa > Chordata > Actinopteri > Cypriniformes > Gobionidae > Pseudorasbora > Pseudorasbora parva. The sequence continues at coordinate 23,761,526 of NC_090175.1, forward strand.
ATGACAAATCCAAGACAGATTGTAATCGAATACTATTGCGACAGAAATCAACATATCGTGCACTTAATGACTCTGGCTTGAAAATATCAAACTATTCTAAAATACAGTTTCACATTATGTCTAATCTGTACAAATAAATTAGCAAAAGAACAGAACTATTAACAATCCCTACAGATTTCTTGCTTTGCTGGCTCAAATGAAGGCAACTCTAAACTACTGCAGATACTCCAGGACACAGTAGTGCTATAGGCACACCCTCTTAAAAAAAACACACATCCACAAAAGCAAATCACTTTCTTGTGTTTCTTCAGCAGTCAAAAGGTCAAGCAGTCTATGTTCAAACATACACTCAAAGAAAATATACTTTCAAGTTTCAGCAGGACAAGTTTCTTGCCAGTTTCAAAGTCTTTCTTTCCAGTAGAATATTTAGATCCACCCAAATACGTGCTTGCTTATAATTGAGACGTAAGCGGTTCATGTCAGTAAATACAAAAGCAGGGCGGATCTTTGATATCCAAAGCATCTATATACAATCACATAAAGTTTTCAAACCCACCATGTGTGCTGGAATCAGAAGCCAAACTGGAAGAAGAAAGCAGGGAGACGAGCAGACGACCACTATACAGACAGTTCTGACCATACTGTTAGGCTGGAATACAGTACACAAATTTAGCTTTGCCCCGATTTGCAGTCTGGATGAGTCGATGCTTATAGCTGCTAAAAGTCGGAGGCTCATAGACAGTATGCAGATTTGAGTTGACAGATTTCCCAGAACATTGTGTTGTGCATGATGGGCACATTACCCAGTTTTTGCAGTGGCGTAAAATATTTGAGTAAATGTAATTAGTTACTGTACTTAAATATCTTTTTAGCTACTTTGTAGTTGCACTGAGTATCATAGATGTTAGCAACTTTTACTCTCTACTTGACTACATTTTTGAACAAGTAGTTGTACTTTTTACTCCAATACATTTGTGTTGAGTAGGCTAATGCAAACACATTACATTTTGCATGGCACCTAACTTGTTCTGCAGCAGTTTGTTTCTGCTATAAAGAAGCAATATCGCCATCTAAGGGCATTGAAGGTACTATATCTTGTGCGTTTTGCCTTTACTCACCTAAACATATCAACAAGGCTACTTTATGTGAATACGAGCACATTAGCAGGTAGTTGATGAATCGCAAGTGTTTGATTTATGAGATGAGGACATGACTGCAGCCTAAGATGAGGCTGAAACCAGCATATCCAGTGCAAGAAGGCTTTGACTGTTTAATTTTATTTAACATTATTTTGTTTCCACTATATTGATGAGAACTTTTTGAAGGATATTGGTTTACTTATAGCCTTTTTGTGCACTTGAGCTTAACTGAGACTTATAGAGAGTTTATAGACTTTTAGGATGCCGTTGTGTCTACCTTAATTTATTGCAATATTGAGGTGTTCGGTTTTATTTCAATTTTAGAAAACATCAAAATAATTGAAACATGGTTTCTCATCTTACAAATCAATTGTTTTTTATTTTCACTGGTATGTCTCTCAGGTGCTGATGACTAGTGCATTATTGGGCCTGTATTTAGTATGAGTAAAATACTTAAGTACTGTGAAAATCAGATGCTTTAAGACTTTTACTCAAGATGTATTGGAATTGGGGACTTGAAACTTGGAGTCATTTTCACTGTAAGACATCTGTGATTTTACTCAAGTATGGTTTTCAGGTTCTCTTTACACCTCTGGGTTTTTGTAGATTTAGACACATTTGTAATGTGTCTCCTGACAAACGAGGCGAGTGTTTCTGCATGAGTTTGTTGTGTTGGGAACGACCTGAAAGTCTGGTAGTGTGTGATCCTCTGTTTAATGTATGATGCCTAGTGTTTTGGCTTTAAAGTGTATGCAGTATATTCCAATCTTTAAGGCGCGATGAAATTAAAATTGACAATGGAAATTTATGGAATATTGCAGTAAATTATTTTTTGAGCACATAAGCACATTTTTATTAAAGATCATGCGCCTTTATGATCTTTAATCAAAATAACTTCCTGTCCCTCTTGCAGCAACATCTCTTTTCTTCCCGGATTGCATGTTTTTCGGCACAAGGACGGGACCACCTGTCACTCGAATGAGATCAATAGCGGACAACAATCCAATCAGTTCCTGATGGACAAAATCAAGTCTACCATATTTTTTCTTGTTCGAGAAGCCATTTCAATTAGATGTGCATCAAAACAGGTAAGAAAGCACTGTCTTAACTTCCGTTTCATGCTGACTTAACTGGATCGAATCATACATTATGCGATTTTCTTGTCTTCAAAATCTGCAGACTGGCTCTGACTTTTGCCATTTATTGTCGACTCCAGACTGTAATTGGGGCAAATCTTGTGTGGTGTTTTCCAGTCTTTAGCAAGAATGAAGCTATAAAGATTTGCAGATTTGCTATTTAACTATGCATTTATGTATATTTGGAATTGTCTCCATATTGTTTCCCCTAAGTACAGTTATTCTTCCTTCGGCAAGCCCTTGCTGGCCTCGACCTCAACCTCAGCATTGCATTCTGGGAAGTAAGGAGGTGGGGCAGAGCGAGGGGAGGGCAGAGGTGCTGATGTTGTATTTGGGGTTGTTGAGGCTAAAGGCTCAACCAGAGCAGCACTCCTAGAGACCTCAGAGCGTCGTCCCCTATTAGAGCGCCGTCTCTCTGGGTGGGTGGAGGAGGGGCTTTTTCCTGGAGAGGGGCTGTATTCCTGATGTCGGCGAGAAAGCTTGATGGTTTCCTTATCTAGAGCTGTGCTCTGAAAAAGAGAGACAATGGGCTACTATATGTTAATGTTCACACGAGGCACACCCACCCAAAAATGGAAAGGAAAATGAAAACAATTCAGTAGGGAAAGAGTAAGTGAGATGAAGTTACAATCTGGGAGGTCAAGAGCACGACAGATTCAGTCTTAAAGGGACAGTGCACTCAAAAACAAGAATTCTATCATCATTTTCTCAGCCTCATGTTGTTCCAAATTTGTACGACTTTCTTACTTTTACACACACACACACACACACACACACACACACACACACACACACACACACACACACACACACACACACACACAAACACGTTGTGGTTTTTTGAATTATGGGGACTTTCCATATGCGTAATGGTTTTTATACCGTACAAACTGTACATTCTATCCCCTTACACTAACACTACCCCTAAACCTAACCATCACATTCTCCATTTTTACATTAAAAAAAAACATGCATAATTTAGTATGTTTATAAATCCATTTACATTGTGGGGGACCGCTGGCTGGTCTCAGGTTTATATTACATTGTGGGGACATTTTGTCCACACACACACACACACACACACACACACACACACACACACACACACACACACACACACACACACACACACACGCATGCACACACACGTTGTTGTTTTGTGAATTATGGGGACTTTCCATGAGCTTAATGTTTTTTATACTGTACAAACTGTACATTCTATCCCCTTACACTACTACTGCCCCTAAACCTACCCATCACAGCAAAACATTCTCCATTTTTACATTAAAAAAAAAATAATAATAATTTAGTATGTTTATAAATCCTTTTAGATTGTGGGGGACCGCTGGCTGATCTCAGGTTTATATTACATTGTGGGGACATTTGGTCCACACACACACACACACACACACACACACACACACACACACACACACACACACACACACACACACACACACACACACACACACACACACACACACACAAACACACACACAAACACACACACAAAGAGACACACTCACACACAAGATCGCCTTTCGCCAGTTACTGTGTTTACTAGTAGCACGCAAACGCAACTCGGCCGTCGTCATTATGGCCCCGCCCACCGACTCTATACACGATGTGATTGGCCCGGCAAGAGTTTGGCATTTACAGCTCAGAAGGGTATTGAGAGTTGCTAGACGACACTCGCGGCAGATTAGATTTGCTGCCGCTAGGGTGTGTCTAGATTTCTAGGCTAAGAAAAGCCTGGATTTGTGCTAAATTGTCTATGGTACTCCCTTGGTGGAAATCACCAAGTTAGTTCTGGCATGTCATGTTAGTCAAGCTCACATCAGCTGATTGTCAGCTGATCACATCTACCTATATGATGTCTATTAGAGTATAAGCTCCTTCAGTATTATTACCAAAGCTCATTTACCCTCCTTCATCCCCAGCTCATCATCGTCCAGTCAGGATTTGGTATGCTGATTCCCCTTGAATCTATTATTTTGTACATTTACATTTAATAATCAACATTAATGTTATCTGGAATACATTATGTTGGTTCAGTTGTGTTTACCCTAAGGGGACTTTATTGCTGCCCTCCCTGCTCTTATCCATGCTAGGCCGCATGGATGCACAGGGAGATCTTGCCCAGAACAGAACCATACCGCTAATCCAAACGATATGCTAATAGTCAATTAATCATCTCTGACGATAGTAGTCCTGACAGAAATACACCACAGACATAAGTTAACACCATGCAGTGCTGTAAACACAAGCACCAGTATTGGACTACAATGAATTAAAAAAGCAATATTTTTATTTATATATATATATTTTTTTAATTTATTCTGCCCCTCGTTTGCCACTCCAATTAAAGAATAACACTACAACATTATTCAACATATAATCTATTGTGTTCTGGAGAAGAAAGAAAAGCCATTGGAATGATGAGAGCGAGGAAATGATGGCAGAAATCTAATGTTGCATGTCCCTTTTAAGGTTTCAATAAAGCAGCTGTTCTGTGTTGTTGCTGTAAGAGGAAACGTGTTTATAAGACATAAAGATAGTAAAGATAAGATATAAAAGACAGTATGCATAAGCCGGTTTCATTGAAAAGGCAATTCTATTGATTTTGTCACAGGTGGAAAAAGACCGCAGCAGTGAAAGAGACAGAAAATGGCAGAGTGCGAAAAAAACACCACTGAAGTTAATGGCAGGATTAAAGTGAGTAAAGAACTCTCTAAGCCAGAGGTTTTTAAACTGGGGTACGGGACTCCCAGGGGGGGCACAAGGAAGTCTAGGGGGTCTGTAGAAAGGTTAAAAGAAAAACAGTGAGAAAAAAAAATAGAATAAAATATATAAATAATAATAAATGAAAATAAATTACTAAAATAAATTAGATTAAAATGCAAAGGTGATATTATTAAATGAATAAAATAAATAATAAAAATAGTTTCAAATGAATTATAAAGTTAATTTAAAAATAAATTGAGCATTATCCAAATAATTATTTCCAAATAATATTTTATACATTTTGTAATATTTCTTTTTCAACATATAATTTGGGTTTTTACACATACACATGTATAGCCTAAAGTTTAGGATGGGTGTCCCTTGCATGAAAATGGTCATACTGTATATGAGGGGTCCGTGGCATCTAAAAGATTAAAACCCCCTGCTCCAAGCTTCCAGCTTTCCATGCCTTGTATAGTTGAAAATGTGTATCTTCAGTGATGTTACTGTCACTTTCTCCCAGTAAAAGAGTGTATGTGTGAGGAGACGGAGGCGGGGAGGGAGGAGCATAGCAGTTAGTGTTAGTACATACCATTGCCTTGGAGCTAGTCAGAGGATAGCAATGCCATGGGAAGAGCAGAAGCACAAAGACTAGTCTTACTCACAGAGCACATACAGCACAAATTCTTACACAACACTAACATAACCTAACACTTCAGCTGAGGGACATTTCACAAGGGACTATTTCAGCTTGCTTAAAGGGATACTCCACCGCTTTTTCATATTAAACTATGTTATTCCCTTAACTAAGACGAGTTGATACATACCTCTCTCGTCTCAGTGTGTGCACTTAATCGTTCTGACGCGCGGTGACATTCTGATAGCATTTAGCTTAGCCCACTAAGCCCAGTTCATTCACTATGGTACCAAACAGAGATCAAGTAAGAAGCGACCAAACACCTCCACGTTTTCCTTGGCACAGTAAAAAGTCACGCCTGCAAAATCCTCCCTCACATCTCCCCCCTCCCCCCTATTGACGGAAGATGAAGTAAGGGGGAGATGTGAGGGAAGATTTTTCAGGCGTGACTTTTTACTGTGCCGAGTCGAAGTACTCTCAGAAGTGCTATTCCGCCATACATTATAGTTCCATTTTAACCCGCTACGTTTTATTTCGTGTCACCATACTAGGTCATTCAACTATTTGTGTAACTGTATTTAAATGGGGAAAACGTGGAATGTTTGGTCGCTTCTTGCTTGATCTCTGTTTGGTACCATAGTGAATGAACTGGGCTTAGTGGGCTAAGCTAAATGCTATCAGATCGTCACCACGTGTCAGAGCGATTAAGTGCACGCACTCAGACGAGAGAGGTATGTGTCAACTCGTCTTAGTTAAGGGAATAACACAGTTCAATATGAAAACGAGGTGGAGTATCCATTTAAATAAAGCAAATGTAGCCACTTAAAGGGGGAGTTCACTCAGAAATGAACATTCTGGACATTGTTTGTTCACCCTCATATTGTTCCAAACCTGCATGCTGCTGATTTTAATATTCAAACAAGCTGTCAAATTACTCAAAGGACAAATGTTAAATAACACTGACAGCACCACACTCTAAAAAATGACCGTGATTTTAACGGTGTAAGGTTGTAATATTCTACGGTTAAAAACTGTTATTTGGTAAACAGAAAGTTTCCGTAGGAGAGGTTCCGTACTATATACGGTGAATAACTGTAATAGATCTAACCTTATGCCTGTAACATTTACAAAAAAACAATGTAAAATCCCAACAGAATATTATTAGAACCCCAAAGACATATATTTTTTGTTTAAATCACAATGAACTTTTGTAAACTGTTAAACAGAATATTGTGTTATATTTACAACAACATGTGATTATGAACAAATTTGTTTGTTAAACCTACAAATATTGGTATCAACAACAGAGAAATACTGTAATACTGTACAAACTATTTTGTTAATTTGATATCTAAATATTGTAAAAACTTATGTTTTAGTCAGTTGTTCTTAGAAATTTAAGTAATTTTACAAGTTTATGCACTTAACAAATGTCTAAATATGTATTTGAATTGCATATAAATGGTCCATTTTGATTATGTAATTTTGACAAACAAATTAATAAACTTAATGAAAATCTTATTTGTAAATCAAACATAAATGAAACAGGTAAGATTCTCAGATGAGAAGCTCACTACTGAGTTAAAGTACTATTCAACCAGTGTTGACATTAATGAGATAATTAAGAGACGATTGAACATTAATGATGAACACCTGATGATAACAGATCAGAATCACTGAAGGAAAGAGAAACACGAGAACTACGACTGACTTCAGCCACAGCTTTAGATGAAATCAACTGAAGATAAAAGAAGACATTAAATCTCTGAAGATCTCATCAGAGGATTAAACAACTCCACAAACAGCATTACCAGCTTCACACATTACTAACCAGACTGACTTTATTTGTGTAATTTATGTTTTAATGAAAATAATAGGTTTATTTGAAGTCACCATGATGGTGAGTAGTGTTTTCTTTAGTTGGACTCTTGACCCTTGACTCTCCAACATTAGTTTTCTGGCTGCTTTAACTGTGTTTATAGCACTATTGTTATGGCATGGAAAGCAAAGCTAAAACATGGCCAGGTGACTTGGCTTGTTGTTCATGATGCTATAATCATCATCTTGTGATCACTGGTCTTTTTCAGAGTCTAAGGTCCTTGTTATGTGTGCTAATTTTGTTTTATTCATAATAGTGGCCAACTAGCTATTTCGTTCTACAGCATGAGTTTCAGCAATGTTGTGGCAATCTAATAATATGCAGAGCTAATAAAATAGAAAAGTGTGCAAAAGGTTTTAATCTATGGCAATTATTAGACACAAACAGATATCAAGAATCAGTGTATAAATCTCAACAATGGTGACAATCAATGAAAAGCTTCATGCTGCAGTGCATGCTGGGTACCACCAATCAAAACTCTCCCATGGGTCCCAGCATGCATTGCGGCATGAATAAATTATCCATCTGAATTGACAAATTTTCTTTGATTCTGACAACTTTTTTTTTTTACTTTTGCTGTTTTTCTTGTGACGTTTTATAGTAGCTTGTTTCATGTTAAGAGTAGATGTTTATCTGATTTTTTTTTTGCTTGTCACCATTGTAGAGACACATACACTGATTCTTGATGTCTGTGTGTGTCTAAATTATGCTGTAGTTTAAAACTTTTTTTATAAACCTGCATATTGTTTGATTACAACAATTATACTGGCTGTCATACTGCAAACCACATGAATATTTCTACACATACGGCTAATCACCTTTATAACCAGAGCATTAGAATCTGAATGAGCGCAGTGATTCAACCACTACATGACGATGATTTAATCATCACTAAAGAGCCAAATCACCAGGCCATGTTTCTTTCTCGGCTTTCCATGCTATAACAAAAGTGCTTTACAAACACAGTTAAAGCAGCCAGAAAACTAATGTGAAAGAGATAAGGGTCAAGAGCCCAACTAAAGCAAACACTGTTCACCATCATGGTTATCATCAGGTGTTCACCACTAATGCTCAATCATCACTTAATTATCTCATTAACATCAACACTGCTTCAATGGTACTTTAACTCAGTAGTGAGCACACACATGAACACCGGGAAGTGGTAATTTAACATGAGCATTTTTTGGTGTGCTTTTCCATCCTGTTTAATTTACGTATAACTGGCATATATCAATCACATTCAGTTTATTAATACAATTACACAAATCTTACCCGTTTAATCTGTGTATACTTAGAAATATGAATCACATTAAGTTTATTATTTTGTTTATGTAAAAAAAATCCAAATCCATTGAAAATGTATATGCAATATAAATACATAAATCTTATGCTTTTTGTTTCCTTTTTTCTTTTAGTCTTTACATTTTGATGTAATACTTACTGGTTTTATATTTATAGGAGTGCCTCCTCTAACCACGCCTAATTTTGAATTTCATAGTGTGCATAGTTTCATAATTCTCTGGTAACGGCAGCTGCCAGCGTTTTCCCGTAAAAACAACAGTTTTTCCCCATAAAATTTACGGTAAAAAACCGGCAGCTGTGGTTGCCAGAACTTTACCGTAAAAAATACGGCAGTTACGTTTTAGGTTTTACGGGACAGCACCATATAATTTAAAGGTTTATACTGTAATTATTACGGTTAAAAACCATTTATTTTACAGGTTAAAACTGTATAATTTACAAATGTTATACATTTTATTTTATTTAACAGTAAAACACCGTTAAATTTACTTTTTTTCGAAGTGAAAAAGAACAGGTCATTGTGTAATTAACAGTGAAAAACCGTAAATTGACATTCCCAGAATTCCCCGCGTGACACTTTGCATTTGATGCATTTTCATTGAATTAACAATGTTTCTTCTTAGTTTTTTCTAATCACTTATGTACATTAAGGTTTTATTTTACATCTAATGTTGTTAAATTAATGTTTATTGCATTTTTTAAAAAGCCATGTGTGTTACCATGATGGTGTTTGGTGTTTAGTGTTTGTGTGTGCTCCTTCTATGTGTTAATATTGTCTCTCCAAAAGCTGCGTGTGATGAGCTTTGATTCATCATGTGATTCTCATCACCACTGTAATTGGTGGCTGTCAATCTATATCAAAGGTACATAACAGATATTAGCATTTCAATAAGTTGGTAATTTAATATTATTTCAGTTAAATATTTTTTTACCGTAATTGTTTATAGTGCACTGTGTACATATAATTATTACAATATAAACTTTCAAATTATATGGTTTTGAACTGTAAAATAAACAGTTTTTAGCCGTAATTACCACATTATAAACCTTTAAATTATATGCTGCTGTCCCATAAAATCTAAAACGTTGCTGCTGTATTTTTTATGGTAAAGTTCTGGCAACCACAGCTGCCGTTTTTTTACCATAAATTTGATGGGTATTTTTTTACAATGTACAGTTTTGAATGGTAAAATAAACGGTTTTCAACCGTGATTATTACATTATAAACCTTTAAATTATATGTTGTTGCCCCGTAAAAACTAAAACGTAACTGCCGTATTTTTTACGGTATAATTCTGGCAACCACAGCTGCCGGTTTTTTACCGTAAATTTTACGGGGATTTTTTTTACAGTGCATACATTTAGTCCATATAACCATCTGAAGCCATTTAGCTTATGCCTATGTTGCAATTCTGATAATATTGCTAATTTTGATGTCAACCATGTGCCATAAACACCATTTTTTATTTGACCGCTGATTATCAGTGCATAATATAGCAAACAAGTCATATAGACTATACTACTTTAGTGTTTTTATCATTTTTTATTTTTTTATAGTGCATTTTTGTAGTGCCTGACAAACCACTATCAGTAACTGTTGATGTATGGAAAATATCCTTGTGACGATTAATTAAAAACTCTTTTTCTTTTCAGTATATGGATTTGGAATAAGAGTGAGAGTGAGAAATTGATAGAAGTTTAATTTCTGGGTGAGCTATTCTTTTAAACGGTGATTTGATCTGGTTTCTTTGGTATGTTCCTCAGCTGTGGACAAAACCAAAACTTGAAAAGAAAGCTGGTAAAATGAAAAGAACCTGTCTGAATCATCATGGCTGTAAAATTAAATGTAATAAAAACTAAAATAATCAACAGGTACATCTCCATTTCATAAAAAATATCTAAATAAGTCTGTAAAACCTTCCATAAAATATATCATCCAAGGCATGTATAATTATATGCATCTCTCTCTCTCTCTCTCTCTCTCTCTCTCTCTCTCTCTCTCTCTCTCTCTCTCTCTCTCTCTCTCTCTCTCTCTCTCTCTCTCATTAGATTTATTAATTTTAATTGTAATACTGTGAAGGTGGCAGAGCTTAATATTCTCAAAGCACTTTTGTGAAATTTTGATGGCAATGGTCAAGATCCTAAGAATGAGGTTCATTTTGAGGACATTGGCAACTGCCATGAAATACTGTCTCTGGATTAGGTAACAGAGTGAGAGAGAGGGAGAAAGAGAGAGAGAAGCCATCGGATTGCAGTGTTAATATTCAAGCAGTCAGTAATGCATGCATGCCAATACAAACCTTCCAGCTAAAGCTCAGAGGGAAACAATATACAGCAAAAATGTGCAACAAAGCCATATGGCTCAATATTACAGCAATAAAGGGTTCACCATGAAAGAGCCACCATGAGCATGGAGTGGAATGTGAAGATGGGAACACAGAAAGTGGACCGGATTATGATTGGGACATGAGGTTCAGTACAGTATGATTATCGTCTAGAATTAGAGGTAAGGTCAGCAAAAGCTGAAAACCCCCAGAGAGAGTTAATAAGAGGCAGACAGAGTGCTCGATTTTAGTACAGAGTCATAAGATCTCAAGCTCATTAAAATAGGTTTAGGTTCGGATTCAAATACCCAATATCCAGTGGCAGACATCACTTCGGGTCTTGGGAGAGCAAGGAAGGGGTGTAGGTACAGCCCTGCCATTACAGTTCAAACTGTCAAATGAGATTTGCATCAATACACATTCAGCCAGAGACCCTGCTGCTGCTTTTTCAAGCAGTGTAGTGAACAAATAAGGTCCTTTGATTTTTTTAAAAGCTTAGAGTTTTACGATGTATTTTCAGGAAAAATAAGACTAGAAACAAATGCTATACAATGCTGTCAAATTAATATCATCACAATGTCCAGTAATATAATGCTTATTTAGTTTATATCTGTAGCAAAATCATGCTAAATATATCATGAATATTCTACTGCTCAGTCCATGAATACTGAGGTCTTTTCAAAACTGCATGATAAGGTCAAGTTCAGTTCAAAGAATGAGTGATAGACAATATTCTTGATCATGGCAATGTAGACAAGGTTAAGACCAATGACAACACTGAAAACACATTTATAGAAACTAACAGTGAGAGGAAGACACAAGGCTGGCACTGAGTGGGTTATGGTGCAGTGAACTGGGATGGGAATTGAATAAGACATGAGGGTGGAAAATGCTTCACCCATGTCTCCCTCTGAGCTCATGAAGTACTGCTTCTGCCAAACAATAAAAGGATTATGATGAGTCTTTCAGCCATTTGCAGGCACTGTAGAGATCAGCACTGACTGCACATTTTGTATTTAGCACTGTACAGTATATACATCACCGTTCAAAAGTTTGGTATCAGTTATTTCCACAAAGTAAAAAAAATCTTTCTTGAGCACCAAATCAGTGTATTATAATGATCTCTAAAAGATGACGTGACACTGAAGACTGGAGTCCAGCTTTGCATAACAAATAATCTAATGACTTATAGTCATTGAATATAGGTATACACTGTAAAAAATTATTTAGAAAAAAAGTTACCTGGTTGCCTTCAAATTTTGAGTTCATTGAAATTAAAATTTTGAGTTAATACAATGAACATTTTTTGAGATTCGACAACCTTTATTAAAAGATTATTAAATGATTTTGTAAGCATATTGGGTAATAATGTGTGTCATTTCTGATGACGCAGTGAAACATGCCAAATAGTGCTATTTTCATGATTTATCACATTTTTTATGTGGTTCAGATACAAAAATATTTTGAGTTTCTATTTATTAAACTAATTTCCTTCATTGTATCAACTCAAATTTTTAATTTCAATAAACTCAAAATTTTAAGGCAACCAGGTTACTTACTTTTTTAAGTTAAACCAACAAAAACCAACACAATTTTTTTTACAGTGTAGCAATATATATTTAAATATATGCAAATGTATAATAAATTATTTTGAATCCTTAAATTAATGGGAGTCACAGCTGTGTGATTAAGGTTTGAATTATGTCTCCGATTGGTTGTTGTTTTTAACCATCAATTTGGCTATTAAACACACTTTTGTTTTGGTTAATAAAAGTGGAAATCAGACTAGTATCGCTTCAGGTCAAATACATTTTTTTAATAGAAAAGGAATGGGATATTTTTACTTGCGCCTGATGTGCTGCCTTCTGAAGTCATTTCCAATTTCATAGCTCTGGCATATTTGGTGCTTTGCTTGCTTACGATACAATAATCTCTCATATTTTCTGCGACTTAGCAGTTATATAAGTCATGAGCGCTGAGGGAGACAAACTGATTGATTTGATGCTGGTGTCCACAGTGGCTGTAATTTCAGTGACGCTATGCTTTGGAATTGTGTGTAATCCAAGTACTAATCATTAGGGGCTGAGAGGATGACATCGGTTATTTTATTTTTTTAAGCAGAGCATATTAACGGATGACAGCAGCTGCAGTTATGATGGGCAGACTGTTTCTCATATGTGAGTGTGTGTGCTCACCACAAGAACAGAGACTCCAGGGGAAGTGTTGCTCTGTTTCTGCACGGAGTTAAAGTGCTTTTTGAGTTTACCTGCTACCTCCATCTTCATATTGTTTTCCATTGCAGCATCCTCCTGTTGGTTATTGAAGTGAATTAGGATAGGCCAATCTAATGGTGAGCAATATAACTGTGCCCACCAGAGCTTATTGACTAAATTGTAGGTTTCAGTTTGAAAATTAAAAATAAAAATTGAAACATTAATCAAAAGCACCTCAAATGACATCAATAATGTTTTATGAGTAAGTGTGTAAGTGAATGCCTTCCATTCATGGGCATTCATGCTGCTCAACATGCAATAATACCTACAATTTATTTTGGTATATTATAAAATATGCTAGAATTGTGACACTTTAGTGTAGTCCACAATATTGGGTGTACAGTAGTACATATGAAAATGCTATATAAATGCCTCATTCATTCATTCATTCATTCATTCATTCATTCATTCATTCATTCATTCATTCATTCATTCATTCATTCATTCATTCATCCATCCATCCATCCATCCATCCATCCATCCATCCATCCATTCATTCATTCATTCATTCATTCATTCATTCATTCATTCAATATTAACATGCACACACAAAATTAAACAAATACACCACTAATCCATCGCACACACATTTACCGTGACCCAGGGGTGTGACAGCACATCCTCCGCCGTGTACCTGGCCTCTACATTCACCTGCAGCATGTGACCAATCAACTCCTGTATGAACACATTATGATCATATTTGCAATAATTAGATTTGAAGATAATTTATTCGATTTTTGCATTCAAAAAGTACACAAAAGGACAGGAAACAAATAGTTATATTAAACCTTTGTGCTTAAAGGTTAATGCAGTGTATATTAGCACTTGTTGGAGACACTAAGTTGTTTACAGTAGCAATGGTCTAGGGGTAAGACGTGAAGTTTTGACATTTTGATGCAAAGTTCAAATCCACATTTTGCCGAACTCGCTCTACTCCCTTTTCCCAATACATCAGATCAGGCAAATAAATGAAGAAATATTTGTAAAGTGGATATAAAGTGTCTAACGTGTTTAATAATGAAGTGTTTATTGTTTAGGGGTATGTTTACGGAGGACTTTATTGTCCCAATAAGGTGGCATCCATTTAATAATTTGAATAAATATAATCATGCACACTGTTATTATTGCACACCGTTTAATGTACAACAACACTGAGGTAAAAAATAGTATCTGTCACTATTAATGAGTATAAATATCATCTAATTATTACATTTATTGCAAATAAAATACAGCTATTTTTACAGTGTAAATATAACGTCACTATTACTTAGTGCAAATAGCAGATTGCTAAGAAATGCTGCTATTTTCACTTAGTGTAAATACAATTCATTGCTACTTGTACTTAGAATCTAGTTGCTATACACTTAGCTTGCAACCTTGTAAATGCCCCTTTCGCACATTGTTCCTTCCCAGCACATTGAACATCCCCAACACAACTCTTAAGGTAGGGACACACCAAGCCAATGTCTAGGAACTACACTGATGAAAGCCAACTGTGTTGTTGCCTGTGCTTGAATGCACCGAAAGGACTGCAGGTTAAATTGGCCAAAAAAACAACTATGGCGTCCGACTAGAACCAGCGGTGCAGAACACAACTAAGGCTGGCCACACACTTGAAGATTTTAAGCCAGATTTTGGGCAGCCCCCAATCTGGAGGGTATGGTCTGATTCAAGACTTCTTGAAACCGACTTTTTGTCTAAAGACATCTCAATTGTGTGGTGTAATCACAAATATTTTACTGCTCCCAATCGCATCAGAGCCATGTACGATCCCAGTCTGTAAGTATCAAACGTGAAATTCTCACTGAAAATGTTACTACAATCGACAGGTGTGTGGTCTGGTCTCGCAGTCCAGACGAATCTTCTATTGTGTCCATTCATAGGATTATAATGCTAAAAATCCGTTGAAATCAGTTGATCAGTTGAAACACACATTTTTAAAATCAGATAAGATTTGAAAATCATCTAGTGTGTCCCAGGCCTAAGTCGACCGATGCTCAAACCCGGCGGCCAACTGTCGGCTTGGTGTGTCCCTGGCTTCAGACAGGTAAAAGTAGGCTACTTTCAACATATTAGGAATAATTGTAGCTGTGTCATGATGAGTAAGCAAATGAGTAGGCTAATAAAACTCTATCTAGAGCGAATAAGCATCTCTCTTATATTGACACATTTTACAAGGGTAAACAAGTTACTAGCAGGAGAAACATTTTCTAATTGGACACACACACACACACACACACACACACACACATTTTATAAATTAAAAAGTGTTTAACATGTTTAAGTGTATGAAAGCTTTACGGTTTCACATTTGCTAACAGCAAAACATTCTGCCATTCAGTGAAGAGAAAGTTAGATAATCAAGCATGCAAAAACACTTCTAAAGCTGGATGGGTGAGAGGAGGAGGATGCGAATGAGATGATGGTATGAGTAGGTTGAAAGAGAGTGGGGTGCAGCAGTCAGGACAGAGTATGCAGGATGTGCAGATAACTGAGTGAGATTGAAAGATCATTTTAAGCATGTAGCACGTGTAAAATGTGTGTTTGTCTGTACTCACTTTAACAGAATCAGAGATATTGTCCCAAAAGGGTGAAGGGAACTCTAAACGCCCCACCAGAATCTGATCAAATAGGTCGTCCTGAAGGTTATTCTCACTAAAAAAACAAATGCAAAACACAGACACACATGAAATATATTTCAAGTACAATAACTTGTGAGAACACTAGCTATGAACAAAATAAGACTAATTGGACTTTAAACATTCTAGTAAAGACATCACTTTTCTACTCTGGTGACGTGTTTTCTTTTAGCATGAGTGGGACAAACTGGTCACTCGCATGGGATCAAACTGGTCACTCGCATGAGATCACAGCAATAGCAAACCATAATGATCCAACCATACAATCAATTCTCAATGGACAAAATCAAGTCCCGTCCTACATTTGTTCTTGTTCGAGGTGCCGTTCACTCTGATATATGTCACTATTGGAAAGAAAAGACTATCGCAACTACTGTTTCGTGCTGACCTTAACATGAAGGACTAAGCTAGTTTTAGTGTACCTGCGGAAAGGTGGGAAGCCACATAGAAGGATATAGGTAATCACTCCAGCTGCCCAGATATCCACCTTTAGCCCGTAGCTTTGGCGATGCCCGGGTAGAAAGACAAAGTCAGTTACATTCATCCTCCAGCATTTAAAGGCTATTAAACACAGATATACATGCTTCCATAGCAATATCACTTTTGATGATATAAACAAATATTAAATGAATATTAAAAGCAATCAATAAACCTTACCCTGACTCTGCTATGATTTCTGGGGCAACGTAAGTGGGTGTTCCACAAACAGTGTACAGCGGCCCTTCAACCACTGTGGCTAAGCCAAAATCCCCCAACTTCAAAGACTTTGTACCATTAGGGTACTCGCACACCTAAGACACACACATAGTAAAAAAAAAATATTTTTATGGATTTACATTTTTCCCGCTTGACATACTGTGCCTTGAGTCATTTTTAATGTACAAAGCGCACATTTTTTCTTTACAGGTTTTGTGTCTCTATACTGCTGTGTGTGTCAAAAATGTGTGAATTTAAGTTTTCTTAGATTTATAATCTGTGCAAGATACATAAGTGTTCATACCAGTAGATTCTCAGGTTTGATGTCTCGATGGACGATACACATTCTGTGCAGATATTTGAGAGCTGCCGCCAGGTCGAATACCATCACGCTAGCATCTCTTTCAGTGTATTTTGTTGAGGAGGTGATTGCATCAAACAAATCTCCACCCTGAAACACAAAAATGGCAATACAAATAGCAATATAGGTATGTGTTTGGGTAAAATTAACATTTTTGTTTTATTCTATAAACTACTGTCAACATTTTTCCCAAATTCCAAATAAAAATACTGTAATTTAGAACATTATTTGCCGAAAACAACAACTGGTCAAAATAACAAAAAAGTTTTATTTAATAATATAAAGAATAATGTAAAGAAAATGAGGTCATATTCACTTTTAAACAACATAATACTAATGTTTTAACTTAAGAAGAGTTCAGAAATCATTATTTGGTGGAATAACCCTGATTTTGAATCACAGCTTTCATGCGGCTTGGCATGCTCTCCTCCAATCTTTCACTGATGTTGGGTGACTTTATGCCACGCCTGGTGCAAAAATTCACGCAGCTCGGATTTGTTTGATGGCTTGTGACCATTCATCTTCCTCTTGATAACATTCCAGAGGTTTTCAATGGGGTTCAGGTCTGGAGATTGGGCTGGCCATGAAAGGGTCTGGTGGTCCTCTATCCACACCTTGATTGACCTGGCTGTGTGGCATGGAGCATTGTCCTGCTGGAAAAACCAGTCCTTATAGTTGGGGAACATTGCCAGAGCAGAAGTTTTCTTCTAGGACAACTTTGTACGTGGTTTGATTCATGCGTCCCTCACAAAGACAAATCTGCCCGATTCCGTCCTTGCTGAAGCACCCCCAGATCATCGATCCTTATCGATCCTTCACCAAATTTCACAGTGGGTGCGAGACACTGTGGCTTGTTGGCCTATCCAGGCCTCCGTCTAACCAATAGATGACCAGGTGTTGGACAAAGCTGAAAATTGGACTCATCAGAGAAGATGAACTTACTTCAGTCCTCTAAAGTCCAATCCTTATGGTCTCTTAAAAACCTCAGCCTGGCTTTTCTTTGCTTCTCATTGATGAAGGGCTTTTTTCTAGCTTTGCACAACTTCAGCCCTGCCCCTAGAAGCCTGTTTCAAACCATCTTCGTAGTACATTTAACCCCAGCTGCCTTTTTCCATTCAGTTTGTAGGTCAGTTGATGTCATCCTATGATTGTTGAGTGACATTTCTATGATTAGGCGGTCATTCCGGTCAGTGGAGTGTCATTTTCGCCCTCTGCTGGTCTGTAGCTTTGTTTTCCTTAATGTCTGCTGCTTGACCTTGTTCTTATGAACCGCCATCTTTGAAATTTTAAGGATGGAAGCAAACCGACGCTCACTGTATCCCTCTGCCAGTAAAGCCACAATTGAACCCTTCTTTTCCTCACTCAAAACTTTCCTTTTCAATTTTTTTGGTCAATAGTTGTTTTTTGATTCCAATTACTTTTGAGGTACTACTAGCACTGTTTTTGCCATCCAGCTGGTCCTACTGTAAGAGGATAGTGATGACCACAAGGTTTTTCTTTTATATTTTTCCTCATTAAATAAGATTTGATTCAGGTAATCACCTAATCTGCACCTCATTCAGTGATGTGTCTGTGTTGGAATTCAACAGACACTAGAATGGAATGGCTTCCAACCTTGTAGAGATGCTGATTTAAGAAAATAAAAAAATGGTTTCTTTTTTTTCAGAGCTATATAGAGATCACTGCAATTTATATAATTTATCTGTATTTCACAATATTAGTGTTTTTTTTTTTTTTTTTTTTTTTTACAAATAAAGGCAGTTTTGGCTTCTAGTGCATGATATAAATAAAATCAAATGACGTATAAAAAAAATCTAAGAATTATATATATATAAGTTTCAGAAGCGGAGTAAAGATTTTTTTATCATCTAATGAATCATGATACATGTCCCTGGTCTTATTGTGCAAGAAAAGAATAGCTTCACTTTTGTTTTTTGTTGTCTTCAAATGCAACATACTGTACAAGTGATACAGACAGTACAAGAGGTGACTAAAAAACAGTACCTTCACAAGTTCCATGACTAGATAGAGCTCAGTGGGCGTATCCACCTCCTCAATCAGCATGATGATATTAGGATGCTTAACACGCCTCAACACCGCCACCTCATTCTCGATCAGGTGCTCCTGTGTGTTAAGAGCATGTGTCACAACAAATTCCCAACCATACAGCATTTCATAGCAGTCTTTTGTCTGCATTTAGCTGCAGAGGCATAAATCCACACAAATTCCTGAGGTTTGCTCTTGCAGGAAACAAAGCAAAGAGGAAACTAACTTCCTTGGTTAAAGCACAGGCTGAAATTAGATTATGAGACATTGGCCGCCAATATAACTGCTGTTTACATAGCATTCATACAAGGCCAAAAGTATGTGGACAACTCCTTCTAATTAACAGGTTTTACTATTCCAGTAACTAGTATAAACAAATCATAAATTTCCAACATATGAGGGAAACATATGATATGATTTTTTAAAGTTAGACATCAGCCATCTTAGTATTAATTTAATTAATTAATTATAAACAATATAACAAGAAGAAAACTTTTTTTGTGTGTGTAAAAAGGGTCATTAACTCTTTCCCTGCCAGCATTTTTTTACAATTTTCACAAAAATTGAATAGCTTAAAGAAACCCTCTTCTTTTACACAAACAAACCTTTTATTCTAGCTTCATGCATTCCTTTTTTTATCAACACTTGAATATGGGTGAGTTTCATAAAAAAGCAAACATTTTGAACAAAAAGCTGAAGCTGAGAAAATCACGTTTTTGTAAAAGACTACATCCAGATCAGATTCAGAATGATGATCAAACACAGAGTAGATCGAGTCTGTCAACACCCCTAATGCTTGCACAGTCCTGTAGCTCGTCCTGGGTCCACATTTCATTTAGTAACAGATAGTTTTGATTCATATGCTGTTTAATGATGATCTTCTTCTTCTTTCGGCTTTTCCCTTCAGGGGTCGCCACAGCGAATCATCTGCCTCCATCTAGTCCTTGTTAGTCCTATGCTGTTTAATGATGATGATCTCTTTATTTTACATATGCATATGATTACATGAAATCACGCTTATACACGATTGTTTTACTGTCTTACTCGCATGTGTTTTGATCAGGAGATTCAGTACTCAACTCATTCAGAAGATGCATAATAGTGCCCCCTAACGTCTGACAGTGAAAACCCGGAAACCCGGAAACAATTCTGTTTTTGACCTGGAAGCGTTTTCTCACAAATAATGGAAAATGCTTTGTTTTTGCAGGGAAAGACGAACGAACAGAGGTGTAGAACAATTAAGTATATTTTTTTCCGTTGCAACAATAATTGAACCTTTACGGAGCCCCGCACATGACATGCAGTAAAAAAACTACTTTTATTTATATATTTATATATTTATCTAGTTTAGATTTATAAATAGTCCGCACCGTTTACTATTTTGTTCCCTTGATTTGCTAAATCGTGCGCACATTTTACTTATTTGTTCCCTCGATTTACTAAATCGTGCGCACAATTTATAAATCGAGGGAAAGGATTAGTATAACGTGCGCACTATTTACCTTTTTTTTCTTGCATGTCATGTAAGTAAACCTTTGATGACTGAATAAGTGCAATTCACAATGATGAAGTGATGTTTCACTCATAGTTACCACAGGCAGAAAAACAAAAGAATATAGGAAGTATCATCAGCAAAATGTATCGATTTACTGCAGAGCAAGTACTGAACGTACAAATATTAGTGCGTACAAATGTACAAACATCTGCTCAAACTGAACCATTCCAAGCTCCAAAAGGTAGCAAAGTATGCTTTATTTATTCTTCTGTAAGAGTTACTCTAATATCAGGAGAGTTTTATATTATCGCAACAGATAGAGATCCATGATAGATATAGATCAGAATATGTAATAATGATTGGCAAAACATTCATGCATTTAAGGATTATATTGGTTGTGTTGTGTTAGCTGTTGGCCAGCTTTTCTCTTATAACCTTCAAACGCTGCAGCAGCTATACATGGCAAAAAATAAAATATAATCTAATCAGCCATATTAAATGGACCAAACATTTCACAAAACCACTGAGACGTAAATAATCCACATTGCAATAACCCATCAGGTTCCAGAACTAATAAACAGCTATAACTGCATTGTCATAAGGACAAAATATATAAATCATTAAATAAATCTTAGAAAAAATACAGTTTTATAGCTGGTATTTCACCCTCCATTGGCTGTGGTGGCAAAAAAAAAAAAAAATTATATAAAGTCCAACTCACTTTGCCTCTGCATTTGTTTTTATCGATAATCTTCAGTGCAAACTCTTTTCCAGTGGATCTATGGAAAGAAACAGAACAATAGACATTTTTTCCAAGGAGGTTAATGAAAATTTGTTTTGAGTGCATTCAGAGCCTCAGGGCCAAATTTATAAGGTTGACGTCCTGTGAGTGCACAAGAAATCTTCTTTTGAACCTTTTAGCTTAAAAATATGAACAGGAACGATAGTACTGGTAATGTATTTTAATCTGAGATCATGACAGTAACAAATAAGGGACAACAATTTGATTGACTCTCCAATGGCCATTTGATCTCTTTCTGGCAGATCTTAACAGAAATAACATCTTTGCCTAAGTGAAAAAGTCATGTATAACTAGTCATTTTCTTACCGTTCGACACACTCCTTAACAACAGCAAAGTTTCCATCACCAATAACTTTGCCAATTTTGTACTTGTCCACAATAATGGAATCAGCTATGTTCCTGTTTCCATTAACTAAAGAGAATAAACCAACACATTAAACATATCAGATTGAAACACATAATAACATAATTGTCATACTATATGATCAAAAAGTATTTTCAGGAGAAAAAAATGAGACAGAGGGCAAATAACCGATTAACCCCCGACATCCTCATCCAAAAAATTATATGTGGTTAGAACACTATGCAGACAAACAACTGAAGGTCATTCTGACTCATGCAATGCTGAGCTGGGACGTTTGCTCATACACTGCCACCACAGTGTGTGTGAACGTGTGGGAGAGTGCCTGAGCAAATGTGGCACAGAATGGCATGTGTCAGCACTTTCACCGCCAAAGCCTGTCATGCCCCTGAAATGCCCTTTGGGGACTTTTGGACTTAAAACACACTAAGATCCAAGGTGAGTGAGTAAGTGAGTGCATGACAGTGATGAATAGCGGGTGGACGTCTTACCTTCAGGGCTCACACTGTTGTTATGATGGTGGGGCGTCTCAGAGGAGCCGTTCACATTGGTTGCAGAGGAATGATGAGCTGGAATCTGCAAACAGAGATAAAATAAGTCTCAAAAACAAATTACAACTTCTTAGATACTTTATTCACATGCTAAAATGTAAGGCTGGGCGATATAATTAAAAAGTAGGATATTTATGGAGTCTTAAATGGATTAAGAAAGTGTCTTTTTCCAATAAGATAAATCATTAATGCAAACCAACATAAAATGTAGCCTTTATTAAGAAGTAAATAACATTATTGTGTATTTAAGACATTATTGGGCTTAATGGTGGATTCATTTAAGTTTTTAAATGAAAAATTATTATACTTTTACCAGCCAATTATTTGTTACCAGCCAGTCTGGAAAATATTTTCCCCCAGTGAAGAATAAGCAACAAGGCAAAACGATAATTTTTAGTTTGCCTGCACCAATATAGCAATATCTTCTGAAAATTCAGCTTTGCAACCAAAGGAACACATTTATATTTTATGACTTTATATTTTGAAAAGCAATCTGTTTCTTTAATGGTAGAGCTGAATTAAAATAGAAGTCAGTTTATATTTACATTTAAAAAATTGAGAAATATAGTGACATTTCTGAAATGCAGCCTTGGTGAGCATTAGAGACTTATTTTAAAAACATGAACAAATACAGACCCCGAAATTTTGAATGGTTTAGTATATTATTTTTACTGAAAATATTTGAGTGATAAATATGAATTAAATCCAGTGGTGAAAGTAACAAAATATTTTTGCTGTACTCAAGTAAACTTTTCAAGTAGCTATACTTTATCTGAGTATATTAAATTTGGGAATCTTTTACTTTTACTCTAGTAAAGGTATTAAGCAATCATTTTCAATTTTACTTTAAAAAGTACTTCATTTTTGGATGCAATATTATAAGTAAAAAGTACTGACTGATGAATGTTTATTTATTGCAGTTTGCAATTTTATATACTCCATCCTCCTGGTCAAAATACATGGAAATTATAATGTAGACAACAGATAGAAATGAAGTGGATACAGATCAGCCTGACTTGTTCATGAAAGTAATCATACAACGCTGAAGTTGCATGTTTATTGAATGTGCATTAACTACAAATAGTCATTTTTGGTAAAAAAAAGAAATAAATGTTTTTTAAATAAATTAATACACAATTACCACCTTCGTAATTCACAAATCTGTATTCCTGGCAAGTAAACAGTTTCTGTTATTATAAGCATTAAAAGGTCAAACAGTAATATTCACCAATTTCAGAAAATATACATCATTGCCTTACAAATTTTATTTAATTTTTTTTAAAATGTTTTTTTATTTTATTTTCATGTTCACAAGTCACTAGACAAGGAAGAACTGCAAAACGAGCCAATGTCCAAATAAAAGGGAATTCAAATAATTGAGCGGTTCTGATATTTCAGTATGAATAACGGTATTGATAAATCGAACACTATATATTGCACTTACTTTATCGCCAGATCTTTATAAAACATTAATGTTCACTATATTGCCCAGCCCTACTAAAATAAAAAAGCATTTTGAACTGGTTATAGAAGCAATGCAATTACACTAAATCTTCACAATAAAACATGATCAGTTTATCAACAACATATTATTGCCATCCAACATTGAAAAGCTTCCTTAGTGAAATAAATGGTTGAGGAGGACACAAAAATAACAATCTAAAAGACAAACTGTGCGACTCACACAAAAGAATGATGGACCTAGTCTTAAAAGATTTCAAATGGACTGGAAATCAGTATGGTTAAAAAGCCTGTGTGTTATCTTGATTAAGCAGCCAAAAAAGAATTACACTGAAGTGACAGCGACATGTGAGAAAAGACTAAGCCGATGGAGACAAATACTGGCAGCATCCTGGTTAAAGCTGGTTTAATAAAGGCTACAGGGTTCCTCTAGGTACACAAGCAACAGTTGGGCATTATGTGCCACTCAGAAGGAATCAAATAAAGCCAAATACCGGATATATCGGATATATAAAGCCAAATACTTGCCATTAGAGTGACTCATACAATCATACCCAACTGAAAACTTAAATATCTAGAAGGAACTGCAGCTCATTTGAATGCTGCTACAGAAGGCAGAGTTTCATAATACCTGTACAGAGAGACGGATGGGGACTCCTATCCGATTGTTGCAACTAAACTAAAGGCAAGTGGGAAGATATTTATGTAACCACAACGTTGGCGCGTTTGGACTAAAATTAGCTTGAAATCTCAGGAACAATGCAAAGAACCAGCAACTCTATATCAGCAAGTCATATCTTCAGTATAATAGCACAATGATGGCGGAATACTGAATAATTTGTAAAAAGCTTTTTGTTAAAAGCTGAAAAAACCATTGTACACATTCCTAGTGTATTGTATAGTATAAAATAAATAAATATAAAGATTTACAGTGTCAGCTCAGAGATGTACAGTAGCATTTAAGTATGAAATTGAATGAATAAATGTAGGCTAAAATTAAAACTACATAGTCTTTAATATACAATATATATTGATTGAAAGCTACTGTATTATTACTTTATTCAAGAGCAGTGAGTGATTTTTTCCCCCTTTTTCTATTTTAATACCTCTAAAATTTTAAAGATGAACTGTCCCTTTAAGGACAAGCGTTCACAATCACTAGTCTGCGCTGCTAAGACCTGCTCGCATCTCAGACACGCAATTTTACTTTCACTTTAGACATAACCGACTGTGTTTATATATGTTGTGTTTGACAGTTTTAGTGCAGTAAGACTACTTAGTCCAGTAATCACGTATCTGACAGGGGCTCGCACGCTCAGCGCATGTAAAGCGCGAATTAAATGTTTAACCGGCAAGGCTTTAAAACGCGGCTAAACACCGCCTACCTTTAGTGCATATGATTGGATATTTGCTCATATCAGCATGTAGACACACAGGCACACTCAAACAGAGCCAAAATCAACTGAGATAAATATTTCAAACGAAGAGAAATAGAAAGAATTAATTAAATGCAAACTGAAAAAAACGCAATTCAAAAGTGCATATTGAACCGTTAATGTAGTACTGAGCGGTTCAATATTATATTGAGTATTGTGTCATCTCTCTCTCTCTCTCTCTCTCTCTCTCTCTCTCTCTCTCTCTCTCTCTCTCTCTCTCTCTCTCTCTCTCTCTCTCTCTCTCTCTCTCTCTCTATATATATATAATGCCATTGAGGTCATATTTCTATAATTTGTGAAAAAACGCTTCCCAGCCATTGACAGGATTTCATGACTTTCCATGTTTTCACTGTTATGTGGTAGGGGGCGCTATTATCTTCTTAAAGAGTACAGAATCTCCTGATCAAAACAGAAGAAATGAAGAAGATGCAGAAACAAGTGATATCATATGTAATGCGTATGTAAAATAATGTGATCATATAAATAAAAATTGCCTAAGGTTACTGAATGAAATGTCTACCCAGGACAAGCTACAGGACTGTTAAGCTTTGGTGGGGTTGATGAACTCAATCTACTCTATCTGTGTTTTTTATTATTATGTCCAGACGTAGTAGTTAACAAAAACATGATTTTATCAGCTTTTTGCTCAAAATGAAAAAAAAAAAAAAATAGCTTGCAGTAGCTGGCAACTTAAAAAAAAAAAAGATTTTTTATAAACGCTGGCAGGTAAAGAGTAAAATAGTTCACCTAAAAATGAAAATTTGCTGTTTATCTGCTTAGCCCCATGGCATCCAAGATATAAGAAACAAAGACACATATATCTCTAAAATGTTACCATTAGCATGCATTATATGACTAGCATGCTGCAAAGGTTAGAGTTAAAAAAAAAAAAAATTGTGTTCAACTGAAGAAGCAAATTTCTACATCTTTTAAATGCATACTACTGGTGAAATCTTTTTTCTTCTCTCATTTCAGTTGAAAATGTCTGAATATAGACTGCAGCATGGCTTGACATTAACTTTTTTATTTTTAACTTTATTTTTTTACTCGCCACAATTGTGACATTGATGCAATGGGGTAAATATATATATTTTTTTGATCATATAAAATATTTTTAGGCCTGATGGATCCATTAAACTGTTACACGCTGTAACGATAATCCACTGGAGGCAAGTGTAGATGAACCCAAGTGCAGTTTATTCCAAAACAAGAAACGATACAACAAGGACTTGACTTGACACATGAACAGACACTCTCCATAGCAGGTTACACAAACAATTCTCAACCAGGAACAAGGCAAACATAAGGGCATTAATACACAAGTGCTGTGTCCCAATTCGCCTACTTACTGTCCTAAAATTAAGTACTCTTTTTGTGCAGAAAAAGTACATACTTTTGAGTGTGTAGCAGAAAATTATGAAAGCTTCGGGACATACTACTTCGCCATCTTTAACGGACTCTGTCGCTTAGTTACGTGCATCCCGTCACCGTTTAACTGCCCTGTCAATAATCGTCAGATTCGTCACAGTTAAAATTCTCCACATTTAGTTTAGTTTCCTTCCATAACGGAGAGAAATGTAGACGCACGTCGTTTTGCCATGTGTGGGTCTTTAATGCAAAGATTCTCCTCATGTGTTTGCAGTTTAAATATAATGATGCATTTAAAAGTTAATGGCCAAACGTGTCATTACAGAAGTTCACAATGCTGCTGAAGGTGAAATATAATGTGGATAGCACTGAATAATAAATATAGTTTAATCAGGTTAAATACTGATAATTAGTCGCTCACCTTTATCTAAACCTCTCAACTTAACCGTCAGACATCCTTCATGTTTGTAGTTTTTAAACACTTTTTTTATTCGCGTTGAATTTACGGGTATGTCCCTCTTTGGCTAATGGACTTTCAAGATGGAGGGGCAACATGGCGACCGGCATTCGAACCCCTCACCCGTATGTATTTTCAATGGCATATTATAAACTTACGAGAATACTTTATTACTTGAAAGAAGTAAATACACATTAAAGGGGGGGTGAAACACTCAGTTTCAGTCAGTGTCATGTCAATCTTGAGTACCTATAGAGTAGCATTGCATCCTGCATATCTCCGAAAAGTCTTTATTTTTTTAATAATTATATAAGAAAGATGCGCTGTTCCGAGTCTTTCCGAAAAAAGCCGAGCGGGTGGGGGCGTGTCGTGTGAGCGGAGCTAAATAATGACGTGTACAGCAGCGCTGTAGTGTTGAGTCGAGTCCGTCATCCCTAACAGCGGGAAAAAAACTTTATTCAAAATAAAAATATGGCTTTTAATCAGATACAGCCATACATCTATGATCCGGAATCAGACCCACAGGCTGCAGTTGAACAGGAGCAGCAGCAAAAACGACTAGAGCAGGACGTCTGTATGTGGTAAGTTACAAGTTATACACTAACTATATAATATGCTTAGCGGCTTGTGTTATTTACATATTTATACTTGAATTATATCGTCGTATTTTTGTCTTTGAAGGTGTACATGTGGGAAGTGCAGTTGTGCACGTGTGTTTGTGTGTTTACGCGTGGTTTGTGTAGAGACATTTGAAGCAGTCTCACTCACCCTTCTAACGTTGGGACTCCTCCATCCTTCAGCATTAGGCGATTGGGAAAATGCGGCGTCGAGCTGGGCCTTGTGAAACAGTCGGCACCGAAATGCAGCGAACAGATATAAACATTCGCGCAACTCAGTTGCTGATCCGGAAAAGCAAATTACATCCACTGTTGCCTTAACGCGGGGTTTTGGAGAATCTGTGCACGACTGTCTTGGTCTGGCAACCAAAAACGCACTTTTTTGGTGACATTATGTGTAATTGTCACCTGTCCAGCAATCTACAAACCAGCGCTTTGATGGGCGTAGGCTGTTGCTTTCGCTCTCTCCCTCGCTCTCTCTCACGCGCTTCCGGTAGAATTGTCCGTAAGGCCCATACAAGGAAATTCCGCCCCCACTAACGTCAATGGGGACGCATGATCTCAAAAAACTTGCCGAAACTTATGACTAACCGGAAGTAGTATTTTTGACAAAGAAATACTCCCATCAAACGTCCACCTTAACTTTTGAAACTTTGTCTATGTTTAGTATGGGATTCCAAGTCTTTAACAGTGTAAAAAGATCAGTATGCATGAAACAGCATTTCACCCCCCCTTTAATGAGCACATATATTTTTGAAAGAGCTAAGTGTTTAGCTAAGAATAAACTAAAAAAAGTTACACAGTGTAGCTTTAAAATATACCTGACTGTGTTTATGAATACTCGCTAAAACCGGTATTTGACCATTTTAAGCACAATAAGCAGGGGCAAAAAAAAACTAAAAGGTGGCTTTATGTGCACCAACAATATTCATCCATAGCAAATGAAAACAATGAGTGAGGGGAGGGGGGTTTGTGTGTCAACTCTTTGGTATATGTGAAAATGAGTATTGGAAGCGTTTCAGATATTTCAGTATCGATATTTATTGAAAAAATTGATATTTTGTCAACACTACATTATATTTAGCTTATTATTTCAGATGCCTTTTTAAAATGCTACAGCTGAAAACTATTATATATTATACATCAAATTTAAGCCGTCACGTGACAAGTAGGAGTGACCACCACTGCTGAAATTTGCATTTGGCCTGTTGATGGATGTTAAAGGGGGGTGAAATGCTGTTTCATGCATACTGAGCTTTTTACACTGTTAAAGACTTGGATTCCCATCCTAAACATAGACAATGTTTCAAAAACTAATGTTGGACGTTTGATGGAGTATTTCTGTGTCAAAAATACTCCTTCCGGTTTCTCACAAGTTTCGGAGAGTTTTTTTCGAGTATGGGTCCGCTTGACGTCGACAGAGCGGAAGGTCCTTGTATGTGCCGTATGGGTGCGCGCGCATGACTAGAGCAAGAGAGGAAATGCACGGCCATAAACACTCGCTCAGGTGCAGATCCAGTCGTCCGTGCAACACTTCTGTCGCACCGCGTTTTGCTTTATTCCTATGGGTGATGTCAGCACAGCATTCCGGGAAGGCAGCGCTGCATTTGAACCGATTTGAACACAGAAATGACGGTTAGCGGCACAACATCACGCTACATTCGCGTCGCAAAAGTGGATCTCCACGGTCACTGTTGTCAGGACTTCAGGAATTCAACAGTTACCAAAGAAGTGTGTTTTTGATGGAGCGGTGACGATAAAGGTTCGCGGCCGTGCTTTAGAAGCAGGCGGTGAGTAATACTGTTAATTTATCAATGGAGCATGCGATCTATGGTGTGTGTTTAAATACATTTGTTTAGCTGACCACTATAGGTGTCAGTTTGTTTATTGTAAAACCACCCAAACATAAACTAGCGTTCTCACAAAGCGTGCTTCGTCATTCAAATGCGCTAACGGTTACTCTATTGTTGTTAACGTTACACTAGTCTGACGTGCAAAACCGCTTTGCTTGCTACTGCTAAGGTTTAGTCGCATACAATAGTCCATAAACCGAATCATGTCATCATAAACTGCGAGTAAACACACACAAATGTTGACAGGCCACTAAATACAGTCCATACCACAGAGACGGACGTCCTGCTGTTGTTGTTTCTCCTGTTCAATTTATTTCAGCCTCCGGATCTGATTCTGGATCATATCTGTATTAGTTGAATCTGATAGCCATGGTTTATTTAGGGTAACGTTTTCATCTCCACGCTTGATGTCAGCTTTCAGAAACTCTCGTGCAGTAGCTGCGCGCTCGTCATTCGTTAGCTCCGCCCACACTATACGCCTCCAGGTGCTCGTTTTTTTTCCGGAAAGACTCGGTACAGCCTATATTTCTTTTATAAATATAATAAAACTAAAGACTTTTTGGAAATATGAAGGATGCAATACTATATAGGTACTCATTGACTTGAGATTGACTGAAACTGAGTGTTTCAAACCCCCTTTAATGTCATGCCCTGGACTGCAGACGTATTATGTTAGTAAATCTGAGCACAATATGTGACAGGTTGAGACACTATGTGACACTAAGGTGTTTTTTCTCAGGAGAAAAATGTGGAAGTGGAAGACTGCAAAATTCTCCATTTAATTGTATCGCTCTCTCAGAAAAAAACGACCGTAATCAACTAAGTGGTCAGTTGGTTTATTTAGTGAGTTTGTGCCAAATAACTCACTTTTATCCACTAAATATAAAACCAAATCCTCTAAAAATTATGATTTTCTCATTGTGCTTCCCCCCCCATAAAGCTTTAAAGATAGCACCCGCGCACCAAGAAGCTTACTGTCTGATAGACAGGTCAGTTAAGCGGATTAACAGCAGGAGTTCTCGAGGCTATGATTGTACTTGACTTTGACCTTTGGTTTAATTACAGTGTGCTGTAGTCACATCTCAGCAAGATCTCAATGCATCGACTCACAAGGTCTACAAGAATAGAATTGCTTAGGTCTTTCAGAGCGGATTTTCCATTACAAGTGCTGTCGATTTCTATGTCCTTACCAGATAATGCAGAAACAGCTATACACTGATACTAAACAACCTTTATACACACAACCACTGAAAACTCTCAAGTGTTTTCTGCACGTTGCACATGTGAGTTTTAAGGTAACAGGGAACTCCCATAAGGGAGACCAGAGGCAAGTTCATTTTTTACATTTTTTAGGTTTTCCAAATCTATCTGTGAACAATATCACTGTAAAAGTTTATATAGTGTATTACATTCCTATATAATAAAACATGAAATATACTAAACTGATAACAATTTACTAATTGATAAGCTGATAAGTCAAGGAACATATTTCAGCTAAATACTAATGAAACAAAGTTCACTGAATATTTAATATTTAATCTTTCAATTTAGTCATTTGTTTTTTATTTCATAATTTGCAGACCTTAGATAGAACCATAGCTACCGGAGATTGACATTCATGTTACTGTTTAACAAACAACACAGAAATAAAATAATAGCTTGCATTTATCATTCAAAATATGAGAGAAGTTAGCATATTCTGATAAAGTGTCATCACTTGAACTCAAAATTGAAGGGTGTTAGAACTGCTTCAGTTTGCTGAGAGGCAGTTATTTAGGCAGCATCACTACATTCTTAATCACGAATGAGAGTGTTATGATGCTGTTGTCCATGTGTCAGCATCCAGAAGCTTAGACTTGAAGAAGAAACAATCTATTCTTAAACTAGCAATGTTTCCCTGTAAAGTGATTAGCAGCACAGAGGATGCCTGTTGCCATGCCAACGGGCTTACCTTAAAGTTGCGCATGCTGCGGGGGCTGGTTGGGGAGGAACTGGAGGATTTGGCAGATTTGGGGGTAGTGATTTGGCTGTTAGGTACTCCATTTACTGAAAAGTGTAGAAAGAAGAGGGAGGGAGAAAGAGAAAAGAGTGGGGGGGGGAGCATGGTGTTACTTCTTATACTGATTATTTTGTGGTACACATTAATTGATTTTAACCATTGAGGTTTAAGAGCTACACTGGGGGAGAAAATTCCTAATGAACAACAGCAAAAAATATTCTTTTCCTCACACAGAGCTTTAGAAAACTTGGAATACAGTGTACTGGGGGAGTCATAACTTTGTGGTCATTCTATGGAGCTTTTGTTAATGTTTGCTGTTTGACAATGCACTTTCACCATTCGGACCAGTTATAGAAGATGTAGTTTCCTTACATTAATCACTTTCTTAGGCAAGTACACTCTAATGTAAGTGCACATATACGGATGACAGAATTTTTTGTTTTGCGTGAAATTTTAAGTAGCATTTTAAGTTTAAAAAAAAATATTATTCATTTAATATTGGTGTATACAATATAAACATACACTACTGTTCAAAAGTAGATAAGTAAGATTCCAGTAAAAACAGTATGTGAAACATTGTTACATTTTAAAGTGTAATTTATTCATGTTTGAGTTCACTTTATTGCCCTTAGAGGCAATTATTTGTTTAGACAGCAGTATACTTACACTTTCATACAGCAACACAAAATAAATTTAAATAACACACATTTATAATAGATCATTTAAAAACATAAAAGCAGCAGGTATAAATGATTTTTTTGTATCTATTAGAGTTACACAAAGGATTTGTGTCTCCGACCCAATGGATGCAGACATGCAGTTGAAATTCGGTGCACAATGAGTGAGTAACGTCAGATAGGAATAGCTGGCCCTTCCTAGTCACCCTATGTTCATAAATTTGTGTAATGTTCCTTAAATCAGCTCCTGTGATGCAAAGCTGAATTTTCAGCATCATTACTCCATCCTTCAGTGTCACATGATCCTTCAGGAATCTAAGATGCTCAAGAAACAGTTCTTATTATTATCAGTGTTGAAAATGTTTGTGCTGCTTAATATTTTTTGTCAAAACCATATATATATATATATATATATATATATATATATATATATATATATATATATATATATATATATATATATATATATATATATACAGTGCCTTGCGAAAATATTCGGCCCCGTTGAACTTTGCAACCTTTTGCCACATTTAGACACACACACATTTAGGCCAATTTGAAATATATCCAGGGCTGGGTCGTGGAAGCTACAGTCTAGAGACGCCCAGACTTCCCTCTACCTAGACACTTCCCCCAGCTCTTCCAGGGGAATACTGAGGCGTTCCCAGGACAGCTGGGAGACATAATCCCTCCAGCGTGTCCCAAGTTCCCCTGGGTCTCCTCCCGGTGGGACGTGCCTGGAACATCTCCCCGTGAAGGCTTCCAGGAGGCATCCGAAAAGATGCCCGAGGCACCACAGCTGGCTCCTCTCGATGTGCTCTACTCTGGGCTCCTCCTGAGAGACCAAGCTTCTCATCCTATCTCTAAGGGAGTACCCAGCCACCCTGCGGAGAAAGCTCATTTCAGCCACCTGTACCTGGGATCTTATCCTTTCGGTCATGACCCACAACTCATGACCATAATGAGAGTAGGAACGTAGATTGACCAGTAAATCCTTCTTCACCACAACAGACCAGTACATGACTGTATTACTGCAGAAGCTGCACCTATCCATCTGTCGATCTCCTGTTCCATCCTTTCTTCACTCATAAATAAGACCCCAAGATTCTTGAACTCCAAACCAGACACTCTCCGGCCCCTGGCTGCGCCTAGAAATTCTGTCCATAAAAATGATGAACAGAACCGGTGACAAAGGGCAGCCCTGCTGGAGTCCAACATACACCGTGAACAAGTCTGACTCACTGCCGGCAATACGAACCAAGCTCCGGTCGTACAGTCATTGTCACTTTTGATACATTTATAATTTAATAAATATACAATAGGGTTGCATTTGTTAACTACGTAAATTAACACAAAACAATGAACGATACTTACAGAGCATTTATTATTTTAATTCATTAATTAATTTGCTTTGCATTTGCTTGCATCTGTTAACATTAGTTGCATTGTGAACTAACATGAACAATTGTACAATTTTAATTGTATAATGAACTAAAATTAACAAAAGTTATCAAATGTTAATAAATGCATAAAAAATACATTGCTTATAGTTCATTCATGTTAACTAATGCTTTAACTCATGTTAACAAATGAGAGTATATTTTCTGAAGTGTTACCATTAAGAAAAAATAAATTTAAAAAATCTTACTGACCCCAAACTTTTGAACAGTAGTGAATATTGCTGTTACAAATCAAAATATTAACAGAACCACCTCTCAGGAATGCATGTGCATATGTCTCCTTGGCCCAAATAAGTCTCTTAACACAGAGACAAGGGTTCACACGCACCACTCAACTGACACCAAATCCACAACGCTAAATCATAGAATAACCCAGTGATATCAAG
Organism: Pseudorasbora parva; assembly: GCF_024679245.1. NCBI lineage: Eukaryota > Metazoa > Chordata > Actinopteri > Cypriniformes > Gobionidae > Pseudorasbora > Pseudorasbora parva. The sequence continues at coordinate 23,795,605 of NC_090175.1, forward strand.
CATCAAACACTCCATAAATTAGTAGCAGAGTCATTTAACAGAAATAAAACATAATTATGCTCATCATGGATAGCATTCCAAGTTGCGTAAGAATCCACAGGGAGCATGGATTTGTAGAAAAGCTGCTCTTGGCATTTCCCTTTGAGTGTGTGGCATGAATAGATTTCTCTCCAGGCATGCGATAGAGCATTTACAGTTCAGGGGCATAGGAATTTAGGGTATGTGTATTGCATTAGCCAGTCTCAGCAGAAGGATTTGAGGATAACTGCATTTAGTGTACACATCCAATTGATATGTCTGATAGATTAGAGTATGTGCCAGGGGGCATCGGCCACTGGCCAGTCTGAAAGTTAGCTCTCTATACTAGCTGATGGATTTGGAAGGCCATGCAGGAGAGCTATTAGCATGATTGAATGCTGCACCAAAGGGTTAGAGGTCATGTACAGCTCATTCCACAGATTAATGTCTTAAATAAATTTAACACCATGCAGGGAGATTCCTCTCAAGAAGCTCAAGAATTTCATAGGGTTGTCAGATTCTCTGGTTGTCAGTTTGTTGGTTAGTCTTGGTTATGGTAAAGGCAACAACAACTAGCATGAAAACATCTATTAAACATAATGTAATGGATATGACCGTGATTAAAAGGAATATATCAGAAAATTAACACATGACAGCTTACTTTTTACATACTAATGCCTTCGGTTTTCAGCTTGGCAGTGGGGACGCTGCTAACACAAATGTTCTGAGAACATTTAGCTAATGTTCCCATTAAGTTATCCTGTAAAAACTATTTCTGAATGTTCTCTGAACATGCGAAACAACCAGGTTTTTAAATGTTTAAAATATGTTTGTTTGGGTTTTTTTGATCATGTGAACGTTAAAGGCAGGGTAGGCAATGTTTTTCATAAACACTTTTTGTTATACTGGTTGAAATGCTCTTCAGATCATTATAGAAATAAATAATATAAGTGGTCTAAATATTTTTTTAAAAGTTCATATATCTTCTGTGGAAGTCTCAGAACCAACAAATGTTCGTCCAGTCATTGCATTTGGTCCGAATGCAATGATAGGACGTCCTACCTGCCTGTTAACGTATGTATTTGCATATCTCAGCGCACCTTGCTCACGCAGATATCATCAGCGCATTCCGTGAGGCTTTGCAGTGACGGATATTAAGCATCGCAAAAAAACAGCAGCCATCTTTTACAGTTTCTCATGAACCAAAACACCAAGCTTTGTTGCGTTCAGGCCATGTTGTAGCTACCGTAATTAAAAGATTAAAATACATGTGATGTTCTACTCAGAGCTGTTCTCTAAGCTTTTGTTTGGTCATTATTATTGTTAACTTATTTGTTTTGAAACATGACATAATGTAAAGACTCTCATGATGCTTTGCAGACTCTGCTCTGGTTGTGTCCGTTCCTGCGTTTTGAAGGAGGTGTGGCTTTAAAGATGGTGGGATCTTATGCTTTCAAAGCTAGATTGCTATTGCTAGACTCTATGAAAAACTCCATACCCTACATTTAAGGCAACAACGTTACTTTTGAATGTTCTCTGAATGTGAAAACAAGTATTACTTTTTAAAAAAAAAATGTTAAACATCCAACTAAAATGTAGCAGGAAAAAAAAACCTTCCATGAACAATGCATGAGAAGCGGTTAGCCTATCACAACAGAAGTCATTTACCTTTTGAAGTCTTAAATGTACGACAGAAAAGCATTCGGTTTATTTCTAAGGGTCAAAAGGAAGATGGAAATAGTAATGTAAAACTAAATTATGACTGTTTTTGGTGTAAACTAATAGTTTAATAAAACTAATAATTAAAAATATAGTGCTGTATGACCATTGAAACTTACTTGGTGATTTGACCGGAGATTGACTGTTTGTAGAGAAGTGTCCAGCAGTTCTTCTTACTACAATGGAGAGGAGAGCAATTAACCAACAGTTTCAGAAATTAGTGGAAAAAGAAACATGACAGGAATTGACAAGTCAATCACAAAGTTAGAAATTCAGTTACAGTTGCTGTTATTCTTCCCAAACCTGCCTTCTGTAAGTATGGGGTAAAAGCTGAAGCAAATGTAAATTCATGTCTTCACAGTTTTCACACACAAATTCACAGTAGAAGGCACAGCTCAAACAAAAATTTTCAAACAAACGTAGTTAATTATTTCTTATCCGTATGGTTGAATTGGATTATAGAAGGTCAGCACCAAAGACATTGGTTAATAAATTGAGATTAAATACATAAAGTATATTTGTATTATTTAATAAGGACAACTCCGGTGAGAAATGAACCTAGGGGTAATTAACAGATGGTTACCGAGTAGATCGTTCTCTGGGATGCGTTTTGCATGAAAGTCGAATGTAAAGTGTTTTATCTCTAAAAACAGATTAGCTTATAACACTTGTCTATGGGGCACAGGGTAAGTCAAATCACTAGTTAATACCACTAACAAGGCTCAAAATAGCCTCACACTAACACGTAGCACAATGAGGGTCCCTACATGCAAACCGAAGAATTGAGAACTTTGTAACAATTCGTCATAGTTGGTGTTATGTTGAGATTTGCCTATTTTTTCATGGTGTTTTTCACAAACAAGATTTGCATATGAAAGAGGAGGCAATGGTGTTTGAGACTCATGTGATGTCCATGTACTGAACTATTATTATTTCACTATGGCAAGGTTAATTCAATTTTTCATTCTAGGGCACCTTTAACATACAAATATTCTAAGTTTGTGTTTCACTGTTTTTATTCATATTTAGGAACACTGAATCTGTTTTTGTGAGTTTAAATGCATGTTCATATTTGGTCTAGATCTACAATAACTATCATGTTTACAGCGCACACAATGTCTCTCCCAATTTCTCTCAGCGTGGGGACAGGAAAGCGTGTCAGTCAATAAATGGAAAAACAAAGGTGTGTTACTTATTTGATCAATCACATAAACGTCGCACACCTGTGTGTGATAGGTGCGTAGGAGAGCAGGACAAAAAAAGTCCAATTATAAACAAATGAAAAGGGAAGTCCCGCACACTATCAACTTGCAGTTAAAAGTGATTTATTGTTGAAACGTTTCGATCTTTCGATCTTCCTCAGGCATCTGTTACTTATTTGAAAAATTATCTGATATTTTGATTTCATTTAAAAGTAATGCATTACTTTACTAGCATCACAATTCAGCAATGAGAGTGCCCCTTGTTACCATCAGAGGGCACTCCACCCTGGACTGTCATTCCATCTAAGCCTACATTTCCCACAGTCCTTTGCCCTGACTTATCAGCACTCATTGTTTACACCTGTGTCTCATTTACCTCATTACCTCAGCCTTTTATAAACCACTTTATTGCAAAGTTTTGTTTGTTGTATTACTGCATTTTTGAGCATTTTCCCTGGTTTCTTGTCTCTTGGTTTTTGTACTACTTGCCTGTTCTGTGGATTGCCTGTTTTGTTTGCCAGTTTGGACTGCTTGCATGTGTATGATCTTTTGCCTGTTTTTGACTACGATTGTAGATTATCCTGCATGAAAGCAGTGTTTGGATTGCCAACCTTTGTGTCTCGTAGCAGTTCATTACAACTAGCTACTTGACTATGTTGGTGGTGAAGTGTATCCTCACCCGAACCAGGGGATTTGCTGCGGCGGGTGGGTCCTGGACTTTTACTACCAGAGTATCTCACAGGAGGAGCAGAACGAGAAGAATAAGAAGACTTGAGCACCTGACATTCTGGACACAGAGACACAATAAATTAGCAGGGAATGTAAATACTTGACGTCATATAATGTCTCATGAGGTCTCAGAAAGTTTTCAAAATACCAACAAAGATTGGGAGCAGTTAATGTCTTTACCAGTTTCAAACTAATTGTACACTACCATTGAAAAGTTTGGGGATTTTTTTTTTGTTTTTTTTTTGAAAGAAGTATCTCATGCTCTGAAAAGTTGAATTTATTTGATAAAAAAAAAATATAATAAAACCAGCTATATTGTGAAATATGTAACCCTGGACTACAAAACCAGTCATAATGTTTTGAAATTGAGATTCATACATCATCTGAAAGCTGATTAAATAAGCTTTCCATCAATTGATGTTTGGTTTGTTATGATATGAGATACAACTATTAGCATATTCCATAGCAATTCATATTAATACTAATAAGCATTGTTTGTATATATTTTTACTGTAGGAAATAAACTAAACATCTTCATGGAACATGATCTTTACTTAATATCCTAAAAATCGATAATTTTGACCCATGCAATGTATTGTTGGCAATTGTCACAAATATACCTGTGTGGCTTATGACTGGCTTTCTGGTCCAAAATGACATATTATTACAATTTTAAAATGGCTTCTATTTTAATATGTCAATATGTAGTTTATACATTTGGTGTAATGCTTAATTCCAGTCTTCAGTGTCACATGATTGTTAAGGAATCATTAATGTGCTGATTTGGAGCTCAAGAAAGATTACTTCAAATTGTATTGAAAACAGTTGTGTTGCTTAATATTTTTATGATTAAAAAAATGCAGGATTCTTTGATGAATAGAAAGTTAAAAATAAGAGCGATCATTTGAAATAGAAAATATGTTGAAGAAAATTTATTTATTTTATTTTTTTAATCATATTAACCCCCTGACTTCCAAATGGTTGTGTATAAATCTGGTGATTTAAAGCATCTGCAGTGTAACAGACACACAAATAGGAACATTCATGTGTAGTAGCATACACACAAAAAATGCTTGTATAGAATCAGGTATCCTGTAGTATCTTAATATAGATGTTTGGGGCCCACTTTATATTAGGTGACCTTAACTACTATGTACTAACATTGTAATTAATCATTTTATACAATGCACTTATTGTGTACATATATGTTTTTACATTGTACTTACATTTTAAAAATACCTGCATGTAATTACGTCTGTAATTAATTTCTTTAATAACATTTGTATTTACACAGTTGACACTTCCCTTACACCTAACCCTACCCTTAAACATACCCATAACACCACACCTGTCCCTAACTCTACCTGTATCCAACTTCAATATCAGCAAAGGTGTTTGGCAATACAATTTGAACACAGTAAGTACATTGTACTTATTTTTGATGTCAGTACATAGTGGAGCCGATGTTGGTTAGTAAATGAGTGGTATCTGCAGATATATTCACATGTGCCAAGACTGTGAAGCCTTCCGCACTGGTGTAATCAAATTTTCTACCCAATACCTATGAGTCTGAGAGCAGTGGGTGCAGAGCTTAGGAATGACTGACTCATACTGTACAGCAGATATAGTGGGCCCGAGCTGTCCTGTCGATTACACGGCACTTGCTAATGACGCCGAGCAGTGATAAATTAGCAGATGAGCACTAGATCATGGAGTGATGAAGTTAAAACAAGCCAAATGGCATTATTAAAATGCCATTACTGCCAAGCTAATCTGTTTCATGGGGCTTAATGTAAGCATTTCACAGCAAAATTTGAGAGATAACGTGTAATGAGTTCTTTAGTTACAGAAGATTTAGATTTGGGGTGGGCTTGTGTTTTAAGGACACTCCAGTTTTGCTGCATAGAGAAATGGCTGAGCAGTAAATACAGTCGCAGACGCAAACTTACCGTTTCTTTATATTTTTGGAAAAGTCCTACTTAGTCTAAGTGGGGCAGCAGAGAAGAACTAGGACAAAATGCCAAGAAGTTGAACTAAATTCACCCAGCTATGAATCAAGTTATCACAGTGTGTGTGTGTGGTAAATGCTACTAGAAATGGAGGCGTTTCAGCAATCAGGACGGAAATTATAGGCAAGGTCATATGATTTTATTTAGAACTTCATGGCCACAGAAATCTTCACTTCCCCACCTGCACTTTCATGTTCACTAGTAGACAAACACAAACTGCATGCTGAACAATGGTGAGGAACTTCTCATAATAAGGTCACTTCCTCTGACAATGGTAATCCTTAGGTCCCTTGTGTTCATTCTGGAAAATGGATTCATTTTTGCAACCCAGTGAATGAATGTGAATGAACGATTCCATTATGCAAATTATACTATTGTGATCCTATAATTTTTTTTTTTTTTTAAATCCGTATACAGAACTGTATCATATAGGAGACAATTCAATGGTGTTCAATTTTAAGGCAACCAGGTTACTTACTTTTTTAAGTTAAACCAACAAAAACCAACAATAATTTTTTTACAGTGTAGTAATCTTATTCCCTATAAAATATTTTCCACATTTGTTTAACTAAATTCTCAATATAAAAAGACCAGGTGAGATATAGACAACCATCTCTTGTGCTCTGCAAGGCTGCATTTATTTGATCAAAAATATAGTATATAGACATTAATATTGTGAAATATTATTGGGGGTGGGGGGTCACACAGTTTCATGTTTCAATCTCATGTCAATCTTGAGTACCTATAGAGTAGTATTGCATCCTTCATATCTCCGGAAAGTCTTTAGTTTTATGATATTTATAAAAGACAGATCTGCAGTAGCGAGTCTTTCCGAGATAAAACCGAGCGGCTGGAGGCATATCGTGTGGGCGGAGCTAAAAAGTCCGGAGCGTGCCCTGCTATTGCGTTGAGAGCATCTGAAAGTGTCTGACATACTTAGATAACTTGGAAAAAAAGAGAAGGGTCTGACTGCAGAGACGGAGAGCCACAGTTTTACCCCACAGCAGTTTTGCCCACGCATGGTGAGAGTTTTATGTCGTCGAGATGCATGTTACGGTGTTCTGTTGATGTGTCCTACTTTGTCAGATTTTGCTACCTCCCATTAAAACAGCAGGTAGCACAATTCAACCGCGGAAAATTTTAGGCTACCTATTGCGCTACCAGCAGTGTTGGGGAATGTTACTTTGAAAATGCATTACAATATTGCATTACTCCCTTAAAAAGTAACTAATTTCGTTACTTAGTTACTTTTTAAGAAAATGAATGTGAGAACTTGTGAGAAAATGGAAGGAGTATTTTTAACTTATTTTTTGTAACTTTGTTGTTGTTGTTGTTGTTGTTGACTCATCTAATTTCTTATCACAGTCGAAAACAGTTTTGCTGATTTTTATTTTCGTGAAAACTTATAATTTTTTAATTAATTGTGATAATTTTTCTAAAATCAAAAGAACAGCATTTATTTAAAATAGAATCTTAATTTTGATTAATTAAATGCATCCTTTCTGAATAAAAGTATTCATTTATTTCACACAAAAAAATCTCACTGATGCCAAACCTTTGAATGGAAGTTTATTAATGTACAACCAAATTCCAGAAATGTTATTTTTTAATTCTCTGACCCCTTTATTTATCTGACAAAAGTATGTTAAATATTTTCACTGAGCAACTTATATAAACACATTTAGATTTTGATTGCTGCAACACACATCCAAGTTGCGACAGATGTTTGCTTTTACACCTGTCACTGATGAAAGTCTGGATGGTCCATTTCGTCTTTGGGATTGTGAACTCAATGTCCATTTTTCCCGAAAACCAGCTCGATTTATCTGACCACAGCACACATTTATCACTGTCTGCTGACCATCTGATATTAGCTAAGATTCAAGTTGCATTTCTTTATACAGAGTGTATATACAAAGTACTTTGTACTGGATTTTATACAAAGTACTCCAGAGCCCATGTGGCTTTTTTTAAACACAGTAGCATGATGGTTTCTCATGCAGGGCCATCTGAAGGGGCTCGAGGTTCATGCACATTCAACAGAGGTTTCCTGCCTTGCCCTACATGGACTGAGATTTCTCTGGATTCCCTGAATCTTTTCACAATATTATTTATGGTAGATGGTGACAGACCTAAATACTTTGCATTGAGAAAATGTCATTTTTGAATTGTTTGACAATTGTCTCATGAAATTTGGAACAAATTTGGTGAGCCATGACCCATCTTTGCTTGCAAAGACTGAGCCTTCGGTGGATCTTCCTTTAATGTCAGAACACAATACCCTAGCCACCAGTTGTATAAGTTCACCTGCTTATTGACAGTTTCAAAACCGCTTTACTTGGATATTCTGTAATCTTTTCACTTCTTTTATTTACCCTTTATCTCTCTTCTTTTTTTTCTTTTTTCTTTTTTTTGAGTTGCAGCCATCAAAATCAACATATGTTTATATTTACAAAATACTATTAATTTGGCCAACTGATCCAAAATATTAGGGAAAAAACTATTTGTACTTTTTAAAATGAAAGTTCAAGAGTATTAACAAATCATTTTACTAATTGTCCTGGAATTGTCCAAACTGTTCTGGAATTGGGGTTGAATAGATGCAGGCGTGTGTGTGTGTGTGTGTGTGTGTGTGTGTGTGTGTGTGTGTGTGTGTGTGTGTGCGTGCGTGCGTGCGTGCGTGTGCGTGCGTGCGTTTCTGTGGGGACTTCAACCTAAATACACACTGACTCATGGGTAAACGTGACACTGCGTAACAAAAAAAACGCCATGGTGCCTATGAAACAACAAGCTTATGTTATAAATGCAGAATGAGTTTGTTTTTAAATGTAAACATGCTGAAAGTTTTGTGTGATGGGTAGGTTTAGGGGTAGGATTGGTGTAAGGGGATAGAAATAATTTACAGTGTACAGTATAAGAATCATTAAGTCTATGTGAGTCCCCACAAAGATAATGAACCAAGTGTGTGTGTGTGTGTGTGTGTGTGTGTGTGTGTGTGTGTGTGTGTGTGTGTGTGTGTGTGTGTGTGTGTGTGTGTGTGTGTGTGTGTGTGCTTGTTTTTGTGATGTATCAGGACACAAATGTGTATAATGACATGGGTATGACAGGTATTACAGAAGAGAGTGACTTATGAGGACATTTCCCCATGTCCCCACTTTTCAAAAGGCTTATAAATCATACAGGATGAGTTTTTTGAAAATGTAAAAATGCAGAATGTTTCCTGTGATGGGTAGGTTTAGGGGCTGGGATAGTGTAGGGGTTATAAAAATACTGTATAGTTTCACAAAACTATACATTTCACAAAAACAAACGTGTGTGTGTGTGCGCGCGCTGTGTTTTGTGTGTGTGTGTGTGTGTGTGTGTGTGTGTGTGTGTGTGTGTGTGTGTGTGTGTGTGTGTGTGTGTGTGTGTGTGTGTGTGTGTGTGTGTGTGTGTGTGTGTGTGTGTGTGTGTGTGATATGTCAAGTGTAGTGAAGGGATATGCTTTTTATTAGAGTTTAGTATGAGAAACATAGGGTTGAAATGAAGTTAGTGTTTAGCTGAGCCTACCGGTTATAAAGGCTGTGGAAGCCTTACCACTGTGATCCAACACAAAATCATCCTGTGCGTAACGGTATTTCTCAGGGCCGCACGCGATGAATACATCATCGTCCCCGAAAAAATCCTGCAAACATGTAATCTGAACAGAGAGAGGAAGGGGTGGGGGAAGAGAAAAAGAGAGAAACACTGTTTGAGAAATGAATGGAAGTAACCATGTGACTGTAATAGCTATCTGATCAACTGATAAATCAGTTCACATTGTTGCGCTGCAGTCTATTCAGGAGTTAGAAATACCAGTAGCTAGATTCAGACTGATTGTTCTTTTTTTTCCTTTTGCACAGATATGAGAATCAGGACATAAACATGATAGAATCTGTTCACTGGAACTGAAGGAAGTCAATGGTAGCTAAAAGTATGATTGTAGAATTGTATCAATGACAGGAATTCCTTTTCCTTATGGCGTTCTGCAGATTATGTGTTGACCTGCCAATAGCTTAACAAACACACACATGTTAAAACTGGAGTAAGGATCACCTAAGACACAGCCAGAAATAGAAACCATCATTTTTGGTTCAGTATTCTACACGGAGATTAAAAACCATTCAAACAGTGGCTGCAAAAATAAACGTGTTTTAATGACAGATAATAAAATAAAAAGGACATAATACGTAATAATATAAGGAATAAGTAATATATTAAAATGTTCTTCTCTAGAATTTTTGTTTTAACTGACTAATGATCTATAGACTTTGAATGGCATTCCTGAAATAAATGTAAAGAAGTTAATAAAACGGCTAATAAATAATGTCATATGCAACAGTCTTTACAAGCTGTTTTATTGACTTCTTTACATGGCTGAAACACTGATCGAGCGATTGTGAGACATGTTGTAGTTGTACTGTATGATGTTCATTCATTCATATTTATTTTGTGCTATTACCAGTAGTAAAGAAAAACAGATAATTGGTTTATGTCGCTTGAACTGAGGCATCTAAAGCAATCTGTACTGCCACATTAACAAGCAAGATCAAATGACAGTTATTGATTGAATTCCGTTGTAAAATTGTCAGAATTTGAAAGAGAGTTTGTTTCATATCAAAAGTAATAAAGAACAAAGCTTATTGTGATTATTAGATGGGATGTGCACTGAAGATAATGTTTAGTAATGTTTGTCCATCCGTCAAACAGCACAGTGTAAGTCATATTGTTTCATCAAAATAAAGATGAATTAAAAGCAAGAAATCATTGTTGTCAACCCAGCCCTAGTGTCCACGCTGCTGCTTGATGTTTCCCTGTTGAAGCTTATTCAAGTCGTGTGAAAAATATATGGTGATGCAGTCTTTGGAGAAGAGCTATAACGTCACCTTGATTTTGGCCCTCCAAAGCTGTTTTGGCCTGAACCAAAAATGTATTATCGGGTAAATATTTTTACAGTTAAAATTTCAGTGCACCACAACTTTAGACCAAATCTGAATTCAGCCTGAGTGATATACAATGTGTCACTGTAGGAATACAAAAAAAGAAACAACTTAAGAGCACATGCAAACACACCCACATACACACACAGCCGCAGTTGTAGTGGGCAAAGAATGACGTCCGGATTTCAGCCCACTCCTCCACACATGGAGGTGGGCAGCAAGAAACAGATGGTCCCAATGTGGAGCTCCATCAAACACACACACACACACACATCTACATGGAATTGAGTGAAAGATCACAGACAGATGGAGAGAAACACAGCCCCCTCTTCCCCTTCATGTGTCTGATACTGTATAGAGAAAGACAAAAAGGCAGAGAGAGAATTGTTTTAAGACCGATCTAGGACTTTATAAACGTGATGCTTATGATAAATCAGCTATTCAGCTGCCTTTAATGGCAAAAGAGGTGTTTAATCTTTAAATATTCTCACTGCAAACATAAAAATACATCACACATCAAACAACTCAGCATTATTAAGTCTTTCTTTCTCTCTGAATCACATAAAGTCCTGAATTGTGAAGATGGCCGGTCTGTGGGACGGATCTTGAGCAGTATTCCCATCAATCAGCAGATTAGAGGAACATATGTGCCCAGTTGTTGGCCTGAGTACAGAGGCAGACTACAGACACACTGTGAGACTATTAAACATGCCTGAAATGTTTTAGCTGATGTATTGGATCTGTAAAACAAAGTGCCGTCTGGAATGGAGTCATAAGTGTTTCTGTAAACTGATTGTTGGAAGCACATGATAAACATTTACAATCTACATTCCAAAGCATATACACTATCAGAATATACTGCACAAAAAGGGGTACAACATAAGAATCTAAGAAAAAAACATTTTTTCAACTCTAAAATATTTAATTAAAGGTGGGGTCTCTGCCCTATTTTGATAACTTTGCCCCACACATACGTAACCCAGGCAATGACTATGGCAGAATTTGTGTTTTACTAATCCAGTTTGAATATTCAATGATAAGTGAATATCCAACACAACCCGTTCTCATGAACAACTTGACAGGACACGAGCCGACAGTCTAACTAATGACATATTACAATTATGACCAGATAAGAGCTATAGCGATCACAAAAACACAAACCGTTCTCATGAACAACTCGATAGTACACAAGCAAAACAGTCCAGCTAACGACATATTACAATTATGACCTGATAAGGGTTATATCGATCATGAAAAGAGAAAAAAAACATATTAGGAGTATACTTACTTTTCGGACACATTTTGTGAGCTGACGCTTGAAACAGACAGTGAGGAGATTTAGATGCTATATACGGTGTAGAAATGAACGGGTCTTTATCATCGCTGAAGTGAGGGACAGTACGATTGCAAATGAACAAACAAGCAAACATGATTTTGCGCATTTTGATTTTTTTTGCGCACAAAACTGTTCTCGCTGCTTGGTACAATTATTTTACAGCCACTGTAGTGAGATGGACTTTGTAACAAAGTCTTTAGTGCCTTTTATGGGTCTTGTGAGTGGGTCAGTGGAAATGTACTGAATCCCAATGGAGGCCTTTTTGAAGCCTTTCTCAGCCATCAACTTTCAACAAAAATATCTTCATTTGTGTTCTGAAGATGAACGAAGGTGTTACAGGTGTCCAACGACATGAGGGTGAGTAATTAATGAAATAATTTTCATTTTTGGGTGAACTAACCCTTTAAGCAACAAAACTGCATTTTACAACACTCACTTATTTGTTTACTAGTTTGGGCTTTTAGGGAGGAATGAAAGTGTACATGTCTAAGAACATACCTTTAGCACGCTGGACTCAGACATGTATGGGCCAGGGCTCGCAAAGCCTGGCCGGCCGATGAATCTCATTATTGTCACGGTTCACGAATTCACCATCTCCTTCTGTCTGTGTTGTGTGGTGTTGTTGGAGGCGTGGTCACTGATTACTCATCACCGATCACTCTCACCTGCTGCACCTCATTACCGGGCCCATATATTCCTGTGTCTCACTCAGTCTTGTGTCAGATTGTTGCAGTGTGTCCTGTGGGTTTCCTGTTCGTTCGTGTTCATTGTGGGATTGTTTCCGGTTCCAGCCGACCGTGTCTGCCCATGCCTCCTTGCTTCACGGATTTCCTCCAGTGCCCTGCTGTCTCCCCTTCACAGACTGAGCTGCCTCATTGCCTTGTGGCCATCTGTTCTGAGCTGCCTTTTCTGCCTTGAGACTTTACTGTTCTGATCGACAGTGTGATTTGAGAGTAATAAACCATTGTTTATTCACAATTGGATCTTTCTGTTCTTTCTTTCCCAGTGCACACGACAGAACGATCTGATCTAATGGATCCAGCGAAAATGGCTGAATTACAGGAGTATTTGACAGCCAATAGTCAACGTATGGAGTGGCAAGAGGAACATGTCACCGCCAATGCCCGGGCCGTGCAGGCACTTGTGAAGCAGGTGTCCGAGCTCACGACTCAAATAAACTGAAACAGCTGACATCGCCCACTGCGCCCAGCCCGCCATCCGTTCCCCCCAACCCAGTCGCTGGCTCTAACCATCCTGAACCACGCATTCCTACACCAGAGAGATACGCGGGTGAGCCGGAGTTGTGCAGACCTTTCTTGACTCGTTGTTCTCTGTTCTTTTCAATTCAGCCGCTTACGTTCGCCACAGAGAGAGCCAAGGTTGCGCTGGTGATCAACTTGCTGTCTGGCCGTGCGGCGGTCTGGGGAACGGCGGTGTGGGAGAACAACCATCATTGCTGCTCTTCGTTCTGGGCACTCTCAGCAGAACTCAGACGGGTCTTTGACCGTGCTGCAATGGGTAGCGAAGCGGCCTGCAAACTCTCAGACATACGCCAAGGCAAGGATTCGGTGTCGGATTACATGATCCAGTTTCGGACATTGGCCGCTGAGAGTAAGTGGAACAAAGAGGCGCAGTGGGACAGATACCTGCATGGGCTGGCTGACCGTGTCCAACGGGAGATCTACGCCCTGGAACTTCCCCACTGCCTAGATGATCTGATGGATTTAGCACTATGGGTGGACTCCAGATTGGAGATGCAAGACTGGCAAACCCTTGTCAGAGAATCTTCTGAGCCTTTCCAGTTCCCGATTAGAGACAAGGTCAGCCCACCCAGCGACACAGAGCCCATGCAGGTGAGTCGAGCTCGGCTTTCCTGGCAAGAGAGAGAGCGCCGAAGAGCTGAGGGACGATGTATGTACTGTGGTGCGGCGGGGCATTTCAACCAGGCAACTACACAGAGACTATCACTTTTTACATCACTGACACATCCCTCATTCCCGTCGTCCTCGGTCATCCCTGGTTGGTCAAGCATAACTCCAGGGTTGACTGGGGACGCAGTTCGGTATCTGCTTGGAGTAATCAGTGCTATGCCTCTTGTCTTGTGTCTGCTCGTACATTTGTGTCTAGTTCTGTGTTACAGGAGGAGGCGGTGAATTTGTCTAACGTGCCCAAGGAGGACGTACCTGAAGGAAGTGTTCAGTAAGTCCAGGGCTGCTTCTCTTCCTCCTCATCTCCCCTTCCAGGTACGTCTCCACCTAAGGGCAAGCTTTACTCACTTTCTATTCCAGAAAGGGAGGCCATGGAGAAATACATTTCTGATTCGCTAGCCTCCAAGTTCATCCGCCCCTCTTCTTCTCTGGTGGGGGCGGGGTTCTTTTTTGTGGGTAAGAAGGATGGATCCTTGCATGGATCCATGTGGGTAAGAAGCATGGATCCTGCAACCTTGCATTGATTACCAAGGGCTGAACAACATAATTACCTATCCTTTGCCGTTGATGTCTTCAGCCTTTGAGAGGTTGCAGGGAGCATCCATATTCACAAAATTGGATTTACGAAATGCTTATCATTTGGTCCGCATAAGAGAGGGGGGTGAATGGGAGACTGTGTTTAATACCCAGGGGGCACTTTGAATATTTGGTCATCCCTTTTGAGCTGTCCAACTCCCCAGCAGTCTCCCAAGCACTAGTCAATGACGTGCTGGGAGACATGGTCGATCAGTTAATTTATGTCTACTTGGATGACATTTTGATATTTTCTTCGTCTCTCCAGGGACATGTCCAGCACAATTGACTAGTGCTCCAGAGGTTGCTAGCGAATGGGCTTTTTGTCAAGGTGGAGAAATGCGCTTTCCATGCACAGTCTGTTCCGTTCCTAGGACACATCGTCTCGTCCGAGGGAATGCGCATGGATCCCGGCAAAGTTAAGGCTGTGATAGATTGGCCACCCCCAGATTTCCGCAAGGCCCTGCAGAGGTTTCTGGGGTTCGCCAATTTTTATCGCCGTTTTATTCGTAATTTCAGCCAACTAGCCGCGCCTCTGACAGCGTTGACTTCCCCCAAAGTGACGTTCAGGTGGTCTGGTGCAGCCAAAACTGCATTTACCAACCTCAAGAGCCGCTTTGTTTCGGCTCCCATTCTCATTGCCCGTGATCAATCACGTCAGTTTGTGGTGGAGGTGGATGCTTTAGAGGTGGGGGTAGGAGCAGTTCTTTCCCAGCGCTCTCCCTCGGACGACAAGGTGCATCCTTGCGTGTTTTTGTCTCACCGTTTATTGCCATCCGAATGTAATTACGACATTGGTAACAGGGAACTGTTGGCAGTTAAGCTTGCATTGGAGGAATGGCGTCATTGGTTAAAGGGAGCGGGGGTTCCGTTTATCGTTTGGACTGACCATAAGAATCTGGAATATATCACATCTGCCAAAAGACTCAACTCTAGGCAGGCTCGGTGGGCTCTTTTTTTCGGACGTTTTGAATTTACTCTATCGTACTGCCGGGTTCTAAAAACATCAAACCCGATGCTTTATCTCGTGTTTTTGACCGGTCCGAACGCCCATCCACTCCTGAGTACATTTTTCTGGAGAGACTGATCATCTCGGCACTTACATGGGAGCTCGAATCGGAGGTCAAATCGGCCTTAGAAGGGGTAACGCCTCCGCCCGGTGGCCCACTGAATCATTTATTTGTGCCGGAGGGAGTTCGGTCCGACAGAATTCAATGGGGTCATAGCTCCAATGTAGCCTGCCATCCGGGAGTTAATAGAACCAAATTTTTGGTAAAGCAATGGTTCTGGTGGCCTGGTATGGCTCGTGACATCCGGGGATTTGTGTTGGCTTGTTCAGTTTGCGCCATGGGTAAGACTTCCAATCGCTCCCCAGATGGGTTACTCCAACCGCTGTCTGTTCCTTCGAGACCCTGGTCCCATATCGCTCTAGATTTTGTTACCGCCCTCCTGCCCTCCCAGGGCAAGACAGTTGTTTTGACCGTCGTGGACCGGTTCTCGAAAATGGTTCATTTTATTCCCTTGCCTAAATTACCTTCCGTCAAGGAGACAGCGGTGGCTGTGGTAGACCACGTCTTTTGCTTACATGGCCTTCTGACGGATGTGGTTTCCGACAGGGGGCCCCAATTTGTATCCAAATTTTGGCATGAATTTTGTAAATTACTGGGGGCGACAGTTAGTCTGTCTTAGGGTTTCCATCCCCAGAGCAATGGTCAAACTGAACGAGCCAACCAAGATCTTGATCGAGTGTTACGATGTATTGCTGCCAAGAACCCTTCCTCTTGGAGCCAACTGATTTCTTGGGTTGAGTACGCTCACAACTCGTTACCAGTGTCGGTCATGGGTAACAGACTAACTGTCGCCCCAGTAATTTACAAAATTCACTCTAAAATTTGGATACAAATTGGGGCCCCCTGTCGGAAACCACATCCGTCGGAAGGCCATGTAAGCGAAAGGCCGCAGTTTAGGGTACCAGCCCCCTATTTTTCCAAGTCTGAAATCCGAAGTCGCGGTCCCCTCCGCACACGCCTTCGTCCAGAGGTGTTATCACACATGGAACAGAGCCGTGAGAATTCGCTTCACGGATTTCCTCCAGTGCCCTGCCGTCTCCCCTTCACGGACTGAGCTGCCTCATTGCCTTGCTGCCATCTGTTCTGAGCTGCCTTTTCTGCCTTGAGACTTTACTGTTCTGATCGACAGTGTGATTTGAGAGTAATAAACCATTGTTTATTCGCAATTGGATCTTTCTGTTCTTTCTTTCCCAGCACACACAACAATTATATTCCTTTCTTGTTCTGCTATTCTCTCTCTCTCTCTCTCTCTCTCTCTCTCTCTCTCTCTCTCTCTCTCTCTCTCTCTCTCTCTCTCTCTCTCTCTCTCTCTCTCTCTCTCTCTCTCTCTCGAGTTGACATCTGAAGAGCGGCGCACGTGTATGTGTGTGCGCGCGGTTCACGCTTATATCGCCCAAACTTGCGGGCTATGTGTATTGTAAAAATAATAGTCCAATCAATCACAGGTTGATGAGAAAAATAAATCATTGTATTTGTTTGATAAAGACGTTTATGAGCCCTGTGGCCGAGAGAATCAATCTGGTTGCCTCTTCTCCCTCAATCTCTCCTCTCCCTCATGAACTGACAGGGGAGCTGAAGCTCATTAAATATGCAAATCTTATTCAATCCTAGCCGTGGGCGTTTACTTCCAAGTCTCCAGTGCGGCACGCCCACCAAAACCCAGCGTTTTAGAGAGAGCCTCAAAACCAGTGTAGAAAATAGCCTATTACTTATTAGTTATGATGCTTTTGACTGTAAAAACCACACAAACATCACATCATTACTTGACCTCAGACAACAGTGTAAAAAAATAAAAAAGCCAGTTCATGACACATTTAAGGTGTTGTTGTTGTTAAGGTGTTGTTAAGGTTAAGGTGGTCTCTGAGTTTGTTAAGACATTTTTCATGGTTGCTTAGATGCTATGATAGCTGTTAGATCTAAAAAAAAAAAAAAAAATTTGACTTATTATTATAATCAACATTACTATTTTATATACAAGTCTTATACGGATCATTTTATTTTAAGTTTCTTACAAGGTGTTCATTAATACTTGTATTATTAAGCTCCTCTAAATCTTGTCCATCTCACAAAGCCCAGTAAAGTACAGGCCTGTGCCTAGAGAGACCCGACAGGGTGCTGAGACTAATAACAGCTCAGCTTATTTGGCTGACAGTAATAAAAGGGTATAAAAGCAGCACTTCTCCAAAAAGTGTCAAGATGGAAAGAAAGAAAGCATATAAATGAGATAAGGGGATGAATTATATGCTCAAAACAAAGTCACACACTCTGGTATACCGCGGTTCACTTCATGGTGTGTTTGTGTCCTTATTTGATCCAAAGCAGAATACACGAATGTTAAACAAAGAGTTAACACGAGGCTAAGATCAGAGCATTAGCCAAACAGATTTGATGGGGGGAGAAACAGAACAGCCCCAGCACATGTCCGATTACTGCTAATGTATACTGTTAGCTTTGCTGTTTCTTTTAAGCAAAATCAATGACTTAGATATGGATGAGCTGGAACCTTCTAGGCTTGGAGGAGTTTGTCAACCATTAGCCACTGAAGCACAGGAAAGGCTTTCCTCAAATCAGCCATTAATAATTGATGCCTTTAAAGGCAGCGTTGACAAATGAGCCTTTCACCGAGAAAACTAAGTTATGATTGTGTGTTCAGAAACTGATACGTTTAAAGTCATATTTAATGGGGCACTTCTGCTGCCAAAGAGATCAGTGAGTTGGAAATTAAATTATGTAAAAAGTAGAAAAAAAATCTAAGAGTGCCCATGAATGGGTCAAGAACAAATCATTACAATTCTGTGAGTTTAATAACTATTCAATATTGTATACATAATGTAGTAGATATGTTTGTTTTTGTGTACTATGTAATTGTTAAACACGCTATTCATCTATTCATCAAATAATCCTGAAACAAAAATGTATCAAGGTCTTCTGAACTGTTTCTGAAAGATCATGACAAAATCAGACACCATTAGAATAATGGCAGCTGAAAATTCAGCTTTGCTGAGTGGAGGTGGTGACTAATTTGCATATTCATAGGGCTTCTTATAAATGAAGCATGGAGAAACTATTTTCAAAGGAAAAGAAATTACAATATGTAATTTTGCTGATCAAAGATGAGTTTTAAGGGATGTAATTATTGACTAGGGGGGACTTTAAATACAAAATTGTCATAATAATTGTCATAATATTTCACAATATTACTGTAAATGCCTTGCTGAGCATAAGAGACTTACAAAAACTGTTGACCATCAAACTTTTGAACTCTTGGTCAATCAGATTAAAGGGACAAAACATATGTATAATAAATAATATTTTTGAGTTCATTAAAACCAGTTAGTTTAGATGTTACCACGTAAAGCAATCTTTTTAGGTTACCTTACTTTTTTGCTAATTTACTAACATTTTTACAGTGGAGCTAAAACAGCTCCCACAGATTCAACTGCTCACAAAAGAAAAATAAAGGCCGTCTCAGAAGTCAGTCATCAAAAGTCTAACTGATGAAGACGAGGCGGAGAATGGGACATCAGCTTTCATTTATCACTGAGATGAGATGGGCTGTCAAACTGCAGTAACGTGTCCCCACACTAAATCTGCTGTGTGGGATAGAGTCAATCAAAGGGTTTATCTGCCACTACAATTTTTTAACATTTGTATGTATATTTTTATAATAGCAATATTATTTGCACTGTGTATTTTAGACAAATTAGCAGAAATAATGATGCCAAACTCATGTTTGAGTAGGATAACAATTTCTCAGCATTGACTGTAAAACTGGAATTATGAATACATAATATGCTGTATCTAGACATATAGGGTTACCAACAACATATTGTATTATATTTAGTACCTTGCATTATCTTCAAAATAATGTAGAAACAAAATAAAGACGGTATATTTTAAATATTTGTATAATGGCTTTTAAATAAAGGCCAGTATCACTGATACACTGAAAAAAGTGTTGGATTTACATGATTTAATTGTGTACATCGGTCCCAGATTAATCAATTAAGTTAAACAAACATAATTTGTTCATGTAACTTCAACATCATGGAATGAATACATTTTAAGTGACTCAATTAAGTAGTCTCAAAGTGAATTAAGTTTCATAACCATTCATCCACTTAAATTTCATATGCGTTAATGTTACACAATTGAATTATAGTACTGCACTGGCCAGTTAAGAAACTTTTAGCTAGTAATTTATCTCATTAGCATCTTAAATGCTAAGCATTAAAAGCTCATTCAGCAAAGCTGGTATGACTTTGGTTGAATTAGTCCAAAGATGCCCCACTCTTCTCCACAATGGTAAACCACTGTGATTTAAATTGTTCTAATAATTCCAACATAATTTAATATTAACCACTATTAAACACAATTACGTCTCCCCCTTTCTCATCTTGCTCAAAAATACATAAAATAACACTTTCACATGTAAAATAACATTTACTCTCTCTTGATTTAGCCATGTGCAAAGCATGCTGGGAACTAACAAGCCCCACCCAGTTTCAATTAACACAAAACAAATCATTCATATAATCTAAACACAAACGGATAAAGTAAACTTCAATTTGACTTATATTTAAATGAGCACTAGGTAACTTTTCAACCTTCATAATATATTTTTTAAGACTCTTGTGATGATAAATCGACTTACAATAGGTTGAATGACACGTCTGCCATAGCCTGATGGGGTCTGTATCGTTTTTAATCGTACTTTTAAACTTCGGGTTTCGGGTAATAACCCGCGAACAAAAAGAACTACAAAAATTCGACTGCTTTACGGCATATACGTCACTTCCACCAACACCCACACTTCCTTACATTCGGACGTGCGAGCCCAACTTTGTTCGTCGGATAATATAGTCATGTCCGAAGCAGCACAGACAAATAAGAAAGAAAAAGTTTTGTTGGAGGAAAGCAATAAGAGGAAACAAAAAAGTGATGGGATTAAAGGCAGGACAAGGATCAACATTGGACCAGCGTTTGCTCGTCGGCGTGAGCTGAAGGAGGCGTGCCCGACCGATGCTGTCATGCTTGTTATGGTGATTATCTTCCACTCAAACATTGAATTGAAGTATCATATAGATTCTGTAAAACGGTAACCAATAGACTGCTATAATGACGCTAGCTTGTAAACGTGAGCATCGTGATTATTTGGCGTTTGAAAAAAATAAAACCCATGAAATTATATTCATATGACATGCTGAAACAAATGCCACTGACTGTACCTGGGATGAAGACATTTCACACGTGCCGCCAGAAGAACTCTGAACTCCTCTTGCAGTGTTCAGGGGAACTGTTAGTGCTGCACCAACCTGTGGGGCCGCTTTTATGAAGTTATTTGGCCCGCACCGCACCACTGTATATATATTTACAACCCGCCCCGCACCCGCGACCATTAAATAGACATACGGGGTCCGCGGGTTATGAGACGACCCGCGCATCACTAGTTCAGGGCTATCAGGGTTGTCATGTCAACTAATGCACGCGCGATGGCATCCCCTGTTGTAGGATGACAGAGATGACAGTAGTTGAGGACATAATTTTTTCCCAACTGTAGTGGGACCCCGAGTGCAAAAGTTACAAAAGTTAGTGCTGATTTAAGTGGATTGAACACTATCAAATTCATTTAGGACTAAATGTATAGCAATTGTGTTGCTTTAGCTCTTTTTAATTAAAGGGGTGATGAATTGAGAAATCAACTTTCCTTATAAGTTAAGTTATTGCTGTCTGTATCATGCAGTGGGCAAACACAGCTGCAGCTGTACAGTTTACAGTTGTAATCTCATGAGAAATGCCATGCCTGGCAAAGGTTAAAGTTGATTGAATAGCTTGTGACATCAACTGGACATCTCGTCACCTTTGTTTCCTTTTATGTGATTGGTTGAAGCCGTTTTTGTTGCCGCTAGAGTAAAAAAAAAATCGACATCGAAACGAAAAAAATAAATGTCGTTTTTTCGCCTCAGCACATTCGCGTTCGGTGTGGAAGCGCTCATTACACAAACTTAGGGGAATTATTTGCACGTCAAAATCGCGTCCAGTGTGAAAGGGCCTTAATCCAGTAGCCTCGGCCACCGACTCATGGAGGGCTCGTGCTAGCTAACTAACAAAACATGCCGAGGAAGATTAAGATATTGCGCTTTTCCTGGTTGTGGAAGAACACAGTTGCTGCCTAAGCTTCCTTCGGATCCTAATATTAGGAATGTGTGGTTGAACTTTATTTTTAATGAAGTTCCAGCTCATGTGGAAAAGACATGTTCACTTCATTTCACTGCGGAATCGTTTGTAAACAAATCTCCGTAAACAAACTTTTGTGTGTAAAACTTGTTTTTATATGTAATAGTAGTGCATTGTTATAGATCGTTTTGCTTATGTGTACATGTTTAACAGAACATACCTTTAGCACATTGGACACAGACACATATGGGCCAGGGCTCGCAAAGCCCGATAATGAATCTCACTATATTCCGTTCTTGATCTGTGCTATTCTCTCTCTCTCTCTCTCTCTCTCTCTCTCTCTCTCTCTCTCTCTCTCTCTCTCTCTCTCTCTCTCTCTCTCTCTCTCTCTCTCTCTCTCTCTCTCTCTCTCTCTCTCTCTCTCTCTCTCTCTCTCTCGACACCTGAAGGGCGGCGCACGTACGTGTATGTTAAATTGCACTTAAATCGACTGATCTTATGGGCTATGTGTAATATAAAAAAATAGTCCAATCAATTGCGGGTCGATGATAAATAAATCATTGTGTTTATTTAATAAAGATGTTTACAAGCTCTGTGATCGAGAAAATCATTCCGGTTGCCGGTTCTCCCTGAACTGAACTGACAGGGGAGCTGAAGCTCATTAAATATGCAAATCTTATCCAATCCTAGCCGTGGGCGTTTACTTCCCAATCTCCAGTGCGGCACACCCACCAAAACCCAGCGTTCTGGAGAGAGCCTCAAAACCAGTGTAGAAAATAGCCTATTACTTATTAGTTATGATGTTTTTTTAATGTAAAAACCACACAAATATCATTAGTTGACCTCAGACACCAGTATAAAATTAAAAAAGCCAGTTCATGACACCTTTAAGCAATTTGAAAAAGCAGTAAAAATATAATTTTTTCAGTGTAGGCTACTTAAAAAAAAAAGTAACCATTAATTATAGGCATCCAGCATTACAGTATAACTGAAATCTAATCGGCTTGAGATTGTGTTAATAACAAGATTGCGATGACACACAATTCAGTTTATTTATACCTAATGTCCTAGATGTTAGTGCTAACTTACACTGTAAAAAAAATGTCTCCAATTAAAAAAATTCTAGTGACTGATCACATCTACATTTTTCAATTGGCGGAATTGAAATTCTGTGAATTGATGCAATTTAAAATTAGAAAAAGAAATTAAATTTGGCCAACTGAAAAATTTTGATGTGATCAGTCACTTGAAAATTTAAAATTAGAGACCTGAATTTTTTTTACAGTGTGTTTATAATGTATATTTTACCAGCAATTGTTTTGTGAACAAGTCGCAATACGTTACTGGCTTTGCCCAAAAGCATTTGCTCAAATATCAGACTGTGCCAACTGTTCTGAAACCAGCAAGGACCCCCTTAAACTGTTAATAACGTATTTCATTTGTAAACCCGTAATGACAGTTAAAGTAATAATGAATAATCCTAGTATTTTACATCAAAGAAGTATAGATTTATCTCTTTGTAGTGGCTAAGTCTGTCGATAACGCCCGTAGTGGCGCTCTTACACTGAAGAAATCGTGTTGCAATGATGAGATCACTGCATTCACATGTCTGTCATCGGCTCAATGCTCATCACTGCAACCTTTCATGTGATGGAAATCTAAATATAATGCTATAATCAACACTTTTCAAGCTTAATCTCGGCAGCTGTAATAGTAAAAATATAGTAAAAGTATTCGAGAAGGTTCCACATGTAACAACACTTATATA
Source organism: Pseudorasbora parva (assembly GCF_024679245.1). Classification (NCBI taxonomy): domain Eukaryota; kingdom Metazoa; phylum Chordata; class Actinopteri; order Cypriniformes; family Gobionidae; genus Pseudorasbora; species Pseudorasbora parva. The sequence goes on from NC_090175.1 coordinate 23,819,092, forward strand.
AAGTACTAATAATACTTAATATGTATATGCAATGTCAGCCAATCACAGCAGTGGGTGTCTACACTGAGGTCTTACAGCAGACACACCCTTCAAACAAAGCATTCAAGTCAGAGGGCTAGAATCCAAATGCAAAATAGCCATTTCTTTCTAAATTATTGTCACATGTTAGTCTGTTTCCGTTGTGTTTGAATTTGTCACATGCTCCTTTGTTAGTTTCCAGCCACATGTCTCCTTGGTTACCCTCATTAGTTAATTCTATTTCAGCTGTGTTTAGTTCATTGTCGTCTGTGTCACCTGTCCCCCTCGTTTAGTCTGTCTTCAGTGCGTGTATTTAGTTCCCCCATGTTCACTCACTCATTGTCCGGTCTCCCGTTATATTACGGTGTTTGATGTTCTGTTCTGAGTTGGATTTCAATAAAGCCTGTCTGTTTGGAAGTCCTGGATCTCCTTATCTCTGCTGCATCATACACCCTGACAATTATTACTGTTTTTTGATGACACTTTAAGATTTTTAGGTATATAGGTCTAACAGGTACATATATTGAATACTCAAAACACTATACAATGTTTGACTCTGTCCGATGCATAAATTAATGAATTGAATATATATTAATCCTGACTAAGCTACAAAAATGAAAAAGCAGTGAGTCAGTAAGGCATTCTGTGTGCAGTTTTGTCGGGTGTTTGTTCACAGAGAGCCACTTCACAGACAACACGCCAGTACATATTTGAGTAATTTTTTTATTTTATTTTTTGCATCTTATCGCACTTGACTGGTTTAATAGCACTTAAACGAATGATAGTGTGATCATATAGCGCAGCCAAAGAATGACAGATAAAAAAAACATGCTGTGTCAATTGCGTGAAATAATTTTTGATGTGTTAAAAAAAAAAGAAGAAGTTTTGACAGCTCTAGTATAAACCAAAAGGGAAAATGACAACAAACAGGAAAGGGATACCGATGAACAATGGGGCACGTGGAAATCCTTTTCTGCACCCTTCAGAATCACTTGATAAAAGACTCCAGACTGGACAGATAAAAACAAAAAGGGCATTGAGATCACACGGTGACCCCGGCTGGCTCCACTGACACGTTTGGTCGGGTGCCAGCTCAGTGTCTCCTAGGAGCTGGAGGGCCCGTCAGACAAGCCATAAACACCAGACACTCTATTTTGTCTAATATTTACAAAAAGCACCTACACAAACTGTTAGTTATATTATTACTGCATATGCAGATGCTTATTGTTGTATTAATTAGAAGACAAACAATTATTGTTATTCAGATTCATGATAATTTAAGATTGACCTCAATTAGTTTTTTAATCCTGATCTGCCCTTTAAAACAAGTGAAGCAAATAATATGTAGGTCTGGAAGGAAGGACCCAGAGTCATCTCACATTTTATATAGCAAGAAAGCAACTAAACTACACTTGTTTTGTGTAATAATTCATTTAATTTGAAATATAAGCCTTTCAGGGAGATAAAATCATATCCGATTTCATTATTCCTTCTCTAAATGCAAGGTAAAACTAATATGAGTGATTGACAGCTCAAAGAGATTATGGTAGACATCTAAATAAACCCTAGCAGACAGATTGTAGAGTACTGAAAACAGTGTGTCCTATTTATTGCTGGGTTGATGATCTAATGTGATTTAAACGACCTGAAGAGATCTGAAGTCTGTTGTCCCTGCTATCACACCGTATCACAAATCATTTGCTTGTTCACATTATTCTGATGTCATTCGAACATAGAGCGCTTTAAGGCTTTTAGTATGCTAATGTACTCCAGGGCTATGTTAATCACTAACCAGCACCCGACAAATTCCCACAGCACCTATTCAGACAATAAAACACTCTTATTTGCACTTTTTCTTAAATCTATGTATTTCATTGTCAGTGCTGGACAAGGATATGATGCTTAAAAACAATGAGGGGAAAAATAAATGCATGCATTATTTGTCTCTTTCATGTACACGCTTATTTGTCATTGACCCACATTCTAATCAGAAGTCTGTCTGAGTTTTACTGTAATGTGATATTATTTTATTTATCCTAGTTTGTTTTATTGTAGGCCACTTACAGTCACTGCAGTCCTCATATTACAGTCAGGCTGCTATGTTTTGCATTGATTTTTAGACCATTACATATATCTAAGGACCACTTATTTGTCTGTTTTTATGTTCAAGTCTGCAGCTTTGCAAATTAGATCCCTTTCCAACTATACGCTGAGATTATTGGCTTGGGTACAAAACATGTGTTTGGGACATAACATAACATTCCTATTTCTGATTTCTAAGCAGATTTGAAAAAGCTTTAGCTCTTAAAATCGATGTAGAGTGTTTTCAACTAATGTACAAATTACTTTTAAAACCAACAGAGCTTGAATCATGAGTTTTTGGAGTGCCATTTGCACGGTCCATAAAGAAGCAGTAGGAAAAGATTTAAGGCAGTGTAGGGTGCATATGGGTTCGCAATGATAACTTAAGTGTACGACCCCTCTTCCCATCCTCTTGACAACTCGCATGGTACCTCCCCTCTGCCATTTCCCTGGAGATCGACTTGTCTTCGTGCAGATTTATAAAACCATCATGTATACTCTATTACCATGTCATAGGTTTCCATTATCAGCTAATCCCAAAGCTCACAGCAGGGAGAAGGCGTTATGCATATAACATCTAGGCTAATACATCAAAAATTGGTCAGTTTTATTTACTTATTACTAATTTGGCAACTCAAATGTAAACTCCTGCCAGAGAAAGTATGTATTCTTTCTCTCCATCAACTTCTGTGATGTAAAACCAAGCGACGCTCTTTAGGGGGAAAAAAACTAAAGAGAAAAGAGCAATTGGCATTCATGGAGTTAGACGTTAAGAAGCGTATCTGACTGAGAGAGTCTTGTGTTGGCTAGTACAGATCCGCTAGCCCCCCTAAACGTGCCCGCACCTGCCAGCTGCACTTTAAATCCCCCAGCCTTTAGGTTCAATTACAGCAGAGCTGGATGGAGTCTCAGTGGGGTGTCCACGATTCAGCATCCCCACCCCCACCTGCTGAGAATTAGGCTCGGAATGCTCAGAAGCAGATGGCATCCAGTGGCTATCGTGTTAACATGCATGTTACCCCTAAATATTCATAATTTACTGTTTGATGAAGGGCTTTCTTTGATTTCAAGGCAATGGCTCAGATGGTTATTTGACCCTGTTTAAAGTGGTATAGCCTATTCAAGGATGTGGTATATTGTGCAAAAAGAAGTGCAAACATTAAGCATATTATATTGGTGTAGCAAAATAGCTAATGATGAATATAAAAACACTACCCATTTAAAGGGTTGGTTAAGTAAGATTTTTTTGTAATACTCGATACTTTAATAAAGGAAGGAGACATTTAAATAATCAAAAGCAGTAAATACATTCTATTTCAAAAGTCCTTTTGAACTTTCTATTCATCAAATAATCTGGAAAAAATCTGTTTGAACAAAAATCCTAAGCAGCCCAAACTGTATTAAACATTGATAATAAGAAATGTTCCTTGAGCCTCAAATCAGTATATTAGAATGATTTCTGAAAGATCATGTGACACTGAAGACTGAAGTAGTGATGCTGAAAAATCAGCTTAGTAATAACAGGATGAAATTACATTTTAAAAAAGAAAACAGTTATTTTAATTTTTAATAAAATTTCACAATATTACTGTTTTAACTGTATTTTTGATTAAGACAATTCCTGGATGTGTAAGACATTAAAAAAATCTTAGCAACCCTGAATTTTTCTGAAATTATTTAGAAAAAAAGTTTTATTTTGAGTTCATTGAAATTAAAATTTTGAGTTAATACAATGAACATTTTTTGAGATTCAACAACCTTTATTAAAAGATTATTAAAAGATTTTGTAAGTATTTTGGGTAATTGTGTGTGTTTTATTTCTGATGACGCAGTGAAACATGCCAAATAGTGCTATTTTCATGATTTATCACATTTTTTATGTGGTTCAGATACAAAAATATTTTGAGTTTCTATTTATTAAACTAATTTCCTTCATTGTATCAACTCAAATTTTTAATTTCAATAAACTCAAAATTTTAAGGCAACCAGGTTACTTACTTTTTTAAGTTAAACCAACAAAAAACACCACACATTTTTTACAGTGCAACATTTTGAATGGTATTGCAAGTACATATAGTATATAAACAAATAAAAAATGCATCCCAGCCAATATGACCCTGCCCAATATGGGCCCCTGGGCTCAAGCGATATCATCAAGACAATCTAGTGACACAATATACACTCTGGAGCAGGGAACGTCCTTTTCATCGAGTGTGTTCACAGCTGTGCATTGAGGACATGCCACCTCAAACTCTTCACAGTCCTAGTGAGGGCGTACCAACTGTAATCATATATGACATGCAGTGATGCCTTGCTTGATGTAACCAAAAAAGCTCCCAAGTAAACAGTTCTAAAGCAAATACAAATTCAAAGTCTTTTGTGTGCACACAGACAAACATATAAATACATATACACATGCACACACACAAACACACACACACCATGAAAGCAATAAGATGTGTATTCAGTGTGTGAAAAGCAAAGCATCTAAGTCAGTCTGATGGATTTGATCTTGTTGGATGTTTTGGAGCCTTATATGTATGTCTGCAAATATAAAGTTTGGTAACACTTTTTCACTATTAACTACGACTTTTGCCTCAATAAACTCCTAATTTACTGCTTATTAATAGTTAGGAAGGTAGTTTTTTTGTAGCATTTAAGTTTAGGTATTGGGCATGATTAAGGGATGCAGAATAAGGTCATGAAGAATAAGGCATTAATATGTGCTTTATAAGTTTTAATAAACAGCCAATATCCTAGTAATGTGCATGCTAATAATCAACTAGTTAATAGTTAATAACTGAACCTTAAAATAAAGTGTTACCTAAAGTTTTTCTTTCTTATCTCCTTTCTTATTCCTCAATTTTAAAGAGATTCAAAAGTGTTAATCTTACTATAAGGCTTAGAAAAGACACACAGTAAGAGTATAAGTGTACTAAGCTACCGTATGTGCTCGCCTCACCATGATCGCTGAGCTGAGCACACAAGATAAACTGCAGAGAAATGCATGAGTTGACCAATTTATGTACAGTAGGGCATATTGTACAAATATGGTACACTTTGGTGTCCCGTGACTATTTTTAAGGCACAAATGAGATATATTACGTCACTTACAATATAATTAAAATGCTAATACAAATATTCTCCAACATAGGCAATAGCACTAAAAAAGTTGCTGCTTTTAAAGTCGATAGAGGAATAATTTAAAACATTTTTTAATTATTTTGAAATTATTTTTTTAAAGGTGATGGCTGAGAAAGGCTTCAGAAAGGCCTTCATTGGCATTCAGTACATTTCCTCTCTCAAGACCCATAAAAGGCGCTAAAAACGTTGTTAAAAAGTCCATCTAACTACAGTGGCTGTACAATAATTTTATGAAGAATATTTTTTGTGCGCAAAAAAAATCAAAATAATGACTTTATCCGCCAAGTTATTGTCTTATGTGTAGGTCTCGGACGTGAACTCACGTGATAGCGGCGCTCCTCCTCTTCCTGGTCATGTATCCGAACGACGGAACTGCGTCATATTCTCGTGCATGTGTTGAGTTCACGTCAATAACTTGGTGGATAAAGTCGTTATTTAGATTTTTGTGCGCACACTAACTATTTTCGGCGCATTGTAAAATTATTGTACAGCAACTGTAGTGAGATGGATTTTGTATCTTGTGAGTGGAAATATACTGAATGCCAATGGAGGTCTATCTGAAGCCTTTCTCAGCCCTCAGCTTTCAACAAAAATATCTTAATTTGTGTTCCGAAGATGAACGAAGGTCTTACGGGTGTCCAACGACATTAGGGTGAGTGATTAATTAAATAATTTTAATTTTTGGGTAAACTAACCCTTTAACTAGACTAGATCTTGCCATCTAAATCTAAAATTCAGGGAGGTTCCTGAATTGACTTAAAGGCATGGTATTACTGCAGTGCTATCCCATCATATATTTTTATTGCTTTTCAGTGACAAACCATGCTATTTGTGTGTGCCAGGAGCTACTCCCACTGTGCTGCAGGGTAGATGACATCTTCATCCCAATCATGGGATGTCCAGACAGTCCTAGAGCCTACATACATTAGTGGTAAACTGCCATTGGCTGCTCATTCGCAGCTAAAGTCTATAAATATTGTAGAGCACTTTAAGCTAAAGCGTATGGCCCTTTTGGCTAAAAGATCATTTCACAGCTTTAGACTGTCCAACATATGATATAATTTAAATGTTCTCTACAAATTAAGACTACTCTTTACATTTTAAACGTTTTAAGATAATGATAATGATTATGTGCCAACCTCAGTTTTGGCACTTTTGTATTTGTGGAGGTAAGATATTAGAGATTAAAAGAGTAGAAGGTCTTTTTCGGAACAAGTGAAAATATATGTGAATGTCTTTAGCAATGAATTAAAGCCAGTTTAGGTAGTTCATTAAAGTGGCTCAGCTTTTAGTATTGTTTATTGCCATAGTAACTTACACTCCACATTTGACCCCGAAGTCTATTGCTCTATACGTCGGAAACATAACGGTAATTAATATGATTAGCCTTTGGCTTGGCAATGTTATCAAACAGATTATAATGTGTTGATAATGTTACACAAACCATGTTTCCATTTGCCATCTCATAGTCAAACAGTTTCCATCTAAAAATCACTATCCTTCGAAATGCTTTGAACATTTTAGAAATATTGCTCATCATAAAATTGTAATATACATTACATACACAATTCACAGTATATTGCTAAATGTACAGATTTTTCAGATCAATAGAAAAATATACCGGATAACCTGGCATCTCTTGAGACCCCCTTGTTTTACCTAGTTAATGATACAGTGATGGGATTGGTTACAACATGTTTGTGTTGTGTAGAGAACAAGTGCGTTTTCAAATCAAAGTCAAACATTTCAAAGTAAAAAATACTCAACAATTGAGTTGACTTATGTATTTGCACATAGTTTATCTTAAAGAGTATTAAAAACACCACATTGATTTTCACCACAGGATGTCTTTAAAAGAACAGTCAAAAATAATGACAATATTTATTCCACCAATATCATGTGCCGAGATAACACATCCAGATACTTTCTTTGTGTTCTTTGCTCATAGAAAACTGGCCTAAGACATTACCATAATTATTCTACATTCACCTTTGCCAAGCAATTCTTGGAGGCAGTTTGGCATAATTAAGGCAGATCAAGCTGGGAAAGACTTTAAATATGCGCATGAGTTCTCTCACTAAATTCCAAAGAGATTCACAGTGGCCGAGAGGCAGCCGGGAGCTCTCTATATACAATTCACCACTACCGAATCGAATCCCCAACAACATCATCAAGACACGTCAACTATCCACATACACCAGCTTTCTGAAAGAGAACAGAAAAGGATAATTCCCATGCCCTCATAAGATTTTAGCATGAAGATTCTTTAGAATTTATTTTGTGTAAAACTATAAGTATTCTTCATTTGCTGAAAATCCACATTTTGATCAAAATTATAAAAAAAAATGTTATGCCAAAAATCATTAGGATATATAGGTAAAGATCATGTTCCATGAAGATATTTTGTAAATGTACTACCGTAAATATATCAAAAATGATATATAATTAGTAATATGCATTGCTAAGGACAACTTTAAAGGTGATTTTCTTAATATTTAGAATTTTTTTTATTCCAGATTTTTATAGTTCTATTGTGGCAAAATATTGTCCTATCCTAAAAAAAACATACATAAATGTAAAGTTGAATTGTTCAGCTTTCAGATGATGTATAAATGTCGATTTCCAAAAAATGTACCCTTAGGTATTGTGGTTCAGGGCCACAACTGTGCTTTCTGCAAGTCCTCAACACTTTACTTTTTTACTTTTCCCTGTTCCTGACTTTTCTTCTTGATAGCCTACTGCTGTAAATAGTTAAAACAGGGGCGTAGCCATCTTTTCAGAAGTGAGGGGGACAGAAATGTCGTAATCCCCCCCCCCCCCCTTTTTTTTTTGGACCAATATAATTTATCACATCTCTTGCTTTTAATTGGGAAAGATATCAAATACACTGCTGAACAATAACCACTAATTAATATCTATAATATTATTCTCCTATTTTTTATGCCAATTTTATGATTGGTTTATATACTACAAACAATTGTGCATTAAGATTCTATGCAATGTAAAAAAATATAGATATATTCTGATGTAAACCATGCTGTTCTCCATGTGAAGATATAGTAAAGTGTGATTTATTCCTGTGATCAAAGCTGAATTTATCGTCATTACTCCAGTCTTCAGTGTCACATGATCCTTCACTAATCATTCTCAGATGAGGATCTGATGATCAACACACATTTATGATTATTATCAGTTGTGCTGCTCAAGGTGCTGCTTAATTTTTGTGGAAACCATCTAAACATTTGTGGTAAAATTAAAAAAGAGAGAAATTAATACTTTTATTGATCAGGCATGCATTAAATTGACCACAAGTGATATTTTTAATATTAAAAAAGATAATGTATTTAATAAATGCAAATAAATGCTGTCCATTGAACTTTCTATTCATTAAAGAATCCTGAAAAATAACATGTAGGCTATCGTGGTTTCCACAACATTTTTAAGCAGCACAACTGTTTTCAACACAGATAATAATTATAAATGTTTCTTGATTATAAAATTATTTTTTATATCTTATATCTTGATTATATCTTGATTATTATATCTTGATTATAACGATTAGTGAAGGATCTTGTGACACTGAAGACTGGAGTAATGATTATAAATTCAGCTTTGATCACAGGAATAAATTACTATATATTCACATAGGAAAAAAAGCTGTTTTAATTTGTAATAATATTTCAAAATAGTACTGTTTTAACTATTTTTGATTACATAAATGCAGCCTTGGTGAGCAGAACATACTAAACATTAAAAGCTGCATTATTCATATAGCCTACTTTATTGTCAATAAATAGCCTACATTGAGATGACTTGAAAAACACACATAAAGCATATATTGTCGCAATCGTCTGATTGTCGTCGTCACGTTTCATCATCATAACGATAGTTTTCCTTCAGCTGCAGCTCCAGCGTGACTGGTGACTGCACGAATCCGCTTTTGGATTTTCTGTGAGAGCGCCCTCCTCATATTTAGATTCGAATAAAATTACAGGTCCTGCATAGATAATTTTTTGTCTCTGAATATAAATCTTGATGTATTCACTTTGGTTTCTATGTAAATACATTTGCCCGTGACCTCAAGAAGCGCGCTCTCAACCGAGATTAGAGAAAGCTGTTTTTAGCGTCCCTGTTAACTTGGCCGCCCTCGCGCAGGTTCGAATCCCGCTTGGAGCGGGTCGACTAGGATCGGTGAGACCCAGTAAAAGTGCGGGGGACGAAAATACATTTTATTAAAAGTGAGGGGGACACGTCCCCCGCGTCCCCCGCGTAATCTACGCCCATGAGTTAAAATATAATGAATTGATAATTTCTACTCAGTTCATTCATACTGTATAGATACCAAGATAGACTGCAAGCTGCAAAAGAATCAACCATTTGTTTACTTGACACTTTGCTGCTCTTTGAATGAACTGCAGATTGGTTTAACCAGTGTTGCCACAGTTACTTTGAAAAAGTAATCTGATTACTGATTACTGATTACTCCTTTAAAAAGTAACTTAGTTACTTTAAAGATTACTTGATTTTAAAAGTAACTAAGTTAGATTACAAGTTACTTTATTAGTTACATTCAGCAGTTGCCGACAACACCCCTGCCATCTCAAAATAGAAATGACAACCGTTTTTGGCAACACACTTTATTGCATTTATGCCCGAGACTGACGGCCCCGACTTTTTTACGCCCCCTTTTTTAGGCTTCTCCTTCGTTTTATATTTATTTTAATAATTAAAATGAACAATGAGATGTGCTGGTGGAAACAACATGAGACCATGATAGCTTGCGCCACTGTCAAGATATGGCTCGCGCAGGGTTAATGAGTCTGTTTCTTCAGTGCAGCTGCTAGAGTTATGGCCTTTTTACTACTGGTTCCTTCATTCGTTTTCTCTGACCAGGTATCTATCTGATTGCAAAATGACCAGGAGTAGGCCTAAATGCCTTCCGAGAGTCTTTCGAGACGTATTTAATTCCGATCACTCAAACAAACCAATTCAGAAGGTGTATGAAAGCATTTCAAACTAAACCGGACAAATGTAAATATATCTGGTTGTTTAAACCACATGTGTAAATTTTACTCCTGGCAAATAATTAAGAAATAAATGTGTGAGAGCGTGTTATGGTGTAGTCAGATAGATATGACGGTGCTACTGCAACATCGCTGCCAATGAATAAAGCAAGCCAACGCAAATGGCCGTAAATGAAACTTTAAAATAAGTCACACAAAACACAATCATCTTCAATATAAATTAATGAGACTAATGATCTTACCAGTGCTTAGGTCTCTCTCTCTCATATTGCGATCTTTGAATTTGAAATGAGCTGCTGAATAAAATGCTGGAATCTTTTGCTTTGATGTGAACTCCGTTAAATGAGCATATACTGCGGGAATTGAAGATCGGATTTATATTAATTTTGCTGAAGTGTAAGGTAGGCTATAAGACAACCTGCATGTACTTTTTTTTTTCTTTAGATTGTGTAGCCCGTTTCGGTTTTTTTGAGCGCCGTTGCGAGCAGTAGGCTAATCTATCAGCCTGCCTCGGCTCGTCAAAAATGCCTTTGTGGTGGTATAATAACTAGCCTACTTTGTTTTTAATGTCAAAGTAGTTATATTTCGTTTCGTTTATTTTTTAAGTTCATTTAGAAAAATGTTTAGAGCAAATTTTGTTTGTTAAATTAAAGTTTTAATTTTTTTATGTGACGACCCAGTGAGTTAACCGCATGTTTAATAGCCTAGTCTCTCAAACCAACTCTTGAATTGTCTTGCCTATATAAACTTTAATTTAACAAACAAAAAATTGCTCTGAACATTTTCTAAATTAGGATAATAAAAAAACGAAACGAAAAATAACTACTTTGACATTAAAAACAAAACTGAATTATTTTAATGGCTGCAACAATGTAAAAAGTAAAATAAATAAATAAAAAACACGGCTCCAGCCCCCAGGCTGAGAATTTTGATAAGCTGTCGTTTTTAACTATGGAAAATTACTAAAATAGTAACTCACAGTGACTTGGATAAGTAACTTTAATCTGATTACTGGTTTGGAAATAGTAACGCGTTAGATTACTCGTTACTGGAAAAAAGTAGTCAGATTAGAGTAACGCGTTACTATGTAACGCGTTACTGGCATCACTGGGTTTAACCATAACCACATAAATAAAACGAGAATGACTTGCTTTAGTGTCCTAACGCCCACAGAGGTGACTAAAGACATCTGGATTTCCTGTCTGGATTGGCTCATGCATGTTCAGAATTAAATAGGGTTCAGGTGGTCATTACCAGCTCCTGATGTGTAATTCTGCCCTAACAGCTCAGATCATTATTTAGGGGTCTTTTGAGGGTAGCATCACTGAAGCATTCACATTTATGCACATTAAAATACTCAAATTTGCCTTATTGTTTCAGGACAATGCTCTATTGGAGCATCCCAGAAAAAAGTTATTTTAGTTTAAAATGTCTTAAATGTATAGCATCAATTACAGGATGAATCCAGTGAGTAGAGAAATCCATAAAGCAATTTTGAGTTTAAAATAGCATTCTAAACACAGCCCTGACGTCTAGGCTAAAATTTGGCAAAATTTAGGCTGTCAGTGGAAATGTAATAGACGTCTAACCATATCCCAAGAATACACTAGTCATCTAGAACATGAACATGTCAAAGAAATGAAACACATTGTAATCACTCTTGAACCACTGTAACCAAATTCAAGGTTGTTTTGGCTAGAAGTGGGTTACTCATAGCCAGACTATGTTGGGTTCATAGTTAACTGACACAGTGAAATGACGGCTATTGCTTGCTGGGACGCTACTACAAAGAAATAGATTGAATGGACATGACTGTATATATTTAATAGGATTATCTGATAAATGTTAACTTCTAGAACCATAAAAAACATCTAATCTACTATATGTAATCAATGTATCTGAAAAAATAAAACAAACTTCTGAAAATCATCTCCTGAGATAACATTTTTAAAATCCCAAATCCATTAGATGGTTAAAATGTCAAGAACTGAAAACACAATTCATGGCAAATATAAATCATGGCAGATCCAAAATTTTGACAGTCTTAGCATAGGGGTAAAAAGTAATAGCTGTTCAAAGTAAAGATGTAGTAATGGTACTAGGCCAGAGTACACCAGTTTCCTATGGTTTTCAGACAATGCCAGAGCATAAATCACTCGGACAACCTTTTAGATTAATGATGCCGTTTGAAACCATAATGATCATTTCAACCCCCTTTAGGCTATAGCTAATATCTTTATTTGAATAATTTTATTAAATGGCTTTTTAGATCTTTCACTTACTTGTTTGCCCTCCAGAGTGTAGAGTCTCTTCACAGCCCCAGAGTCCAGTTTAATGGCATCAGTGATGTCTGTGAGCACCTGGTCAAAGGAGTGAGCCGTCTTCTTGTTCAAAAGGACCCGGACGGCCTTGCGCGGTTTGACGCCACTCCTGATGACCGTCACCAGCTTGGGTTTGATGAAGTCTTTGCTCTCTCGTTCTCTCAGATCGATCTTTGAAGTGGTAAGAGACGGCATCGAGCGGGACGTCCCAGTCTTCACATTGACCGACCAGTTGGGATTAACATTCTTAGTGTAGTCCACTTTACGGTAGGGTTCGTTGGACGCACACACATAGCTTTCTCCTGCCAAAGCAGAAGAGGAGAATAAGATGAATGGAATTATGTTCTGTGCAAACTGTACAAATATGGTTTATATTTTAATTTATTCAATACTGACTAAAGAAATGAAACCAAACATATAATAAAAAAATATATAATAATTTGAATAAATCTGATAAGGAAGCCCTGCAGTTCTGCAGTGAAACAGAAAATAAAACTGGTAAATGTAAGTTAAAATCTCTTTTAAAGTTTAAAAATAAAATTAAAATAAAGTAACATGAAATATAAAACATTTTTGGAATGTAAAACTGCAATTATGAGAACTAAAGTCTTAATTGTAAGCTATGAAATCACATCTGTGAGATTAGAGCTGCACGAGATGAATTTCAGAATCATGATTCTTTTTGTTTCAAATAGAGAACAATAAATATTTATCCCAGTACTTCTGTGATAATTTGAACATTTGAAACAGAAATAATGAGAATGTGGTTGAAAAGACACAGTGTGAACAAAGATATTAATGTCCTCTGTGATCATACTTGTAGAAGGTTTAATGGACATAGCCAAATCGCCATCATTTAGGAATGAGATTCCTAAATGGTGTTTGGTGTTTTTTTAACAAATAATCGTGCAGCTCTAAAGTCAAATTGAGAGGAATATAGCCACATTGTGAGATTATTATATACATGTAAAGTTCTTAGATATACTGTAGACACAATTGTGTGATATGAAGACTTTTGAGATATTGTATAAAGTCATAATTTCGAGATGCAACTTTGCGATTCTGAGATATGAAGTTGCAGCTGTAATTTAATGTATTATTTATTAGTATAAATATATTATTACAGTTCTTTTTATTTATTTATTTATTTATTCATGCAGTCATATTGAGTCACAAGGTATACTGGAGGTAAGGATCTTGGCATGAACAAAAGAATCTCCGGAGTATAAGTGTATGTTTACAGGACAATGATGTACTAAAATGGAAAAATATTCCTATTAGCTTTTCACATACAGATGGCAACGTAGTCAAAATGATCCCCGTTCACACAGATCTGCAAAAATGTAATATTTAACTAAAACCCTGTATCATGCATGCCAGGCCAGTAGTTGGCATTGTCACTTTGTAATGTAACATGCCTATAGACTGAACACACGTCACTGTTTTCACAAATGTGCATTTTTGAAGTTTACAAAGGAATAATAACAATAATTTTCAAAAACTTAGGTTTAAAAAAAAAAGTTTGCCATTTCAGGCCACCAAAATACTGTTTGGGTGTAAATAAACGGCCAAAACACAGATTTTCCCATTTTTGGTTGAAAACAGTGCCATGAAAATGCACGCTAAGTGCATGGGATATTGAGTGTGAGAACTCATCACTGGACTGCTATTTTCCTCCTGGTCGGCAGGTGGCGCCTCTCACCAGACTCTGTGTCTGTTTTGTTTTTCTCTGTTTTTTGGAAGCCAGGCTTCCTTTGTTTTGTTGCAATTTTCTTCAGTAAAGATTGTCTTTGTTTGAAGATCAACGACTCCTTGCTTTTGCCACCTCTGCCCTTGGATTCATTAACTGGGGACTTAGCTCAGTCAGTAAACCTAGAGCCTTTGAACACTAGAGACCGGGGTTCGATCCCCACCTAGAACAGGCCCGTTACATTGAGCCACCTAACTAGACACAGGTGAGGAACATAATCAGTAACCAAAGGAACAAATTATAACTGTCAAACAAGGACTGAGGAACAAAATAATTAAATGAAAATCAAATTTAGCTTAGACACATGGTCTAAAAATCTAGATGCACCCTAGCGGCAGCAAATCTAATTTTTTCATCTAGCAACTCTCCATAGACTTGTGAGCTGGAAAAAACAAACTCTGGTCAGGCCAATCACATCGTGTATAGAGTCAGTGGGCGGGGCATAACATAATGACAGCATTGTTGCGCAGGTTCCGCGTGCTACTTGTAAACACCGAAGCTGACAAATGGCGGTCTTTCGTCCTTGGCCGTGACTCTGGAAGACTTAGAGTTAAGCTTTTCTTTGAGAAAAGAACAAAGAACAGCACTGAAATCATTCTTAAGAAGGGAAGATGTGTTCAGAGTTTTGCCGACCGGATACGGCAAAAGTTTAATCTGTCAACTTGCTCCGCTTCACGTTGCTCTGGTTGGGTGTAACGCTACTCAAATGCGTGCACGCCGTGCAGAGGGAGTTTGAAAGACAACCAATAATCCCTCCCCTTGGGATTGAGCCCTGTCAATGGTGAGTTTCCAAACCAAACATCTTGATGTGGGTCTGTCTTGTCAGGCTACTAGATCCATGCTTTCATATGAAACACTTCAGCACCTGTACAACTATTTTGAAAAAATAATAACATACTTCCATTATAAATGTACACATATGAGACTGCAATGAGTTTGGTTGAATAAAACACACACACACACACACACACACACACACACACACACACACACACACACACACACACACACACACTTATCCCATCTGTGATCCCGGCTCTGCCTCTACACTTTTCAGCTGTGGTTTTGGACAAAATCCAAGGCAAAATGTCCTTTTTTGCAGGAATTCCAATGTAACCGTCAGTAACTATTCACTCCCATTCCCACAGCGATACTTCACAACCTGATGGGCCTTTTAAATGAGTACCACAAGAATGAAACATTATTGCCCAAGAAATGTTTCATAAATACTTTTACTATGGAGTTTATTATGAAATTTTTACAAAATCGAACATTGGCTTCTCTGATAGACATTGTACTAAATACTTAAAGCACATGAAAGTGTGTGCATGGCAGCATAAAGGCCATGCCTGTTTATGTGTGATGGCACATCTTGGCACTACAGCAGAGGCAGCTGGTCTGAAAATAGAGCTTTGTCATCCTAAGGAGCACAGTGCTGTCAGGACAAAAGGCAAGCCAGTCTATCGGAAGAGGACAAACAACCCTCAAAACCAAACATCCCCTCTTGCCCCCTACCTCAGAGAAAATATGTCTGAATGTCGTATTTACAACATATGAGTTATGACATTCAATGGATTAGCAGGAAAAACATGCATCAAGACTTGAGCATGAATAGCAATACATTAAATGCATAACTCAAAAAAAAAATTTGCCACACGCACTCATGCAACCCCAAAAGAGCAATCTTTTTTGATTGGAAAGAGCAATCTTTTTTGGCGAGTCTTTTTCATTAGTATTGCTTTTTACAAGGCATTTTCAAAATGCAAACTTTACATAAAATGCTGCTGTTATTGGAACCCCAAACTTATTAAAACTAAGTTTAACATATTTTGACTTTCCATTTTAAAGCTGCAGTCCGTAAGTTTTACTTCTTTTTCACCATCTCTGTTTGAAACCTGCAATTGTAATTTAGTAGTAATTTGCAGAATTATCATCTTTACGTGGGTTGTATTTTGAGAAGTATGTGTGGCTGTCATTCATTCACTGAACAAGTAAGTAAAATGTCTGCCACTTTTGTTCTGACCAATTGAGAAAAAAAGCATTACAATAGATTGCGCTACCAACAGTGATTGAATCTAATGATCACTTAGCTTACATCTTACAACATATCAAATGTTGAAAGTGAGGCATTTTGAAATGTCATGCTAAAAATTGTCTCATTTTGGATTTCATGAGACCTACACAATACAAAAAAGTTGGGACAGGTAGCAATAAGAGATTCTGGAAAAGTTAAATGTACATATAAGGAACAGCCAATTTTCAACTTATTAGGTAAATTGGCAACATGATTGGCTATAAAAAGAGCCTCTCAGAGTGACAGTGTCTCCCAGAAGTCAAGATGGGCAGAGGATCACCAATTCCCCCAATGCTGTGCCGAAAAATAGTGGAGCAAAATCAGAAAGGAGTTTCTCAGAGAAAAAAATGCAGAGTTTGAAGTTATCATCATCTACAGTGCATAATATCATCCAAACATTCAAAGAATCTGGAACAATCTCTCTGCATAAGGGTCAATGCCGGAAAACCATATGGATGCCGTGATCTCCGGGTCATTAGACGGCACTGCATCAGATACAGGAATGTTACTGTAATGGAAATCACAACATGGGCTCAGGAGGAATATTTCCAGACAACATTGTCGGTCCACCAACACAATCCACCGTGCAATTCGCCGTTGTGGACTAAAACTCTATAGGTCAAAAAAGAAGCCATATCGATACATGATCCAGAAGTTTTCTCTGGGCCAAGGCTCATTTAAAATGGACTGTGGAAAAGTGGACAACTGTTCTGTGGTCAGACATATCAAAATTTGACATTCTTTTTGGAAAACTGGGATGCCATGTCATCCAGACTAAAGAGGACAAGGACAACCCAAGTTGTTATCAGAACCTGGTATAAGGTTCCATGAGTGCATGTGGCATGGGCAGCTTACACATCTGGAAAGGCACCATCAATGCTGAAAGGTATATCCAAGAATTAGAAAAAACATAATGCTCCAATCCAGAAGTTGTCTCTTTCAGGGAATACCTTGCATTTTCCAACATGACAATGCCAGACCACATACTGCATCAATTACAACATCATGGCTGTGTAGAAAAGGATCCGGGTACTGAAATGGCCAGATACTGTATAATGTCTGAAATGATATTGTCTGATAAAGTCTGATACTGAAATGGCCAGATCTTTCACCAAAAGAAAACATTTGGCACATCATAAAGAGGAAGATGCAACAAAGAAGACAGTTGAGCAACTAGAAGCCTGTATTAGACAAGAATGGGACAACATTCCTATTCCTAAACTTGAGCAACTTGTCTCTTCTGTCCCCAGATGTTTGCAGACTGTTATAAAAAAAAAGAGGGGGATGCCACACAGTGGTAAACATTGCCTTGTCCTTATTTTTTTGATGCCATGAAATTAAAAATTAACTTATTTTTTTCCCTTAAAATGATACATTTTCTCAGTTTAAACATTTGATATGTCAACTATGTTGTATTATGACTAAAATACTGTCATTTGAAACTTCCACATCATTGCATTCTGTTTATATTCACAATTTGTACAGTGTCCCAAATTTTTCGGTTTTGTACTTTGTTCTCAAACATGGTTAATCCTAACAACATCAGAATTGCTTGACTACGTGTATTTAGTGTGCATTAGCGTTTAAATTTTCCATAAAGACTAATCTTTTGCTTTTGACTACGGGTGAATCTCCTGTTGTCACTGATGATTGTAATTTTGGACCTTTCTGGGTTACAATCCACCATCAAAATGATACGTTTAATTATCCCAGCCACTATGAGAAAAGGCTATAAATGATCTCCTTTATGTATACAGACGTGATGTAATGACGCAGACATGCTTGAATTTCCTGTGGAAGTCCACAAGTGCCATTCAAATTATAACACATTCTTACAAGCTTACCTTTTTAAATCAGGCTATGGTAAGGAGATAGTTTTGAACACTGGCTGGTTATGTACTGTATTTTTAACCAAAGAAAAGTTACAGACTTGCACCTTGAAAGGAAAAAATACTTTTTGGGACTTTAGCTTATTCACCATATCCTCCAGAGTTAGATAAGTCCATGCATACCATTCTCATCTTCGTGCGTGCCATAATTCTTGTCTGACGCACCCCCGCTAACCTAGCTTAGCACAAAGACTGGAGGTAAACGGCTCCATAGCCTACTGCTTAATAAGTGACAAAATAACGGTAATATTTTCCAACATTTTACATGATGTGTATAGTTGCATCATGTACTAAGATCGATGAAAATTGAAAATTTGCAATTTTTTAGACCGATATGACTAGGAACTATACTCTCATTCCTGCGTAATAATCAAGGAACTTTGCTGCCGTACCATGGGTACAGCGACGCAATGATATTATGCAGTACCAAAATGTTGAGCTTCATTGCATAAGCAATCTATTTAGAAAAAAATATCTGAATTGCAAAGTTTACAGCCCCTGGTAAAACTAATGGGATTCAAATATATATATATATATATATATATATATATATATATATATATATATATATATATATATATATATATATATATATATATATATATATATATATATATTTCTCATCTTAGCTAAGAGAGTCAACTGAACATATGACTCACCTTGTGTGAATGAAACATTTATTTATTCACATGGGAGTATGAAGCGATATGTGATATAACCACACACATGGTCTGTGTGCTTTGCTGCAAAATATGTCATGTTTAGCCAGCAGTCCAATTAAAATATGACAAAATTAAGGCCTAAAAAACCAACATATCTAAAACAAACCCAAAAATCATGCAAGATTTGTAAAAGCATTTTAGATTAAAAAAAAACAATGCTTCATACTCATAAATCAAAAAAAAAGGCCAAACTTGACTTCCACCACTGACCCAGCACTACAACCATTCATCCAGAACATAAATGTCATTATTACCACCACCGAATCATAAAATCTCAATTTCACCCAGTTTTCCTCAGAAATAGGAGGGAGGGACTCCCAAGGCACTGGGCTTTATTAAGCTGAGAAATTAACAAAAGGCTAATTAATGAAGTAGACTCCAGATGGGGTCACTATTACTGATGAAAACTGACCCAAAATCAGATGGCAGGAACACGGATATATTGTGATATGGATGTCATTCACATGGGCCTCAGGTGTGGACTGGAACAACCACAAGGGTTATGAACCCTTCGTTACCCTCCCATAACCAGTCCTGCCTTAATGTCCAGATGGGACCCTGATGTACAACAAAGTTTGGTTTGCTAGCACAATAAGCAGTGTCACTACAAGCACTCCAGTAGCTTGAATGTTCCTGGCAATCTTTAGCAAATAGCATCCATAGCTTTGATCATGCATGTGTACGACTTTAAACAGATTTGAAACACAAAAGAGAACTAAGCCAACCCTCAGTCAGCGTGAAGAGATGCTGAGCTCTGCACTTCAAATGCAAAGCACTTGTACAATTGCATCATTGAGCAAACACAGACCCACATTCTGCGTCACAATCTCACATGCTGGACCAAAGCAGCTGGAATTGTGCTTGTAAAACAATTTTAGTAAGAATATAGCTGGAATGTATATGCTTTAATTATACAATCAATTCTCCATTCAGTCTATTGTTGTAATACCACAGAGCAAGAAATAATTGTGTTTGCTTTTATGTTTTTATCTGTTGTACACGCTATATAACATGACTATATCAAAAAGGTTTTCTAAGAGGACATTATTATATAAATTCACTGTGATTGAGTATGGGCTTGCACTGTCAATGTAAGTTAAAGGAATAGTTTACCAAAAAAAATAATAATAATAATCTGTCATCGTTTACTCACTTATGTTGTGCCAAACCTGTGTGTGTGTGTGTGTGTGTGTGTGTGTGTGTGTGTGTGTGTGTGTGTGTGTGTGTGTGTGTGTGTGTGTGTGTGTGTGTGTGTGTGTGTGTGTGTGTGTGGCCTGGTAATCCCTACGTTATGGGGACAAAATGTCCCCACAAAGATGGCAATATCCGAAATCCTTATCCTTGTGGGGACATTTTTAAGTCCCCATGAGGAAAACATCTTATAAATCACACAGAAGGAGTTTTTTTGAGAAAGTAATAATGCAGAATGTTTCCTGTGTTGGGTAGGTTTAGGGGCAGGGGCAGTGTAGGGGGATAGAATGTACAATTTGTACAGTATGAAATCCATTATGCATATGGAAAGTCCCCATAAAACATGGAAACACGACATGTGTGTGTGTGTGTGTGTGTGTGTGTGTGTGTGTGTGTGTGTGTGTGTGTGTGTGTGTGTGTGTGTGTGTGTGTGTGTGTGTGTGTGTGTTTGTGTGTGTGTGAAATCTCATGACAAATATGTGTATAATGACATGGGTATGACAGGTATTACAAGGAGAGGGTGAAATACCAGTATGAGGAAATTACCCATGTCCCCACTTTTCAAAATGCTTATAAATCATACAGAATGAGTTTTTTGAGAAAATAAAAATGCAGAAAAATTGCTGTGATGGGTATGTTTAGGGGCAGGGGCAGTGTATGGGGATAGAAAATATGGTTTGTACAGTATAAAAACTATTACGCCTATGGAATGTCCCCATATGTCACAAAAACAAATGTGTGCATGCGTGCGTGCGTGTGTGCGTGTGTGTGTGTGTGTGTGTGTGTGTGTGTGTGTGTGTGTTCCACAGAACAAAACATGGGGTTAATAAATGATGACAGAAATGTCACTGGGTGAACCCAAATAGGCCTATTAAAGATTTAAGTTCCATTTGTATTTTAAAGTTCAGTCAGGAAAGGAATGGACCTTAATAATTGTGGCATAAAGTGACTTGAGACTTACTGTAGCTTACTCAAAACACTATTCCATCAACTAATAGGAAATTAAGTACAGTAATCTTGCTTAAAAGAATGGGGGTTCGATTTCCCCTCTTTATCATGGCGTGGCTTGTTAAAGTTAACTCTGACACAGAATTATATATATTTCACAATTTTTAGAACAGTCGTGCCAGTAAGTAGGCTACTAAAAATTGAAAACCCAATGTGTATAGCCTACTATACACACAGAAAAATAGGGTGTCAAAATTGTACCTTTAGCTTGTCGCTGGGGCAGTACCCTTAAAAGGACATCTTTGTATCTTTTTTACTCCTAAAAGGTGCATATTAGTACCTTTGAGTACAAATGCGTACCTTAAGGTACTACTAGCCTACTATGAACCTTTTTGTGGTAAAAATGGTACAACGTTGTTCTTTTAAGGGTACTGCCCCAGCGACAAGCTGTTGTACCCCTAAAGGTACAATTTTGATACCCTATTTTTCTGTGTGTATGTGCGTGACAGTTTTGGAAAAGTTACCTACATTACAAGTAGCATCCTTGTGGGAAGTGGGATCATGTTATTGCTTTATTGGATATAACTTGGAATTTTAAGTGTTTATTGTGTCTGTCTACATTTGCACCTGTTCAATCTTCAACCTCACCTTCTAGTAACTCGTCCAGGCTGGTGATCTTCTTTCCCCCTTCTATAGCATATATGCTCCGGACTCCCTGCGGTAAATTCACATTGTCCGAGAGAGAGCGGGTGAGCTCCATCAGCAGCGCGTCGAAAGATCTGAAGCGGTCACCGGACACCGCGTACACCAAGCCCTTGAAGTACTTATCGCCGTTCCGATAGAAGCGAACTTTTTTCGCTTTCTTCTCGGAGGTGAGCGACTGCAGTGTGCGTGTGCGGTAGAAGCTACAGTGCGCGCTGTGAGCGGGACTGGGTACGAGCCCATTACCTCGCGAGCCGGAATGAGAACCGCCGCTGCCCCGCGGGGACCGGTGACTCTTCTCTCGCTCCTCGAAATGCTCCCACTCGATGCTCCTGCTGGACATGTTTATATCCTTGAAATATTAGCTTGTTTTTGTGAATATTTGCACCGGTTGTCTTTCGAGTTGTTTCTTCCGCTGTAGGACTTTCAGCAAATGAGATGCATTTTCTTTAAGAAATGTCAAATCAACTGTTCTCTTCAACTTTTTATACAGCTAAAGAAAGAAAACTTGTTAAAAATATATATTACGAGAAATAAATGGTCGTGAAAGTCCCTGTAGTCCACAAATCCAGGAACAGTACAATTCAAGGACAGACGCTATTGGGGTGAGTCCCGGTCATGATGAGATGAGACGCGCAGAGATGTGTGCGCGCATTCTGGACACGCGTGACCGTCCGCTGTTCTCTTCATCCCCTCCACTGGCACTCAATCAGGCCAACGCTCACCACACACCTACATGTAAGCCACAGAGGAGAGGACAAGAGCTACTCCTCCTCAGGGTCCTAAAACACCAACTGAATTCTCTACGAACGCAGTTGTTTTCAACCGAGGGTCCCACTAGGGGGCCTCATCTTTCTCAGGGGACAAGATGACTTAGGGATAGTTCTCCCAAAAATGAAAATTATGTGCCAATTTTTTTCATCCTTTCCAAAGCATTTCATATGTCCAACAAACGAAATGTCTAGCCAAAATAACAAAAGTAGTAAAACAAAAAACAAAGTTGTTCCCAACCTGTACGTTTTTTTCTTCCGAAGATATTTGGAAGAAAGTTTGTAACCAAGCAGATCACATCAACAAAACACAACATGTCCTTCACATGAGAATGTAGCAAATGACAATGATCCAATGATCTAAACAATTCCAAACGGACAAAATGAAGTTACATTTTCTGGTTCAAGAAGCCGTTTCAATCTGATGTATACATCACAACAAGGAAGAAAGGATTGCAATGATAACTTTAAAATATTTTTAAAATACTAAAAACTTTAAAAAAAAAAAAATCTAGATGTACGACACATACACAGACATAATATCTCATTTTAATTTGTCCCCCTTTATCCCCTTATGAAAATACAGTATTTTAAACTTTTTTAATATAACAGCGAACACAGTGGTCATATTTAACCTGTAGTGTAAAATATTTGAAGTATGTTTGAAGTCGATTAAAATATTTAAAGAACTGCATTTTTTCCTTAAAATACATATTTATACTACTCTTGAGATCCAGGAGATGAGAGCAGTTTGTCTTTGTCTCGAAAATCAAGCACCTTCAAAAAAAAAAAAAAAAAAAAACACATTTTCTTTGTTTTTAAGCATATTTTTGCAGTCACAACATTGCAGCTGCTGACTGTAATATCAAGACAGAATAAGCAAAGTATCCAATATTTCTGTGGTGAGTGGGCCTTTCTGCCTCTTGAGACACTGTGAGTGCAAACTCTGACATGCCGGTTCTTTTCTGAATTAAAGGAAGAATAAAAACAGCTGAGACTGCATGAAGGGAAGTAAACGGGAAGAAAAGCCCCGGAGAGAGGAAATCCTGAAGACAATAACCATTGCAGCTGAAAGAAGAGAGAGAGAGAGAGAGAGAGAGAGAGAGAGAGAGAGAGAGAGAGAGAGAGAGAGAGAGAGAGAGAGAGAGAGAGAGAGAGAGAGAGAGAGAGAGAGAGAGAGAGAGAGAGAGATTCCCCTCTGATTATGTAAAACCCGCCTAAGGTCTGGTTTTACATAATCACTGAACCATAAAAGTGTGGGTCAACTGTATAATAATAATCTTAATTGTAATTGATTAATTAATGGCATTTCATTACTAATTGACAAAAAAAGGAGATTTTTTTGTCATTCGTTTCATCCTATAGCTACCATCCAAGTTCTTTAAACAATAGGGGTTTTCCCCGTTATTCCATAATTTAAAAGGGATGTTTAAAAAGTTCCCTGTTGATATAAGGAGTGCTTTTGATCAGGGGCTTTTCCTCCAGAAGGTTCTAAGGGGTCCCCAGAACATTTCAGAGGATAAAAAGTATAAATAATTTCTAGATTTGTATGTTGGCTTTAAATCTTTCTAGAGATTTTTCCCCACCATAGTCCCCCGGGTTGCAAGGCAGTGTTCTTAACAAAGTACGTAAGCTGTTTACATGTATTGTGAAAGTTGCTTATACAAGTTTTTTTTTAATTGAATTTTTTTTTTTTTTTTCAGGTCTATACATCCAACATTAAATATAGCCAATATAAGTTTGGAAACAATATGTTGTATTTATAATGTCACACTTGGGCTACTATTTAACAGTCTTATGTTTTTTAATACTTAATAAATATAGATGGATTTTATGAAGGGGGTCCCTCATAAATGGTTTGTCATATTTGGGAGTCCTTGGCATAAAGTTTAAAAACCCATGCTTTTGATAGTGAAGTCAATGGATTTGCTACAGTTTATGAATGTAACAAATTTGAAAAATGTTAATACATTTTGTTCTCAGATAACCCTGCCCTTAAACACCAGATCTATGAACCAGGCCATTTATATAGGGAATATAGGCTGTATATATAGGGCATTGATGTGCAAATGATGCTTGCAATGATGATGTAGCTACTGTATGGAGTATTGAAATAAATCCATAGCCTGTAGGTGCTGTATGGGCTATCTGGAAAAAAATCTGCCATTACAGTCTGCCATCTAGTGGATTAACCATGCATGCACAGGAGGATAAGGGTTCTCGGAAATCCTTCTTCTCACTATTTAGGAAAGCTACAACAAGATAAAAGACGTCAAAAAAAAAAAAAAAAAAAAAAAAATACCTTGCCCAATATCTGTACCCATCATGAATTCAGACGCGTTTCATAAGGTAACCCAAGTAAATATTAGCAGTATGGAATCTCAGAGCCAATTTTGCACAACATCTTTGACAATCTGTGGTGTGCAAGCAGGCAAGCACAGTTATTATTAGCAACAAGAAACCTAGTTAGTGTTATGGAGTATAGACCTAAACCGAGTGTAGAACTTTCATGAATATAAAGTAAATCATAAAATGCAATATCGAAGTTACACAATTTGTATGTTGTGTACCAAAATGAAATCATAATTTTCAGTCAGGTTCCATTACAACTTGAACTTCAAGTCTGACAAAAAACACAGTCCTAATAAAGAACCAACTTCATCTTCCTTAATCCAGATTTGAACCATTCTAAAACTGCCAGAACGGATCTTAGACCACCAGCTTGTACCACCAGCAGCTGTGCAGTAAAGTGGGCGGGTGTCTGAGAAAAAGAAGTGCATTTCCCATGACCCAGATCGCTCACATTCCATTAGGAGTGGGATGTTTGCCTGCTGCACCCAGGAGAGAGAGAGAGAGAGAGAGAGAGAGAGATGGGAGAGAGAGAGAGAGAGAGAGAGAGAGAGAGAGAGAGAGAGAGAGAGAGAGAGAGAGAGAGAGAGAGAGAAAAGAAATGTGAAATATGAAAATAAGAAATGTGATGCACAGTGCAGAGTCATAAGAAACATGCCTGATGTAGTAGCAGGTATGGCATTGCTTTGTAGCTGAAAAATCACTACTCTCACTAGTTTATTTGATGTGCATTACAGATTGATGATCATCCAGCAGTGGCGTAGCACCAAATTTTGGGTCCTGGGTACAAACCATCTTGCTGGGCCCCCGTACCATGTATGTGTATGTATAGAAAATGGACTTCCCTGCCTCGGGCCCTGGTTACTCAGTACCCTTTATCCCCCCAGTCCCACACCCCTGTCATCCAGTATGGTTTTCCGGCCTTGACCCTTACACACATAGATTGTTTCAGATTCTATGAATTGTTGGATGATATTTTGCAATGTAGATGACGATAACTTTAAACTCTCTGGATTTTTTCTCTGAGAAATTCCTTTCTGATATGGCTCCTCTATTTTTGCTGCAGCATTGGGGGAATTGGTGATCCTCTGCCCATCTTGACTTCTGAGAGACACTGCCACTCTGAGAGGCTCTTTTTATACCCAATCGTGTTGCCAATTGACCTAATAAGTTGCAAATTGCTCCTCCAGCTGTTCCTTATTCATTTAACTTTTCCGGCCTCTTATTGCTACCTGTCCCAACTTTTTTGGAATGTCTATGAAATCCAAAATGAGCCAAATATTCGACATGCCATTTCAAAATGTCTCACTTTCAACATTTGATATGTTGTCTATATTCTATTGTGCATAAAATATAAGTTTAAGAGATTTGTAAATTATTACATTCCTTTTTTTATTCACAATGTGTAGAGTGTGCCAACTTTTTTGGAATCGGGTTTGTAGATCTAACATCACATTTTGTGTATATAAAATGCTAGTATGACTACAGAGGACGTGTTTTAAAGAATCTCCAGTACTGTGCAAAAGTCGTAGGCACGTTAGTATTTTCACCCACAGAGACACACAAACACAAACACATACACAAATGCTTCTAAGACAGTTATTTATATTTTGCTGTTGTGTGTCAGTAGGAAAAAATTACATTTCAAAACTTTTCTTTTGCCATAATTGTAATAATTCAGTGAGATTGTTGTATGCACAAAAGGTGACAACAGCCGGTATGAACACACAGAGATCTGATCTCACCATCATCGAGTCCATCTGGGATCACAAAAACAGACAAAACTGAGACTGACTAAATCCAGAAGAACTGCGGCAACGCCTCCAAGACACTTAAAGAAACCGTCCTGCAAAGCTACCTGAAATACTATATGTGCAACTGTCCCTAGGACAAAATGCAAACTAAATATTATTTGATTCACACTAAATATTTATTTGATTTAGTTACCTGAAGGTAATTGATACATAAAATATACAGTACTGTGCAAAAGTGTTAGGCACGTTAGTATTTTACATGCTGTAATACTCAAATAATATTTTCACAATTTGTGCATCATTTTGAATAAAAGTCCAGCTTTATTGGAAATGACCAATAATAGTTTTATGTTTATTGGTGATATTTCCCTTGCATTCACACATCTCATACCTCATATTTCATCTCATGCCTTTCACTAACATTGTTGTGAAAAAGGTATAATAACTTTATTCGAGACAAAATTTAAATTATGCCACAGTTACAGTAGTTAAATCATTTTTATTAAACGACTGAAAAAAATTATTTGTTACAGTAGGGACATGGTTTAAAGACTTTTTGTTTAGATCCTCAAATGCTAAAAATATTTTTATTTTGTATTTTATTTTTTTACAATGAATGTCCATAGGTGGCCTGAAAAAAGGTTGAAAACCCCTCCCATACAGAACAAATATACTGGCTTTCACAGTTGCATTTCCACTGTTTGTCACATGAGGATGCACTAATACACAACTTGACAAAACATGTCAGAAACTTGACTGGGTATTATTGAATGGGTAAGATGGTTAATAAAATCAGTCTGTCAGTAGCAAATCATCTGAATTAGTCTTGACCCCTCAGAGATGGTCCAAGTTTCTATTATTTTCTGACGAAGAGAATTAATGTCTTTTGTTTTCGCTCTGAGACAAAGACATCACTAATCATTATATATATACCCCATAGAAGTACCCCTCCACCCCACCCCCACCCCCCAATTAAGCTCATTAACACACAAACAATAGATAAAAACACACTTTAAATTAAGCCATTTCTCTGAGGTGGCCTTGGTGTTGTGTAAAATGTGACCCAGACTGTAGTGTGGTCTTTATTACAAATCAACATTTCGGCGGATGGTATATTTTCGCAGCAAACGGGTAAAATATCTGTCTGAATAATATGCCATCAATCTGTCAGCCAGCGCATTTGTTACTGAGCGGCGTCTGTCTCATCTGTGGCCAAAAGTGATCCAAGGTTACACACATCAGGACGAGCTCACTGGGCAGCCCATCTGATCATATGACTCTCACCAAAAACTCTCCCTTGAGAAATAGCATCATGTCTGCTGTGGCCATGAGGCTGGGACACATATGGTGGTAGTTCAAGCAGATGAGAACATGCTTGCATTAATAATATGTTTATGAGACATGCAAGGGAAGGGTGTGTGAGACTGTCATCATCCATGCAGGGTTATTAATATGGGAGTTATGCGAGTCTCACAGGGAGTAAACATGTTTAAAAAAGTAGGCCTTCTTTATATTCAGTATTAACACTTCACAATAAGTTTGAATTGTTTACACTTTATTTTAACACTTTATTTTACCCATCTTGTATGTACATACTAGTAATAACAGTAATTATGCATAATTATAAACTTAAGCCAAACCCTAGCCCTGAGCCTAATTATATAGTAAGCATGTTTTAATTAATATTGCTCAGTATTTGTGTAATTACAATATAACAAGAGCAAATTAAGGCGAGACACTACAGGCAACATAACTTTAACAAACAAGTCTTTTTCATCCATCTGTCAAATTTAAGTTTTTTTGTTGTTGTTGTTTTTTTTTAGATTAGTGGAAAGGAAAACCCAAAATTATATTTTTTAAGTATATCACTTTATCTATTTAAGTATGTAGATTTCAATTACAATACATATCTTTATGTATTATAATACATATCTTTTTGCATATCTCATTTTAGCCATTTTCTCAAAATGAGTTTT
Organism: Pseudorasbora parva; assembly: GCF_024679245.1. NCBI lineage: Eukaryota > Metazoa > Chordata > Actinopteri > Cypriniformes > Gobionidae > Pseudorasbora > Pseudorasbora parva. The sequence goes on from NC_090175.1 coordinate 23,847,806, forward strand.
TCTTCTGCACTGAGCCAGAAAAACTGAAGTATTAATTACATACACCAAACTTTACATTTTTATTCCTATCTATAATCTGAAGGTTTTTACTGTGGGGTGTGTGTGTGTGTGTGTGTGTGTGTGTGTGTGTGTGTGTGTGTGTGTGTGTGTGTGTGTGTGTGTGTGTGTGTGTGTGTGTGTGTGTGTGTGTGTGTGTGTGTGTGTGTGTGTGTGTGTGTGTGAATTAACTTTTTTCTGTCTGTTGACAGTTTTTTTATGATTTATGATTTATGTAATTTTTTTAAATAATAAAAAAGTAATAAAAGTAGATATCCACTCTATCTGTAAAAACATTTGACTCTATGTCAAAAAAAATAATGGAAGGAGAGTTTTGAATCTGACTTAGTTTAATGTTGAGATGTTTGTTATAGAAATATGCAATAGTGCATTTTTATAAATCATTTACATATTTAAACGTATTATAACATTTAAATATTAAATATAAAAAATTTGAGGGGTATTCTTAATATAATCAATCAACTGGGGATGTATGGTGATATATATTACCTTTTTTGGTAACACTTTAGAATAATGGTCCTGAATTTATGTATTAACTATAGCTAGCAGTACATGTATTAATGTATTTGTTCATCTTCATTAACGTTAGTTAATAAAAAATGTTCATGGTTTGTTCGTGTTAGTTCACATTGCATTAACTAATGGTAACAAGATTTTAATAATGTATTAGTAAATGTTGAAATTAACATTAACAAAGATAAATTATAAGTGCAGGTCATTATTAGTTAATGTAAAGTAATGACCATTATTCTAAAGTGCTACCATGTTTTTTGAATTTTTTATTTTACTATTCACCTGGGGTGTCTTGCCTCAAAATAAAGTGTGACCAAATATATTTCTGAATAATTTCTTAATCTTAGTTAATGTTAATTTCAACATTTACTTAAACATTATTACAATCAAAAGTTGTATGTTAATATTACTTAATAGATAATATTATTTGAAGAATAACATTAACAAAGATGAATAAATACTGTAACAAATGTTATGCGCATTGTTAGTTAATGCTAGCCTAGAAATCTGGATGCACCCTAGCGGCAGCAAATCTAATCTGCCACGAGTGTCGTCTAGCAACTCTCAATGCCCTTCTGATCTGTAAAAACCAAACTCTGGTCGGGCCAATCACATCGTGTATAGAGTCGGTGGGCGGGGCTTAGCATAATGACGGCCGAGTTATGAGTGTGCTACTAGTAAACACAGAAACTGGCGAACGGCGGTCTTTCGAATCAGCTTTGACCGCGACTCTAGACTTGCCTTAAGCTTTTCTCTGAGAAAAGAACAAAGAACGGCACTGAAGTCATTCTTAAGAAGGGAAGATGTGTTCCTATGTATAATACGCCATGAAATGCGTATCATATGCACGCCAAAAACAGCGTGCCATAGACACGCCAAAATGAGTTTTGGCGTATACATTCCACGACATTGCACACTCGTACTATTTATACGCATTTATGTGAGAATACCCTGATTAGTACATATACGGGAAAGGTTAGGGACAGGTGTGGTGATATGGGTAAGTTTAAGGACAGGGTTAGGTGTAAGGGAAATTTCAACAATTTAATTATAAAAGTAACTGATTAGTTAAAAAGTTAGTACATAATAGTCAAGGCCTAATATAATATGGGTCAGTTAATGCTTTATAAATGTTGAATTAACTTTTTACTAATGCTTAACTAATGATTCATAGCATGCAGTTATTATAAAGTGTTACCAAATGCTTCAACGGTTTGTGTTCATACAAGGAAAATCAGTGGGGTCCAAAGCAACACCACACACTGACTTTCTTTTTCCATCCCTCCCTCCATCCATCCATCCTTCCATCCATCCATCCATCCATCCATCCATCCATCCATCCATCCATCCATCCATCTGTTCTGCATAAGTCATACATCCTTGTGAAATCCATGATGTAAAATCAAGATTAATCAAGGATAATTCACAGCCCTTTACCACAACACATTACCCCACTCTATTAACATTTTCCACATAGCATGATCATATTTGCATTGCTTCAGCATGAGTCAAGTTCATTGACAGCTAGTTTCACAGTGAATATCAAGCGCTCTTTGTGGGATATCACTATCTGTTTAGTTTGCTGATGTCAAACGTTTTTTAAATCGTCACAGTCCATGTGTCGCCCACTGCTTGAACAAATAGCGATGCTTTTGTTGTTAGAGTTGCAACATAACAATTTTAGCGCAGAAAGTTTACATGATTCATGTCGCATTACACACTTTGAAGTGCGAAGACCATGATGACTGACAAATGGCCATTAACATATCTGTCATGTCATCCAGCTACCACTTCAGAATAGCAGATTTAGACTCAATGCTTTTTTTTCTTTTTTAAATGTTATGACATTCAAGATATAAACAGTCTTTTATATACAAAAATAAAAATAAAAAACTGCAAAGGTTTTAGTTCGTCCACATAATGCTCTCTGTGACCTGTCAGTAGTTGGAACAGTTGTTCAGGCTTTTGTTGTTTGCGTTCAGGATCCAATAACTCTTAAATGTGTGTTTCATGGCCTGCTTAAAGTCTGAGAATTCTTAAATGAACTCTCTGTGCTAGATATCCCTGACACTGCATCATTTAAACAGGATTGTCACTTTCTCAGACTAATTTTAGGAACCTTTTGCTATCCCTGCATTTATTAAAACGTTATAGCCCTTTCAGTCATACCTGTTTCTTCAAAGGTATATTTCAAATGCCAGATTGCAAATGCACTCCATTGTAGAGAACATCCACTTGCATTTTGAAAAGTGACCTCGACTTGAGCAATATAAACAACTTCAAAGTCACCGGTTATATACTGTATCAGATAGCATGCCCATATTCATGACCAGATTTTCAGCTGAATCAGTGTGATAGATGCATTTCAAAACGGGCTGGATCCGAATTGAATCTCACTCAGATGTTCCTCCGTCTCACAGAGACAATGGTTCCTCTGGTTGCTAGGAAACCTGCCATCAAGCTCCTCAGCTGGTCTCCAACCTTCCTTGAGGTGCCTCTAACGATCAATCACCTCTCTGCGCGAAAATTGGCTTCAAATTATGAAGAAATGTGTATGGCCACTTAATCATTTTCAGCATAATGTTATTCTGCGGACATGGTATGAAATGCCCAAAACCACTTCATCTGTCTGATATTAGAATACGCTTCTGGCGAAGTATTAATTAATGCTTCTCAAATCTCTGGTTGTGTCTTCCACTCATTTCCTTTCGTCTTCTTTTTCCTGCCATCCATCTGTTGCTCATTTCCATTTCTTCTGGTTCAGTTTGGGATAGTATCAAGCCTCTTCTGTGCTGCATGCATCATTTATAATTGTTATTTGTTCTATTAACTGATGTGGTTCGAGTTCATGTATAACACAGTACAGGGAGCCAAGGTTCTAATATGTCATATGCAGGGATAGAGTCACAAGAGAGCTTTCAGAATCAACAACATAATTCAAATCGAACAACTTTTAAATGTTTTTAAATAAAACTAATGTGTTGAAATCCAAGAGAATCACTTTGAACAATACTAACCAATTATTGATACATAAACACAACTCTCTATTCAGCTCGTTTAAACAGATTTTTATACGTAGGTAATTATTCAAACTACAATCCAAAGGGGGGAGCATGTTCAGTTCGAAGGGCACTGGCGTGGGCAGAGCATGTCACAGGTTCAGGGTGTGACACTGGCTCTTCCTGTTTTTTGTCCTGTGCTGTCATTTTCCTGCAGCTTGTGATTGGAGTAATTAGCCTGATCACGAGCTGATCTCCCACACCTGTCACTTGTTCCCTCTACCCTTTATATACCCAGCTGTGTCTATCTCTTGTTGATTCGGTGAGCCTGGCGGATGTACCAGAGGCTTACCATGATTTGAGAGCGGTGTTCAATAAGTCCCGAGCTTCATCTCTTCCTCCGCACCGTCCGTACGACTGTACAATATAATTATTACCTGGCACTTCCCCACCCAAGGGACGCCTTTATTCGCTCTCTGGTCCTGAGAGGGAGGCCATGGAGAAATACATCAGCGATTCTCTATTAGCTGGCATAATACGTCCTTCTTCCTCTCCGGCTGGGGCGGGGTTCTTCTTCGTGGGGAAGAAGGATGGTTCTTTGCGTCCCTGCATAGATTATCGAGGGCTAAATGACATCACGGTAAAGAATAGCCACCCCTTGCCGTTGATGTCCTCAGCGTTCAAACTCTTACACGGAGCAATCATCTTTACGAAGTTGGACCTGCGCAATGCTTATCACCTGGTTCGGATTAGCGTTAAGTTGGCGTTGGAGGAGTGGTGTCACTGGTTAGAGGGCGCGGGGGCTCCATTCTTGGTTTGGACTGACCACAAGAATTTAGAATATATTCGCTCCGCTAAGAGGCTTAATTCTCGGCAAGCACACTGGGTATTATTTTTCGGCCGGTTTATGTTTGAAATCTCCTTTCGAGAAGAACGGTAAGCCCGATGCACTCTCACGGATTTTTGAGGCTGAGGTTAGTCCCACTCCTCCTGCAACCATCGTGGCCCCCAGCCAGGTGGTCACGGCGGTTACTTGCGGGTGGAGTCCAGGGTCCGTGAGGCATTGCGCGACTTCACAACTCCCGCAGGGTGCCCAGAGAGTCTGCTGTTCGTGCCGGAGTCGGTACGGACTAGCGTTCTTCAGTGGGGTCACTCTTCCGGTCTAGCTTGCCACGCGGGAGCGGCTCGAACATGTGCATTAATCAAGCAACGGTTCTGGTGGCCTTCACTGGCGCAGGATGCTCGGAAGTTCGTGTCGGTCTGTCCGGCGTGTGTGGTGGGTAAGGGCTCTAATCGACCCTCAGCAGGTCTACTCCGACTGCTGTCAATTCCTTCGAGACCCTGGTCACACATAGCCATGGACTTTGTCACGTGCCTACCCCCGTCTAGTGGCAATACCGTGGTGGACAGATTTTCGAAGGCTGTTCATTTTATCCCCCTCCCAAAACTACCTTCAGCGAGGGAGACATTGATCATTGTCTTAGACCACGTTTTTAGCATTCATGGCCTCCCGGTGGACGTGGTTTCTGACAGGGGTCCCCAGTTTGTGTCAAGATTTTGGACAGAATTCTGTCGACAACTGAGGGCGACGGCAAGCCTATCTTCTGGTTATCACCCGCAGACGAGGATCACAGGGATCGTCAGCACAGGGACCACTGGAACCCGATCCACCGGCACAGGGATCAACAGCACAGGGACCACCGGAACACGATCCACTGGCACAGGGATCACCGGAACACAATCCACCGGCACAGGCCAGGGAGGGCCAGACCAGGGCAGGACGGGAGGGACAGACATACAGACCAGGGCGGGACGGGAAGGACAGACCAGGGCGGAACGGGAGGGACAGACCAGGGAGGGGTAAACAAGGGAGGAACAGACAAGGGAGGGGTAAACAAGGAAGGAACAAGGAAAACAAATAGTTCAGGAGGCCATGGTGGCCCACAAAGTTAAAATGGCCAGGGCGGCCCGCAGAGTTTAGGCAGCCAGGGCGGCGCGGGCAGAGCAGGGCACCTTGGCGGCGCGGTGAGAGCAGGACGCCTGGGAGGCGCGGTGAGAGCAGGACGCCTGGGAGGCACAGTGAGAGCAGGATGCCTGGGATGCACGGTGAGAGCAGGACGCCTGGGAGGCGCGGTGAGAGCAGGACGCCTGGGAGGCGCGGTGAGAGCAGGACGCCTGGGAGGCGCGGTGAGAGCAGGACGCCTGGGAGGCACAGTGAGAGCAGGATGCCTGGGATGCACGGTGAGAGCAGGACGCCTGGGAGGCGCGGTGAGAGCAGGACGCCTGGGAGGCGCGGTGAGAGCAGGACGCCTGGGAGGCGCGGTGAGAGCAGGACGCCTGGGAGGCACGGTGAGAGCAGGACGCCTGGGAGGGGCGGTGAGAGCAGGACGCCTGGGAGGTGCGGGGGCAGAGCAGGGCGCCGGGTCGGCGGGGCAGAGCAGGGGGCCGGGTCGGCACGTCAGATTAGGATGCCGGTTGGTCAAGGTCAGAGCAGAGTCCGCCAGAACACAATCCACCGGCACAGGGACCATCGGAACTCTATCCAGCGGCACAGGGACCACCAGCACAGGGACCACCGGAACACGATCCACTGGCACAGGGATCACTGACACAGGGACCACCGGAACACGATATACTGGCACAGGGATCACTAGCACAGGGACCACTGGAACACGATCCATAACGCATCACCCGCAGGTTCTTCTCCCACTCCATAGGAGGATAACAGGAAGAAAAAAAGAAAAGGAAACAATTCTGTTATGTCGTGATCACGAGTTTATTTTCTCGTGATCTCAAGATAACAAAAGTTATTTTCTCGTGACAATGACATAATTTTCTCGTGATTACGAGTTTCATTCTGAAATACTGCACTGCACCCAGAGTCCACTGTTGCTGTAGCAACGAATACAACTTTCATGGGCATCTGATCAATGGATAATACATTTCAAAAAATTCAATGGTGCCTTCAGAAGGATGGCAGATTATTCTGTTCTATTCTAAAAAGCGTTTAGTTTCGATTCAGCCCATTTTATTTTCCTCATTCGTTTGAAATAACATTACATAATTTGTTTGTTATTAGTATCCTGTAGGATAGACTGTGACTGATATTATGTACGTTCCTTCTAGCCTTTATTCCATTAAAAAGAGGTGCAGTAGCCTACTCCATATTTCTAAAAACAAACAAACGTTTAATCCAGTTAATATACAATCTTGTACAAAATACAATTGTTTTAATTACACAGTATCACTGAATTAAATTAGGCTGCAATGCATCTTTACATGGGCTATACATCACATTTAGGCCATAAATTGAGTGACACAATGTGGCAAACTAACGGTTATTTAGGCTGTTGATTAAAATACAATTTTAATGCACAAAAAGGTGCAAACAGAATAGTGACATCAAATAAGTTAAAAAGTAAGTTTAGTAACACACCAAACTAATCACATTAGACCATTCAGTTAAATTAATTGCCTAATGCACGCAGTATTGCACAAATTATCGAGATCACGAAAGGTCTTCAACGTGTTCAATCTGGACCAGTACAACAAAGTAATATAAGGTGGATAGGCTATACCGCACCCCATCAGTTAATTGGTTCTATACTGCCACCTCGTGGTGCAGTTTTGTAACTTAGAAAATATGAACTTGTGATCACAACAAAACAACTTTTGTTATGAGATCACAAAAGAATTAACTCGTGATCACAAGAAAACAACTTTTGTTATGAGATCAGAAGATAATTAACTTGTGATCACGTCATAAGACAGAAAAAAATATTATCCATGGCCGTTCAGGGCTTCCGTAATTTTCTTTCTTGAAATATTAATTATAATAATATAATTGACTAAATATACACTAACTTTTATCTTCCAAGTGCATGTCACATGACTTGGGCAATTGCTCAAGCTGCATGGTGGAAGGACAAAGAACAATTTTCCCAATTAAGGCAAGTAAGCAAAATGCTACCTTGGAGTTCCAGTAACATCATCATTTTCATAGCTTGTTACGAAATGTAAAAAAAAATTCTCTCTCACCTCACCTCACCTCACCTCCTGTCCGGTCAGCTGTTTATAGAGCTCCGGAGGCTGTCATCAAGCAACCTAAACTCCGCCATTTTGGCAGGGAATCAGGGGAGCGTTAGAGTGGCTGTAGCACTGGTATCTATATAATCATTTTACTGACTGCCTAAACCTTACTGTTTCAACATGATGGACAGCTGATGTCCACCAGGGTGCCAGAAAGGGTAGGGGAAATCAAAGAGGAAATCATTTTATCCTAGTAATTTGTTGAATTCCATGAATTTCAGAGTTATTCTTCATTCTTAAAGGTCCCGTGGCATGGGTTGTTTTATAATGTTTCCTAGGGTGTACTTATATTGTTAGTATGGTTTTTACATAAAAAAATGTCATAATTTAGAAATAAAAGTTTCTCTGTTTCAAGAGGCGTGTCTGCTGTGAGTCTTCAGTGAAAACACCCACTGTTGCGGAGGGGGCGTGGTTTAGTCAGGCAAGCTGGAGCAGCTGCAGCGCTGCCAGTCAAGACAGAGACAGAGAAACGGAGCTGGGGAAAGATTGCTGCGAAAGTGTTATTGTACCGAGTTTTTGAGAGCGCAATTTTATTTTGTTTTTATCTGAGAGCTCTGAATAAACACGAGTTAACTTTGCAACGTTATTTCTCTCACAAAATGCTTTCACCACAGCTAACAACAAAAACCCGACATCGACATAGTTGTCTGTGTGAAAACTTGAACTTGAATGATTAGCTACACATCAGAACTCACTGATCCCAGACCAGGCATTAATGACTGTTACTCACTGTTTGTGGTAATACTGTTGAATCTGTATGGTAAAGCCTGCGTTTCTGACATCCACTGATAAACTGAATACATTCTCTACTAATTCTCTAGGCGGGTAAAGCAGAGGAAGGGGAGGAAACCTTTCCTGGTATGACGTCATAACAGGAGAATTCAAGATCAGCTTGTCTTGGCTCTGATTTTCTCAAAGGCAGAGAAAGACAGCCAGAACTCGTTTTACACTTACATTTCTAGCGACATGGGGACAACAGTCAGGCTAGGGGAACTCATTTTAATGTTGAAAAACTTCATAAAATAAAAATGTCATGCCATAGGACCTTTAACTAATTTTGCCTTACGTAACTAATGATAAAAATAAGTTCCCATTAAATACGATACTTAATCATGAATAGCATGTACTTTTATATATAAATAACATCAAGAAAGGCTATTTAAAACTAGCCTAGAAAAAATCTAGACGCACCCTAGCGGCAGCAAATCTAATCTGCCGCGAGGGTCATCTAGCAACTCTCAATACACTTCTGAGCTGTAAAAACCTAACTCTGGTCAGGCCAATCACATCGTGTATAGAGGTGGGCGGGCTTAACATAATGACGGCCGAGTTGTGCTTGTGTGCTTCTAGTAAACACAGAAACTGGCAAATGGCGGTCTTTCGAATCAGCTTTGACCACGACTCTGGAAGACTTGGAGTTAAGCTTTTCTCTGAGAAAAGAACAAAGAACGGCACTAAAATCATTCTTAAAAAGGGAAGATGTGTTAAGAGTTTTGCTGACCAGGTATGGCGAATGTTTAATCTTTAATCTAGCTCTGCTTCACGTTGCTGTGTGCAGAGGGAGTTTGAAAGACAACCATTTATCCCGCTCCTCGGATTGAGCCCTGTCAATGGTGAGTTTCCAGACCAAACATTTTGATGTGGGTCTGGCTTGTCAGGATCAATAAATAAATACTGAAACAAAAAAAACTTGATCAAGTTCAGTTACTCCTGATCGGAGGCCTCCGTAAATATTTAGTTTATACTCAGATTTTGGCAACTAAGTTTAATGGTGCAACAAAAAAATATTTAGAACTGCATAAGTTAGTGCCCATTTATGTCAAAACTAGGCTAGTTGTAACTTAGTGCAACAGGTGTCCTGACAGGAAAGCTATCCATTCCTTTAAACGGGAAAAGCACCCGGAGAGGCATTAGGGATATGTTATGTTTAATCTATTAAGTTTTGCTGTGTACAAGTCTGTGTCTTTTGAATTAAAGTGCGCAGTGATATCCGTTGCCTCGAAACTTATGCTAGCGCTGACTGTTCCTGCCTGCCAAAATGGCGTCGTAAACAGAATGGGTCTCGTGACCTCCAGACTTCTATACTACACTCAAGTGCCATTTATAAAGCACAAGAGACACATTATGTTATATTACACACATGCAAACATTATTGCATGGCGGCGGCCATCTTGGCTAAGGATGTTGGCTCTGGTGTGTGGCAGCGCCCTTAATTCTTCCCCTCCTCTTTTGAGCCGATGCAGAAATCGATTCTAGAGCAGCTGTGGAGATTTGTTGCAAGCTCAGGGTGAGTTGGAGCGCTCAAGCGCCCTCGAGATGGAAAAGATGAGGGTTGTTATGTTCTTATTTCCTCAACAACGAAATCCGAACCATTAAGCCAGAGGATGAAGTTAATGGACTCGACCAAGGACAAATAATGCTCAGGAGATAGAAAACGAATAACTTCCTCATTCAGTCCCATATGAAAACAAGCGTTGAATGTAGTATCACTCCAACTTACCAGATGGGAAAAGTCTGCAAACTCCTCCACATACTGCTCTGGAGGACGACCACATTGTCGGAGGGAGAGGAGACGTTCTTCAACCCAGTTTCTCTTGTTAGGTCCAGTCATCTGTATGGTGTGGTGTACTCAGGAACAGACTGAAGACTCAGGAGATGAAATCCAAACCTTAACTTTAATTGTAACACTCAAGAACAGGCAGACAGGCAAGGAAACACACAAACATAACAGTACCTGGACAAAGACTGAAGGTGAGGGTGCAACTTAGGCTACATCTATTAATCCGGATAGATTTGAAAACTTGATTTGAGTTGTTTCAAAACGCTCTCCGTCTACACTTACATTTTCAAAAGTTTCTCATTCACACTAAAACATCAGCAAACGCCAAATTCAACTTACTGCACATGCGTAAAAGCTCACTGAGCTGATACAGACATCATAAAGTTATCACACAATTTTTCTGGCAGGATAATTTTATGTACACAAAATACTATACTCAACGCCTTAATGCTCTGTCATGATGCTTTAAGCTTGACTTCGACTAGTCGCTGGCCTATAGATGGCACAACAGGATAAACAATTTCCTGACACGCAGGCTCTGTTTTGAACAATTAAAAATGACAAATAAATGCATACTCCGAGAGCTCTCCACAAGACATGTTTGATTACCATCTGGATGCTCAAAATTGATCGGGAAAATGCACGCTTGTAACACGATTGTAAGCGTGCTAAACTGCATGCTGCATTGCAACACACACACATAGCCTGATCACGCGGAGATCGCGCGCGCCTCACACAAAACCATTCAGTAGCACAGAAATGTATTGTCAACACAGTTCCTGGATTTATCAATAAAATAGCTTAGAAACTGAAGAGTTCTAGCATATATTTCTTGAAAACTAAAACTTAGTTTTCAAGAAAACTTAGCCTAGTATAGAGACGCTGCCAGGAAGAATTAATTCACACACAATCACTTACTATAATGCATTCATATATCGTTATTGTGCTACTTTATCTTATTCAGAACGAGCAGAAATCTGTGAGAAATATAACGACCATAAGACAAAAGAACTGATACAAAAGTTGTTATATAGGACCAATAACCTTATGAGCAGTGCTGTCATATTCCATCGCTGTCCTGTGCACAATAAGACCCGTGTACTGTTCGCGTCTCAGCTGGTTCAGGTTTATTTGTTCATTAATGAAGTCATCATTAATGACCGACTCGACTTTCATCACATAAATGTCGACTTTAAAAAAATGAAAGTCGTTCAACCCCTAGTGTGGACATATGGCCTTAATAGAGAACACAATAAGGTAATCAACTACACACAGCTGAACTAAACTAGCTAACAATGGTTACCATAGAAACAAAAGTGTGGTGGGAAACTGAACAAAGCAGCACAGGAACGAATCAAAAGGCAAAATGAAAGTCCAAACACAAACAAAACCGTGACAATGTTATGTTATGTTATGTTATGTTATGTTATGTTATGTTATGTTATGTTATGTTATGTTATGTTATGTTATATATAAATGCAAAGGAATGTAAATGAAAGCTCTGCATAAAAAATGTATGAGACAAAAGATACACTGAATGAACAACATGTGTGAAAGCATTTTTTGCAGTTAAAGGAGCCAAAATGCACATCAGTGACACATTTATGACCGGTAAAAGTCTGTGTGTGTGTGTGTGTGTGTTTGTGTGTGTGTGTGTGTGTGTGTGTGTGTGTGGCTATAGCCTAAGGTTAAAATAGGGCTGAATTTAAATCTTAATAAAATTCTAGTGAATAATATTACTGAAAAGTTCAATTATAAACTTTGGTATGTTAGTCATTGGCATTAAATCAGCAGTGATATCAGTATGGCAAGTTTTATACGGATGCAGCAACTTGAAATTGTTGCCAAAATTACTCTACATGCTTGCTCATAAAGTAAAAAAAAAAAAAAATAAATAAAATAAAAAGGGACCAGAAGGCAAGAGAGTTGTTCTTTCTTACCACAGCATTTTCAGACTTAAGGGTAGTCAGTGGTTGGTGGTCAGCAGAAGGTTTGCCTTTGATGAGAACATGATGACCATGCCAGAGCCTGTCCATGGCGGCACAGCTGCTCTCATAAAATGTTTTGATAGCCTTAATAAGCAGGCAGCACTATGTGCTGCGTTTTACGGTGATTAAATCCTATCAGTCCACGTGATGTAAATGGTCTCTTCTGTCTTTACCTTCCACAATGATAACAGCCCAACACACAGGCACATTAGGGTCATTCTTCAGTTAAGGGCATGTTTGACTTGAAATCATATATGTTAACACATTTATAAAATGGCTGTTGAAACAATGTAAATACCATTCCACTGACTTATTGGGTTTCTAAAATAAAATTCTCAAATTTGGTCATTCAAAATTTGGTATAGTTACCGGATGATTATTGTAAACATTGTCAAATGAATTACATTTCTTATCTCTCTTCTTATTTCCATGTTAACTCAATTTAAACTTATTTTTTTTAATGCAGTTGTGCTCCCAGACATTTGGCACAATGATAATTACAGTATATTGGAGACAGTTGTGACAGTTTGCAATAAAACAATAACAAATACAACATACATTAAATATATTTCCCTTTCGAGAGAACTCGAGCTGAGTTTAGAATTGACGCTGTTGGAATGCCTCAGCATGATTGATTCTTGAAGCATGTGTGAAATCAGTCCAATGGCGTGACAGAATGTCATAGGTGAATGACATCATGACCAGGAAGCTATAAAGCGCACCCAGACCAAACAATGGGTGAATTCCAAACAGCGTGCTTGCACCCTTGAAGGACACTTCTGGAAGGGGACGCTATTTGTAAGGGCACTTCAAATGAAATTGAACAACTAAATCCATTTACCAAGGGCACTTCCACAAGTCCGTTTGAGAAAGGAACATGTGAGGGTCATTTCAAGGAAGTAATCTAATACTGTAGTTTATAGTCATGTGACCCAGGGTGACAAATCCACATGATTTATTTTAAATTTAGAAATGGCGGGAGAGTTGGAGTTATAAATAATTAAAATTGTTTTGTTGTGATACAGTATATAGACACATTTTCGTCATACATTTCATATTTTGTTTCAAAAAGTTTTATAACTTTTTTAAGTTATAAAAGAAAGGCCCAGAAAACGATCGTGTTCGCATCTTGGCATCATCGACTGACGAAACACCGCCTCTACAGAATAAGCACGTGTAGTTCAGTAGCCTCGTCCACCGACTCGTGAAGCTGTTCAGATTGCGCTAGCCAGCAGCAATAAACATGCCGAAGAATAAAGCAAGATATTGCGCTATTCCTGGTTGTGGAAGAACACAGTTGCTGCATAAGCTTCCTTCGGATCATAATATTAGGAATGTGTGCATGGTTGAACTTTTTTTTCAGCTCACGTGGGGAAGACATGTACGTTCACTTAATTTCACTGCGGTTAAAGCTCAACGCTGTTTCTTCTATATTGGATCCGACAGGAGGAATGGTGCAAGACACTTATGTGAGTAAAACGTGTTTTTTATATGTAATAGTATTGCATACGAGTTATAGATCGTTTTGCTTTTGTGTACTTGTCTAACAGAACATACCTTAGCTTTAGCACGCTGGACTTAGACATGTATGGGCCAGGGCTCGCAAAGCTCAGCGTCCTGATTCAAAGGCAGATGAATCTCGTAATATTTAGTTTCTTGTTCTGCTATTCTCTCTCTTGACTTGACATTTGAAGGGTGCGTGCGGACGTGCGTGTGTGCGTGCAGTTCGCACTTATATCAAACGATCGTGCAGGCTATGTAATACAAAAATAATAATCCAATCAGTCGGGGGTGGATGAGAAATAAATCATTGTGTTTGTTTGATAAAGACATACTTGTATCATTCCGGTTGCCCGCCGCTTTCAAAACAACCTCTCCCTCATGTGAACTGAACTGACAGAGGCATAGATATGACAGGAGCTGAAGCTCATTAAATATGCAAATCTTATCCAATCCTAGAAGTGGGCGTTTACTTCCAAGTCTCCAGTGCAGCATACCCATCAAAACCCATAGTTTTGAAGAGAGCCTCAAAACCAGTGTAGAAAATAGCCTATTACTTATAGTTATGATGTTTTTGAATGTATAAACCACACAAACGTCATTAGCTGACCTCAGACAACAGTATAAAATAATTAAAAAGCCAGTTCATGACACATTTAATGCTGTAGGTTTAATGCTTAACTTTAACTTCAAGAGCAAATCGGCAACCCACATACACATACAAAGCATATTTTTAAAACTTAATTATAAATGCACATTTATTTGTATATAATTAATAGCAATAGTAAGATATTCCTGTTGTTGTCACCTAGGTTTGTTGTGGTAACATTACGTTTATTAGAAAATTAAGTTTTTTTTATTGCTCCAAGTGCATTCCAAATGGCTTCATTATGGCACACAAGTGCCCTGCTCCCTCCAAAGACCCCACTTCAAGTGCTATGCCCTTCAGAGTGAGTAGGCATGGGGATGCTCACTTCCAATTGGAATTTGCTCAATGAGTACTTCTTCTCAATCTCCCTAGCTCCCGATCTCGTGAATCAGTATATTGTGTTCATGAACTCAAGCACTGTTAAAGACAGTAAAGTACGCTGGCGATATTTCTGGTGACATGACAACATCCTCATAACTACTGGTATTTATGAACATCAGCAGAGCTGATAGCTTTCTAACATTACTTGTACATTATGATAAAGACTTACATAAATGCAACATTTGCATTTGTGATGATAAGTGTCAGCTAGATTATGTTCATCACCTATCTAGCCATGTATTTTTATGCTGAAATGTAATAAATAACGGTTTATATTTTAAAAACATCTATAACATGTCATTATGTGCAGTTATGTGCAGGTTAAGTTCCACACTTTGAAACTTCCGTTAAAGTAACCTAATGAGCATTGATGCTTCATTGTTTTTACGGTGGGACTTTTTACGGAGCAAATGTTTCATTGCCTTGAAAGGATTCTGCAATTGAGACAGATTGCCCTTTAACTACTGAAGTAGGGAGGGAATTTAGACGCACCCAAAGTAAGCTTCTGTGCCTTCAGCAAGCGTTCTGTGTGAAGACAGTAGTATAATGGTGAGCAAACAGCTATTTGAAAATTGCATGTCCCTCTCTGCCCTCAATACATTAGGAATGGGGATACACACAATTTATGCATTTCTTTTTTCTTTTTTTCTTTTTTTGTGAGTGGAGCATGAAGCATATATTTTTATAATGAACTGAAGAGACAGGAGATTCCCTTTCTCTCTTGGTCATATGGTTGTGTGCAAATTAATTATGTTTGTTTGCAAGCTATCATTTTATGATTTTTTTGTATATTGATACTATTCTAATATGAATATTCAGCCTGTCCTTCAGATAGCATATCCTGTCTGGTTGTTTCTTGGCAGCAATTAATCTGGAAGAATTAAATGTAATATTTGTCTGGCTTTGAGATGTTAGATGTCTATATAAAAATATTATATCCAGCCTTTCATCCAGACAGAGTTTTCTTGTCTAGTTTATCTTTGGCTGCATTTAAATTAAATTAAAGGATAAATACTCAACTGATTTTGAGAATTTAGAAGTCTGTATGTAATACTATATTCAGCCTTTGATTCAGACCATTTTTACTTGTCTGGTTGATCTTTGGCTGCATTTCATTCTGAGTAATTAAAAAGTGAAACAGCCATCTGGCTTTGAAAAGTATAGATGTCTATTTAAGAGCTGAATGTTGTTACTTGTGAGACTGGGAATCGAGGTAGCACTTGCAGCTGGTAGTCCTTCCAGGGGCAGACGGATCTGAGTGTCAGACTTAGCCAGTAAGAATTGCGTGTTTAACCCACACCCCTCTGTCCTCAAGAGGCCCGCTAGTGACTGATGCTAGATGCTGTGGTCTTATGTCTGTCTCCCACACCATACACCCCTGGAATTCGGAAAAGGGTCAGACATTTGAGGGTAGACCCCTCTGGGGGAGAAATGGATAAAACCTCATCATACGGCATTCTCAAGAAGCTGTTCTGCCAAGCCTGCCAGTGTCTGCTTAGAAACGTTGCGGTACTGGGAGACTCATCCCCTTCATTTCAAAGAATTCAGTTTGGTTGTTCCCTTCTGGTCGAAATAAAACAAACTGAAAGTAACGCGGGCAGCCCCTCACGGACGACTGCCCGCACACACATAATAAAACATAAACAAAACACAACTCAAAGTCCAGGCCTAGTCCCCTCTCGTCCTTTATTGGTTGGCTCATTGATTCCTTTATTGACTGGCTCATCCTTATATGCCTCCAAGCTCCTTCATGAGCGGACTGGAGACCGGTGTGGCTCACAGGTGACACTTATTTCTTATTCTGACACTTATTCGCTCGCTCCTCCCATGTCTCTTGCTCGGGCACTTCACCACAGTTGTTATTGAAGTGAAACCCTGTAACCTGAGAGACCCACCACCTACCATAGGTTTGTGGTTAAAACCGTATAACCGACTCGAGCTGAGAAGTGGTTTTAAAGTGGCTAAAATGGGCTATCACCTTCAAATTTAGTGACTACCTCTATAGTGCATAATTTACTATCATAAGCTGATAGCAATACCTGGACGTATATTCTAACTTCAGCAAAGCTTGATGCCACAAGTTACAGCTGTCTGTGCAGACTGTCAACTTACAACTTTAAGCTACAGTACAGAGCAGGTAGCCAAAAATCATCTTTGTACCAGAAATCATCTTTTTGGGACTATTTCGGCTACATAAAGGAGGATGTTGAACAAAAAGAGGTACTTTGCATGGAGTGTCTTGTGGCCACAAAACAAGAAAACACCACCATTTGTCTGATCACTTAAAACGGCACCACAAAGATCTTTACGACGAATACAAAGCAGGGCTCGACATTAACGCTTGTCCGGGACATGTGGATGTTTTGAAGGGACAAGTGAAAGAGAATTTTACTTGCCTGACGGACAAGAGCCTGATTAAAACAAAAAATAACTAGCGAATCAATATGCAAGAATGTTTGTGCATTAATTTGGTGTAAGTGGCGATCGATAGTGGATAGTATATAATGAACTGACGATAATAAGGGTCGATCTGTTGACGCTCGTGCAGCCTCTCGAGGAAAAATTACAACACTTGAGCGTTTTCCTGAATACCATCACAACTGTAAATGACACTGATTTCATATGACAGTTCCATAAACAACTAATATTAACATTCACTTAAAGTCACTTACATTTTAGATGCAATATTTAGTGTTTTTGTTCTATTTCAGCAGTGAAAATCGTTCACAGCAGACCCGTAACACTTTTCACTCATAGCAGCAAGCATGAACGATTCAGCATTTGAATGAATCGTTTGAATGAACGACTCAGTGACTCACTCCTTAAGACGGTCACCTGCTGCCACCTACTGGAGGTTTAGTTTCATGTTTGCACATACTTTCCAACATTTCTTTTTGTCACTTGTAATGAAGCTTGCTTATTACTGAAATTATTAATATCATGGAATGGTAATTATTGACTTTAGCCTGGATTGATGGCTCTCAATATCACAATATATATTGTTGGGGAAAATATCGCAATGTAATTTTTTCCCAATATCATGCAGCCCTAGTTGGCACTGTCCACCAGTTTGAGGGATATGGTGTTACGGAGCCTCCATGATGGCATGGGTCATGTAGGCATTGACAGGATCCTCTTATCTCATCAGGTCAAGGTTCTTTTGCACCTAGATTTATTGCTACCCGCTGGCTTTTTGCAGCCAAGCAACTCCAAAGAACGACCAAAGCAGAAAGAAGTTTGAGGGCCTAGAACCAGAGCTTCTCCTTATGATGAGGGGATACAGGAGTCAGGGTTTGTTTCTGAATTCTCAGAGTCTGAGGATGAGCAAATTCCCTGTTACGTACCTGGAACCTACAAGGGAATACTTACCTGAATGGACATCTATGGAGGGAGAATTGGATGAGCCTGGAGGAGTGGAAACGTGTGGATGAGCATGAATCCGGTTTTACTGAACCAGATGTCTCAGTGGAGCATAAAGCTGAAGAAGAACAATCCTGTTGTTGTCCCAATCAAGTCCCTGAGTGAATACTCTAGTCAAATTGTTGAGACGTGCCAATCAATTCTCTGCCAATCAAAGTCAGAAAGTAAAGAAAGAAACTTGACCTCAAATGAAATGAGTCATAAAATGAAAAAAAAGAACAGTGAACCTGAAGACAATGTTGCTCCCCAGGGTTGAAATGCTATTTCATGCATACTGAGCTTTTTTCACTGCTAAAGACTTGGATTCCCATCCTAAACATGGACAAAGTTTCCAAAATGTATTTCTGTGACCAAAATATTCCTTGTTTCTCACAAGTTTCGGAAAGTTTTTTTGAGTATGGGTCTGTGTGACGTCAAATGGGGCAGAATTTCTTTGTATGTGCCGTAGGGGCAAATGCACGCCCATAAACATGCTTTGCTCAGAAAGGCTGGCTGCACTGCATTCACAGGACTTACCACCAAATAAACAATGTCAACAAGAAGTGTTTTTGATGGAGCGGTCCCAACGATAAAGGTTCACGGCTGTGCTTTGGAAGCAGGCGATGAGTAAAACTGCTTCAAATGTATATGTTGTAGGCTATCGTCACGTACACATCAGTAAACAACATGATCGTGTATAGTTAATTTATCAATGGAGAATGCAATGTATTGTGTGTGTTTAAATACATTTAAACTATATGTGTTGAACTAAATTAATTATTTCATATTAAACCTAGACGCCGTTCACACAGTGCTCTTCTTCATTCAAATGCCCAACTAATTCATTGTTGTTCTATATAAACACTAGTTTGACGTTCAAAACCATTCTGCTTGCTACTGCTAAGGTTTAGTCGCATACAATAGCCCATAAACCAAGTCATGTCCTCATAAACCATGAGTAAACACACACAAATGTTGACAAGCCACTAAGCATACAGTACATACATAGAGATGTCCTGCTGTTGCTGCCTCCGGACCTGATTCTGGATCATATATGTATAGTTGAATCTGATTTATAGCCATGGTTTATTTAGGATAACGTTTTATTTTCCACCTTTAAGGATGCCACAGGTTAAACGCTTTTAAAGCATTAGCTGTGAGCTCAGCATTCTTTAGCTCCACCCACATGATAGGCCTCCGTCCGCTCTTTTTTTCCGGAAAGACTCGGTACAGCGTATTTTATAAATATACCTTTCTTTTATAAATATAATAAAACTAAAGAGTTTTCGGAGTTATGAAGGATGCAATACTACTCTATGGGTAATCAAGATCGACTGAAACCGAGTGTGTCACCCCCAAGAAACAACAGATAAATGTCACAAACTTCCGTTGCGTCATTGCTAGCGCTGCATAGAGGTGAGCAGCCTCATCACGAAGAGAAGTGAAATGGCCGTTGTAGCAGTGATGCATGTCATTTGCAGTTAAATGATGATAAGTGATTAAAAGTAAGAGATGATATACTAGATTAATCACTGGGATTCATATTTGAATTGATTGCCAGATCCTCCTGTGGGCTCAGGGAAGCTCTACATCCCTGGACACCAAAACCAGAGTGCAGACATTCTGTTGATGCAGGGGCTGAGGCCTGGGGAGCTCATATGGAGGGAATTTAGCCAGGTGAAATTATATCTATTCGAATCTCAGAAAAGGACACATGGTGCACTGTGGTTCTCCCACTTGTATCCAGCCCTTTTGGGTTTTATCCCATGGTGCAGACATGGCCAGGGTTATGTCTGTACACATTTCCCCTGCTTGTTCTACTCCTGGGAGTTCTGGAGAAAGTCTGTTAGGATGTGACCCGTCTGTTGATGGTAGCCCCTTTCTGGCCAGCCCGAATGTGGTTCTCAGACCTTTTGTCTCAGGCAGGAGGCTTAATCCTTCACACCCACCCAGAGATATGGTACTTGTGAGTTTGGCCTCTGAGGGGGGCCAACTCAAAACTCAGTGTTCTCAACTAAGGTTGTTGAGACTAGCCTTCACTTCAGAGCTCACTGCACAAGGAAAGAGGTGGAAATCCAGTTGGTACAGTGCTGTAATTCCTGCAGGATAATCTCACCGCAGGGTTAACCCCCTCCACTCTAAAAATTTGCATGATCGCTTTCACTGCTTACCACATATCTTTACGAGGTGTCTTTGGGGAGAAACCCTTTTCTACCTTGTTTCCTCCTTGGTGCATCGGATCAGGAGGAGTATGGTGGCTATTATAAAGCCTTATAATAACAGGTAATACAAGATGTGTGTATAATACAAGATGTGTGTGATGCATGTGTGTGATGGGCTGGTCCTCTCTGCACACATTTGTCAGGTTTTACAACTTAGATTTGGGCTTCACCCCTGGGTGTCAGGTGCTTCTGTCTTAGTTTTGTCAGTAAGTCGGCATTGGCATGTTCCCACAGCATCTATTCTCTACACAGCATGATTTCTCTTGAAATGGAATGTCCCAGTTACGACTGCAACCTTGGTTCCCTGAAAAGGGAACAAGATGAGGGGAAGGTAAAAAGTCTGTGTGGGGGACAGGCCCAAATTTCTCAGAATTTTAATTCTTAAAAAATTAAGGGATAATAATGAAATTTCTGTCATTAATGACATCATATTTATGGCAATCTATGACTGTATTTGGACTGGATATAGGTACGTTTTAGAATTTATAGTAATATCTTAATTAAAACAATCATTATGTTAATTCATTCCTCCTCTTAAAGGGTTAGTTCACCCAAAAATGAAATTTATGTCATGTGTAACCTCACATAAAGATTCAAACGGTCATGAATCAGCGGATCGCCAATGTCACGTGATTTCAACAGTTTGGCAGTTTGACATGTGGTCCGAATCATGAATCAATCCACTGATTTATGACCATTTGAATCTTTATTTGAGGTTTGAAAACAAACGCAGAAGAGAAGACAATGCTGAATAAAGTCATAGTTTTTGTTATTTTTGGACCAAAATGTATTTCCGATGCTTCACAAGATTCTAATTAACTAACTGATGTCACATATGGATGTAATGAAGTACAATTGTGATAAGGAAGGAAGAAGGCAGGGTCAGCTTGTTGGAGACTTTGGTTACTTTTATTATACTCTTTTTGTCACAGAACGTAAGTCCCGCCCACTGGCGTTCAAAATAAACTTAAAGGTTTCTCAATGCTCAGTCCAACAGCTCTCCAGAGCTGGGTCAGTCTCTGGGTGTGTGTGGTTCCCAAGCCTCCAGACAGTCTCTTTCCCAGAACACCTCTTCCTGGTGGTTTATATGGTCTCTCTACACCCATTACCTGAACAAGACACAGGTGTTCATTATTTGCACTTGACCCACTTACTGCGCACCTGTCTCCCGACTCTCTCTCCCGTCACAGACCTCGCTTTTGTGGATCAAGGTTTGGTTACATCCTGAATCCACCAAAGCCGGATAGGTACCCCCCTTAATACTCACCGGTATCTGGTACCAGCTAGCCTGAACGGGGGCAGCCTGTGGGACATCCGGGACCCGGATCATTGTCCCCACCTCCATCATCGTACACCTGTCAGTAAAATGGTCCGGGTCCCCGCAACGCCAACAGGCCGGCCCAGACCTACCTGCCACCCCAGTGGTGGTAAGTGGGACCAGCGATAGGTGTGGAGAGAGCGGGGAAGAGGTAGCAGCGTCATTCCCGCCGGAGCTCACCCCCGCCCCACCCCCCCCTGGGCGGAGCTCGCGAAGCCCCAGAAAACTCCAGACTGAATCCACCCCTTCCTCGGGTTGGAATCCTGGGCGGGCCTGGAGGACAAGATTTGGGGAGAGGGACAGGTTTATGGGAGAAAGAGGGGAGAGGGGAAGAAAAAGAAGAGGAGAGAGAGATGGTAAGGGTCCGCCGACCCCCGGGCACGCCACCATGTGGTCCTCCGCCAGTTCGATGGCTGAGTCCAACGACATCGGGCGGTGGCACTGGACCAACTCGGCCATTCTCCGTGGGAGCCGAGTGATGAACTGTTCCAGTGTCACTAGGTCGATGATTTTCTCTACATCGTTTCCCTCAGCCACCAGCCATTTGCGGCAGGAGTCCCGGAGCTGCTGGGCCATCACGAAGGGCCGGCTGCTTTCACCCAACTCTAG
Source organism: Pseudorasbora parva (assembly GCF_024679245.1). Taxonomy (NCBI): domain Eukaryota; kingdom Metazoa; phylum Chordata; class Actinopteri; order Cypriniformes; family Gobionidae; genus Pseudorasbora; species Pseudorasbora parva. Next base: position 23,870,090 of record NC_090175.1, read on the forward strand.
AGACCGAAATCGCTGGTGGTGTTGCTCTGGGTTTCGGCCGACCCTCTGCAGGATGGCCTTCTTGAGATCAGTGAAGACCAAGAGGTTCTGGACAGGCAGTTGTTGGGCTGCAGTCTGAGATTCCCTCGACAGCAAAGGGATCAGCCGCACTCACCATTGATCCCGGGCCCATCCTGCCGCCGTGGCCGTCTTCTCAAAAAGGTCTATGAAGACCTCCGGGTCATCCTGCGGCCCCATCTTGTTCAGCGGCAGGTGGGTGGTCGAACTCGGGATCGCTGGGGCTTCTGCCCGAACCTCCCGGTCCATCCAGCTCCGGAACCTCTTGGGGTCCTTCTGTTGGGCCTGCACGATTGCCTGGAAGCGGCGCTTTTGGTCGCTCCTCAGGGCCTGGTGTTGTTCCTGATGTAGGACCGCGAGGGATGAGATAACCTCTGCAAACGGCGATGAAGTTGATGGTGATTGCATGGCGGCGACTGCTTCTTCCTTCCCGGGTTCCGGCACCACTGTAATGAAGTTCAATCGTGATAAGGAAGGAAGAAGGCAGGGTCGGCTTGCTGAAAACTTGGGTTGCTTTTATTATACTCTTTTTGTCACAGAACATAAGTCCTGCCCACAGGCGTTCAAAATAAACTTAAAGGTTTCTCAATGCTCAGTCCAATAGTTCTCCAGAGCTGGGTCAGTCTCCGGGTGTGTGTGTGTGGTTCCCAAGCCTCCAGACAGTCTCTCTCCCAGAACACCTCTTCCTGGTGGTTTATATGGTCTCTCCACGCCCATTACTGGAACAAGACACAGGTGTTCATTATTTGCACTTGACCCACTTACTGTCATCTGTCTCCTGACTCTCTCTCCCGTCACAGAACCCCCCCCCCCCCCCCCCCCCCCCCCCCATTTCCCTTTTTTTATTTGTATTCCCTTTCTGGACACGGACAGTATAGTGTGCATACGCTTGGATACACTCTCGGATTAAATATAAAATATGTTAAACTGTGTTCCGAAGATGAATGGAGGTCTTACGGGTGTGGAACATTAGGGTGAGTCATTAATGACATACATTTCAATTTTGGGTGAACTAACCCTTTAAGAGAAGGAATGAATGAACAAAATGATTGTTTTAAGATATTACTATAAATTCTGAAACGTACATATATACAGTCCAAATATACAGTCATATATTGCCATTAATATATGAATACATATATTAAAATGTATACATGACCAAAACCGAACTCCATGCAAGTGTAACTTCATTAATAAATGTGTTTCTAATCCTTCTATGATCAGCACTTTTGAAGGAGCTTGATCATTCTGAACAAATTCCTTCTGTCTCCTTTCACGGTGACTGGACAAATATCAGCTCTGTAGCTGTTGACCGGACTCCAGTGAGTGGCCTGTGTGTATCCCCGGCTCTGGCTGTCATAGTGAGTGATCGTTACTGAACTGCCCTAATTGTTTAATTAGGTTGGGGCGGATGAGATGTGACAGCTGCAGGGTGATTCATGTTTACGAGTTTCCCGCTGCCATGATGGCCTGTCGGTGGGTGCAAGGAGTGATGAGGCCTTTGGCAGGCGAGCTGGCATCTGTCGTCCATGTCATGGGTAATTGAAGAGAGGCCTTCCAATCACTGCCGGCTCCACGGTACCGCTACACCTTAATATTTGTCTCTTTTTCTTTATCCATCTCTCACTCTCTCTCAGACACGCTACTTTAATCACATCTGACTGTCAGGCGCACATGCTTTTACCTAGTCTTTATCTCATTTATTTTGCTGCTTAAACACAGTCTTGCTAAAGTTGTCACTCAATCACCTTTGGTTTCATTATTTTCAGTGTCCACCAGTGCTTATGATGACTGTTTTATTTTCTTTTTCACTAGCAAATATCTTGTTAGATGGAAAAGTGGTATGGTGTGGCACCACACTCACTTTCTCTGAACTTCTCTCTCAGGTTCAAACATATTCCTTGTCACACGTAATGTAAAAAATAATATTAAGCTTATATTAATATTAATCTTATATTAATATTGAACTTAAATTCTGATGATACAAAGTTTCCTCTCCACATTATTTTCTCTTATTGGAATCTCAAAAAGGAATGCTCTGTGTTCCATTTCCATTTGGTGATTACACAGTTTCCGGAACTGCATTTACTTCATTTATTTCAATATTGCAGTATATTATTTTATTACTATTATTATTTATTTATAAACATTTATACAAATGTATTACTTATTTAGTCACATCAAAGTCTGTTGAAATTTTGTTATGTATTTTGTATGCCATGTATACAGTGGATCCGGAAAGTATTCACAGCGCTTCACTTTTTCCACATTTTGTTATGTTACAGCCTTGTTCCAAAATGGATTAAATTCATTTTCTTCTTAATTCTACAAACAATATCCCATACTGATGTGGAAGAAGTTTGTTTGAAATCTGTGCAAATATATTAAAAATAAAAAATGAAGAATATCACTTGTACATAAGTGTTCACAGGCTTTGCACAATACTTTGTTGAAGCACCTTTGGCACCAATTACAGCCTCAAGTCTTTTTGAGTTGATGCTACAAGCTTGGCACATCTATTTTTGGGCAGTTTCTCCTATTCTTCTTTGGGAGATCTCTCAAGCTCCATCAGGCTGGATGCGGAGCGTTGGTGCACAGCCATTTTCAGATCTTTCCAGAGATGTTCAATCGGGTTCAGGTCTGGGCTCTTACTGGGCCACTGAAATATATTCACACACTTGTCCCGTAGCCAGTCTTTTGTTAACTTTGCTGTGCTCTTAGGGTTGTTGTCCTGTTGAAAGAGGAAACTTCACTCCAGTTTGATCAAGGTTCAGAGAGCTCTGGAGCAGGTTTTCATCAAGGATGTCACTGTACATTGCTGCATTCATCTTTCCTTCAATCCGGACTAGTCTCCCAATTCCTGCCACTGAAAAACATCCCCACACCATGATGCTGCCACCACCATGCTTCACTGTAGGATGGTATTGTCCAGGTGATGAGCAGTACCTGGCATCCTCCTGACATGATGTTTGCTATTAGGCCAAAGAGTTTCATCAGATCAGATCATTTTGTCTCACGTGGTCTGAGAGTCCTTCAGGTGCTTTTTGGCAAACTCCAGGTGGCCTTTTGATGAGGAGTGGCTTCCATCTGGCCATACAGGCCAAATTGGTGGAGAGCCGCAGAGATGGTTGTTCTTCTGGAAGGTTCTCCTTTCTCTACAGAGAAACACTGGAGCTCTGTCAGAGTGACCATTGGGTTCTTGGTCACCTCCCTGACTAAGGTCCTTCTACCCTGATCGCTCAGTTTGGTTGGATGGCCTGCATTAGGAAGGGTCCTGGTGGTTCCAAACTTCTTCCATTTATGGATGATGGAGGCCACTTTGCTCATTGAGACCTTTAATGCTTCAGATATTTTTCTGTACCCTTCCCCAGATCTGTGCCTCTATATAATCCTGTCTCTGAGGTCTACAGACAATTTATTTAACTTCATGGCTTGGTTTGTACTCTGACATGCACTGTTAACTGTGTTAGCTAATATAGACAGGTGTGTGCCTTTCCTAATCATGTCCAGATGAAATTTACCACAGGTGGACTCAGGTCAAGATGTAGAAACATCTCAAGGATGATCAGTGGAAACAGGATGCACCTTAGCTCAATTTTGAGTGTCATGGCAAAGACTGTGAATATTTACAGTAATATATGTACATGTGCTATTTTTTAAACATGTTTTAAATGTTTTTATTAATTTGTAAAGATTTAAAACAAACTTCTTTCACCATGTCATTATGAAGTATTGTTTGTAGAATTGAGGAAAAATAAATACATGTAATCAATTTTGGAATAAGGCTGTAACATAGCAAAATGTGGAAAAGGTAAAGCGCTGTTATATACATATATTTTTTTAAAAAGGTTTTGTTTTTTTTGTTTTTTGTCCTTCCAAACAATATTAATACATAACAGTATTATATATATACTATTTTATTTGTCACCAGCTTATATATTATCAGGTTTAATTACATTCATCACTAGTATATTTGATGGGCATGTTAATTTAGAAAATGTTGTTATTTGCATACTATTTACTCTGATATTTCATATTTACTTGTATATTTTCTCATTGTAGCCAATATCTTCAAGATATGCCATCTATTTAACACCAGCACAGAGAGTTGAATACTTGTTTTATGCAAAATGCTCATTTAAAATCGGAGGTTATACAAAATCTGTGAATAATATTTCTATTGCTTGCACAACAAACTTTTAGCTGAAGACAAATTCTATAAATATGACCATGTGGGTGTGTATCACACATAAAGAGCCACTGGGTGATAATATAATGTTAAAATACTCCTTGGATTTTCAGCAGTTGGCAGTAATTGAGGTCACATTAACCGAACTAAATCTGATTTTATTTAAAAGAAAGACCTGTGGTCTTGCACATAAAGTTTCTACATTAAAAGTTTACATAAATACAAAAAAGTCTTGATTCACAATTATCTAATAAAACAAAGATTAAGTAAATAAATAAAAGACATTTCAGTCTTTTTTCACATTTATGTTACTTGCTATTTTTTGTAATTAATTGTGAAATTTAAAAGCAATTTCTGAGAGAAAATAGTTTCTACACCAATGTTTTTTTCAGTGATATATATTTTTAAATTACAGTCATGAGTGTTTATTCTGTTGCAGGTTGTCAAGAAATAATAGGAAAAAGAAAACAACTCACTTTAGATCAATAGATAAAAAAAGAACTGGAAGTGTGAGTAATGATGTTCTGACATGATGCTTTCATTGCACAGTTTTCTCATGAATCTTTTGTTATTGGTTCAATGATACTGTCTTTAATTGACGAATTGAACAGCAGGGATTACTTTTGAGGCTAGAAACAAAGCTCACAGCAATTACAAAGTTGTAAACCAAAAATACTGACCTTGGTGAGAGAGGATTCAGCATTATTGTTGTTTCCTTGTGCACACCAATATTACCTATATAACAAAATCCAAACAGGAGGACGGGGGAAAGGTCATGAACAAAAAATCTAATAATAGAGTAGCCTCTCCGGAACCTACAGGTAAACACTTCAAACACTCATTGAATTGATCTCAGCATGATGCATAGAGTGATATGTATAAACTGGACCATATTACTGCTATAATGGCCATGGGCTATAGCAGACACTCCTCTGACAACGTGATCTCATGAAAATACGTGAGTATTTTTACGTAAAGTGTGATTCTACTACACGTACATTTACTAACGTTTTCACACACAATAAAACGTACAATACTGACTTATTAACAGCACTAAAATGTACAATATTGACGTATTAACAGCACTAAAATGTACAATATTGACGTATTAACAGCACTAAAATGTAATTTATCGACGTAAGTTATCTGTTAACGTGTAAGCAGCCACCGGCTCCCATAAATCGTGGCATTAATATTGTTTATTTTATATCCAATAGTCACATCAATACATGTTTTCAGTCACATTTATGCATTTTACTAAGTTAATCAACCTAATATATAATAACAGAAATATAAAATAACATTTTGCTCTCGTGACATCACTACAAACTCATTTCGGGTGACTAGATAATGTTAAAAGAAGACTGAATTTTAAAACCGTCAGATGAATAACATTCTTGCCAACCATTTTGTAGTATTTAGCTTGTTGTTTGCTGTGAGACATAAAAAGGCATTTTCTCCTATTCAGCAACTGGCGATCACAACACCAAAACACAACATCAATTCACAAAACGCAACACTTTATTCGTTTGCTGTAATCCAAATCGTTAGAATCCATATGTTTGCGAGAAACAAATCTAAAATTGAGCCCGGTGATCTTCATCTCCATTCTCCTCTCAGTAGCGCGACGGTAAACATCAAATCTCGCGCTCGTAAATTCAAATTTAAAAAACGCGCCCTCATGAAGCGTTACGACATGATTTACGGCAGTGGCATCGAACGCTCATTGGCTCTCGCCTGCTTCGTCACAGATTTTGACCTATGATTTTGACATGTCGTGTTTCAGTCGATTTGTATTTGAAATGGGAAACGCGCAACTTCACGGAGAGAAGCCGGATTAATATTTTCATTGATTAATAGCTAACATTCTGCTCTGTACCTCATACAAAACTATTAACGTTATATACCACCAGAGAGGACTGCGACTGCAACACATCTTCATTTGAACTACTTTTGGTACCGCTTTTGACATTTTTGCAATAAATAAATTATTGTGAGTACACTAGTCTGTCTGTTATGCTTTGATTTATAACAGTACGTTGTTTTAATGAATGCTAATGCAGGGTCCCCGCGGAGTCTTAAAAAGTCTTAAAAGTATTAAATTTCAAAATCAAAATATAAGGCCTTAAAAAGTCTTAAATTCGCGGAAGCACTGCGTTCTAGGTCTTAAATAATGTTTAACAGGTCTTAATTTTCCTACGTTCATGTAACGCTACCTCATTGAAATGCTCTCGCCTCCCGCAGCACGCGCGCACGTGTGTGTGTGTGTGTGTGTTTGTTCTGTGGTGTTTGTAGTTCTTTCTTTCGCTAGACCAACTATTGTTCGCTCTAGTACAACTACAAATTAGACAAGCATGCCACGTGTATTGCAGCCAATCAGCTTTCGTGTTATTGGCACGAGCCTCTTTCTGATTGTACCCTACAGACGCATAAACCGAATAATTTTATTCTTCAGCTGAGTCTGAGGGTTCTTGCAGTTCCGCGATCGTGAACGCGAAGGCGAATCTTTCTCACCATCTTGCTTAATGACCAAATAAAAGTATAATATACCCGATTTCACTAAAATAGTTAATAACAGTGATGTAAACTCCGAACTCCGATTTCAGACTGCGTGTGTTTGCTGCCTGTCAGCGCTCGCGCGAGTGTATTGAATGTGTTATTTCTTGGCTCATTACCCTAAGGTTACTCTTGAACGATCATATAAACACATTATGCATATGTCTATATCCTGATTTGAGTTAAAAAGTTTGGGACGTGTAAGTAAGCGCTGGATCTGCGCATTAGTATGTTCTCAAAGTGAAAGCAAACTAATATAAGCTTAACAACAACACAAACGGGGGAAACAGCACTTACACTTAAAGGAACACCAACTGTTTTAGAAATAGGGCTTATTCAACTTTGGTACTTTGCTACATTTAGATATGTGGGGAAATGCATTTTAAGCTAAGCTAGCGGCGACCCTGCCAAACTAAAACAATGCATGCACTGAGACAAATGCATTTGCCCACATATCTAAATGTCTAAAGAAGTTGAATAAACCCTATTTCTAAAAACGGTGGAGTGTTCCTCTCTGTAGATATGCATCTTTATATTGTATTTATTTGTCCTATTGTCATTTGTTTATAATACATTTTATTAATGACCGATTACTTGATTACGTAATCACTTGAAAACGTTTTACTTATATTAAGCAATTATTGCTGTGGTTTACTTTTAAGATGTTGGTTCCCACCCCAAGCGATCGTGTTATTAAAGATAGATCGCACACAACTGAACCAGCCTTTTTTGATAATAACAAAACAAGATTCATGCATTTTGTCAGTTTTATTGCAATGTGTGACTATTGTGCATCTAACATAATAATATGGTTAATGTTGGATCCTAATTATAAAAAAAAAAAAAAAATGTTTGCAAATCTATGGAAGTGACCACCACAAAATAAAAACTAATTTTGGTCAATTGAGATATATATAGTGTATATGTGCTAATCCTAGTGGGATTGAGCTATGAATAATACGTTTACTAATACTTTGTTCAATTTAAATAAATTAAATAATATAATTTTAAGTAGCCTAATTGAGTGATTCTGCATTTCCTATGCGTTTTTTTATTGCGTGATATAGGTCTTAAATTTTATTCATAATGGTCTTAAAAAGGTCTTAAAAAGTCTTAAATTTGACTTGGGGAAACCTGCAGATACCCTGTAATGGGTAGGTTTAGGGGTAAGTGTAGGATTAGCCGTTCAAAATATTTTTTTTTAATGCTATATTGTTACCAAAATCGTCATTTTCCAACGTTTTACCTTTTATTTTCTTTATATTCTGTATTAAATTGGTAGGTTTAGGTTTGGGGTAGTGTTAAGGGATCGTAGATTAATCAATAAAATGGTCAAAGGGAAATTATATAGATATCTTTATGATATAACAAAACAAAAAAAAATGTTTTTACCCGAATAAAGTTTTGTATTCTTAAAAAAAAAGATTTCATGATGGATTCGTAAATATTTTACGTTTTATAGCTGTAAAAATGTAATAATACTACGTTTAAATGTTGCAAATACGTCTATATTTTACATTTTAGCACTTCTCCAAACGTACTAAGACGTACGTTTAGTCTCTTTGAAAGTAACGTATTAATACCTACGTATTAAGGATGAGACCAGGCTGCCTCTGACTGCTGATTGTACTAAATCACTCACGTCAATGACATCACACATAATCCACTATCCACTTGTATACTTCTCATTATGTGTCAAATATGTGATTTTTTTTTTCTCTGTTTGTTAAAAAAAAAACAAATGCCATTCATTCAAGGACATGAACATACCTATTACGTTCCATAGTGTTTTGGGGATATTTCTCTTTTTCCATCTTTCCTGCATTCTGTACAATAGAGTGGTGCAGCTATGATGTCAGTTTATAGGCCAAGAGGCAGTTAGCCTCGCACTTGTTTCCTTGAGAAACCAAGTAGGATTTTCCTGTAGGCTTTTGGATTATCGCAAAAAAAACAAGCCCTGTGATCAACAAAAGTGTATGATACTTACACGTTTTGTTCATCAAAATAATTATCCCAGATAAACATAACCTTTATTCATTTTGAAGCCTAAATGCAGTCTGCAGAAGAAAAAGGCTAAAGGTAGGCTATAAAACAGACAACACCACGGTCCCACGACTTCAATGTCATCTCTAAGCTTCAGACAACTCTTACAGTTTTACCTCGAACATTTTCCAAGAACATTTGAGTTAGAATAGTTTATAAGAGCACAATTATGAGCATAATGAGGCTGTAAAAGCAGACTGAGCTTACCTTTTTGGCGTGAAGGCGTTTAATCTCCTTAGCCTCTGTAGTTATTAATCATGTTTTTCAAGACATGTAACAGCTTCAAAAATCTCGAGTGGGATAGTAGGATATATTTTATGTCATAGAATAAAACATAAAAGTGTCTTGAGCTTGTGTTTACCTGCCACTGTGTTATTTCAGCCATTTAACCAAAACCCCATCATTCAAAAATCCCATTGAACCGGAAATGCAAAAATGCTAACTTCCTTCCGCTTCCTGGTCTAAAAAGTGATTTCATACCCGTACCACTCTTTTGCAACTCACAGATCCTGTGATTGGACTCCATCACCTGTCAATGGAATTGACGCTAGACGGGAGTGCGTCTTTTTGTCGTTTGCTCTTCTTTGCCTGTCTTGCTTTTCAGTCACTCATATTATTGGTCTCTATGAGTAATATGTATATAGGGATTATTTCCAATTGCTCATCTTCTCTTAGTGTTTTGTTTGACATTTGCTGTGACACGGCTCTCAAACTGATCGAGAGTATTCTGATTTTATTTTTTGATTTATCGTAATGAGACGTATGTCACGTGACATACACAAACAGCACAGTTTGTTTAGAAAAACAATAGTTAAGGAGTAGGTGCTAGCATTTGTATTTTCTCCAATTCAGATTCATACATTTTTCCATTTAATTATTTATTTAAGGGTTACCTTCCTACAACCCTGGATAGCAATAAAAAAAAATATTTAAAAAAATTACATCCTAGAGAGGGCCCCAACAGATCCTCATTACGTGTCAAGTTTAATAATTATCATAAGATATTACATGGCATTTTAAGTTCAGTTGAGGTTGTAAAATGTCATGTGGTGCGATTCTTAAAACTTAATATTTAGTCATTAATGATATTAATGTGTTCATTTTTAAAGTTTTTAAAAGCCAAATATGTTGACATGATGTGTTTTCAAAAATGTATACATTTTTTCTTTATCAGCGCCAAAAGTTACTTATGTATGAAATAGTTGTATACTATGTTTGAAAGGTTTTAAAAGTTTAAATATGCATTACACATATATTACAGTTAAACTGAGAAAAATTGTGATAAAGAAAAGGGAAAAAAAATCACAGTTTTAATTAGCACCGGCGATAAGGAGTAACTTAAAAAGGATATTTTTCCGATCTTCTGTAACAAAGAGACCCGACTCATCAGACCTCCTCAATCCCCCATGATCTCCACTAATTAAAAGCTCATAATAGGTCAAACAAAGCATCTGCAATCAGAGTAAGGTCAGACATGCTTCAAGGCATTAACCAGCATCCACTTACTGGCAAGTACTGGATATAAGCCAGCCTCGAGGGCCGAATGTTTTCTTCAGTGTTCTATACAGAGATGGAATGTGGAAATGATGCTCTTTTTAGGATGCCATCTGTATTCAATTCTTACCCAGTTATACTGATGCCAAATAAAGAAAAAGAAGAAAAAAAACATCATAAAGGTGCTTGGAGTTATAATTTCACCCGTTGCCCTTTAAACCCATTTATGAATGTTGGAAAATGAAATTTAAAAATTTAATGCTTTTTAAATTTAAAATGTGAAATATTGGCAGGTCTGGGTGTTTACTCACCTGGGCTGTGCTTTGAACTGACTGCACCAATTGGTGGGTCCACTAGGGGGCAACACTCACAGTTGTATTAATTAGAATGGGTTATTTATTTTTTTTTTTTAACTACATGATTATCGTGGGCAAAGTAATTCATGATAACGATATATAGCAATATCTATAGATTTTTTGAAAAACAGCATGCAATATCTATAGAAATCTTGAAAAAAATAACAGTATCAGTCAAATCATCTTTACCTTTTCCTTCCATTTTGGAAGAATCACACAATTGTGTACAAAAGTAACAATTTCACTTAATGGCAAACTTAATTTAAATAACTTCCTTCTGTGAAGGAATGTGGCTTCTTATCACAGAATGAGGAAGAAATCACATTATTTTATACAGTTATGTCGATTGGCATTGCATTGTAAATATACAATATCCTTGTGAAAATACAAAAACACAAATGCTTTTGCACTGGTGTGCTAATTTTCTTCATGTTTAATCAGTCAAAATGGCTCTATTTGCATTTTATTTAGCTACAGAGATAGCTGAATGTCCATATTTGGTATTTTCTAGAATGTCATAGGCGCTTCTCATTTCTTATTTGTGCATCATTGTTTATTTTCCTCAATTATTTTCCTTGCATCTCAGATCCTCCCCCATAGGATGTCAAGGAAGGAATCAATGAGAGAAAATTCATAATAAAAAATAATAATGCAAGACGCCCTGTTGAAATATGTGATGTGTAGAGGGAGGATCTATATTCTATACCTATAGAATATAAACAAGAAACAATTCTACACCTACACCTGTGCATCCTCACTCATCGCTCCTCTGGAAGTTTCCTTACTTGTAAAACCATCCTGAAGGAATTGTCCTTCAAGATGTTTTTTTGTTTTGTTTTTTTTGTTTTCGGGTCACAGGCTAGAGGACGGAGGAGCGAGGAAATGATTAAACATTATAGAGGGTAGGCATTGATGTCACTTTCCCACCGGAACCCGCCCCCATTAGCCAAGACTGAGTGGCAGAAGAGCTCTATGACTGGATTTGAAGAGATAGTTCACGCAAAAATTTTCTTTTTTTAATACAAATACAATCTGAGATATATATTTTTTAAATGTCCTAGCTCTTTCGAGCTTTGCAGTGAATGGATGTTTCTGTTTTGAAGTTCATAAAAGTGAATCTATCGTCATGCTCAGGGGGGGTTAAAAAAGGCATTCTGAAGTGAAGCGATGTATATGTGCACTTTACAAACTGTAAGCTTCTGCTGTTCACGTACATTCACGAGAGACTGCCGTTCCAGCGTATGACGAGTGTTGCCAATTTAGCGACTTTGTCGCTATATTTAGCGACTTTACAGACCCCTCTAGCGACTTGATTTCAAAAAAGCGACTAGCGACAAATCTAGCAACTTTTTGGACAAACATCAGCTACTTTACAAATGTCGCCAGTACTGTGTTGCGAGTTCAAGATCTTGTTTTCTCCCTGCTGTCACACCTCTCTCTGCTTCTACTGTTCAGTGAATGGCGGAGAGGAGCTGCAGCGCATGCCGGTGAACGTACCCAGCAGCTGACAGATGTGAATGAGCAAGTTACACATGAGCACACAGGGTTGCCACGGATTTCTTTGTTTTATCTGCTTCCTTTGTTTTTATTTTTAAAGAAATTAGTTTGAACCATTATGAGTTCCATTCTTCTCTTGTGCTTATCACTTATATTGCTCATTATCACAGAGCTTTAGTTCATCCAGTTTCTCACATAAAAGATTTTACTCATATAAAAATATAGCCTAGAAATCTAGACGCACCCTAGCGGCAGCAAATCTAATCTGACGCGAGTATCACCTAGCAACTCTCAATACACTTTTGAGCTCTAAAAACCAAATTCTAGTCAGGCCTATCCCATAGTGTATAGAGTCGGTAGGCGGGGCTTAACATAATGAAGGCCGAGTTACGCTTGCGTGCTTTTAGCTGGCGAACGTCAGTCTTTCGAATCAGCTTTAACCGTGACTCTGGAAGACTTAGAGTTAAGCTTTTCTCTGAGAAAAGAACGGCACTGAAGTCATTCTTAAAAAGGGAAGATGTGTTCAGAGTTTTGCCGAACGGATATGTCGAAAGTTTAATCTGTCAACTAGCTCTGTTTCACCTTCGTTGCTCTGGTTGGTGTAGCGCTATCCTATCGCGTGCAGAGGGAGTTTGAAAGACAACTGTTTATCCCGCCCCTCGGATTGAGCCCTGTCTATGGTGAGTTTCCAGACCGAACATCTTGATGTGGGTCTGGCTTGTCAGGCTAATAAAAATGTTGTAATTCACTATGTCATACTCCTTCTAATGTTTGACAAAAAGCATAGCACTCTCCGGTGAGCATGTTTTGCTCTATCCTCTGCGCTTCCGCTTTTGTTACTGGAACTTGCACTATGTCTGTGTCCTACGTCATGCGCTGGAACACCAGTCTCTTGTGAACGCACATATGCCAGTTAGCAGAAGTTAAGGAAGTAAAGGCCTTTATTAACCCCCCACAGCCGTATGGATTACTTCTATGATGATAGATGCACTTTTATGGACTTCAAAACAGAAACAGCCATTCACTGCCATTATAAAGCTTGGAAGAGCCAGTATATTTTTTTATATAACTCTGATTGAGTGTTGCCTAAAACAGCACCAAACAAACCAAGATGACCTTTTAATGCCCTAACACCCATCTGGTTACTTCCTACATTTAAAAAAAAAAAACTATGACCTCTGCAGGTTAAGGGTCACAGTTTTATTCTCTTAGTCACCATTAACAAGAGTCACCAATATATTTTAAATACAGCCCAAAAAGTGCTGCTATAATATAGATTCCCAACACTGGGAGAACGCTTTGCTCTATAGATGAACATTTCCTGTTAACTGACCTTTAACTGGGTTCAGCAGAGCCTTGACAGCTTTAAGCTGCTTCCACATGTCACGTGACTTGTGTGTACACATTGTCCAGGCATCCTTTGACAACAACAACAGGGTTATTAATCCTTCTTCCTGTGAGGCTCCTAATCCTGTCATTTATCTCAGGTGCTGCATGGGCAGTGCAAGGTCAGTAACCTCTGCTGGACTTACACTACAGCCGACTGACCTACATTTTAGTAACAATAAGGTGTGTTGCTAAGCAGATGTAAAAAACGGACAGACCCATCTGCGTTTTGCTGCAATTTGTGTAAATACAGTGAAAAATTGGTAACATGCAGAAGTTACCATTTATGCATGATGTTTCAATTAACTTAGTTGATTCAGTCATGTAAATAATATATTTGTACTTGAATCAAATCAATTCATTTAGATATTAACACATGAAACACATTTTTAGGTTACTTGACAAACTGAAAATAGGCAACAATTTGCTAAAAAAAATATATATTTTATCAGTTTTGAAATTAAATGCTTTCCATTTGAAATGATAATGAAACAGCATGATCACAGAACCATTGGCATCTAATCGACATCGTCATATTTTGGGGCATTTAATCCTACTGGCCAGATTTCTGATTATGAGAATCAGTTTTATTAAATTAAACTATGGCATTTTTACACAAACCATTTGTATTCAGTAGCAGAAGCCAGTGAAAATGTAAACATATTTACAGTACATGTACATTTTAACATTCAAAACTGTGTGTGCGCACACGTGTGCATTTGTTTGTGCATATCTGTACATGCACATTCATATGAGAGCGAGAGCGAATTAACACAAACATAGGCATTCTCTATTATTAAAATCACAAAAATGTATGCAAGTGGATGGTTGTTTCAAAACACGTGTTACAACCAACCCCGCCACTGCCACCCATTGTTTAGCTTGCTGATTAGCATTGTGCTTTGAAATTAGCAGGAGGTTGATACACCATTCTTTACTAGAGAAACTACACTTTGACCTGATATAACTCATACAACATTATCAAAACAAAAGTACTTATTTTTTTCTTTCTTTCTTTTTTTACTTTCTTACCTACCTCAGAATTACATTTTCTAGCTTCTGGAGAGATAGCAACACGGACTGGAAAACCTCCATGTGGGATCATAAAGGAAGCCAGAGGAAGCTGAAACTGTCATATGACTCCTATCTTATCTGTGATTCGCAGAGGTGGAAAAAGTACACAACTCTAATACTTGAGTAAAAGTAAAAGTACTACTGGTCAAATATTACTGCGTTACAAGTGAAAGTGGTAAAAACAGATTTTTACTCAAGTAAAAGTACAGAAGTATTTGTTTTCAAAAGTACTTAAGTATCAAAGTAAATTTCCTTTTTTATGCCAATGCATTATTTTATTATTGTTGTATAAATGCACACTGTCATCATGGTTTAAGCCAGTCAGTGATGCTCCATCTGACATACTAGCATACGACTAACTTAAACTCATTTAAATACTTGTAGAAAAGTTACAAAGCTCTTTACAATGCTGCTGTCACTTTAAGGCCAAATGCACAGATCCAATACACTAATACACTTCTGATATTCTCCCAGCTTTACTCTTCTCTTTCTCACAGACATTTGTATTTTTAATATTTTAAAAGACATGCATCAAGTGTATGCCAACTAAACTAATCTTAATTTTTTCTAACTGAAACATACTTTCAAATTATGGCTATGGGTGCACACACTTGTGCCACACACTTGTGTCTTCTTCCATTTTGCTATGAACTGATCATTGTTCAAAAAAAATGTTGGGAAAATGTATATGACCCTATAAGAGTGATTCCTGATCGACTGTCTGCAACAACAACAACAACAACAACAACAACAACAAAAAACTTTTAAAGAAGGGAAAAAAAATCCACCGACAGAGCTGCTACAGAAACGACTTTCAACCTTGATAGAAATGTAGTGGAGTAGAAAGTATGATATTTGTCTTTCAAATGTAGTGAAGTAAAAGTCATACGTTTCCAGAAAAAATAATACTCAAGTACAGATACTCAAAAAGTGTACTTAAGTACAGTACTCAAGTAAATGTACTTAATTACTGTCCACCTCTAGTGATTCGTGGAATTGGTAGTGTTACTCTCCCCGTGTTACATTTATACCTGGTCTCCCCTACAGGAAATGTGAGCTCTAGCGTATTTCTACCTGGAAGATTCCAATGTCACGTCCTTCACTAATTATCTATTTAGCCAATCGTTATTCATCTTCTGAAGTTTATGTTCTGTTTATTACTACGTTCACAGACACTGACGGTTTTTACTCTCATCCTCCCCACCACCACCAGGTCGGCCTCTTTCCATACATCAGGGGGTAGGCTCCGCCCCTGCCCTAAACTTCCAATATCATTCAACAACTGCGGCCACAAATGGGCGTAATCGTGCTGGTGGGGGTTTCTGTTTTCGCAGACTGGAGCGCCCCCTTCTTCTTCTTCACCTCTTCTGCTGAACTGCTAGCTGTCAACATCCAGATTAACATGTTCAACATTCGCCCGCTTGTTAGTTTTTCTCAAACTGAAGCTTCAAAATAAGATCTAGCATCTTGCAACATGACATCATGACTTTGCATAAACATACATGTCACTTTCTAAAGCCAAGTGGCGTGTTATCTGTACGCATTTTGAGCATCCATGTGTGAAACGAACCATTATGTGTGTGTGACATTCCGCGTGTATGTCTACGTTGAAATTAACCATCGTGTGTGTGTCCACAATGTAAATGGATTCTGAACGTACTAAATGATATTTTTTTGAAAATTTAAAAAAGCAGAATATACCCAGGGTTGGGTGTAGGCAATCATTATTGTGATTGACATGGACAAATGAAATGTTTAGAATCAGTTGAAATCACACATATGACATCATACCCATGTGCCTTGAGAATCTCATCACGATTGGTCGATGAAACACTACCAGGAACTCCCAATAGGCATTCTTGTTTGATGACGGGAACGTCCAAGCCGCAGCTGGACACTTCTCTCATCTTCAGGCATGAACTGCAAGCATCCACTACCCTCCAGATTCTCACTACGCCAAAGAACGCTATCATTTAATCTATTTAATACTCATTGTATAAAAACTGTAAATAAATCTTATTCAAATATTTTTCTCGCCTCCTGAGTCTTTCAGGTTGACCTTACTTTTAACCAATTAATTTTAGCATTTTACAGTATTTTACAGATATACCATAATTTTTTACAGAGTAAATAAAATACATTAAAAAACGCAAATAAAAGTACAGCGAGATACAGGCACAAGATTATCTCTCTGAAATGGAACACTTGTAAATAATACATTGACTTATGAATAAGGAGTGAAAGAAAACATGACAGTCACATGAGATTCTGGGAAAATCTGGCTGCTGTGAATAAATCTGAAATTAAACAATCACTCGCATATCAACATTAATTTACCGTGACCATTGCTTTGTTTGCTGCACTAAAACAATCCAAAAGATTCTGTGATCCAATGAGGCATGAATGAAAGACTGATGATTGGCTCATTTGAAGTCATCGGTTTTCCTTTGTAAGATTTGTTGCCCTTTGGGGAATAGAATAAAACGTGTGTGCAATTTTGGGTTTCCAAGTAATTAATGGAATTCTACATTTACAAGTAACTTAGAATGATTGTTGCCTGAGGCTTTAATGTTATTTAATGCTTTAGTGTTATTATAATAATGATTAAAAATAATATTTTTCAAGAAAATTATCAGCTTCTTCCCCGTATTTTCACACACTTAGACAAAAAAGAGACGGATAGAAAAAAGAAAAAGGTCCACTGCATGTGAATCAAATCAAAATCTCAAACCGAGATCTGTTTATATTCTGTTTGTGTGTGAGACAAGATTGTAATGCCACAAAAAAACATAGCATCCCAAGGTGCTGGTTCCTCAGACTCATCATAGTCTGTAAACAGTCATTTTATAACACATCTACCAAAATAGTAAAAACAAGAAGAAACCCTCCCACGCCTCTTAAGCCTATTATACAGTTTCACAGTCTTATTAACCTCGCTGCTGCTCGTTACTCTTACATCTGTTGCTGTGTCTCATCCGATGAGAGTCATTTTTAAAGTAAAACGCTTTCAATTGCAGGTTGAGCGTTTACTCATACCAGTTCTTAGTGTTTTTGTGGATTGAGGGGAAAGCTTATGACGAAAAAAATCAAACATTTACATTTAACAAAATCAAACAAAACATTTTCTCTGAAATGAAATGCAATTTAAAAGCAAATTTAAATGAAATGCTGTTTAACTGCTAAATTAAAGGCAGTATTTTATCTGATCTCATAGCAAAACCTGTACATACAGTGGCGTGCACAAGGCGGGGGTGCGGCACTTACCGCAAGTACCCTGCTTTACCATGCCTTATATCAATCTAGCTCACTGCAAAATGCATTGAGCGTGCAGAGTACGCATACAGTATTATTATAACACAACTTTCAACACACTCTAATGTATATGATAAACAGCATTGCGTTTCCCCCATATGCATGACCGAAAAAGTGGAAGTGGTCATCTGGGGCATAATAAAAGCTCCACTGCTCCCTTTAGCAAAAGCCACCTTGTTCTGCTCCAGCGGCTTTCAGCCCCACCCTGCTCCGTACTACAGTGATGTTAATACATCTTTAATCCTTTAGTTCTAATAGATACTTCTATGTATTAAGTTAAAAAGAATATATCAGATTTTTTGCTGTTGATGTGGATCAATAATAATTTATCTATATTATCTATCAAAAGTGTTTACACCAGAGAGAGAGAGAGAGAGAGAGAGAGAGAGAGAGAGAGAGAGAGAGAGAGAGAGAGAGAGAGAGAGAGAGAGAGATATTGACCTTTCGTGTAGACTTACCATTTTACCTGATCCAAAAGCACATTATTATTGTTAAGACTAAAATGAACTGTTGCCATGGTGTCCCATGAGCCACCGTGGAGCCAACTGGTGGAAGGATGGTGGTTCCTTGTTCCTGAAATAGCTGCTTAATTGTTTAAACAGATAACTGGCGATCTGGCGCTGAGCCACGAGCATGCCTCTCGGGTGCCCACCTGGGATGTGCGGATGGCACAAACAGTCTACACCGCTGGGAGTGAATGAGTACATCAGCTAATACGGCACATCTCCCTTTCTGCCATTCACTGGGCCAGCACGTGTTAATTGCCTTCTTCTCAGTCAGGTTGTGAGTTCATTTTAAATGGAATTAAAACTAATAAGAGGTTCAAATTAAGGGGGTTTGTGCTGGTGGGACATAATTCTTCATTTGAGCCCTTAGAAGATCAGATAATGATGATGGTGAAAGGTTGGTTTTGTACTTGTGCTTGCTTTAAAGTGTCTTTGAATTGTCTTTTGACAGGAGCATGTAAAGGGATTGAGGGTTAAAATGAGTTGTGAGTGATTTCACATAATTATTGTGACTTCATCACTCTTTCCCTTGGCAAGAGATCCTTGAATTTCGTTACGTGTAGTTTTTCCCAAATAACTTGCAAGATGTACGATATTCTATCTTGTAAGCAAAATCAACAGTGATTAAGGTTTGG
The DNA here is from genome assembly GCF_024679245.1 of Pseudorasbora parva. Classification (NCBI taxonomy): domain Eukaryota; kingdom Metazoa; phylum Chordata; class Actinopteri; order Cypriniformes; family Gobionidae; genus Pseudorasbora; species Pseudorasbora parva. The sequence continues at coordinate 23,889,195 of NC_090175.1, forward strand.
TTTCATTTCTTTGACATGTTCATGTTCTAGAAGACTAGTTTATTCTTGGGCTATGATTAGAACTCTTCACTGACAGCCCAAATTTTTGCTTTGTTTTAGCCTAGATGTCAGGGCTGTGTTTGAGTGGCTATTAGATCTTATGGCTTTTAAACGCAAAATTGCTTGCTGGAAGAAATATCATTAGTTTCATTCTAATTCAAAGATGCCATTGATAGAGTTAGCCTACATAATTTTCTATAAAATTAAAGAACAAAAACTATGTTCTGTTATGAAACTGGTGCAGACTGATGGGTCCTTACATCATTAACTGCACAACACAAGGTCATTCATTTATTTTGCATCTGCAGTCAATGAGCTTGCATCTCAATTGAAATAGTTGTTCAATGTTCGCTGTAGCATTTTAAAGCGCGCTTTCCAAGTTCCTCTGAAACCCTACACCTACCTTGAATTCAACACTGACAAGGAGTCGGAGCCTGCTGGATTTACAACAAAAGATTATCGACTTCACCTGATAATGTGACATTATTACACGTCTCTGTGAAATACTTGATTCTGATTGGTCAATCGTGCATTCCAGTGGTATGTTATTTCCAGATAACAACCGCTCATACGGGTACTCCGAGTTATCTTGACCGGTACTACTTCTATGCTTAACGCTGGCGCCATCGTGTGGCTGTTAAATAATTAAACAGCCATGGCTACAATGGAAGACTTCAAGGCGGGTTTCCTTTATAAAGTTTTAAATCAGAAGGCTCTATTAACCCATCGGAGTCGTGTGGAGCACGTTATTTGACGGACAGCTGCATTTTTTATGGACTTCAAAAACAGCTACAACTACTGCTGGGATTAACATTAGCCTGGACTTTTTAAATATAACTCCGATTGTATTTGTCTGAAAGAAAAATGTCATATACACCTATGATGACTTGAGGGTGAGTAAATCATAGGCTTGGTTTCATTTTTGGGTGAACTAATCCTTTCAGCATTCATTTTCAACATTTAGCAGATAAAGGCTTAAAGCAGTTTGGAACTGTTTTTCTTCGCGGAAGCTTTGCGTAAGAGCTAATAAAATATTTAATCTCAAGACAATATTTTGTGTCTAATTTATTTGAGACTTTAGCCGTGTAATAAGCGGGATAATGTACACCCAGCCGGTTGTTATCGCAGAATAAACCCCTTCAGAGTGATTCTGCGATAACAACCGGTTGGGTGTCCATTATCCCTTACTTATGTGAGGGAAAAGGGGTGGAAATGGTTGATCAGTAAAGTTTTCACTGGCTGTGGGCGTCTGCGCCACCATTATATTACAACATTGACGGACCCTGCTGGATTTACAACACAAGATCATCCACTTCTCCTGATATAGGGTGAATTCAAGGTGATTGGGTCACTTTTTGGCATTGAGATGACTTGGGAAAAGTGTCCCAATCACCATGAATTCAACTTTGTGACAATTCATGAGGAAACAGGGTAGAAAATGATTGTGTTAGTTGATCGGAAAAGATATTACGGGCTGTGGGTGTCCGTGCCGCCAGTATATGTTTAAACACTGATGGAGATGGGGTCTGCTGGATTTACAGCCTAAGATCATCCACTTCTCCTGATATATGTGACATTTTTGTGGTTGTGTAATGTAATTTGAAGTGTGTGAAACCTAAAATAAACATTAAAAAACACTGAACTCAGTCAGTCTCTGACTCACTCAGTCTCTGGCTCAGTGCCAGTCAAAGCACTAAAGCAGATTTTAATTTTTGAATTTGGCAGTTGATCACTGAATGTTCTGACCACATATATGTGATCGTACGCTGCAGGGACCAGCCTAGAATCTAATCGTATGTGTCAAAAGATTAACAAACTGGTTTGCAGAGCCAAACAGCATTGTCATTTGTTTACTTCCTTGCTACAACGTACAATTACATATACAAACTATTACTGGAAAAATAAATCATACAGGTTGTGGCCTGTAAACAGCTTCTGTTTTTAAAGTTGGAGCTGCTCCATCTTTCAGGACAAGCCGTTGTGCGAATCCTGCATTGAACTGGCGTCGATTGTGAGCTTCCCGCCTTAAAATGTGCAGCACAGAGCACGAGATTTGGGTAATAATTATAAGGGACAGATTTAAACATAAATTTTAACCATTGATCCAACTCCTCCGTCCCTTGGAAGGCTGAACAAAGTGGACCTGCAATCCAGATGAAAATAACAGCATTGCATCAGCATTGCACGACCAACGGCACTACAGCCTACAATACCACAACAATAAAAATGGCCTCGCCCCCTTAAAAAAAAATAAATGTGTGAGAGTATGTTAACTATGTTGTAGTCGACACGCTACTGCAACACGCTTGCCGCAAATGAGTAAAGCAAGCCAATATGCTGTAACGGTGGTGGTGGCTGCCCCTAAATTAAAGGAATTCTTTTTTTCCAAAATTTCAAACTTTGGGCGTCAAACAGTTCTTTAAACTGACAAAAATCAAATAACCCCGGATAACAAAAAAACATTGATTACACAAATAAAACAAAAAAGACAGGTTACAATTCATGCAAGCGTCAATTTCAATGGAATTCATTTGTCATAAACATATTCAAAACGGGTACTTGGAAAAAAGAAAAGAAAAAAAAACCTATAAATAAAAGTATATAGATCTTAACGTAACTGTTCAATAAAAATCACAGTTCACATCAATAACACGATAGACGAAATCCCAAGGGGGTAATCTAGCACTCGGAAAGCGTTCCACCCATAGGGGCGGCCATTGCTAACCAAGCCATCCCCTGCTGTTTTTGTAAAAATAGGCTAACGATTGCGTCATAACCAACGTGACTCTGTCGCACATTTGAGAAATTACCGTATAGACAGGAGGAGATGCTCAGAAACAATCTTTTACTGTCTATGAGGCAGTCGGGGGGACGTGGAAACATAAAGTCTGATAAAGTCAAGGGAGAAGAATGGGGAGAAGCCGATAGTGAGCCAAAAGCAACAGGAAAAAATATTTAAACAGCGTGATTCAGATTTCACTTTCCACAATCGGGAGAGTAACGGGAGAGTATAGTTGAACTTCGCCCGACTCCATGAAGGAAGTTTAACGGACTTTGGACTCTTGTGAACAGCTTGCCATACAGCAGACAGTCTTTGAAGTGCATCGCTAGAGAATCGCCGGACTCCACGTCCCATCAGACAGCACGCATCGCATGGGAAACGTCAGCATTGGTTCATGCCGTCATCCCTTCCAAACGATAGCTATTTCCTTCAACTCTCTTTCTCACGAATCAACTAGCATACCTTGTGACGTGTCCTTCTGCCTGCTTAAATAGGCCTTTGTCTCCATTTCCTTTTCCGACGTTAATTAAACACTCCGTTAAAAGTAAAAGTAAACATGACGATCTCGTTTACTGCTCTGTCACAAAGCAAACGACCGCAAGGAAAACTGAAAGTAAGTCTTAGATGCTCAAAAATCAATCATCTTCATTAAAGCTAATAAGACTAAATGATCTTACCGGTGCTTGGGCAAGACATCATCTTGACATGAGCTGATGATAAGATGCAGCTTAAACATTTTGCTTAACCTAAGCAAAAATGCCTTTTTATTGTGGTGGTGATAATAGGCTAAACGTTTAAACTAAATTTGTGATGCTTTAAGTGTTTTTCACTTTTTAAAATATTTTTATTATAGGCAAGGTATGTACAGTGTTGATTTGAGAGGTTAAAGCATTGGGTTAACTCATTGTCGGCCGCTGGCCACTTGGTCTAGCCTGACGTGGTCATACTCAATTCTAGTCAGAATATGAGTCTGAAACTGCTCCATTGGGCTGTGATTATGGGGCGTGTTTCAGCCGAACCAGGAAAGACATCAATTGGATAGACCAACAACCAATCAGAGCAACAAAGCGACGCATTGTCAAAAGTCAACAGAGCTCAACTGCACTGTGTTGTCAAGTCCGCGTTTTTTCCCCCGCATGTTGTTTTCTATTTCCGCGGGTTTGAAGCGACTATTATGAGATATATAGACCCATGAGTGCGAATTTTAGCAAGCAACCTTGCCAAAATAACACACATTTTACCCCCCGAACCTCATTTTTTCCCCGGAGAACCCCCTGAGAAGCTATTGTTTAGGGCTAGTAGGTGGAGGGTTTTGTTGTAAAAACTTGGCAACCCTGTCTGCACGCGACCTGAAATCAGGCTGGAATACACGATCTTTGCTGGTGTTGTAAAAATAAATAAATAATATAATGACACACAGAGTAATTACCCAACATGATCATCATTTCTGAGAGAAATTGTGAAGGTGAATGCATATACAAACAAGCTCTCTGTTTAGGATACGAACAACTATAATCCAAGCCCCTTTGATGACGTGCATGATTACGTTACTGTTGATCATCTGTCCGTCATCGTCTAAAGCCCGCCCTGATGATTTCATTGGTCCGAACAGTTTCTGTTTGGAGATAATTACTCCTCTATGGATCGAGGCCAGACCGAACTTTCCGACCTAAACATTTTGTGGCTGGGGCTAAGTTCAGCTGGCATCCAGGCTACGCTTGGTCTTCATTTAAAAAAAAAAAAAAAGCTTTAATTTAACAAACCATTTTTTTTTCTAAATTAACTTTAATCTTCTTTAATAAAGAAATAAAATTAAATATAACTACATGGACATTAAAAATGAAGCTGAACTATTTTAATGGCTCCAACAATGTGTAATAAGGAGGATAAAAACACTCAGGTTGGAGTTGATTGAGCTCCAGTTCTTTCCCAAAACATACTTAACATGTGTTTTCTGTCAGTGAGAGGTACAGACAGCAGAGCAGGCAGTATTCATCTTGATTCTTTAGTGTTTCATTAAAAGGAAATATTACAAATTAAATATTAAATGAATAAAAAATAAATAAAATGAAAGACAAATCCATATTTCATATCTGGAAGCTGAGCTAAGTGAGCAAGCTGTTACTACACTGCACTCCTGTCAGTTTAGGGGTGTGTGATGCCTCCAAAATCTAAACACACAACGACATGTTGCTATCAAGTGTTTAGCAACACATGACTCATCCCTAGGCCAGACCCTCAGTCACCACTCTGACACCAAATACACACTTTAGAAAACAGGAAACAATCAGTGGTTCTCTTGATTAAGCAAAATCATTACTGAAAAGAATCATTCAAAATCATTATAGCAATATTGAAGGATAAATATTGATTAAGGCTTTGATTATGAATTTAATTAGGATATATACATGTATTTTAAACCAGCAGTGCATTTCAGAATCCACCTTTCAATGCATACAAGAACTGGCAAAAAAATATCAATAGAAAATGGCTCTGTTCACAGCCTCACTACCTACATAGTTATCATACCAAAGGGGCGTTTACATAAAGAAAGATAACTGTACCCATAAATTAATAATTGTTCTAATACTGTGAGAAAAGGGAAGTCCACAACACCGCAACTGTATAACAAACACGACACAGACAGTATTGTTGGAAAATGGAAATCACCCTCTATCTATAAAGAGCTTGAGCATTTACAGTGGAAGATGATCTGCAGCATGCACTTATTATAAACATCATTGTGCATTGATGTGGATGTTAATAAAGTCTTCACTATATAGTTATCGTTATAGTTATTGTTCATGGTGTGAACAGGCTTAAACTGTTGTACCAATAGAATACTATTTGAGGTTGGTTTATTTGTGGTTTGACTTGCTCGTCAGGGTTGAATTTATTTGACCAAAAACACTGAAAACAGTCATATTGTGAAATGTTATTCAAAACAACACAAAACATTTTTATTTTATTTTAATATATTTATATTTTAATATGTACTTTATTCCTGTGATGGCCAAGATAAATTTTCATTTTTACTGTGTAGTGTTTTAAACAAAAGTCTATTTTAGAGCTGCAGTTTGAGTGTAAAGCAGGAATTGTGCTTGTATTAGCAGAATTGATTCAGGGGGTTGGTGCATGAGTTACATATTGTGGTCATTATGTCTCAAGTACCAGTGTTTGTGTGTAAACAATTGAGAAAAACTGTAATTCTGTTGAGAAATGTAATGCAACCTGAATAAAAGTATTAATTTCTTTAAAAAAAAAAAAAAAAAAAAAAAAAACGTTTACAATGGTTATGTATATAGGCAGGAAATTTTTGACTTGCAACAGGGTTAAAAAATGACCATGTTTCTATGCAAACAGTGTAGATGTTTCTAGTAAATGTTTCTACAGTAGTAAACATTTAAAATCAACATCATACTCAATTCTAGTCAGAATATGGGTCTGAAACTGCTCCATTGGGCTATGATTATGGGGTGTGTTTCAACCGAACCAGGAAAGATATCAATTGGATGACTTACAACTAATCAGAGCAACGAAGTGACGAATAAGGTCAGTTGTCAACACAACTCAACTGCACTGTGTTGTCAAGTCTGCGTTTTTTCCACGGGTTGTTTTACATGTCTGCAGGTTAAAGCGACCTCAATTATGTGATATATAGACCCAGGAATGCAAATTTTAGCAGGCAACCTTGCCAAAATAACACACATTTTACCCCCAAAACTCAAAAAAATGAAATATCTGTCATCATTTACTTTTCCTCAAGTTGTTCTAAACCTGTATGAATTTATTTCTTTTGCTGAACACAAAAGAAGATATTTGGATGAATGTTTGTGTCCAAGCAGATCTTAGCCCCCATTGACTACCATAGTATTTTTTTCCCTACTATGGTAGTCAATGGGGTCCAAAATTTGCTTATACACATGTATTCTTGCAAATATCTCCCTTTGTGTTAAGCAGAACAAATAGATTTTTAAAGGTTTGGAACAACTTGATTGAGAGTAAATGATGACAGAATTAAATTTTTTGGGTGAACTATCCCTTTAAGAAGCTATTGTTTTGGGCTAGTAGTTGGCAGGTTTTGTTGTAAAAATGTACTCGGTTACTTTCGTAACCTCGGTTCCCTGAGAGAGAGGAACGAGTATTACGTATGGGAAAAACTCCTTTTCTCGAGAATATGAAGCAAAACTTTAATAAAGGTATCCATGTAAAGCGCAGTGCCGCTGAACGGCCATAGCTCAGCGCGAGGAGCGCTCTGATTGGCCGGGCCACGGCAACTGCAGGAACCTATGGTGAGGCGGCTGAGAGGAACGAGCCAATGGGGGGCGTTCCAGAAGCCCGCCGAAAAAAGGTGCTTATATTTGCATACAAGAGGCTATATAAAGCCCTAATTTCGCCATAGGTGTCAGGTTTTTAGATCGACTGAAGCGATACCTGAGAAGCATAAACACGGCACGGAACGTAATACTCGTTCCTCTCTCTCAGGGAACCGAGGTTACGAAAGTAACCGAGTACGTTCCCTTTCGAGAGAGGTTCGTCGTATTACGTATGGGAACACAATGTAAAGCGCCGTGTGTGCTGACTGACCCAGTATGCCCAAAGCACATGTAAATAACCCCCGAGACACCGAAGAGGCGGCTATAAGGGGGGATGAAGAACCGGAAGAGTCGGTTCGTTTGAACGGCTGATCGGACATAGTCGGATCTTATGATAAATGAAAAGTGCTTAAGGACTGATGTGTACAGGCCAAAACTAAAGGCAATCTGTTTACCAGGGTCAAGATAGAGCCTAGATGGAGAGAAGCCCTGCTTGTAGAGCTGGAACCTCCAATTTATAGAATCTGATAAAAGTGGACGGAGAGGCCCAGCCTGCCGCTGCACAGATATCTTCCAAAGAAATGCCACACGACCAAGCCCAAGATGAGGCCATGCCTCTAGTGGAGTGGGCTTTAACGCCTATGGGGCAAGTCAGGTTTTTAGACTCATATGCCAGCGAGATCGCGTCCACTATCCAGTGTGAGAGTCTTTGCTTCGTGACAGCACAACCTTTAGTGCGGCCGCCGAAGCAGACAAACAGCTGGTCCGACTGCCTGAAGGGGGAGGAGCGCTCCAGATACAGTCTCAAAGCTCTGACCGGGCAGAGTAGATTCGCGTCCTGTTCACCCTGAGATGCGGGTAAAGGAAGCAGAGTAATAACCTGTGCTCTAAAAGGGGTAGAAAGCACTTTGGGTATAAAACCATGTCTCGGTTTAAGAACAACTTTGGAGTTGTTGGGCCCGAACTCGAGACAGGACGGACTCACTGAGAGTGCGTGTAAGTCACTCACACGTTTAACCGAGGCCAGAGCCAGCAGAAACGCGGTTTTGAGTGATAAAAGCTTTACGGTCGCGGTCTGGAGAGGCTCGAAGGGGGGACCCTTCATAGCGTCTAGAACCACCGCGAGGTCCCAAATAGGAACCGAGGGGGGGCGAGGGGGATTCAATCTCCTGGCCCCTTTAAGAAAACGTACAATGAGCTCACTTTTCCCTAGTGAATGTCCCGCAACCTGAGCGTGGTTAGCTGCTATGGCGGCGACATAAACTTTGAGCGTGGAGGGGGAACGACCCGCGTCCAGTAGCTCTTGGAGAAAAGCGAGCACTTCTGTTGTTTCGCATGAGCGTGCGTCGATATTTCGGACGGCACACCAGTTAGAAAACACTGACCACTTCAGAGTATAGAGCCGCCTCGTCGAGGGGGCTCTAGCTTCCGCTATAGTGTTCATAACTCTGTCAGAGAGGTTTCCCGATACCAGTTGATGGGCCATACGTGGAGAGCCCATAGTTCGGGACTGGGATGCCAGATCCCCCCCTTCGCCTGCGTGAGGAGGTCTTTCCTCAGCGGAATGGGCCATGGGGCTGTGTCTGACAGCTGGATCAGATCGGAGAACCACGTTCGGTTCCTCCAGAGCGGGGCTATTAAAAGCACCGCGGATGCTGTCTCCCTGATTTTCTTGATGGTTTGTGGTAGCATCGCGATCGGGGGGAAAGCATATAGCGGGAGGCTGGGCCAGACATGGGCCAGGGCATCCCTGCGTTTGGAGAAAAATATTGGGCAGTGAGTGTTGTCTTCTGAGGCGAAGAGATCCACTTTCGCTCTGCCGAAGGTGTTCCAAATTAAGAGAACCGTTTGCGGGTGAAGAGACCATTCCCCTGGGGGAATGGTTCCCCTGGATAACATATCCGGACCCACATTCAGAATACCTGGCACGTGAGCCGCCCTCAGGGAGCTCAGGTTGTGCTCTGCCCATAAAAGGAGATGCTTCGCCATGCGGTGAAGGGAATATGATCTCAGGCCGCCCTGGCGATTTATGTACGCTACCACCGACATGTTGTCTGAACGAACCAAGACGTGGTGGTTCTTTATATGTGGAAGGAAAGCTCTCAGCGATAAGGCAACCGCTTTCATCTCTAGACAGTTTATGTGCAGCCGCTTTTCTGTTTCTGCCCACAGGCCAGAGATCGGCTTGCCCTCGTGCAGGGCTCCCCACCCCCGAGTGGAGGCATCTGTCGAGACCACTTTCAACTTCGTAACCGTGCCCATAAGCACGCCCCTCCGATACCACTCTGTCCTCGTCCAAGAAGCCAAAGTTTTGACAACGCTGTGGCTCACTTTGACGGGAAAACGGCCCCATTTCCATGCATAAGGAGGGACACGGGCGCGTAGCCAACGCTGGAGGGGGCGCATGTGTAGCAGTCCCAGCCTGAGCACTGACGATGCCGAGGCCATAAGGCCGAGCATTCTCTGAAAGTGTTTCAGGGGAACGCGAGTTCCGGCTTTGAATGAAGTCGCCATGTTCTGGACGGATAGCGCGCGCTGTGTCGTTAGCCGCGCGTTCATGAGTCTCGAGTCTAGAACAATGCCCAGAAAAGATATCTTTTGAGTGGGTGACATCGAGCTCTTGGCGATATTGATCCTGAGACCCAAACAGTCTAAATGGTTGAGGAGCCAGGATCTGTGTTAGTAGTTCTGCTCGAGACTGGGCTATCACTAGCCAGTCGTCGAGGTAGTTGAGCACCCGTATCCCTTTCAGCCTGAGCGGGGCTAATGCCGCGTTCATACATTTCGTAAACGTGCGGGGCGCCAGGGATAAGCCGAATGGCAGGACCGTGTACTGATAAGCCTGCCCCTCGAAGGCGAATCTCAAGAATGGCCTGTGGTGGGGGGCTACCTGCACGTGAAAGTACGCATCTTTCAGATCTATCGTGAAAAACCAGTCCCCAGGGCGAATGTGCGCGAGAATCTGTTTCACCGTTAGCATTTTGAAAGAGCGAGTCATTAGAGCTTTGTTCAAATGCCTTAGATCTAGGATGGGCCTGAGCTCTCCGTCCTTCTTCGGAACGAGAAAGTATCGGCTGTAGAAGCCCGAATCGCTTTTGGAAGGGGGAACGGGCTCCACCGCTCCCTTCTCTACCAGTTTCGAAATCTCGGTGCGAAGCACGTGACTGACGCTGCTTCTCACCGAGGTCTCGACCACGGCGCGAAAGCGCGGGGGCCTGCGAACGAACTGTAGCGAGTAGCCCCTTTTTACTATGTTCATAACCCAATTTGATACCCCGGGCATGGCTTGCCAGGCCTGAGCCTGACACGATAGCGGCTGGAGCCGGCGCGGATAAGGGCCGCCTACTAGAGGGAACTCGGTAGCGCTGCCATTTTGTGCTTGAGACATAGAGGGGGTAGTGCTTATGTGTGGCGGCGTGCACTGTGGAGTGGGCGCCGGGACATTTATAGCATGGGTGGGAGGGGTGAATGAGTGTAGGAGTGCAGACTGATGTGTGGGCACATTTACTACAGAGAAAAAGCTCTTTTTGAGATTTATTTGGGTCGCCGTGATAACGGCGTTTGTGTGCAGGCGAGTGCGTTTGACAACGGGCTCGTTGGCTGCTAAACTGAGGTCGGCAGTCACCTGGGTGCAGGGAACTGGGAGACCGGGAGGGAGAGATGGGGGTCCGGCCGAGGCGAGACCTGACCATCTCCTTTTTATCCCTGTGGCTAGGACGGCTTCGGAGGCTCGGGGTTCAACACAAGCCTGGGTCGAGGTCCCCGGCGTTCAGGCCGACTGCTGCGGTTCGCGGAGCGGGAACGTTGGCGCGGTCCAGAAGAGGAGTGAGGCCGGGAAGGTGGCGCAGCCGGCTTAGCGGGTTGAGAAGGCGGGGGTCTACCTCGAGAGCGTCCCTGGCCTGAAGACGAGCTGGAGCGCTTAGGCAGGAAATGCCTCATAGCCTGCGAAGCCTTTTGCGCTTCGGTGAAACGCTCCGCGAAACCCACGACTGACGGGCCGAAGAGACCGGTAGTGGAGATGGGGGCGTCCAAGAAGGAGGCTTTATCCGCGTCCTTCATCTTGGTCAAATTCAGCTGCGCGTGGTCCCGTCCAAGGCATGCCACACAGATGATGTGACGGTCGCCGCCAAGGAGAGGAGCTCTGCAAGAGCCGCAGGAAATGCGTGGCATTTGAAACAACGCCCCGCGCTCTTTTAGGAGAAGAGAGTAAAAAGGATACGATCGCCGGATGGCGTAGCTGGAACGGCAGAGAAGGCGGAGAGGGAGTCCGTCGTCCTCAGCTGCAGGTTCCGCTGGTGCCTTTTCGACGGCGGTTGCTTCTTCCGGAGGTCAGCGAAGGTATCGCTGAAGGAGATAAAATCTGACACCTATGGCGAAATTAGGGCTTTATATAGCCTCCTGTATGCAAATATAAGCACCTTTTTTCGGCGGGCTTCTGGAACGCCCCCCATTGGCTCGTTCCTCTCAGCCGCCTCACCATAGGTTCCTGCAGTTGCCGTGGCCCGGCCAATCAGAGCGCTCCTCGCGCTGAGCTATGGCCTTTCAGCGGCACTGCGCTTTACATGGATACCTTTATTAAAGTTTTGCTTCATATTCTCGAGAAAAGGAGTTTTTCCCATACGTAATACGAGGAACCTCTCTCGAAAGGGAACTTGACAACCCTGTCTGCACACACGCTGGAATAAACGGTCTTTGCCGGTGTTGTAAAAGAAAGAATTGAATAATACACTCAGTACTTACCAACATGATCATCATTTCAGAGAGAAATAGTGACAGTGAATGCATATACAAACAAGCTCTCTGTTTAGGATTTGAACAAATTCAACACAAGCCCCTTTGATGACGTGCATGATTACATTACTGTTTCTCATCTGTCCATCATCGTCTAAAGCCCGCCCTGACAATTTGATTGGTCCGAACAGTTTCTGTTCGTGCATAATCACTCTATGGATCAAGTCCAGACCGAACTGCCTGAGCTTCAAATGTTGTGGGCGGGGCTAAATTCGGCTGGCATCTGGGCTAATCATACACAACTTTTTACTTACATTTTTTTTTCTGCACTTAATTGTTTTTTTCTCATCTCATCCACTTGGATAGATTTTTTCCCCCCACTGAACTTATCACATTGCATCCTGGAATTGTTGGGAAGCGTACAGGCTGTGTCCGAAAGCTTAGGCAGCTGACTTGTTGCCTCTCTGCCTTATCAGGCAATGACTTTGCAGGCAGCATTTTCTCAAGTACCTCACAAAACTGATTTTGGACAGGCTTCTGAGGCAACAAAATGGTTTCATGATCTACAATAAAATAGAGAGAGCTTTGGTGGAATATTTAATTATCTTGCCATATTAGTAATTTCTCACTAGAAATGACATGAAAATAAATAAATAAAATATTGCCAAAAAGATACATGTACACACAAACTGACCGCCAACCACAACTTTCAGATTCCATATTTATATTTTAGATCAACTGGAATCGAATGCACAGGGTTGTGGAAAATCAGCGAAGGATACATCTCTGTGCTGTCTTCAGAAATCAGATGAAGGTATCTCAGTACAGAATGGTACACTGGATATTCGACATTCACTCTCAGAAGAAAAAAAAAATGTGGAAAAATTATACCTTTAGGAGAACAACAGCTTGTCACTGCATGGGGCAGTACCCTTAAAAGGACATCTTTGTATCTTTTTTACCTTTAAAAGGTTCATAATAGTATACCTTAGTGCTACTCTGAGGTACTAATATGCACCTTTTTAAAGGGTGAAAAGGGTACAAAGATGTCCCTTTAAAGGTTCCGCAACAGCTGTTTACCTATAGGTAAAACATTTTCCTGAGAGTGTTTTTGCCTTCCGCCTGTGGAGGCTGCATTTTCTATAGTTTCAGACACAGCCTTTATGTACCATTTAGGGCTGTCAAGCGATTAATCAAGAGTGTGTGTGTGTGTGTGTGTGTGTGTGTGCGTGTGCGTGCGTGCGTGTGTGTGTGTGCGTGTGTGTGTTATACACAGTACACACATTATGTAAACACAAACTTTTATTTTGGATGTGATTAATCGTGATTAATCATTTGACAGTAGTACCATTTAAACTATTAGCCTATGTTAAAAATAACTTCATAGCCTGTCAATCTCAATTTGGCACACAGCTGTAACAAATGTGCAAACCCATCATGTCATCTGGAGGGGGTTAACGGTGAGCCTAAATATCCGGTACCAGAACACCTTTTGATGAAGCACATCACTCAGAGCCAGTGGATGACCTCTCCACTGCGGCCCACTGGCCCATGAAGGATGTGCCACCACAAACAACAAATTGTGATTTAATGCTTTTAATTTCCAATTCTCTGCTCTCCAGTCAATGGCTTTAGTCCCTCTTGTCTCACACAGAGAAGTTTATAAAGAGATTGCTGCAGGAAATGAGAGCAGTTTTTTTGTACTTGAGCATGTGCTGTGGGATTTTAAAGACAAGCATTGATGGTTGGGTGAGTGAAATGTCTGTGTTACTGGCTGATTTGGAGGCAAAGCCCTTTCTGTTTAGATGAACCAAGGTTTCAAAACTGGTTAGCATGACATCATTACCCCTGATGGTGGATACTCTAACTACATAATTGAAAACAATTCAAAATTAGGCATAAATCATTTAATTATTCTTATTTTTAAGCAGCTCCAGGGCATCCTTGCCATTAAAATTAGGAATGTTAAAGCATAATTTTCTAGTATTAAAGACTGAGAAGGAGTTAAATATGTATCCAGGTGTGGAACTAGCAAACCGTCTCAGGTTACGTATGTAACCATGGTTCCCTGAGAGGGAACGAGACGCTGCGTCGAAACGCTAGGGGACGCCTCTGCGTGCCATGTCATGAAGCACTTGTGTAATCAGTCCAATAGCGGGACGATACGTCACGGGCGGGTGACGTCATCGACCAGGAAGCTATAAAGCATGCCCGGACCAAACAGTCACTAGCTTCTGGAAAAGTCGAACAAATCGATCACAGGCATGCCGGGAGTATGGCATCTCGACGCAGCGTCTCGTTCCCTCTCAGGGAACCATGGTTACATACGTAACCTGAGACGTTCCCTATCTCGAGGGAACTTCGAGCTGCGTCGAAACGCTAGGGGACCTCAATACCCACGCCGCCAGAGTCCCAAATGTCTGTATGTGTGAATCAACCCAGAAACACCCGGGACCCCAGTGTAGAGGCTACATCTAGATTGTAAAACCTCACAAATGTATGCGGAGAGGACCACCCAGCCGCATCACATACCTCTGACAATGAAACTCCCAAAATAAGAGCCATAGAGGCAGCCATACTCCTAGTGGAGTGGGCGCGGACCCTCATTGGTGAAGGATGTCCGGCCGACCCATAAGCGAGCGAAATAGCCTCGACTATCCACTTGCTAAGCATCTGCTTTGAAGCCGGTTTTCCCTTGCTCGGGGACCCAAAAACACACAAACAACTGTTCTGAGTTTCGCCACAGGGCAGCCCTGTGGACATATGCATCTAGGGCCCTGACCGGACATAGCAGATTTAGCTTCTCTTGGTCTTGACTAGTGAACGGAGGCGGACAGAAAGCCTGCAGCATTACTGGTCCCGGCACATTAGTCGGGACCTTGGGAGCATATCCTTCCCTCGGGAAGAGAAATGCTTTTACCATTCCTGGTGCAAACTCCAGACAAGAGGGTACCACTGCCTAAGTAGGCACCCTCGAGCGTGCCGCAGGTCTGCGCCTCAAAGTACCACGAAGGAAACGCATGACCCAAGGGTGTTTCCCCAATGATGCATTATCTAATGGAATATGATAAGCAGATATCGCCGACACATATACTTTCAGTGTTGACGGAGATAACCCTGCGGAGAATTTTTCTTGTAGGAACTCAAGAACTGAACCAAACGGGCAGTTAACAGGGTCCAAAGCCTGGTGCGTACACCAGGCGACAAAAACTCTCCATTTGAGTGCGTAAAGTCTCCTTGTGGATGGTGCTCTGGAGTGCAACATGGTCTCTATCACCTCAGTAGATAGACCCGTGTTTATGAACTGGGCCCCCTCAGGGGCCAAGCCCACCGTTTCCACAGTTCCGGGCGCGGGTGCAGTACTGACCCCCCCGGCCTGCGAAAGAAGATCTCTCCTGACTGGGATTTTCCAGGGAGGACCTTCTAGGAGAGACATAATGTCGGCGAGCCATACTTGGCCCGGCCAGAGCGGGGCTACCAATAAAAGCTGAACCCCGTCCCGGCGGACGCTCTCCAGCACTCCTGGGAGCAATGCCAGAGGGGGGAAGGCGTACAGACGCAGCCTCGGCCACGTCTGTACCATTGCGTCCAGCCCCAGCAGGGCTGGATGCGTGAGGGAGAAATATGCTGGACAGTGTGTCGTCTCTCGAGACGCAAACAGATCCACCTGGGCTCGCCCAAAGCGGATCCACAGCTCCTCCACCACCTCGGGTGGAGTCTCCATTCTCCCGGCATCACTCCCTGCCTCGACAGGGAGTCTGCCGCTACGTACAGGACCCCCGGGATGTACATCGCCCTAAGCGAGAGCATCTTGCCGTGGGCCCATGTTAGCATATGACGCGTCAGCTTCCACACCCGACGCAATCTCAACCCCCCCTGGTGATTTATATACGAGACCACCGAAGTGTTGTCTGACCGAACTAACACATGGCGGCCCCGCAGGTCTGAGAGGAAGTGTTTGATTTTATATGATTGAAACACAGCCATCAGCTCCAGCTGGTTTATGTGCCAGGAGAGCTGACGGCCGCTCAGACCTTGGGCCGAGCGGCCACTCATGACCGCTCCCCAGCCAGTTAGAGAGGCATCCGTCGTTAGCGTTACGCGACGACAAGGAGCCCCCAGAACTGGACCTTGGGACAGGAACCAAGGATCTTTTCACTTCACTAAGGCACGTAGGCAGCGCCGCGTGACCTTGATCAAGCGAAAAAGGGTTTCCCCTCAGGGAGAACCCCTTGGTCCTGAGCCACCACTGTAAGGGTCTCATGTACCGCAGGCCAAAAGGTACCCCGTTGGACGCTGCTGTCATCAGCCCTAACACTCTCTGAAAGTGTTTCACAGTGAGTGACTGACCTAGCTTTATCTGGTTCACGGTATCCAGGATCGTTTTTATCCTGGGAGGGGATAGCCGAGCCAACATTATTTTCGTGTCCCAGACTACCGCCAGAAAGTAGTGCTCTGCAGCTTATAGGTGCCAGCACACATTTCTTTCCGTTCAACCTTAGCCCCAACACTCACATATGGGCGAGAACAGCATCTCAATGCTGAACGCCCACTGTTTCGACTATGCTAACACCAGCCAATCGTCGATATAGTTGAGCACGCGAATGCCCTGGAGTCGCACCTGAGCCAGAGCTGCATTCACGCACTTGGTTAAAGTGTGGGGTGATTAAGCTAGGCCGAATGGCAGCACTCAATACTGGTAAGCTTCGCCCCCAAAAGCAAACCTGAAGACCTGTCTGTGCTGCGGAAGGATGGAGATGTGGAAGTATACATTTTTTAGGTCTATTGTGACACACCAGTCCTCGGACCTGACGTGACACACGATCTGTTTTATCGTGAGCATTTTGTTTAGCTGATGCAGATCTAAAAATAGGCCTTAACCCTCCATCCTTCTTTGGAACTATGAAGTACCGGCTGTAAAAGCCCGACTCTCTGCAGAGGGGAGGGACCCGTGTATAGCCTCTTTTCGCAGAAGAGTCTGTACCTCTCGTTCCATGAACAGAGGCTGCTCGGGGGTTACTACCGTAGGAGTAACCCTGCTGAACACGGGTGGGTGTGACCGAACCCTTTTTATAATGTGAGCAGGACCCATTCTGAGATATTCGGCAGAAGTTTCCACGCTGCCAGAAAATCTACTAAGGGAACCAGCCTCTCGAGGCTGGTCTCTGGATTTTCCTGGGTGGTCAGCCCGGTGTCCTGTAACGGATTACCGGCAGGTAGCAACCGAACTGACCGCCCCGGGGCCCTCACGAGAGGGCGCGAACATCCCCAAGCCGCTACGTTTCCGGGCGGACAAGGAGATATATGTTCGCCGGGGACCGCCGCGCCCTGAAGCACCAACGGTGGCAGGGTTGGCAGACCGGCCCCCCCCGATGGCACCGGGAAAGAGCGGGCGCCTCGGCGAGCCGCACTCTCCCGGAGGGGACTGCCATCGGAAGTCCTGCGCCTCTGACGTCAGGACTTCTTAGCCGAGGCCTTCCTAGCAGTAAGGACGGCCCTCAGATCCGCCCTACCACGGGAAGGTCCCGGCTGAGCGCGTCGCCCGGACCCCCGATCTCTCTGCGGGGGGGCCCCGAGCGGCCACGCTCTCTCTTTTGTTTTGCTCGGTGTAGGTTTGAGAAAGGATGTACTCGGCTGAGGCTGCCCCGCCCGACAGCCCCAGAGGGACATTTTGATTTATTTATTATATATATATATATATATATTTATATTTCACATCTCAATATAAATATCCCCCAGCAGGTCTGCTTGTTTTATATGCTTGCAGAGCAACCGCCGTATACAAACCGGCGGCCGCCTGATCTGCTGCCGAATATGCCCTACCCCCAAAGCCGACTTTTTTTTTTTTTTTTTACCGGCTTGTTGTGGGCAGCTGTGGGGCTGTGTGACGATGTGGACTCGGGGGAGAGATAGCTCGCAAGCGTCTCTTCCCCGCGAGACATCGTCGCCCTTTCTGAATGATAGATGCAGACCCATAATCTACGCGATGCCTCGGCAAACACGCGATCTGAGCCACTAAACTCAACCCCGTAATCTACACGCTGCCTCGGCAAGCGCGAGATCCGCGATCGAGTCATAGAATCTATATTGTAGACCCGTGATCTACACGCTGCCTCGGCAAACGCGAGATCCGAGCCACTAGATTCAGCCCCTCGTACTCTCAAACATGCTGTCTGCTCGCCATTATATTGTTCTTTCTCTTTCTTATTTTATTTATATATTTATTTATTTTTTGGCGAACTTCTTGACACTCGGCCGGCCAGTCTAAACTTAACCTGGACACAGCGCGAGTTACACCAATAGCACCTCTTTTTATGAGTGTGTGTGTGTCGTTTTCTTTTGGCAGATCATAATCAGCGCTAACAACATCCAGTTCCTCGGAGCTGGAGTGCTGCTGCGTTTGTGCCTCAGCGCGAGCGGAAGAAAACCGCAGAGCGTGCTTCCAGCTCGCTAACTGAGGCATGAGATCCAGCGGGTAAAGGCAGAGATAGGGGATCACCCGTCTCTAACCCCGCCACTAGATCCAACTGCGATCCCCAGGACGCGAGCCTTCGCTGCGCCTCGGCAACAGCGGGACCCGAGCCCTGAGGACCGCGAGCCAAAGCACTCTCCTCGAAGAGTGCCCGGCGTGACCTTAATATGCGCATTGGGAGTCTCTCGCAATGCTCGCAGCCGACCCCCTCGAGAGCTGACTGGGCATGTTCGAGCCCCAAACACATCACACATTAGGACGTGTGTATCCCTACCCGTGATTTAACGTGGGCAGGGAGGAACACAACACCTATACTGACTTGCCATATTTCTTTCTTTCTTTCTTTCTTTTTTTTTTTTGAACACACACACAATAAATGGACATACAATTCACACAGAGCGCTTGTGAAGACACAGAAGCTAGTGACTGTTTGGTCCGGGCATGCTTTATAGCTTCCTGGTCGATGACGTCACCCGCCCGTGACGTATCGTCCCGCTATTGGACTGATTACACAAGTGCTTCATGACATGGCACGCAGAGGCGTCCCCTAGCGTTTCGACGCAGCTCGAAGTTCCCTCGAGATAGGGAAATGAAGTATTCATTTTGCCATTGTACAAATATGAATGTTTTTGAAAAAAGTATATTATGCTCACTTTTAATAAAAATACAGTAAAAGCAGTAATATTGTGAATTATTTATATTATTTTATTTAAATATATTCAAAAATGTAGCTAATATATTCCTATAATGGCAAAGCAGATATGTCAGCAGTCATTACTGTATTAGTCTATAGCTGATCATTGTTATTAATGTTGAAAATGTCTCTGCTGCTTAATATTTTTGGAGAAAACTTAATGCATTTTTTTTCAGTACTCTTTGATGAATATATATATATATATATATATATATATATATATATATATATATATATATATATATATATATATATATATATATATATATATCTGAACTCTTCACATAAACATATACAAAGAGTATACATACACACAATATATATTGTAATGATGAGCAGCTTTGGGCAGAGGTTAATCACCAACAACAGGAATAAACAGGCAAAAGCAGAGGCGTGGTCACGGGACAGGCAGGGGATCAAGGCAGGCAGCAAACCAAGTCAACGGAATCTACTAAAACAGAGCACAGGTCAGTAGGCAGGCAGCAAGGGATCAAAACCAGAAATACAGTCCAGAGTACACAGGAGAAACCAGAAACAGGCTATACACTCAGAGTTGTCAGCAGTAGCAAAACAAAACTTCACAGTATATAGCAGAGTGAACCCGTGCTGCGTTCCAATTCGTTTTTATCATCCCCTAGATCACTTGGAATCCACTATGGAGTTGATTTATTATTTATTTTTTCCTTTACGAAATTGTTTAATGCAGCATTCTATATGTATATGGGTGTGTTTGGGTTGTTTTGAATGTTTTTAAAAATATCATAGAGTTGTTTGTGGTGGGGTAAATTATTGCATAATCGTTGCATTGTGGTATATGAAGCTGCCTGAAGTGTACATATGAAGTAGACTCGCTCACTCGGTCAAAATCGAGGGAGCAAGGGTCTGTCCATATAAACTTCCCTTGTCCACTTCACGAAGTGGAACGCACTTCAAAATGGCAGCGGGGATTCCCCCAAGGTGAAGTGCTTAGGGAAGTTTGCAAGTACGTGTCTTAGGGTGTACTCACACTAGCCAATTTGAACCGTGCCCGAGTGCGTTTGACTACCAAAGCGCGGGTCGTTTGACTAGTGTGAGTGCTCCGAACCGTGCCCGGGCTCGGCTCGATTAGCCGGCCCTGGCCCGCTTGGAAGAGGTGGGCCAGAGTACGAATCAGTTGGACTCGGGCGCGGTTCACATGCAGTGTGAGCGCTAACCGTGCTGGAGTCCGTAATCAAAGCTGCAAAGTCCTTGCTGCACTTCAGCTGGTACCTTGCAAACCTCATAATACGAGCAGCACGATTACGTGAACATTTTCGCGGCACTAAGGCAACACATCTGTTTAACAACAGGCTGTAAGAGGGCTGTGGACCACCGTGGACCAAACGATACAAAATTATCCACAAAGAAAACAGAGCGATGGACTCCATTGTGTTCAGAGAGCGCCGCTCTTCCTGTTTATTCCGAAACCATACTGATAATGGTTACTGATAATGGTCCCACCATAATGACGCAAGCGTGCTCCGACACGAATGCTGAAACCCGAAACCGTCGCACCATAATGACGTAAGCGTGCTCCGGCACGAATGCTGAAACCCTCCTATGTGCTCTCTCTAACAATTTCTCCTTCTCACACACCCCTCGCCACACTGGCAGAGGTGGAGGCACAGGTTTCCACATCACAAACAATTGGAAATACTCAACCCACACCTCTCTCTGTAATAACATCTCATTTGAATACCATGCTATTACAGTTACAGCTCCTGCTAAAATCCATCTTGTAGTCATTTACCGCCCTCCAGGCCAATTGGGCACCTTTGTTGAGGAACTAGATGTGCTGCTGTCCTCATTCCCTGAGGATGGCAGCCCACTTGTAATCCTTGGTGATTTCAACATCCACCTGGACAAACCGTATGCTACAGATTTTCACTCCCTTCTATCCTCATTCGATCTCAAACTTCTTACTACTTCACACACACACAAATCTGGCAACCAACTTGACCTCATCTACATACGCAACTGCACTACAGAAAACACTTTGGTCAAACCCTTACACTTCTCGGATCATTACTTCATCACATTTAATCTACATTTCACTACTCATATGCTTCCACCTCCTCTACCAGTTTCAGACAAAACCTGCGTTCTCTTTCTCCCTCTCACCTCTCCTCCGTTGTGTCATCCTCTCTTCCGGCACCCACACAATTCTCCTCTATGGATGTCAACACTGCAACAGACACTTTATGTTCCACTTTAACCACTTGTCTAGATACTATCTGCCCTCTGTCTTCTAGGCCAGCTCGCGCTACTCCCTCTAACCCTCGGTTATCTGATGTTCTTCGTGAACACCGGACCAAACTTAGGGCAGCAGAGAGAAAATGGCGCAAATCAAACGACCCATCTGACCTGAGTAAGTACCAATCTCTGCTCATTTCCTTCTCACAGGACGTCCATGCAGCTAAATCCGCATATTTCCACAACAAAATCAACAGCACCTCAGACTCACGCACACTTTTCAGAACTTTCACCTCTCTCCTCTGTTCCCCTCCACCACCTCCCACCACCTCTCTTTCTGCAGACGATCTTGCCAATTTTTTCACAAACAAAACCACACTCATCAGCAGTCAGTTCACACCTCCACACACACACACACTTCTGAATCAGCCACATCCACAGCCAAACATCTTCTCTCCTCCTTCTCTACACTCACTGAGGACGAAGTATCTAAGCTTCTCCTCTCCAGCCATCCCACTACCTGCCCTCTAGATCCCATCCCCTCACATCTCCTACAAGCCATCTCCCCTACACTCTTACCAGCACTCACACACATCATCAACACATCTCTCTCCACCGGCATCTTCCCCACCACATTCAAGCAGGCTCGGGTAACCCCACTGCTTAAAAAAACCACATTAGACACATCACTTGTAGAGAACTACAGACCTGTTTCTCTCCTACCATTCATTGCGAAAACACTTGAAAGAGTTGTTTTCAACCAGATCTCATCTTTCCTCTCACAGTCTAATCAACTGGACGTAAACCAGTCAGGCTTCAAAAAGGGCC
Organism: Pseudorasbora parva; assembly: GCF_024679245.1. NCBI lineage: Eukaryota > Metazoa > Chordata > Actinopteri > Cypriniformes > Gobionidae > Pseudorasbora > Pseudorasbora parva. Next base: position 23,911,268 of record NC_090175.1, read on the forward strand.
ACTCAACTGAGACGGCATTACTGTCAGTTACTGAAGCCCTGCGGCTGGCTAAAGCTGCATCCAAATCATCAGTCCTCATCCTCCTTGATCTGTCTGCTGCCTTTGACACTGTGAATCATCAGATTCTTCTGTCCACCCTCTCATCACTGGGCATCACAGGGACTCCACTCCACTGGTTTGAGTCCTATCTCACAGGTAGGTCTTTTAAGGTTGCCTGGAGAGGAGAGGTATCCAAAACACATCAACTGACCACTGGGGTTCCTCAGGGCTCAGTGCTTGGACCTCTCTTCTTCTCCATTTACACTACATCACTGGGACCCATCATTCAGACACATGGTCTCTCATATCATTGCTATGCTGATGACACACAGCTCTACCTCTCATTTCAACCAGATGATCCCACAGTAGCTGCACGAATCTCAAGCTGTCTGGCGGACATCTCGGCATGGATGAAAAAACATCACCTGCAGCTCAATCTAGCAAAGACTGAGCTGCTTGTTTTCCCTGCTAACCCCACCATACAACACGATTTTACCATCCAGATAGGTTCATCTCTGATTACTCCTTTGGGGTCGGTCAGAAATCTTGGAGTAATCTTTGATGACCAGCTGTCCTTCAAAGACCACATCTCGAAGACGGCTCGGTCATGCAGGTTTGCATTGCACAATATCAGGAAAATCAGACCGTTCCTTACGATGCATGCAACACAGCTTCTTGTCCAAGCCCTGGTCATTTCTAGACTTGACTATTGCAATGCGCTTCTGGCTGGACTTCCATCTTGTGCAATCAAACCGCTGCAAATGATCCAGAACGCTGCAGCACGTCTTGTATTCAATGAGCCCAAAAGGGCTCATGTCACACCTCTATTCATCTCTCTGCATTGGCTACCACTCGCTGCCCGGATCAAATTCAAAGCCCTGACTCTTGCTCTTGGATCTTCCACAAGCGCAGCACCCGCATACTTCGACTCACTCCTACGCGTCTACACACCCACCAGAAGCCTTCGCTTAGCTTATGACAGAGAGGCATGAAATCCCTCTCTCGAACTTTTTCTTTCTTTGTTCCGGGTTGGTGGAACGATCTTCCGTCCTCCATACGCACAACAGAATCACTCGCTTCATTCAAAAGACAGGTAAAAACTCATCTCTTCCATGAGCACTTAATCTTACATTAAAAAAAAAAAAAAATTCTTTCCCCCTCTATTTCTCCTTTCTTCTTTCCTTTTCTGGTCTTTGCTACTCTGAGCAGTGTACAAATCTTAGTATTTAGGGCACTTTTTGTGTTTCATTGCCTTCCTGTTCTCCTGAGTTGTAAGTCGCTTTGGATAAAAGCGTCTGCTAAATGCATAAATGTAAATGTAAAATGCAAATGTGAGTGCAGGCCAGCGGTGGAGTGGGGAGGGGGGACAATCGTACTCGGGCCCGGTTCATGGCAACTGTGCCTAGGGTGAGTACACCCTTAAAGTGGAGTGGACCGCAGCACTGGTTTATATAGACTGAGGTGATGAGGCTAATGGTACACAGGTGTAAACAATGATGGCTGGTGAGTCAGGGAAAAGGATTGTGGGTAATGAAATCCGGAGTGAGGATTAAAATTCAGGTGAGGGGGCCCTCTGGCGGCAATCGGAGGGAGCCACAGAGGCTTGATTTATGACATATATATATATATATATATTGCCACCAGAGGGTATATATATATATATATATATATATATATATATATATATATATATATATATATATATATATATATATATATATATATATATATATATATACACACACACAAAAACACACTGAGACAGAATGAGAAAATATAAAATCACATTGTATGATTTTATTAAGATTTTATTTGCAAATTATGATGGACAAGTAGTTGGTCAATAACAAAAGTTCACCTCAGTACTTTGTTATATACCCTTTGTTGGCAATGACAGTGATCAGACTTTTTCTTTAAGTCGCCACAAGGTTTTTACACACTGTTGCTGGTAGTTTGGCCTATTCCTCCATACAGATCTCCTCTAGAGCAGTGATGTTTTGGGGCTGTCGCTGGGCAAAATGGGGTTGAAATATGGGGTTGAAATATGGAGACTCTAGGACCTTGAAACCTAAGAAGCTACTCTTTCATTGACCAGGCAGTGTGTTTGGGAACATTGTCATGCTGAAAGATCCAGCCACGTTTCATCTACAATGCCCTTGCTGATGGAAGGAGGTTTTTACTCAAAATCTCACGATACATTTATTCTTTCCTTTACATGGATTAGTTGTCCTGGTCACTTTGCAGAAAAACAGCACCAAAGCATGATGTTTCCACCCCATGCTTCACAGTAGGTATTGTGTAACTCAGCATTCTTTCTCCTACAAACACGACAAATTGAGTTTTTACCAAAAATTTCTTGGTTTCATCTGACATTCTCTTCTGGATCATCAAATGCTCTCTAGTCGTGTGGGCCCAGACACGACTGGCTTAAGCAGGGGGACACGTCTGGCACCGCAGGATTTGAGTCCATGGTGGCATAGTGTGTTACTGATGGTAGCCTTTATTACTTTGGTCCCGGCTCTCTGCAGGTCATTCACTAGGTGGACAGAGGAGCCTCTTAAATAAGAAAGGTCTGTGAGAGCCAGAAATCTTGCTTTTTTGTATGTGACCAAATACTTATTTTCCACCATAATTTGAAAAAAACAAAAATCTGTAAAAATCAGGAAATGTGATTTTCTGGATTTTTTTCTCATTCTGTCTCTCATAGTTAAAGTTTACCTATGATGAAAATTAAAGGCCTCGCTCATCTTTTTAAGTGGGAGAATTTGAACAATTAGTGGCTGACTAAATACTTTTTTGCCCCACTGTATATATTTTTGAATGAAGTGGCTTGCAGAGGCTTTTGCATCTGAACTCTTCACATATACAAAGAGTATACACACACACACACACACACACACATTATATATATATATATATATATATATATATATATATATATATTACAGACTTTTTCATGGTGTATGAAAGAAGAAAAACTATAAATGTCAAGAGATTTAATTAACCAGACAATATTGGAAACAATATTTGGATATAATTTTACTTATTTACATTGTAAAATAAATAAATAAATAGTTTAGGTTGCAAGGGATTTACTTTGAAATTAAAGGGAGAAGAAAAAGCATGCAATAACAGGGGAATTTAATTGTGCAAAATATAATAGTGTTTACAAATGAAGCCTAACCTACTTTATATGCTTTCAAATTTAAATTGTCAAGAGATTCATCTCTCCATATGGTTTCAGCAACCCAGTCTCATTGGAAATACGTGACTCTGCCTACATTTTTGCAACACCCGAATTATGTACCTCCAGGTACGTTTACCTGCACTTTTTGGGTGAAACGTCCACCGGAGGCGCTAAGTGGTAATATTTTTTCTCCATTCCCAGACTGATCTCATGAAATGCCGTATGTATGACACTCTAATTCGTATTTCATTTTGCCGTGCTATCAAGACACATAATCGCTTTTTAACGTGTTTATCAACGCCGATACATTCTCCCTACACTGCCCCTACCCCTAAACCTACCCATCACACACACACACACAGCCCCTAAACCTACCCATCAAATTCATTTTAGTTTTAATTAGTTTTTAAAGTTTTTTGTTGTTGTTGTTGTTGTTGTTGTTGTTGTTGTTGAAAATTCGTAGTTTTAGTCACATCTTCTATACAAAATTCACACCCTATACAAATACCACAGCTGTGCAATTTTCACGCCCTATAATGTACCCTATACAGTCAACAGCCTACTTGATCTGAATTAAAGCAGCAAACATTTAGTGTAAAAGTAAAAAAAAAATGACATTTGTCAGGGTTGGTTGTCGTAGTAGGACACAGTGCAACAAAGAGTGCAACACAGGAAATGAGGGTTCAACACAGTTTACTTCTAATGGACGAAGAATGATCACTACAGAGATGATAACAACCAACACTAGTATTAACATTGACACCAACATCAAACATCATACAATAACCGACGAAGGACAGAACAGAGTAAGGAGTATAAATACACAAGGTAAAGGAGGAAACTATTAGACACAGGTGGGGATGATAACCTGATCAGAGACAAACGAGCAAAGGTGCCGACAGGACAGAACTTTGTGACACACATAATTGTGACAATAACATTATTTAATATTTGAATTACAGTTTATATAGTGTTTTGACGTCAACAACCACAACCAAAAAGAGCTTTTTACCTCAAACTATAATTTCTCATATTTAAATTATTTATAATAATAAACATTTTATTTAAGTTAGTTTTGCCAAACACATTACAGTTTTAGTTAGTTATCTTTTTTTTTATATATATATATATATATATATATATATATATATATATATATATATATATATATATATATATATATATATATATATATATATGCCTCACTTTTATTATTATTGCATTTAACGACAATTATTGCATTTTTCCCACCTAGCTATAACCTTGGGACCCCCCCCCCCCCCCCCCCCCCCCTCAAAAAAAAAAAATCTGTAATTCGAACTATGGTTTCATATAATATGTCAGAAGCTTTCCTTGGTACCCTTATTTCAGCTAATATCTCAATAGATAACAAAGGGAAAAGATGTTCCAACTTATAGGATGATGATAAAGAAAATGAAAAACTCCTAAAAAAGTTTAGCAAAAAGTTTAGTTCTGTCTTTATATAACTTGTAGGCAGTGGAGTCATGTGGGAACTGTGAGAAAAGCCTGCTTACTGTAGGCCTCACATCGAACAGAAGGTGCTGTCTCACACTCCAGGCCATTCACACACACTCTTTACAGTGAGGAGTGAAATATTAACAGCTCTCCCCCTCTGTAAGTAATCTAACGTGGCTGCCGGGCCACAAGGTAAGCTTCAGGGTGCGTCTGGAGAGACTGCTGTGGTGATAAACCTCATTTACATATTTGAATGAGAAAACTACTTAGATAGTTTTAAAAACTATTGAATTGCCATCCTTGACACAAGAATAATTATTGTAGTTAATAGATGCTCATAAGGGCCCTGTTTGTCCTCGTGTCTGTTATGTATGAAGTATAATTCAAGTACAAAAACCCTGTCAAAAGGTTGAAACAAACAAGACATCACTTATGTCATGTAATCTATAGCTAGCATGGATCCTGTTTCTTCTGAATTAGGAGTTAATGTGAATTAATGTGAGGAGTTAATTGCTTCAAAGCACACACAAAAAATAATAATAATACATTTTTTAAAATGCATGTACCAACAGTCCAAAAAAAAAAAAAAAAAAAAGGAAAATGGAAGGAGATATACACGGTTGCTATAAATTTACACCTTGGCCACATATCACAATATCTTCAATCAAACAGAGTCCCAGATCCTACGACAGACAAGGACTGCAGCCAAGACTGCCACTATCCCAGATGGAGACTACTGTTATGAATAATGAGTAAAGGAAAGATGAGCTTCAGATTGCTGTTCAAACTTTAAGTAAGTCACTGATTAGCACAGCTCATATCTAATGTAATATAGAGAGTACAGTTATACCTGAATTACGAATTTGGAAACGTTGTGCATTCTTAGGATGTCAAAACAAAGAGCATAGAAGGTTGAAATTGAAATCATGTTATCCTATTATATATATTTATAGGCCAAACACGCATATGTAAATGATCAAAAGCTTAGTAAACCCCATGAATGGTGTTATTTACAACAAGATCATGGGAATATGGACTGGGGAAACAGTCTGATATTAAGTAGAGTTTACAAAAAGGTTGAAAGGAAGGACAAATGGAAAAACAGAAAAGCAAGGAGAGTGTAGCTTTGTGCTAGAGCCGCATGCATTTCCTGATGAAAATGAAAATGGTTTAAAACATGACAGCACCAGCGGCGAGGATCTGGGAGAGTCTGGGTTGTCCTAGATTTACCAAATCTGACCTAGAATGGGTGTCCTCGTCTGCTCCTGGTGCATGCTCTCTGTGCAGATTGTTGTTTATCTAGCCGTAAAGCAGATCAAATCTGAATCTGTGTTAATTTAAGTGTATTATATTCCATTGTTTATTTTCAACTATCTGCAGTATCCTTAAAAAACAATATTTTTGCTTTAGAAAAAGAAAAAAAAAGACAGACAGACAGATTTTGTTTCCTCGCTTAAACATAAACTTAACCCTTCCTCATTAAAACTTAAAGGGTTAGCTCACCCAAAAAGGAAAAGGTCCTTCTAAAAAAATTTGCATATTGTGATAAAAGTTCATTATTTTCATCATTATTATTGAATGATAAAAATTTAATTTTCATATATTTTAGATTCATTGCACACCAACTGAAATATTTCAGGTCTTTTATTGTTTTAATATTGATGATTTTGGCTGAAAAAAAAACTGAAAGAAAATTAGCATATTTCATCCGGCCAATAAAAGAAAAGTGTTTTTAATACAAAAAAAGTCAACCTTCAAATAATGATGTTCAGTTATGGACTCAATACTTGGTCGGGAATCCTTTTGCAGTAATGACTGCTTCAATGCAGTGTGGTTACCAGTGGTTTTGGCTTTTCAGCAGATGGAAGCATGAAGTGCTCCAAAATCTCCTGATAGCTCGCTGCATTGGCCCTGCCCTTGATAAAACACAGTTGACCAACACCAGCAGCTGACATGGCACCCCAGACCATCACTGACTGTGGGTGCTTGACACTGGACTTCAGGCATTTTGGCATTTCCTTCTCCCCAGTCTTCCTCCAGACTCTGGCACCTTGATTTCCGAATGACATGCAAAATTTGCTTTCATCTGAAAAAAATTACTTCGGACCACTGAGCAACAGTCCAGTGCTGCTTCTCTGTTGCCCTGGTCAGGCAATTCTGCTGCGGTTTCTGGTTCAAAAGGGGCTTGACCTGGGGATACGGCACCTGTAGCTTTGGATGTTTCTACTCCAGACTTTTTTGCCACACTTTTTCCTTCCCACAGACTTCCCACTGAGGTGCCTTGATACAGCACTCTGGAAACAGCCTATTCGTTCAGAAATTTCTTTCTGTGTCTTACCCTCTCGCTTGAGGGTGTCATTGATGGCCTTCTGGACAGCAGTCAGGTCGGCAGTCTTAGCCATCATTGCGGTTTTGAGTAATGAACAAGGCTGGAAGTTTTTAAAAGCCTCAGGAATCTTTTGCAGGTGTTTAGAGTTAATTAGTTGATTCAGATGATTAGGTTAATAGCTCTTTTAGAGAACCTTTTCATGATATGCTAATTTTTTGAGATAGGAATTTTGGGTTTTCATGAGCTGTATGCCAAAATCATCAGTATTAAAACAATAAAAGACCTGAATTTTTTTAGTTGGTGTGGAATGAATCTAAAATATATGAAAGTTTAATTTTTATCATTACATTATGGAAAATAATGAACTTTTATCACAATATGCTAATTTTTTGAGAAGGACCTGTATTGCCTTCAGTTATTCACTCTCATGTTGTTTCAAGACCTTTGTTCATCTTCAAAGCACAAATTAAGATATTTTAAATGAAATCTGAGAGCTTTCTGTCCCTCCATTGAGTCTACACCAATTTGTCACTTCAAAAAATTCATAAATTGATAGTACAATTAATCCATACAAATTGAGTAGTCCAAATTTTCTGAAGAGACTCAATCGTTGTATATGAAGACCAGATTCAATTTAGGCTAATGAACATAAACAGAAGCTCAACTGTACTTGCTTGACACGTGAAAACAAACCTCATTGGTTCTTGTGGAAGCTCAAACATGCTGCGTAACAAGAGAATGAACCTCATTGATTCTTGCGGAAGCTTAAACATGCTGCGTAAAGGTCCATTTCACACTGGACGGGATTTTGACACAAGAATAATTCACACAATGGTTTTATTTTTTGTTTAGCTGTTTGTGTAATAAGTGCTTCCACACAGTACGCAAATGTGCTGCAACCTCTTTTTAGTTTCGATGTCGATTTTTTTTTTCACACTAGCAGCGACAGAAACAGCTTCAACCAATCACATACAAGGAAACAAACGTGACAAAATGTCCAGTTGATGTCACGAGCTATTCAATCAACATTATCCTTTGCCAGGTATGGCATTTCTCATGAGATTACAGCTATAGTTCTAGTTAAAGCTGTACAACTGCAGCTTTGTTTGCCCACTGTATGCTACAGACAGCAATAACTTAACCTTTGGAGTAAAAACGTGTTGATTTTTTCTAAACCTGTCTGCGATTATGGAAAGATGCACTTTTGCCATCAGTCCGTCTGTGGCACAGTTTTTTAGCTCTTGTATAAAATTAGCATTCTCCCCTTCTTTTAAGACTGGGTGCACCCAAACCCTTCTTTTCACTATTTTAAATCAAATGAAAAGCTTGTCTTCACTGAATGAGGAAGTGTCTGTGTTTTCTCAGCTGACGCCGCAAATGTTTTGGAATGTTGGAGCTCTGAAACATCCCAGACGTCACAAATTCATGTCGCAGCTGATGTGAATGGTTTTGAAGCAAAATATTTGCTTTTTCGCTACGCTTTTTCATTACGCGTCCGGTGCTTGAGCTTCTGATGTGTGCGTTAATTAATTTTTATATGTGAATAACAGCCTAAATTAAATCAGTACATCATTCTGATCATGTCTTTTTAGATCAGATTCATATATGGATTCTTTTTTTATTTATATAAGTTCCTTATAAGCATGTAACATGTGAGCTGGGGTACCCTTATGTACCACCAGATGGCAACTTCATTTCCATAGACTGTTATTCTTAGACTTCATTTCCCAGTATCCTCTGCTCATTATTCGTTAACCTATTTCACCTGTGTCTTGTTTTGTTGGTTTATTACTCTATTTAAATGCCATTTGCCCTGTGTTCTCTATGAAGTCTTCTTTGTCTTTTGGTTTTGGTTAACATTCTCTGTTGGCAGCCCTCCTTGGAGTGTATGTGCTGTATTTGGACTGATTATATGTGCTTGACCCTCTGCCTGGTATGGACTATGACCTTGGATGGTACTTGTAAATAAACTGTGTTTGGATTATCACTCCTTCTGCTGTATGCTTTCAATATATCACCAAATCATTACCTAGCTTTTATTTCCATTGCACAATTTACTTCAGAAGAACTGTTCACTGTAAGGAAGGAACCCATAATTATTCTATTCATAATTATCACTATGAAAACCCATTTGTAACTTCATTTTAAGAGAGTTCGGGTCTATTTGACTGCAAAACATAGAAACTTTCATCACAACAGAACATAAGAGTTAATTCTCACACACTGTAAAATAGAAAAAAAGTTTAGATGTGGTCAGTCACTAGAAAAGCTTCAAAAAATTTTTTTTTTACAGTGTGTGTGAACTAACTCTTATGTTCTGTTGGGATAAGTTTCTATATTTTGCGGTCAGAGACCCCAACACTCTTAAAATAGAGTTCCAAAATGGATTTTCATAGTGATGCCATTAGAATCATGGTTGCCAGTCGCCGGCGCCATTTCCGCTTTTCCGGTCATGAGTATGAAGTAATGCAGCTCTGTTTAACATATTCGATACATTTGAGTGTGTTTAAAATATGACGTAACTGTGTGTTCGCTCAGCGGCTGCTGTGACACTTGTTGCACACTGCTAAGAGTAAGGTGGCTCTGTAGAATATAAACCGGAAACCGAGGGGAAGATATGACTCAATTGACAGGCGACTCCCTCAGACATTTCCACTCCTTGGTTAAAATAGCAATTTTCTCACAATTTACTAATAGTTTGGAACATTTTGTATATTGTAAGAACTCAACTGAACAAAATATATAACACTGGCCTGGTGGTTTTTTGATATATTTTACTCAAAAAATACAGCATATTGCATCTTTAATAGTGAAGAGAAAACAATACTATTAATTTTAAAATGAACCTCTTACTTTCCCTTTCAAATTATTTTAGAATGATACCTAGGCATAAAATTCAAAATCAGATTTATTATTAAAACTGTTTCATTCTGTTTTACCAAAAAATACTTTTTCAAAAGGCTTAAAGTGTATATTATCAAGATTTGTTTCCAAATTATGAATTAAATAAAACCCCAAACCAAACTTCAACAGTGCATATAAAGTCAGAGTTAGCCATAAATGCTGATTTTCATTTTGTTGTCCCTGCCTAGTTCTTAAACATAAACTTAAAATAAAAAAAACACACACACACACTACAACCCTTAAAATACACAAAAATCAAGAGGGGGAGAAGGATAAATATGAACTAAACAAAGATTTTTAAATAGACACCTCATACTAGTACTCACATAATTGCCACAGCTTCAATTCAACAGTAAAAGATGGTAAATATTTTTTCTTATATATGCTGGCAAAGAGTTCCATTCTTTCGTTACAGAGAAAGTGGACAATACAGTTTTACAATACAATACAATACTTTTACAGACAATACAGTCTCCTCTAGTCATTCCTCTTGTGCCCTGAGTATTACTTAGAATTGTAACACCAGTGCAATCAATGCAAAGATTTGCATATTTCATTAAATTCTTTCGACTCAAAAGTCTATAATTATTTAAAATAAAATTTACCAGAATTCATCTCTGAGATCTGCACAAGGATTTCCAACAGGACATTCTCACTAATAGAAAACAGGTAAGAAAGGTGCTAATAAGTCATCAGAAACTCTTTTCTCAAATCCGTAAGGGCCTTGTGGGCTGATTCCGATGAGTCTGGTGTCACCCACTTTGACACATTGAATGGCATGTTATGCAACGCTGGCTGCTAATTGCAAGTGACACTTTGGAAAATGTTTTCCGTGAAATGATTCACTCATCAGCTTTAAATATTTGGCAGACTGTCTTTGTAATCCATACTGAGCGATAAAATGAAAAGTCCTTCTAACAGTTATGAACTGTTGCTGTCTGGATTAGTAGAAATGTATCTTTGTCTTTTGTCTGACTAAAACTATATACTACTTCATCCTGGAAATGCTTGACTGAATTTTGATACCTGTATCTCAATAAGGTAAGATTTGATGTTCGGAGATCAGATGTTCAGATAACATTTATCCCATACTTCACAGATTAACAAATTAGTCAGTATCATGGTTTAAAAAAAAAAAAAAAAACATAATGATCCAAGACGGTGTGTCATCAAAGGCAGCATCACCAGTGAATACAGGAGCCTGCGTCACATCTTTGTGCCAAGAGATCTGGCTGACAAGGTCTTAAATGGCTCTAAATCCTGACGCTGTGACCATTGCTTTCCTAATTGCTTTGACATGTAGTCTTTGTTTAATGAGAACTAAATCCAGGGGCAAATCATGTTTACGTCTCGAGAAGGGGGAGATCTTTTTTTATGTCTAAAATAAGCAGTTTATCTCCTGGAAAGGCATCAAAGAGTCAATTGCTCTTATTGCATGCAGCAGAATAAAGATGAAAAGAAATTTCTTTCCCATAGAGATCTTTCTATTTTTATATGGAATAAACTGTTTGTTGTTATGTATTACCGTGTGCAAATAAGAATCTGTGGATTTTTTACGAATGTTCATTAGATTTTCATCAGAAACTGGGAAGAAAAGTGGGAATAGTTTCACTTCAAGCGTTCAGAGGTTGAAGGTGATATTTTTTTTTTTTTAAAGCTAAAGAGCAATAGAATTCGTAGCCCGGATTCCCTAGCCGGGCTTTATATGAAGAAGAAGAAGTATAATAAAAATATAACAAACAATCAAACGCTCGTTGTGTTTGCGCTGTGAGTTGACAGATAAGCCAGGTAACTCTGACATTGAAAACAGACGTCGCTGCCAACCAAATAAAGCACTGATTAATTAAAGCTACTCATCAGTGCCTAAGGAACATTATGTCTCAGTTGGCACAAAGACCCAAACAACTTAATGGAAAATTGCAGGTTTCTGCCTCTCCAGCTAAACACTGATCTGCACAAATGATTAGTCTAAATGACATCTTGCAATAAATAATTCAATAAATAAATAAATAAATAAATAAAGAACTCTTGCATATCTTGTTAGATGACAAACCAGTTAGACAATCAAGCATTGTCAAAAACAATTAGGTCTGACGTCTGATTCACTCTCTGTGCTTCAGAAAACATTATGTCAGGTAAGGAGCGCAAAGACAGCACATGCACACACACAAAAAAATGCACATGGTGTCATATTCCATCTGGGGTTTCATTTTAGCTGATTGCTAAGTCTTTAGTCATGTTTCGGTTTGAAAAGTGAGAGGTGCATTATAAACCTTATTGGCATTGCATATGAATATTTTTAAGTTACGTAACTTTGCCCTGTACTTGATTTGCTGAAAAGCAGGTGAGTGGGTGCCTGGCACATTAGGATTATCGTTTACCGATCGACACACTTGACAGAGGCTTCTGGGTCTTAAAACGGTCATTTTAAAGAATAATACACCCCCAAAAATTTATTCTGTCAGTATTTACACGCACTCATGTTGTCCCAAACATTATGCCTTTCTTTTATCTGTGAAAAATAAAGTAATATATTATGAAGAAAGTTGGTTACCAAATAACATTGGTTATTAACTTCTGTTGTATGGAGAGAATCTCTAAATATCTTTTATGTTGACATCATTTTCATTTTTGGGTGAACTGTCCCTTTAAGCTTTGTCTCATTTTATACTGCAGAGAATCAAAACAATGTTTTTAAAGTATAACAACTGATGCCCGAAAGCTAAAAAGGAATATTAGCAATGAGTTTAAACGTGTGTATTGTAACATAATTCCAATATTACAGCGTTTTCACAATTCTGTACTGTTAAACTGCTGCTCCGTTTATTGCGCTTCTCCTTAAGTGGATGATTATTAATAAAACTGAGTGAGAGAGACAGAAAGTAGAAGATGCAAAGAAAGAATCAAAGGTATAAGCAAACACGACAAAGACTCAGTCTCACAGACAGTCAGAAAGAGGAAGAGAATGATAGAACAAGAGACTGCTTTAATCCTCTCAATCCTCTCTCCCTCTCTTCTGCTTTAACATTACATCACCTTCTCACTGACCCACTTTGTCTCCCAGTCTGCTCACCACTGGCGGGCTCTGCCTGGTTCAGCCGGGGTCAATAGCCCACTAAAGCCGCCCACACTAATCGCGTTAGTTTTAAAGGTGTGTTTGGATGAGCTTGTTGCTGTGTGGGTGGATATTGGTTAGTGTCTGTGGTGTTGTGCTGAATGAATGAGAGTATCATGAAGGGAAAGTTACGCGCATGGATGTTTGTGTGGGTACATCTGGCAGTCCTGATCCACCATGGTATCTGCATCCTCAAATGTGCAGAAAAAAATATAGCAGTCCTCACTTTGCTGCAATCATTGTGACTACACTTCTCCATAGTGGGAAAAACATCAAGCTACACAGCTTCAAATAGGCCAACACATTTAGCTTCTAACAAAATCCTCATCACAAGGGATTCCCAGGGAATGCATGAATTGATCAAATGTATGCTGTGCCTTAATGCAATGAGTCAGTTTTGGATAGATGCATACATGAAATTGTAGGAAACCAAAAGCCAATGTGACTATAATAAAGCCGAATCAGACTCGTAGGATCTGCCGTTAATCCAAAAGTCTCTGTCATTAATTTGAAAATGTCACGTCACTATAGCAACGTCAGCTTCAGCCATTTCTTAGAACCTAAATGGAATAATGGTGTGGTCATATCTACCGTTGTTCAACACATGTTCATTGGCAACATCCAGTCATTTCACAGGAATCCATAGAATGGGTATTTTGCGCGAGGATGAAAGATTTCCAAGCGCAGATTTCACATTGGGTGAAACATTTCACATTCAGTTGGTCATTTTTCCACATTGACCAACAGAAAACTGCTTGGTTTGAAAGTGACTTCTGTGTGAGCTGAGGTTCATACGTCAATACAGTATGGGCAAGATCTAGCCAAAATCACCAGTGACTCATTCATTTGAATGAGATGAATTAATTATTTATGGACTCATTTTTTTTCATACATTATTTACATCAAGGACAGGAAGCATACCAATATCATATGAGGCACATTTACCAAAAATAAAATAAAAAAATTAGCAAGTTTTGAAAAAAAGAAAATAAAATAAATCTTCATGTAAAAAAGGCATATCAGGACAGCACTGAAAAGTAAATATTTTGAAATGGTATGTATTAGTAGGGGAGAATGGGGAGTGTTGTAAATCAGAAAAGAGCTATGGGGATTTTATCAATATCATATATTCGCATATGCACTGTAAAAAAAAAAAATTGTGCTATTTGGCACTAAAAGTGGTTCTTGTAATAGAGGGGCCACTTTTGGTGTCAAATAGCACTATATCTTTAAAGGTGCTATACAGCACCTTTGTCAAATGGTGCTATGTAGAACCCATACGAGTGGCCATATCGCTTTTTTTTTCTTCCTCAATAATGGTGCTAAAAGGCACCAAAAGTAGTTATTTGGCGTGTAAAGAACCTTTAAATGGGCTTCAAAGGTTCTTTGTATGTCAGTGGTGCCATACTGTACGTTTTATGACCAACAACAATAAAAAAAAAAAAACTTTCTGGAAGAAAAGTAAAATGTTTATCAAGATATTTTTTTGCCTAGCAATCATTGTATAATTGTAGATACAATTATTTGACTTGTATAATCTAAAGTTTTAATTATAATATTAGTATAATTATAATTTTAAAGTAAAGGTATAATTTTAAAGATTTAATGCTTTGCAATCATGCTACTTTCAAACCCCTGCTAAAACAATACGTATTTTATTAAAAAAATTTCACTTTATTCAAAGCCGATTATTCTTTGTTCTTCAATAACATTCTTGCGTAAATTTAGATTATGTGGATCTTATTTCAGCTAATTAGCTCTCACTGACTATGTCTACATGCACAACTTTTGTTTCAATCAGTCTGAATTTATACCGACTGATGAATCTGAATGTAGTGTTTGCATAAATGCTAAACAAAGTTGGATGTGCACGTTTATGTCACAAGTTTTCAAATTGGAACTGATTTTTTGACATGCAACACTGCACAAATATAAGTTTTCAGCTGTTTGCGCATAATAGCAATTCTCCTCTGGTTCTTTATTTGTTTTATACCTCAGGCTTAATATTTATCCATCACTGGTTATAATCTGGAGACACTGAGCGTATGAACCGTTGTGCCGTGCTGCTTATATTTATCACCCAGTAAAAATCCCCAAAACTTTCCCATGCAAAAATCCATTCGTCTGTTGATGAGAATCCGAAAACGAGGACTGCTGGGACGTTGTCCTGCACCACTTCACAGACGTTGAGGGAAAGGAGTATTTTAGAATGACTGACAGGACACACATTTATATGATACTTTATACTACACGGCTGTTGAATGCCTGAACCTGATTGGGTAACGGAGTTTCTAAGGTTTCTAATTATTTCCAGGGGAATACGCGGCAAAAGTAGTTCCAGGCAGGTCTTGAATGCATTACAGTTCCATATCACTGCGCCCAAGGATTTTAGTACTTTTGAATTTCTTTACAGCCGACAGCAGCAAAAGAACAAAAATCTACAATGACACTGAGCAAGCAAATACATTTTGTAAACAATAGGTTACAAATGACAATTTATTAGTTCCCTTTCAGTCGGTCACGTTAGACGTACGTCGGAACTGACCGACGAATTGAGATCCCAATTCGTCGGTCAGTTCCGACATACGTCTCCGTTCCCTCCTTCAGTGAATGAGGGTTACAGACGTAACCGAGACGTTCCCTTTTAGTCGGTCATGTTCGACGTACATCGGAACTGACCGACGAATTGGGATCTCAATCCGTCTGCGTCAAAGACATCTTTAGTGCCTTTTATGGGTCTTGAGAGAGGAAATGACATTGGTGTCAATGAAGGCCTATCTGAGCCATCAAATTCCAACAAAAATACCCTTATTTGTGTTCCGAAGATGAACGGAGGTCTTAAGGGTGTCGAACGACATTAGGGTAAGTAATTAATGACAGAAGTTCAATTCTGGGTGAACTAACTCTTTAAATTCAGCCAAACACTTAAAAGACACACAGACTGAGGTAATACTCATCTCTCTCTCTCTCTCTCTCTCTCTCTCTCTCTCTCTCTCTCTCTCTCTCTCTCTCTCTCTCTCTCTCTCTCTCTTGTCTGTTGTTGAAAATGTGTTGTGCTTTGAAGACGTTTTGATCTAAATATCACTCAGAACTTTTTGGTAATGGTTTATAAAAAAACATTTGTTTTAAAAAACTTTTACTTCTTAAAATCTTTAAAAAAAATCTTTGTGTAGATAATTAATTAAAGAGATTTAAAATTCAACATTTTTAAAATTCTCTTTCTCTCTCTTTCTCTCTCATAACTTTCTGCATTAATAACTGCATTAGACTGCAATCAGTGGCTGAAGCCTCTGTTACTAGCTCTAAAACAACGTTTTGGAATTAGCAACTGAAGCTTGGGTTTAGATGCGCATGAAATTAGTCATGCAGAGTGCACACGAGAGTTTTAAGGATAAAACCTGACAAATGTCTTGAAATAAATCATCTGAACAGTATTTTGAGGTGTGGTAACAGTATAAGCGGAATAATTGACTCCGATTCATTGAATTATTGAAAAATAATGCACACTCCGCTTCGCATCGTGAGTGCATTCCCAGACAGCATGGTTACATGGATACAATATTGAGTTTTGATCCAAAACATCATTTTGGTTGAGATTGACATTTTATTTTTTAAGTATGTCTTAGGTTTAAAGTAGGTTTAGGGGTGGGCATTCATGAGTTTAGCAAGGCCTATCCAAAATGGCACACTTCATGTGCACTTTCGGTCTTGTGGACTTACAATGGCCCTTGTGTGCGCATATCTGTTAAGTCCATAAAGCCGCAGGGTGTCCCATTCGTCATGTACGCTTAAAGAAGGGTGACCGTGCCCTTTGCGGCTGATATGTGCCATTGATGCGCACTTCTCTGAGCCCGCAAGCGTGAGGGTTTAGGGTGCCATTTGGGACAGGGCCCAAGTCTGTTAAAAATGGTTGAAAAATATCTATTGTAGTTTGACATTTGTCACTGATTGTTAAACGCAATTATAAACCATTTTGGTTTAGCATGTGTACTTCTAAGGCCCTGTCCCAAATAGCACACTTCATGTGCCCTTTCGTCTTGTGGACTTACAATGGCCGCTGCGTGCACGTGTCTATGAGTCCACAAGACCGTAGTGTGTGCCATTTATCATTTAAGCTTAAAGAAGAATGCTCGTGAGCGCCCCCCTTGAGGCTGCTATATGAGCCCTCGATGTGCTCTTCATTGAAGTTTGTGAGCTACGCAGATGACTTCTACCCGGCAGTTAAACCACAGGTGCATCCTATACAGTCTAGTGTGTTAAACCACCTGACATGTATGACTTGTCTTGTACAATTATATACAATGCTCCATCCACCTCATTTCGCTGTTTCTTTATTTTGCATGCTTGTTATTTGCACCAGATTTGTATCATTACTGACTGTAATTAAACTTTTTTTCTGCATTCTTAAAAAATGCATCATGCTTTAGTAATGTTTTCTATGAAATTCCTGAATAAAGTTCTAACATCATTTAACAGAAGTGCAAGAGACATGAACATGAGCAGGAAATCAGACTGCACACAGCCCAAGCACTGTCTTCATCCATCAGTGCTTGCAGAGCACATTTCTCTATTAGGAGTGAAGGCAGATGAAGATGGACAATTAAATAATTGAGAAGCACCTTCCTGATAATGCTGACATTGGTTATACATTGAGTTATTGTCAAAAGCATAATCACCTGACCTGTGCCATATCTTCTGCTCCTTTAATAACTAATCAGGAAATTATACATTTTCCTTAAATTTAGGGAATATAACTGATCTCTGTTCAGTTTAGCCTGTTTCCACTGAAAAATAAATAATAATAAAAAAAACATCATAACTTAAAATGACTGACATGACTATTTTGTGATATTTAAAGAGATTAAGGTCTACATGGTGAATCTGCTAGCCTGGATGCCAGCCAAACTTAGCCCCGCCCACAAATATTTTCAATTCTAGTCAGAATATGAGTCTGAAACTGCTCCATTGGGCTGTGATTATGGGGTGTGATTCAACCGAACCAGGAAAGACAACAATTGGATAGACCAACAACCAATCAGAGCAAAGAAGCGACGCATTGTCAAATGTCAACAGAGCTCAACTGCACTGTTGCCAAGTCCACTTTTTTTTTCCCCGCGGGTTGTTTTCTATGTAGAATGAAAAACAACGAAATCATTAGGGCGGGCTTTAGACGATGACGGACAGATGATCAACAGTAACGTAATCATGCACGTCATCAAAGGGGCTTGGATTATATTTGTTCAAATCTTAAACGGAGAGCTTGCTTGTATATGCATTGACCTTCACAATTTCTCTCAATAATGATGATCATGTTGGGTAAGTACTCTGTGTATCATTAAATTCTTTTATTTTTTTACAACACCGACAAAGATCGTTTATTCCAGCGTACGTGCAGACAGGGTTGCCAAGTTTTTACAACAAAACCCGCCAACTGTTAGCCCTAAACAATTGCTTCTCGGAGGGTTCTCCGGGGAAAAAATGGTGTTTGGGGGGTAAAGTGTGTTATTTTGGCAAGGTTGCTGCTAAAATTCGCACTCATGGGTCTATATATCACATAATAGTCACTTCAACCCGCGGACATAGAAAACAACCCGCAGAAAAAAAAATGCAGACAAAAAAATGCAGACTTGGCAACACGGTGCAGTTGAGTTCAGTTGACGTCGCTTCGTTGCTCTGATTGGATGTAGGTCTAGCCAATTGATGTCTTTCCTGGTTCGGTTGAAACACGCCCCATAATCACAGCCCAATGGAGCAGTTTCAGACTCATTCTGACTAGAATTGAGTATGACCACGTCAGGCTATGAATCTGCAGCTTTAAAGGAACACTCCACCGTTTTTAGAAATAAGGCTTATTCAACTTCTTTCCTACATTTAGATGTGGGCAAATGCATTTTTGTCTCATTTTTGTCAGTGCATGCATTGTTTTAGTTTGGCGGGGTCACCGCTAGCTTAGTTTAGTATGATGAATGGAATCCTATGTTGCCAGCTAGCATGTCCGGAGTAAAAGTGATTAAAAAAAAAAACACCTAATTGCTTCTTGTGGCCTGCGTATTCACAAATAGTGATGCAGATTAAGACTAGGCGATTTCCTAGGCAGATATTGATTTGAGATTATATTTTGGAAAAGCACAGGTGAAGCACCTTGGGCGCAGAAAAAAAATCAATGGAATGTGGATTACACCCGATGGCTATTTTTAGAACTGCGCCTAAACAAAATCTCAGGGGAACTTTTGTGATATAAACTTAAAATTTGGAACACATCTTGGTTAGACACATGGCTTTGATTTTATTGTAATTTTAGAGTAAAATCTAAAGTCATGTCTATTTTCAAAAAGGGTAACATTATACACAGTAAGTAACATTTTGCTGTATTTTTCAGATTTCAGAGAGCCCAAAGGAAAAGAGGCTGATGCAAGCTAGATTTTTGAACCGTTGGACCACCACCGTTATAATGACATCAGACTTCAGAAACTAATTTTATTTTTAAAGGTTGTAATGCTTTTGACCCTTTTCTTTTATAAAGAATTATCTTTAATATCTTTTTTATCACTGATTGTGGTCAACCGTTAAATAAATAAATATAAATAAAATAAATTCATAAATTCTGCTGAGAAGGTCATTTTATATTTTAAAATGTTTTCGCCGAATTTGAAAGGGTCCATTGAAATGTTGTTTCAACAATAACTTGGTACATCAAGTGGCATTCTTGTTTTGTTGTCATTAAATTTCAGTTGTATTTTCAGTTTCAACAAAAGTGATTTAGAATCAGCATCACATTGTAACATTGATCAAACAATATTAACCTACCATTGATTATTTTTGGTAATTTCAGTGTTGATTCAACATCAGTGATGTAGAATCTATCAGTGTAACATTGAATTCAGTAGCATTACCATTACCCTTTTTATTTCACCACTGATTCAACATTAATGCAGGTGTAAATCGGATATTAAACTAACATCAGTTCATAATGTTAATTCAATAGATTTTTATTTTATTTTATTTTTTTATTCAACATCGTTTCAACAGTAACTGAGAGTGCAAAAGTGATGTTGAAAAATATTCTGTAATGTTGAATAAATGATATTATCATTGATTTGTGGTTGAAATCTCAACATTGTATGAATGGTGAGTTCTTAAAAATAGCACTTTGTAATGTTACATCAGTGCTATATTACCATAGCCTGACGTGGTCATACTCAATTCTAGTCAGAATATGAGTCTGAAACTGCTCCATTGGGCTGTGATTATGGGGCGTGATTCAACCGAACCAGGAAAGACATCAATTGGATAGACCAACAACCAATCAGAGCAACGAACCGACGCATTGTCAAATGTCAACAGAGCTCAACTGCACTGTGTTGCCCATGGTGTTGCCAAGTCCACGTTTTTTCCCCCGCAGGTTATTTTCTATGTCCGCGTGTTGAAGCGACTATTATGTGAAATATAGACCCATGAGTGCGGATTTTAGCAGGCAACCTTGCCAAAATAACACACATTTTACCCCCCAAACGCCATTTTTCCCCCGGAGAACCCCCCGAGAAGCTATTGTTTAGTGCTAGTAGTTGGCGGGGTTTTGTTGTAAAAACTTGGCAAGCCTGTCTGCACGTGCGCTGGTATCAGGCTGGAATACACGATCTTTGCCGGTGTTGTAAAAAAATAACATAATTTAAAGGTGAACTATGTAGTATTTTTGCAGTAAAATATCCAAAAACCACTAGGCCAGTGTTATATATTTTGTTCAGTTGAGTACCTACAATATCCCAGATGTTTCCAACTATTTGTAAATTGTGAGTAAATTGCTATTTTAACTCAGGACAGGGACGTTGCAGCATTGCATTTGAGAGAGTCGCCTGTCAATTGCGTCATATCTGCGTTCCCCTCGGTTTCGGCTTTTATTTGGCATGAGCGCTTTACTCTTAGCAGTGTGAACAACTGAACGCACGGAGTAACGTCATAACATCGTTTTAAACACACTTAAATGTATCTAATATGATAAACAGAGCTCCATTACCTCAAAATCATAACCGGAAGAGGGGATCTGTGCAGGCGCCCGGCAAATGAGTCCCGTCCCGTCATAATAAAAGTCCCGGTATTCGCAAGGCGGGTACTTGTTTAACAATCGCTCCAGCAGCTTTGCTCAGGTCCATAACACTCGGTCCTGCTCTGCTTTAGACTACAGTAACGTTAATAACCGCATGCATGAACGTGATTTCTGCCCGAGTCCTATTTTTCACCGGCTGTGATGAGAAGACCACATCTCCCAAGATGCTGCGCTCACACTTTGCGTCATCAAACTACGCATTTGTTTTGCATAGGCACCCTCCAGTGGACAAAAGCTGCATAGTGCACCTTTAATGATACACAGAGTACTTACCCAACATGATCATCATTTCTGAGGCCTAGTCCACACGTACACGGGTATTTTTATTACCGGAGTTTTTCCTCCTCCGTTTTAAAAAACCAATCGCGTCCACACAAGCACGGTTTAAAAAAAAATTCTGTCCACATGAGATCGCAAAACTACGCTATGATTGGCTGCCTGATTTCCACATGGGTCCCATTCATTGCACCGATGCACATTGCACTGACTGAGGGATGCCAAGGGCTCAAGTGAAACACGTCCTACAAGTTCCTTTGCTTTGGACTCAGTGAGGTAACTGTATATACACAGATGCAGGGCCGAAGTGGACTGTAATAGCTTCACACACTTGCTTTACTATTTTGTATTATTGCATTCTGGCGCCTTTGTTCTGCAATACAATGAAATAACTGAACATGTATCTGTAGGATATACATGTGATAAGCGCTGTTAGTGGAGTCCACCGCATAGAATCGACTCACGTAAATCAAAAGGAGATGTGGAAAATCTGATATCAAACAAAGGAGAGAACAGCGTGCACTTCAATTTAAAAAGCCGAAATCTCCGGTTTCACCATCTACACGACAACGCTGTAACCGGAGTTTCTAAAAATCTTCACCCTGGCCGGAGTTTTCAAAAAAGTCCGGTCTTAGTAACCGGATACAGCGTTTGCGTGTGGACGAACAGCCAAACCGCGTAGAAAAAGCTGCGATTCTGAAAATACCCGTGTTCGTGTGGACAGGGCCTGAGAGAAATTGTGAAGGTCAATGCATATACAAAAAACCATTGATTTATAGTTGAAATCTCAACATTATTTCAATATTAACTGAGAGTGCAAAAATGAGGTTGAAAAAAATGTCACTTTGTAATGTTGAATCAATATTATTACTATTGATTTGTGATTAAAATATCAATATTGCTTCAACATTAACTGAGGGGGCAAGAGTGATGCTAATGCAACATCACTTTGTAATTCTAATTCAATGTAATTGGCTTTGATGCAGCAACACTGACTCAACTCAACACTGCTTCAATGATTTCATGCTGGGATTACCACCTCAGATGTGCATTATTTGTCTAATAATTGACTTTAGAACTCGCAACAGTAACTATATTTCTCGCAATTGAGGTAATAAAACTTGCAATTCTGACTTTTTTCTCTAAATACTGCTGTAACACTGCTCGACCGAGAATTGCAACTAACGGCTGTGCAAAGAGCTATAAGCTTTCCTAATGGTCCAGTACAGAAACATATGCACAATCTTGATGAT
The DNA here is from genome assembly GCF_024679245.1 of Pseudorasbora parva. Lineage (NCBI taxonomy): Eukaryota > Metazoa > Chordata > Actinopteri > Cypriniformes > Gobionidae > Pseudorasbora > Pseudorasbora parva. The sequence goes on from NC_090175.1 coordinate 23,933,951, forward strand.
CACTTGTTTTCACACAGCGTGGACCGCGTTTTTTGTCATCCGAATGAAATGCTACCCTGGCATCTGGAACTGGCGAGGCTGCACAGAATGTGTGCTAGGAGACACGTAGCATATTAATTCGTAATCTATTTGACACAATTTCGTCAAACATCACATTATTCTGTGATAAAAGTCAGACGCGGTAATGCGCTGATGTGGAGTCAGGCCATCGCTCATATTTAGTGTTCCTAGTGAATATGCATCAGAGCCATAATGGGATAAACACATTATTCAATACAAGTGGCTGCATGGTGTACCTAGGGTTCTTTATTTAGGCGCGTAATCTGTGTTCATGAACATACTACTTTTCATCGTTTTTTTCTCCCTTTTTGTGTGACCTTTGATGATAAGGTGGAGAGACAATTGCATTTATGCTTTGTGTGCTAAAGTGATACTAAACGCCTGCCTTTGGTGTTGCCCTGAGCCTCTAAATAATGAGAGTAAATCTTGTTGTTTAAAGATTGTGTGGCAAGCAAGTGGAGGTCAGATATGTGGGAGAAGAGAGATAAAAGCAGAGAGAGAAAACTGTAGTTTATATTTGCACGCTTGATCTGTCATGTTATACCTGTTTTCATCCCTTTTAATTAGTTGTTTTTAAGCGTGTATATATATATATATATATATATATATATATATATATATATATATATATATATATATATATATATATATATATATATATATATATATATATATATATATATATATATATATATAGATATAGATATATATAGATATATATATATATATATATATATATATATATATATATATAGATATATATATAAATCCTAGCTAAAATCCTAGCTATGTTTAACTAGTGATTGTTTAAAGGCACAGTATGCAGTTTTTGCCGTTAGAGGTCGCTTATTCAAAACAATAACAAAGGTGTAGCTTGATGATGATGTGAATGTGTGGAATCATAGGACTCCTCTTCATCTCTACAGCCGATGGAAAGCAATCGGAAGAGACCCAGGATGAGTCCGACGCTTATGGATAAAAAATAATTTATTCAAGTTTTATTACAGTTTCTGTTGCTATTTAGCCTGGATGTTCACACCTCAGACTTGCAAAAAGTATCTACAAATAGGTGTGTCAAGCTGTGGAAAAGTGTATGGGAGTGTAGGGAATGTAATGGTGGGGGGAGGAGGGTAACCCATAAAATAGAGACCTACAGTTATACAGACACATGAATATTAAAATATGACTACGGAGAGAGTCAAATGTTGAAATGTTGAGTGCACAGGTTTGAAAACAAACGCGGAAGAGAAGACAATGCTGAATAAAGTCATAGTCTTTGTTATTTTTTGACCAAAAAAATAACAAAGCGATATGCAGACTGTACATATGTCACTGACAGGTGACACAATGAAACGTGCTGTTACACTGGTTAAAAATGCTGATTTTAAACATTGCTAAACATCTGTTCATATTGCAAAAAAAAAAAAAAATGACTGAGGGGATTTCATGACCCTTTAACGTTATGCTACGTGTAACGTCTGCTTCCTTACCCACATAGCAACATTGTGTCGGCCCGGATCTGGCCCACATCTGGCACATGTGGAATACTGAGCTGGCCCACATGCTGCTTGGAATGACGGCCCTTGAGTGGCCCAGTTCTATTTGCCATCTGGGTCACAAGCAGGCCATAACAATGCCACATATCAGCCAAGAGCAAAAAAAATAAACTAGAACTGGATTTTATCTGATCCACAAAATCCGTGTACAGTATATTAAATATGGAGTCATCTCAGCCTTACTAAGTCTGTTAACAAGCAGAATCATAGAAGGAAAGACGAGAACAGAGAAAGAGACGAGAAACACAAGAACTGCAACTGACTGAGGATAAAAAGACATCTCTGAAGATCTCAGAAGAGGATTAAACAACTCCACAAACAGCATTACCAGCTTCACACATCATAACCAGACTGACTTTATTTCTGTCAGATGTCTTAAGAAGCTCTTATTGAGAATTAACAAAGGTTTAAATCTAATGTGTTTCATCTGAAGTCACCATAATGGTGATCAGTGTTTACATTAGATGGGCTCTTTACTTTTATTATACATTTGCTTGTTGTGAAAATGTGTTTGTAAAACACATCTGCAGTAGCAAAGGAACCTTAAATGAACTGATCAGATGTATCAGATGATGATACATTTGTTACCTTTTGACGGTTTTATAATCATCTTACAATTGACTGATGTCATTTGATTCTAACAATTGTGTTATAGATGCATTTCATAACAACCCCTGAGTTACTGCAGCATCAGATCCTGCAGTATTAGCCTATAACAATCAATTTTGAATATTTTAAAAGATGTGCACAAAAAGTTGATTGATGATGACACACACAGACATCAACAATCAGTGTATGTCAACAAAATATTAATATAATCAGATCAACAAAATGCTACTAGATTTCCCAACAACTACAACAAAAAAGCAACAACAAAAAATAACTAAATATTTAGATTTAAACTAGTAGGACATGTCAGCTGCATAATTTATTCATCCTGGAATGCATGCTGGGAGTTTTGCACTATACTGGTACCCAGCATGCCCTGCTGTATGAATAAATTATGCAGCTGAATAGGAATATGCTGCATTTTTTATTGTCACCATTGTTGAGATTCATACGCTGATTCTTGATGTCTGTGTGTCATTCTAAATTAACTTTTTGTGCATGCACAACATGTTTGTTAAAATATTATAAATGATTGTTATAGGCTAATACTGCAAGATCTGATGCTGCAGTAACACAGGGGTTGTAATGAAAGGCATTAGTTAGTCACAGAAGTCAAAATACCAGAATCACCTTTTTAATAATTATAATATAAGCAATTATAGTGATGATTAAAAATCAACTTGACACTGCAAAGCAATTCACTGTTGACTTAATTTAATTAACTTAATTTTATATCCATAAAATAATCCCATGATAGGAACCCCCATGGTTGTAAAACGTGCCTGACATAACCCTTTAAGGTTTTATATTAAAAAGGTCACTTTTAGCAGCAATAAAAGCTTTAAGTCTAAAATTTAAAAATGCACTAGACAGACATAATTCTGACCTATTCCATGCTCTGGGTTGTTCGGGATAGTTTAAAAGGCTTATTCACCTCAGTTTTTAAATAGTGCTACTGCAAATAATCTCATTTAGAGCACTTCATTGTTTTGCAAATTGACAGGTTTTTTTTTGCAGAAGTTCTATGTACCATATATTCTTCCCTCTATTTCTTCAGACTGCCTAATGGAAGGCATTACATGACATCACCACTCAAGGAGACCCAAATAATGGCTTCACTCAGAAAGTTTTGTAAGAAAACATTTTCAGGCCGCGTATACTGTATAGCTTCAACTTTCTGTAAATTGGCAGCAGAGCCCTCCTGTACAAACTTGGATGTTGTTTTGTAGCATTTTCTCAAATTAATTTACTTTAATTTATCTCGGTAGAATGCTGTTTAGTCTTCATTTCCAGTGCTGTCTTTCAGATTCCTCCAATATATGATGACTTAAAGATCAATATATCAGCACAACCAGTCAACCGAAGAGGAAAGCAGATCAAAAACAGCAGAAGAGTTCCTCCTTCTTAGAATCACATGTCCAAAAGATGCAAGCGCTGAGGGGAACATCTCCTGCTAAATAATACACCTTAACCAAATATTATTAATGATGAATATTTGATTATAGGTTCAGGCTTTTTTATTAAAAGAGTAAAAAGGGTTGCTTCAAATTTGCTTATCTACTTTTAATGCAGCCAGATTTATTTATTAGCATTATTTATTAACATGTCTTACTGATGGCTATGAGTTACCTATTGATGTTTAAAAGTGTATACTGGGGGAAAATAAAGGTATATCTCCCTCTCATATTCATGTAACTATAACCTGAGATTTTGGGATAATGTGTGCAATTTTTCTTGAAATGCAAAAAGCTACATGATCCATTAAAAAAATACTAAAAAAGGTTTTCCATTTAATTTGAAAAATATGTGATGTAAACTGTCCCTCAGGCTGAGCCTAAGAACTGAAAGACTCAGGATGACACAGAAGGCTTAGAGGACCACAGAGGAGCTGTAGACGGGCGTGATCGAGATGGATGCGTGGGCTTGACAGTCTGGGGCGGAGATGTTGGGAGTGAGGACAATGGAGGAACTGGAGGGAAGGAGGAGCCCGGCAGAGCCAGAACTGTGGAGGATTGAGGCAAATCTGCTGACTCGGAAGTCTGAGGCAGAGCCAGAGCAAAGATGGACCAAGGTGAAGCCAGAGGGACGATGAAGCCAGGGATGACAGTCCATTGTGGAGCTGACGTAGCATTTAGCTAAGGCGGAGCCAAAGGGTCAGTATACAGAGTCGGAGGCTGGGGGTTGGTTGCTTGAGGCAGAGGAACTGTTAGCTTTGACAGTGGAGGAGGGAGAGGGAGGCTAAGACCATCCACAACGCAGGAGACTTGCTGGATGATGAAGAAGAATTGGACCTGGGATTAACCAGTGAAAATTGGAGCTGGGCTTGACTTAGATGACTTGGAACATGACTTATCCAGTGAAGACCGAGATGACTTGGAGCTGGACTTATCCAGCGATGACTTAGATTACTTAAAATTTTATGGGACCAGTGGTGACTGTAGTGTAGCAAACACCTTCTCATCATATAATACTTCATTGTCCAGTATTAAAGGGGTGGTTGCATGTGATTCACTTTTTTAAATTTAGTTATTGTGTAATGTTGCTGCTCAATGCAAGTTCAATGCAAATGGTGATATTGTCTTTTAAAGTTATGGTAGTCTATTGCCTTCCCGGGTTGGTGACATCATAAACCCTTGCTATTAACATAAATACTGCCCCAGATGTGACTTCTGCCCGTAATGGTAAGGGGCGTGGAATTTCCTGCAGCCTGTGCTTGGCACTTCAGCCAATTAAAATACAAGAAACTACATTTGGCCATCTAACCAATCTAAGACCATTGTTTTTTTTTTCTTGGAGGAATGGGCTTCATAGAAGCAGGAAGCAAACAAGCCACTCAAAGGACAGTGGAGATAGCGGTGTGGAATAAAGGTAAAATATAAGAAAAATACGGAGTAAAAAAAAAAAAAAAAAAGAAGAGAAGTATTAAGCTTCTTAAACACAACCAAGCCTTCTTAAACACAACCAAGCCTAGAAAAAAAAACCACGGAACCACCCCTATAAATAAGTCCAGCCCCAGACTGCACCACTCTAAAAGTTTAAGGGATAAAGTTAGTTCACCCTGCAAGTCATGTTTTACTCACCCTGCTGCTGTTTCAATGACCTATGCTCTTCTATCTGTTTTTTTTTTTTTTTGTAGAAATTTTGAAAAATGTCCTGCATGCACTCCTCCATATAATGGCAATGAATGGCAACCAGGCTAAAACTTTAAAAAAGGATAAAAAAACCGAAATGATAGCCGGCCTCAGTATTTTGACTGAATATATGGTTTCTTTATCGCAAAACCTTATTGTATGCCTCTTTGCATATATGGTGCACATCTCCCTGTATCATTGCATGATGCTTTTGTATTTTTTTTGTAAAATTTTAGTCTGGATTTCACCCCCTTTCACTGCCATGGAGGAGTGCGTGCATGACTTCTTTTTTTTCTGCTTATGAGGTCTGAAAAAGATAGAAGGACATATGGCCAACAGCAGGGCGACTTTATTTTCATTCCAGGGTAACTATAAAAAGTAATTAATTAATTAATAATGTATTTATTATAATAAGTAATAATAAAAAAAATAAAAAAACATCACAGGACAAAGGGAAATTCCATTAAATAAAAACACAATGTCCAATAAGATTCTAAGTAAGATCCTACAGGACAAATTAAAATTCCATTAAAATAAATCAGAATGTCTAATAGGATTTTTAGAATCCAATAAGATCCGACAGGACAAAGTGAAATTCCATTAAAATAAATCAGAATGTCCAATAGGATTTTTAGAATCCAATAAAATCCGACAGGACAAAGTGAAATTCCATTAAAATAAATCAGAATGTCCAATAGGATTCTAAGAATCCAATAAGATCCTACAGGATAAACTAAAATTCCAATAGGATTTTTTGACAAGGGATATTTAGTGTCCCCAACTAAGAAAGCCAAAAGTTAAAAGCCAAAGCCAACTGTGGCAAGGAACCAAAACTTCATCAGGTGACAGAATGGAGAAAAAAATCATGGGAGAAACCAGGATCCATCAGGGGGTCAGTTCTCCTCTGGCCTATTAGAGGTCAGAGGTCATACAGGTCAAAACTCCACTAAAATGCCCTAATTGACAGACGCTAATGCCGGCTCAGACCTGGACAGACTCTGCATTGGGCTCAGGTTCGGGCTAAGGAATAAACTGAACCTCTGGCAATCCAGGGTATTCTCACAAAAATGCGTATAAATAGTACGAGTGTGCAATGTCCTGGAATGTTTACGCCAAAACTCACTTTGGCGTGTCTATGGCACGCTGTTTTTCGCGTGCATATGACACGCATTTTATGGCGTATTATACATACGAACCCCCCACCCCACCACTCTAAACCTACCCAAGCGCGTGTCATATATACGCCCCACCACCCTAAACCTTCCCAAGAGCGTGTCATATATACGCCCCACCACCCTAAACCTACCCAAGAGTGTGTCATATATACGCCCCACCACCCTAAACCTACCCAAGAGCGTGTCATATATACGCCATAAAGTGCGTATCATATGCACGCGAAAAACAGCATATCATATGCACGCCAAAATGAGTTTTGGCGTATACATTCCACGCCATTGCACACTCGTACTATTTATACACATTTATGTGTGATCGGGTTGGGCAATCACACTGGCTCAGTTTTCACGGCAGGCTTAGGCTTCCAGTTAGCAGTGGGCTCTGGCTCTGGAGTGGGGCTGGTGTTTTGCTCTCATCGGTAATGCAGACGGTGAACAGTGAATCGCACAGCACCAGCACCCACTCAACATATTCTGCAAATCTCCCTCGACGACCATCCATGGGCAGATGTGCCTTCGACTGCTTGCCAATCCTAGTGTTTGTAATAGAAAACAACGGTCTGGGTAGTGGGTGAGGCACGGCAGGTTGAGAAACCCTTTCGTGTGATCTTCGAGGGAGCCATCCCCCTGCTCCATCAGGAGGTGGGCTGCGGGGATATCCATGATATTTTCGCAGTAAGTCTTGTGTTCTGTGAGGGGTTGCATATGGTTAAATCCAAGAAGACAGATGCGTGATGTAAAATGAATGACAAAAACACAAACACTTGTATACACTTCACAATTTAACGTTAACATAAGATAAAATGGTCATATACAGCTCTGGAAAAAAATTAAAAGACCCCTTAAAGCTACAGTGTGTGATATTTTCTCCCATCTAGTGGTGTAAATGTATATGACAATCCAGTGAATATTAGTTTCTGTTCCTCTCAATTCCGATATCATTTTATCACCTACGGTGGCCGATTTAGTCCAAGATTAACATGGCTTCCAGTTCGACCTCGTTCATGACTGCAATTGAGAGTTAAAACGCGAAAAGCGAAGCTTGAATTTATGGGTATGTCCCTCTTTGGCTAATGTACTTTCAAGATGGAGGGACAACATGGCGACCGGCATTCGAACCCCTCACCCATATGTATTTTCAATGCATATTATAAACTTATGAAAATACTTTATTACTTGAAAGAAGTAAATATATATTAATGAGCGCATATATTTTTGAAAGAACTAAGTGTTTTTAGCTAAGAATAAACTTAAAAAGTTACACAGTGTAGCTTTAACATGGATTTCTCAATGTTAAGTAGTCTCTTCATTTTTTCCAGAGCTGTAAATGCGTCTATAAATGTGCATAAAAAACATATTCCATCATTTGAGTCTGTTTTTTTTTTTTTATCAGATAAGAAATGATGTACATAAACTATGATAGATAAACACATTTACAAAATAAATTCCTCGTTGTGCATCAAAAAACTCATGTGACTACGCAATGGGATGGGATAACATCTGAAATGCTGTTGTCAAAGTGGTTTGGTATGGTATAATTCCCTCCCAGAACTTGCGTTTTGTTTGCACGCTCTGAGATGCAAGTCATTTATTATATATGACATTTTTTATGTATAGTTGCTTCTCCTACTTTTCTTATTGATATTAAGTGCCAGTTTATCAGGAAGTGATGTTTTCTTTCTCTTCACGGTGCTTTATTTGTAAATGGTGTTCCAAGTGGTAAATTGCACAAGTTAAATTTGCTACTTTAGATGGAAACATAGCTAAAAAAAAAACTAAAGCCGGACACTGCTGTACCATTTATAATAGTCCTTTAAGACTGTTGCTTGTCAGACTGTAAGAACATGATCCCCGCTGTCAAGCCATGTCACACTGTGGGATCTCAGTTGTCATTAATGTCAGACTGTACGGCAGACAAGGCCAGGAGTGGAAAGAGTACTTAAAAAAACATACTCAAGTAAGAGGATCATTACTTTCCCCAAAAAGTTTTTTCCCAAGGCAAGTGTATTTTTCTTCTGCAGCTTCTGAACTCTTGTATTGTGTAGGCACTGATATCATAAACCAGGTAATTGACCATGTCAGGGTATGTGAGAGGTGGTAGCACTTGTGGGTTTTTTGTCCATTCTGTGCAGGTCGTACGGGTCGATGTTGTTGATGTCAAGCAGTTTCTCTAAAAAAATGTTTTTTAGTCTCTCGATAGAGTACCGATTCTTTTGCTTCGTCCTTTTCCATTTCTTCCCAAGAAATGTGCTGTAACGCAAAAAAATGCTAGCAAATCTCAAACTGCTTTCTCGGTCTCACTGTCTAAGTAACCATGGCAACAGATAGCGTATCCTGCCAAAATGGCGTCGCCTTCCCGAAATGCAATGCAGAGTGAAAACATTGTGATGTAACTCTGTCAAACTAGCGATCAAATTTTGGCCTATTCAAGGAATCTTTTAGGATTCACAAAATGTACCAAATAAGATTATATAACATTAAATGTAATTGGGTAACACTTTCTTTGACGAAAATGTAATTCTTTATTCTCTAACTGGTTTGTAAGTAATCTGCCCAGCACTATATTTGTACATCGGCTTAAGTTGTATGTGAATTAAAAGTAAATTGGAACTTTACTTAGTTATTTTGATCATGATCGATTGCTTTCCAAAATCTTAGTAATGAGAGATGTAATTATTCATTAGCTATAATATTTAGCTGATAATTGACTGCTTTTTGTGTTAGTCTACAGATAATCCAAATATAAGAAAATAGTTACTTTACAAGTGTTTGCCCTATGATTTGACCAGAAAGAACTAACAGTTTGACTTGATAACAGATGGACAATAAACATTACAGTCGTCTCATTACTCAGTAGCTAAATCAAATAGCTGCTAGTTCTAGAAAATGTTGTTTATTTTAATCCTTAATAGAGGCAAATTCTCAGTTTTTTTTTTAAAGCAAGTTCTTGCATGTAAGATTACAAGTTAAGCACCGCAGGAGGTTTGGTAACATTACAGCCTCAAAAGGTCACAAATCTCTGCTGGACAGAAATCGTCGCCACTACTTACTTAGAGAAAATAAGAGTTTATGCAACATAATCAGATAAACACAAGACTATGAAATCTGCATTTTAAACTATGAAGACTTCCAATGCAAAAGCCTCTAAAAGCTACCTCGGTCAAAAATGATATAACGATACTGAGTGTATGCTCTCCGCACATAGTATATGTTCATCAAATACTTTCACTTCAAACCTGCTAAATCCCAGCCTCAGCCCATTCAGAAGTACCAGTATTAGGTAGAAACCTATACATGGAGCCTGACAAAAATGCTTATTTTAAAGAAAAACATCAGACGGACTTAGATGCTTTTGCATTTTTATATAAGTATTTATGTCATTGACAGGATTAAGAAGGACTGTAATTACAGACATATTACTATAACTGCATATTACATACTACAGGTATTTAATATAAGTGAAATTATCACCCCTTTATCAGCATTACATAAGCACAGGGTTATTAAAGACCATTTCCATGTCAACAAATTCCAACAAAATCACAAAAATTGCACCACCTTGTGGTAGGTCTTTTCAAAATTAGCCTTATTCAACCTTTATAGTCAAGGCAACGAGGACATATATATATATATATATATATATATATATATATATATATATATATATATATATATATATATATATATATATATATATATATATATATATATATATATAATTTGATTTATATTCATGTAGTTCTTAATTAGTACATTCATATTTTGTTCTAGCCCTGTTAAAAAGTTAGTGACTGCACTAAGAAGATGAGGTCATTCCTATGTGATCATCTCAAGCCTGGAATTCACACAAACCACTTCCAAAAGAGTCACAAAAAAGGACTTTCTCCAGAGTTTTCAAGCGCTTTCTAGATCAGAAGATCTAAGCATAAAAAGATTGTATGACATTATGTAGACTATCTGTCTTTTGGTTTATTTAAAAAAAAAGAAAAGAAAAAAAAGATAATTGCATAACTTTTAGAAAACATTGGAGGATGACATGAGAGTGTGGGACCAAAACATTGGAATTTCTTGCATACGTCCATCAGTTTGTCATTTAATGCTGGATCAGTTTACCAATCCTCACTGATCCATTTCTGCAAAATACAACATTTATAATTACGCTTATCCTCTAAATCTAAAATGTGTTTTTTTTCTTAGTTACGAAACGTGTTCCAAAAAAAAAAAAAATAGTTTGGCTTTGCAACGCATGGTAAATTAATTAGATTAACAGATATTAATCGAGTTTTACTTACCAACGAATATCATTTAGCAAAGTAAGTCACGCACTTATTAATGTTTGCATATCCATTTGTCCTAGATGCACAGGTTAGCGCCTGCGTAATCAAACTATACCTTGCCCTACTTCTGGACTATGAGCCGTATATACCTGAGCGCATTCATCGCCCCCTCCCACTCGAGCTCTCATTGCAGTAGGAGGGTCCATGTGCACACAATGACGTCGCTACGCAAGTCTGTCTGAGTCCTCCGCTGTTTTTATTAGTCTTCAGTTGGGCGCCTTCAACAATCTAGCAGCAATGTGCACGTAAACAGAAAACTGTCGACAGGACGTTTCGGTGAAGTCGCTGTCGACTGTTGTAAGCGCACAGTGCGCTGTCGTTAAGGATCTCGCGTCATGCGCGCGGCAGTGTGCGGTGCGTTCAGCTGTCACAACTGAAACTAGTATGCAAGCAGTCGCGACACTGGGAATACTTCTAAACACAACTCAACGACACTGTGTAGTGTCGTTTTCTTCGTTTTAGCCACCGGATTACTAGTGGCCAGCAGTACAGATAACTGTCAAAATTGGATGCCGTGACTACGGTAAGATGTCTTATTATCTCGCCGAAGAGCAAAGCAGTCTTGTATGTATGAACTACTGTAAATGCAGACGCGTTAAAAACTTGTCTAAAACTTGATGTTTAACGGAACCCCCGTGCTGTGCATGAGTGCATTTCCACTTTAAACCGATGAAAAGAAACATGCAGCCTAATTCTAAATAAACAATAGGCCTATAATTACAACTGTATGGTAACAATAATGCAATTTATCCTATTCCAGCATCCTTTGCATCGGAGTTTGCATACACATGTTTGACGTTTTCTCGTCTGAACTAGATAAATCCATGCAAGTGAACACTTTTTATCACATTGCATGCTAACGCTTTAGGCTATATCAAATATCAAATCAAGCTCATGTCAAATATTACAGTTGTTATAAAGCTTAACATGGTTCGATACGTTCACCACGGGACAGCTTGTATTAACTGCATCTTATTTACTGTACGTGTGCTGAAGTACAGTGAATACAGAGTTGAGCGAAACTGAAGTCAGATGGGGCACAATAATGACCAATGTTCTGGCCGGTGAGAGCAGTCGCGAATAAGATGTATTCTTGTGCAAATGCATGCAAAAATTCATACTTATTTGAGCATGCCTGATTCACTTGACGTCATGTGATGGATAAAGTGCATCGCAACGATATTTAGTCGGGAGTTCTTTTGCAAAAGAAACAACTGCGTCACACTCATTCTGGAGGTCGCTAGCTGTGCAATGCACCAAGAGTTATCGCGCATCCGAACTAACACGTAAAGTTTTTACAGGCTAAACACAGAGCAAAGTTCGTAATTTTAATTTCGCAAAGAATGTCGCAGCAGTTTTGTGGCTACAAAGCTTATAAATAAAAGACTGACAGAGCGACGGGACCAATCCGTGAGTGGCGTGATAAACTCTTGGCGACAGTGTGTCTGCTTCTGTCCAATGGTTGCGCGCATAAGCAGGGCATCGTGGGAAGAAAGACGATAGAGGGGAAAAAAAACAAAAACAAAACATAAACAACGAACTACGTCAAACGGAATATTGTCGTTATCATTTGACGAAGTGCAACGCCTGATGAACTTACTGTATCTCGTTAGAGAATATCTACTCATGGTTGATTTAGTTTGGATGGAGAAAGTCGTATTGTACATAAATGAGAGTTTAAACCACTCAACTATAGAGAACATTTAGATGAGTGGTTTAAACTAACAGAGGATCTATTACTGTGTGGTCAGCTTTCTTTTTTAGATCCTCTTGGTGCAACAGGATGGGACATTAACTTTTTGTCCAAAATGTATTAGCCTAAGCCTATTGATTTTGTGCACAGCATTTTTATTTTTTCAATTACTTTTTAAATAACTAAAATAACTCATTAGTTACATATGTGGGGGAAATGAATACACAACACATTGAACCCAGACTGCTTGTTATCGCTTTTTTTCAGATCCAAACTAGTTATTTTTGCATTCACACCGTCTCTGTTTTTACATCTCAGTCCACTATTGCTTTTTTGTTGACATGTTTAGGACGCCAGCACCGGGATGAATTACTTAAACGGATAATTTGTAATTTCAGAAGGTGCACACATTTTACCAACTGATTATAACACTGCTAAAAGTTAACTTGTGTGTATCGTTGTCATCTGAAGGACAGCAGAAGTAAATAGGACTGAATAACTTTTATAAAATAATACAAATAGATCCAGAAAAAATAATTCAAAATTCTATCTAAACTATAAATAAAAAAGACTAGGCTATCACCAGTAATGATGAGACTGCCTAACAACACAGTGCTGTGAACACTGTGAATAAGTAAGTGGTAGAGGTCTATGGTTCAAACCCAAAGTAAGCATAAAAATATAGCACTGCCTTTCAGTGGATGTATATGAGGGGTGGAGGAACATATTTTATTAACTTGACCTGATCTGTATGGTGATATTATCATCCCTCCTACATTTAGCAGGTAACATACCTTTTTTTTATGGTGCAGACAGATAGCAGCTGAAGTTAGAGGGGGCGGTAAAGTAAAGCACAGGCCAGGGAGTTGCTGAGAAAAAGTTACCTGCCAGGTCACAATTCATATTCAATGAGAGGGGTGAGTGGATCCCATGAAACTACCTGAAATGTGCAGCGTTGCATCTGAGGCAGTGCCAGCATCCAGTACTGCTCAAAGCAAAGAGATTCACAGTAAATTTACAGATTTACTCTTTATTTTTATTTTTTTGGATTCACACAACACGGCGATAAAAACATAGTAAAGCCCATTGGAAATCTAAAATAATTTTGTCAAATAAAAAACATTTTAGGTTGGGATTGACCGTGCAGGGGTTAGCCCCCGCATTCAGGAAGAAGAGGGCAACTGCATAATTCAGCAAAAAGCGGCCTGAGGGTAAAATCCGAGGGTAAAAATTGGTCATGAAAAACTAAATAATAAAGAATAAAATAAATAAAGAATTTTCTAAACGAATCCTATAAATAAATGCCACGTTTCTTTGTAATAAAAAAATGCAAAGATTTATAAGTAGTTGGTCTATAATGCATTTTCCAAAAAATATTCAAATGATGATTCTATGTGCTATTTGGTTTGACAGTCAAACTAATGAGAAATATTTGTACTAATCAAAACTTTGCTATTTTGACTGCAAGGTCTAAATGTCTCTAATTTATTGGTCCATTAGGTTTGTCAGATGATCCAGGCATGGAGACTAAAAGATACCAAAGTTACTGCGAAGGGGCAACTACAGAAAACAAGTGGGCACAGATGCCAAACACCATGGATTATTGCTGTTCTGCAGAAGAGAGTTTGACAAACAGTGATGTGCTCATGGATATTGTAAACTCGAGCAACGCCCCTAATGTGCCGTCTGTCTGCAAGGACAACAACTTTAAGGCTACAGAGACAGCAATGCTTAGAGTTAACCAGAATCAACCATTACCGTTTCCCTCCTTCAACAACTCCTTCCTTAACCGCAAGTCAGAAACGGATTCAAAGGAGCTCTCCAAAACGGTCGCTGAGTCTATGGGCTTGTACATGAACGCTGCCAGGGAGGCAGATTTTGGCTTTGCCCAACATGGTACTGCGGGTGGGCAGGGTAGCCCGGGGAAACTGTATCCTCTTTGTGGGAAAGCAATTGAAGACAGCCAGGCTAGAACAACTGGGAGCCCAAAGATGAAAGCTCCCCCGTCTTCATTCCCACCTGGGGCCCAGCAACCCAATGGTGGTCCTCAGGAGTGTGCTGTGGTCTCTGCCTCAGTGCCCTCTGCACTGGCCACCGTTCTTTCTTGCAGCACCGTTGGGTCTGGCCCCATGTCTAGTCCTACTGGACACAACATGGTGTCGTCCACTACCAGCCCCACCTACTTTGACTCTGATTGTCCATCGCTGGCTTCAGCCAGCACCAACTTGACCCAAGGTCACCACACCAGCCCCAACACCTGTAGCCCTGTAAAATCCAGCATGGTGGGGTCACCTCCTGTGGCTAGTCCACTCAGTGTTATGAAATCTCCGGTTTCCAGCCCTCATAGTATAGGTAGCGTGAGATCACCACTTTCGTGTAACACTAACATGAGATCATCCATCTCAAGCCCAACAACAAATGGAGGCAATACCTGTAACATTAGACCATCCATCTCTAGTCCGCCCACTGTTGGCAGCATGACCATGTCCAGTCCCAGGAACTCTTCAAGGGGTTTCTCTGTCTCTAGCCCTCCCAGTGGATTGGGCCTAGTGCAAAATGACGTCAACAGCCCTGAGAGTCGAGAGCATGACTTCAAGGGATTCGAGTTTCCGAAGGTAGAGAATGTGGACGGGGAAATGTTTAACATCGGCTTGGATGCTATGGGAGTGGCCAAATATATCAAAAATGAACCTGGCACTGATTACAGGAGCATGTGCCTAGGCAGCAGCAAGAGCGCTATGCCACATTCTCCATTCATAACACACATTAAGACAGAGCCAAACAGAGAGGTGACTTGTTCGAACCTCCAGTTTGTTGAGCCGCAGCACTCTCTGGGTTGCTTTCCTTCTGCAGAGACCACATACTTGTCTTTGAGGGATAATATTGACGAATATAGTCTTTCTGGGATCTTGGGACCTCCTGTTTCTTCTTTGAATGGCAACTACGAACCTGGTGTGTTTCCTAACAATGGCCTGCCCAAGGGGATTAAACAGGAAACCAATGATGGCAGCTATTACCAAGCGAATAATAATGTGCCCATGTCGGCTATTGTTGGCGTTAATTCAGGTGGACATTCATTTCATTACCAGATCGGAGCGCAAGGAACAATGTCGTTTTCACGCCACAATTTGAGAGACCAGACGAACCCCTTGTTGAATCTAATTTCTCCAGTTACTGGATTAATGGAGACGTGGAAAACTCGCCCAGGGCTGACACAGGGGCCTCTCTCTGCCAGGGGGGATGGCTATCCAGGCCCAGTCTGCCTTACTGAAAACATGGAAAGGTAAGACACAAGCAGAGAGTTTTCTTTTTGTGTGTGTGTATGTGTGTGTGTTTTAAAGCAAGATGTCAAGGGGAGTGCTTTGAAATCTTTTGCGCAGTTGTGTTGTTGTGTTCTCGAACATTAGATTAATCCTATTCATGCATTCAAATGAAACATTTTGAGAATGTAGCAAGTCGCAAACTCTTTGTTTTGTTAATAAATTGGCTAAATCAATTACATTTGTCTGGGAGCTCCCAACTGACAGACAAATGGCTTGCATCTGTGCACTTGAAACATCCTCTCTTTCCTAATGTCCTAATTCCTAATTCCTAAGTCTAAACTTCAAATTGAAGCTGACCAACATGTGATCTCAACCCAACATTACAAGGCAAGTGTCCTATTAAGAACGACTAATGGAGGGAAGCAAAGTTTCCTTCTTATCAGTCCTTTTTCTGTGAATCTGAACATAAACATAACTTATGTTGTTATCAGAAGGCCTTGGAAGATATTATGCCATGAAATATATCTTGTTATTGAGTCCAGTCATTATGCAGCAGCATCATACATAATTGATGGTAGGTCAAGTACCTTTCTTTCAAAAACAATGAAAACCAAGCAGTTTTTATGAAAGGCTCTTAAACAAACAATGGCAAAGATCGAAGAATACAGAAAGTGGCTTAATTAATGATTTGATTTTAAGCCAGTGTTTCGATGCTTAATTAAAAATTTAGCAAATAAAGCAAAACTGGATAGTGTAAAATGAATGTGAGGACGAAACTGACATTTTGACCTTTTCGCTGTAGCCATCGCTATATGAACGCTGAATCAACCGCAACAGGCCCTCAGAAACACTCGCCAGTTACTCAAGTCATAAATGTTTGCTTACCAGACTTAAATTTTCTGGTTGCATAATTTCTTTAACAAGCTTGCAAAGTGCAGGAAGCCCTAAACAGTTCTATAAAGCATATCCCATCTGACAGGCAAAACTTTTACAAGAGTCAGATGTTTGCTGAGCTAACGGAGTGATGCATTAAACCCCCTTTTCAGAATGTGTTCATTTGATGCTATTCTGAGACAAGGCAATTACAGCTAGCCGAGCTCTAGCAGTATAGCTAATGATTTTCACCCCATCCCAGATGTCCTCTGAAACAGTCAGCCAAACACTCATCCAAAATAATCTCTTTTTTAATGATAGCAGGAACCATGTTACGCTAAGTTAACTAATGAGAGATATGTCCGTTGTCTATAGGTTTGTCGCTTTTTGTCATGTGTTTTTCAGCTAGAGAGCTTTCGTTGTAAGTCTAACTTGTATGATTCATTAAAACAGGATTTTTAAAAAAAAGTCTGTTTACTTAAGATTGCAGATTCAAGCTAAGCTCGCCACTGTAGCACCATCTATTATGGAGCAGTCCCTTCTGACTGGCTACTAGGCTGCAGTGAATTATTTAAGTTTATGATTTACATAGCATACTGTCTTAGTGCTATTTAATTGTTAATGCATGTGTACAGTTCCTTTAAGATAGGAGGTTACGAGTGGTGTAGTCAAGCAATTATTATTTTATTTTTTTGGTAACACTTTACAATAAAGTTTGATTAGTACATTAGGTATGATGAACTAAAGGGAAAACATTTTTATGGCAATTATTATTCCTGGTTAGTGTTTATTTGTTCATTTGTTAGATTCATAATACATTTATTTTAATTAAATCGTTTTAATTAATACTTTAAATGCAAATATTAACATTAACAAAGATTAATAAATGCTGTAAAATTATTCTCCATTGTTGTTTTTTGTTGATAGTGTAAGTAATGTTGACAAATGTGTCATCATGAAGTGTAACTGGAACATGAATTTACGTTAAAAAAACACTGTGAGACAGCACACTAATGCACGACACAGATCAAGAGA
Organism: Pseudorasbora parva; assembly: GCF_024679245.1. Classification (NCBI taxonomy): domain Eukaryota; kingdom Metazoa; phylum Chordata; class Actinopteri; order Cypriniformes; family Gobionidae; genus Pseudorasbora; species Pseudorasbora parva. Next base: position 23,951,683 of record NC_090175.1, read on the forward strand.
CAACCATTTTTATTTTTACCCAAAACCTTGACATAATTTGCCTTTGAGTATAGCTCAAAACTTGCTCTCAGTGGTTCCACGCTGTCACCAAGTTCAAATCAATAACTAACACACTGAGCAAACCATGAGTGAGATGACAGAGGTGAGAGGCGGGGAAGAGAGGCGCTAATCTAAAACCTTCGTAACTGAAAAAAAAACAACAATTTCTAACTGAATGGTTAATAGTCAGGTGGGGCTGTCAATCAAGTAAGAGAAAATGAGGACTACAAATATAGATTACTGTGTTTGAAAGTTACAATGATACAGCAGTTTACTTTGAAGGCAACCTATATAGTGGGAGTCACATCACTGCTGACAGGATCAAAGTCACCCTCATCCTAATGAGATCCAGCTTAGCCAGAATGTCAGAGTAGATGACAGTCAGAGGTGGGATGGCTCACTGCCACGTCGGCCCCAGCTGGCCCTCAACATCATACATTACGCCTGGTCAGTCAATATGTCTGTGTTTTTTCCACTCGTTCTTTCTGTTTTACTGTTATATTCTCTGTCTTTCTCTAATGTTTCTCTTTGTGTATCTGTTTTTCGTCTCCTCCTTCATAAGCCATTAGGTTCATCATAGGAGCCTGATAGTACTCACACGGAACTTTGATATCCACATTAACTATAATCCATTATTGAATCAATTACATGTTAAAAGATAGAAAATCAACCAGAAAGGCTGAAAGAGAAAAGGAAGTGAGAAAATGACATATGAAGATAAGTGGGGGTGGGGGGAGAGAGAGAGAGAGAGAGAGAGAGAGAGAGAGAGAGAGAGAGAGAGAGAGAGAGAGAGAGAGAGATGTTTGGTGCCTTCAAGCTGTGCATAGTGTTAGGCAAATCTCTTCATGCCTTTGTTTTTCTTATTCCTGTAAAACAGTGCTGCCAAAACGACAACCTGCAGTGATATGTTCCTTACAACTTTTTCCACCACTCTGAATAGAATGAATTGATATTGACAATCTTGCTGAAACTGACACTTCATTAAATGAAGTAGAAATGACGATTATTGAGAAGCTATATATTACAATGATGAAAACTACTATGCCTGGTAACCAGTAGAATGCATTTTATTAAACGTTGAGTGAAAGAATAAGCCGTTTGTTGTTTGAATACAATAAGGAAGATTGACAGTGAGTATTAACAGAGAGGAATGGAAATCCCCTTTAACCAAAATTATGCAATTGAGTGATGCAGCACTGCATAGGGCAGCAGGTCACACTAGCAATGACATTTTCAGTGAATTTCAAACTACACTTACTCAGAGCAGCAGAACAGAATGAGAAAAAGCCATGTGCGCACGCGCACGCGCACGCGCACGCGCACGCGCACGCGCGCACACACACACACACACACACATGCATACACACAAATGTTTGGTTTGCTATCTCTGTGGACCCTTAGACGTAATAATTTTTATACTGTACAAACTGTATATTCTATCAACTTACTGTATATTCTCAACTAACCCTACCCCTAAACCTACCCATCACACAACACTTTCTGCCTTTTTATATATAAAAAAACCCCTCATTTTGTATGATTTACACATTTGTTTTCTCATGAAGACCTCAATTTACGTTCCTACGGTGACATAACTCTCCATGAGTCAGTGTGCATTCAGGTTGAAGTCCTTACCGGGGTTAGAAAAACATGAACACACACACACACACACACACACACACACACACACACACACACACACACACACACACACACACACACACACACACACACACACACACACACACACACACACACACACACACACACACACACACACACACGTTGTGTATTTGTGAGTTGTGGGGACTTTCCATAGGCGTAATGGCTTTTAAACTGTACAAACTGTACATTCTATCCCCCTTAAACTGCCCCTTCCCCTAAACCTACTCATCACAGGAAACATTCTGCATTTTTTTTTTTATACTTTTTTAACATTCTCCATGTTTATAAATCCACTTCCATTGTGGCTGGCTGGTCCCCACAATGTAGGTGATCTCAGGTATATATTGCATTGTGGGGACCCACACACACACATTAATAATCTAAAAGTATATTAATAAACAACACAAATTATAAGTTCACCACGTGTGCAATTAATTATTATTTTTACATTTATTTTTACTCCACAAAACTTGCTCTAGCTAATTTAGGGTGATTTATTAGATGTTGAGTGCAGAAATGTATGCATGCTGTTCTGTATGAAGTTTCATTTCCAGCTGCAGGCAAGCTGAAATTAGGCAGACTCTGTACCATATTGCATTATCATTCAAGTAAAAGAAACACAATTCGCACTTACACATTGTCCAGAAATTGTCCAAAAATATATGCTTCTATATATTGATAGAGCATGGTATATTTACAGATACCATGCTCTTTCAATATATAGAAGCCTATTATTTCTGGACAATTACAACATGGACAATTGCAACAATTACAACACACCTTACAACAAGTTTAGTTTTAATTATTGAGAATGTATATTTAAATATTAATAAAAAATAAAATAAAAAAAATACTTCATACAGCAGAATTCCATTTGGCCGGACTGAGTATGCCAGATGAGGCATGTTAAAGAAGCAGCAGTACAGGAAGAAGCGAGATCTTTGCTCTGGAGTTGGGCCAACTCCTAATGTTCCTCCAGCAGATGAAAGGGCATATCCCTGTGAGAGCACTAATGAGCTCTTAATTGTATGTTCTTTTACAAAATTAATGCCACCATAGATTTGATCAATTTAGATGTGGCTGGATACTAATAAACCAATTAAATCCCAACCTCACAAAATCTCTGCATGATGGGCTGCTGACAGGGCCAACACCTCTGTTCATTTGTGACGGGATGCAGGAATAGAAAGAGGCGGGAAGTGGAAGTATGAGCGGTTTCCTCTGAGTCCTGCGCCTGAGAGAAAAGTGTTGCAAACTACTCTATGTGCTGCTTATTTGGGAGTAACAAATGCCTGTGGGGACTGCTTTGCATTTCTACCTGTCGATTCATTCCCAAACCAGAAAAAAACATATCATATATATAAGCAGTCGTTACATACATTAGAAAATTACAGCTTCAGCCTCCTGTTAACTAGCCTGACGTGGTCATACTCAATTCTAGTCAGAATATGAGTCTGAAACTGCTCCATTGGGCTGTGATTATGGGGCGTGTTTCAACCAAACCAGGAAAGACATCAATTGGATAGACCAACAACCAATCAGAGCAACGAAGTGACGCCAACAGAGCTCAACTGCACTGTGTTGCCCATGGTGTTGCCAAGTCCGTGTTTTTTTTTCCACGGGTTGTTTTCTATATCTGCGGGTTGAAGCGATCTCAATTATGTGATATATAGACCCATGAGTGCGAATTTTAGCAGCAACCTTGCCAAAATAACACACATTTTACCCCCCAAACACCATTTTTTTTCCGGAGAACTCACCGAGAAGCTATTGTTTAGTGCTAGTAGTTGGAGGGTTTTGTTGTAAAAACTTGGCAACCCTGTCTGCACGTGCGCTGAAAAATCTTTGCCGGTGTTGTAAAAAACACAGAGTACTTACCCAACATGATCATCATTATTGAGAGAAATAGTGAAGGTGCAGCATATACAAACAAGCTCTCTGTTTAGGATTTGAACAAATATAATCCAAGCCCCTTTGATGACGTGCATGATTACGTTACTGTTGATCATCTGTCCGTCATCGTCTAAAGCCCGCCCTGATGATTTCATTGGTCCGAACAGTTTCTGTTAATTTATATTATCTATTAATTTACAGATAATTACTCCTCTATGGATCAAGGCCAGACCGAACTGCCTGACCTAAAAATTTTGTGGCCGGGGCTAAATTCGGCTGGCATCCAGGCTACCTGTTTACTCCTTATTAAAGACTTTCAACTTTTAAAAAATTACATTTGTAGTGAATTTGAGACAGTTCACAAAAAAATACAAATTCTGTGATTATTAAATCCACTATCAAATCGACAGAACACTGGATTTACAAAGAGAAAAATCTCTTGTGGCGTTAAAAAAACTACTGGCAGGATTTACTGAAGAGTAAAGACACGCAGTGATTTAGTATTAGCGCTGAAAAGGTGTGGACATGGTAATTTTTTACAGATGACCTTATTGCATATGCATTTTTATGAGTTTCCCTTTCAGATGCTACATTTATGGGAGGAGAGTGTTGAATCACACAAGGTGATTAATTAAGATTTGTGGTAGTCAGTTTACTGGTATGTGCATTAATGTATTGCCCTTAAAGAAGCATGTCTTAAACCAGACGCTAATTATTTGCCCTGCTCTTGGAAATGATCAGTCTGCATCTGAGTTCTTTACTTTATGTGTCATCAGTGGATCACGTGCAGAACTTTTCACTCCCATTGCCACTTTTCTGGAATTGCTCCCACATGCTAATTTGCTCTATTTAGTAAATCTGGCCCTTAATCTGGTTTGGATTGACATAAGTAAATGATGGCAGTTTTATTTATTTTTTTATGGAAAATGCCTTTCCCTTTAAGCATGCTATAGGGTTAATTTTAGCCTAATATCATAAATAAAACAAATTATTAATCCAGCAATGGCAAAACAACTAAACAAAAACAAAAACAAAAATGATGCTGTTCACCAATGCAGAAAATATTCAGATCTCTGCTTTGCTGGAATAAGGAGTAGTGATGTTTGCTATCCATCAACTATATTTTAAATATGAATCACAAAGTTTCATGTATTTTAAAATATTTAATACAAACGCTTTGTAAATTATTTATTATCTTCCGACTTCTTGCTTCTGTTTTTTCTAAATTATGAGAGTGTATCACAATTGATGATGACATGTAGAAAACAGAGAGTTTGTTGTCTAATTACTTGTACTGATTTCCATTATAATGTTGGCAACGGCAAACTAATAGTTAGGATGTTGAAAGGAAAGGATGTTAAATTCTCTTGAACAAAGGTTTCTTTGCACTCTATTAAAAGTGCAGCTACTGTAATGCTTGGGATTCTGGGTCTGTAATGGCTGTCCTCATTTGAACTTCTTCCTCAAACAGCATTTGTTGACGCTGGGCCAGGTTTCTTCAAGGTAGCAGTGGCATACCCACATTACAACAGTACCAATTCTATGTGCTGATTAAAATCTCTATTATTTATTAGCATGTGGCCAAGCAACACTATAAATAACACAGCAAACCCTTGAAAAATAGCATGACAGTGAGTTATCTGTATATCATCCTAATTATAAAGTATATATATATATATATATATATATATATATATATATATATATATATATATATATATATATATATATATATATATATATATATACAGATGGACAGATTATATTCAAAATAACTGATGTGTCATATAGTCAGTTCTGTAATTTACATGAGAATGTATATGTCTTTGATTCATGATTCATAAAAATAAGATCTGTGTCATGAATTCATATACACGATTGTTCCTAACAATGATTCAGTAGAGAGTAAAAACAAAATCTTTCAAGCCGTGAGTTGAAAGCAGAGACCAGACGTTATGAACAATCCAAAGTGTTGTTTGAATGCGTTCTTTGATTCATTTGACTCAATAGCACTGCATAGGCAGGTCATGTGACCTCTAATACTTCTCACGGAGAGTCACAGCGCTGCTGTTTTCTGTCGTTAGCTGTGCATGACTGCACAAACAAAAAGAGTAACTTGATCATTCACGTCAAATTGTAGGTTGCTTAAGTGTTGTGGGAAAGCTTCAGCGCAGTCCACATTTTGTGGATGAAGTCAGGTGAATCAGTCATGTAGATTAGATTGACTGGCAAATTCGGCAGCCATTGATTAAAACGCACTTTGATTTGTTAATTTTCAGCTTGAGCTGTTAACAAAATAGGTGAAGCTCAATTAGAGCAGGAGAGCAAGAACACTGTTTAAATGCATTTTACCTCACTACACTCCGACCGACCACACCTTTAGTATGCTTGATAAATCTTTCAAAGCGGTCAACACTGTGGCATCAGACGTGACCTAGAAAGCAAACTCAGATCCCCCACCTCCCTCTGAACTCATTTGTGGGAAACAAACACAAGCTCCGTTGAGCTTTGTCGAGTCTTGAGTTGCGCCTTTTTGACGTGACTGGGCTATAAGGCACCGGGTCCACAAATAAATGTCCCATGCCCTGGAGACAGCCAGTGACACACAGAACCAGCAGGTAAAAAGACACTGGAAGGTGTCAGATGGCACTTTATAGAAAAGACACTATATCAAGTGTACACATCCACAGTGCAGTCTCAAATACAAGAGTAAACCTCAGCAGGAAGTTCAATGGGTTCTATTACAGGAAAAGAAAAATGGCATGTGGGGTTAAATCAGCAACGGGTGGTTCTTTACAAGTATTAAGCACAGCCTTATGGAAGCTTCTTTTCTTGAGCCCAAAGTATACTTTAGTTTTTAAGCCAGTGGCATACTTAATTTTCTGCGTTTCGCTCCGTCTTGTACACAGTTGAGTGATAGAGCCTTTCAAAGTATACTCCTTGGCCGTGAGCATGGAAAGACACTCTAGGCTGCATGGTGACAATTCGCACATGGACCCTCCTGATGACGAAAAACTGCTTTACACGGACAGTCTGTGGAATGTTGCTGAACATGCATGGCCAAAGTATACATTGGTCTTTACGCATATTTGAGGACACACATTTATTTTTGTATGTGCAGGTCGCACATGTGCATTGAATTTGTTTTGCACTAATCAGTTGTTTCACAAAGTAAAAATCACTGGCCGATGCAAGCCAGAACAACAAAATGTTATGAGACTTTAGACTTTAGAATATAAAGACATTTTTATTGGTCATAACTTCTGGAGAAAAATAGCTCAGATACTGGACAAAGATGAAACTCTCTAGAGCCCATGTCAACAATATCAAATGGAGTATATTTTGAAAGGCTATGCGTTCAACTGTATGCATATGCTAGCGAACGAAGTATGATAATAGCTAAGTATACTTTATAAAACAATTAAGTAACTGGAAATTTATATCTCACAAGTTGTCGCAACTACAATTTTATTTCTCATAATATAGCAGCAACTTCATCTGCCAATGGGGACTTTATCTTACAATGTGAATTAATATCTCACTCTTGCAACATTCTCACATTTGTGACTTTATTTCTCATAATGTACACTTAATGATATTTATGACATCACATAATTGCAACTCACTGTTCATCTAACAATTGCAAATGTATATTTCACAGTATGACTTTATTTCTTATTTTGAACAATTGTGACTATTTCAACTGTATCTCTTACAGTCTTACAGTTGCAAATTTATTTATATATACTCGCTGTACGTCTCACAATTGCAACTTTGTATTTTACTGTGTGAATATTGCTTATTTTAAACAACTGTGATGATTTCTTCTAATGGAATTTTAGCAGCTGCAAAATTATTTCTCATGATTACAACTTCACACAATTGCATCTATTGCACACCCTTTTTTTATTTTTTTTTATTTTTTTCTCTCTACTTTTGTGCATTTTAGAATATCATGTTAAAAGAAGAAAACATATTTTTTTAAAAATTATATGGAGAGTGAACTAAGATGAATCATGTGATTATACGGGGTATGAAGTATGCCTGAGTATTTCAATAGCAACTTCTGTCTATGGCAATTGTTTTAAATATAACCACCTGTGTTTTGAACCTCATACTCATGAGTGTATTCAGAGCCTGTGGCTATGTTGTGTTGTTTCTGAACACCTGATACACAGCTTTGAGGCTGCCTGGGGCAGAGTTTGCCAAACCCCCACATTTCACCACACTGTACTCGGCCAAGTTCACATTCTGTTTACTGCCTGCCTTTGTTTCTACTGTCATCAGTAATTTAGGGACAAGCACTGTCTCTTTTATGTGATATTTGTATTTGCCTAATCAGAGAGCGAGAGAGAGACGTGTGGCAGTTTGTTTTGTCTTAAGGAAATTAAGCAGCCAGTCTCTTGTGCCATTGCAAACTGGAATGTTCTAGACATAAATTCCTTGTTTGAAGAACGAAAAGTAAGAGGATTGGAGTGCAACGCTGAAAAAGAGAGACCACAGTTTGAGATTAAAAAAATCAGCACATCATTACACAGCAGTTCAAAACTCCTGACCTGTCAGGGAGAGAAAGTATGTCTTTACTGGTAATACTCTCGCTTAGAAATACAACTTCATTATAAAAGCATTTAAAGAGATAGTTAATTCAAAAATGAATAACTTGTCATCATTTACTCACTGCCACGTTGCTTCAGATATGTACAACTTTCTTCTAGGGAACATAAAAGAAAGTGTCTTGAAGAATGGTTTTTGTCCATATAATGGAAATCAGTGAGGGTCAAGTCACCTTTATTTAAATAGCACGTACAGATAGTTTTTAAAGTAGCAGCTTTACAGTGCTAACAGAAAAATCATTCAATGATGCAAATATAGTTCATTTGGGCTATGCAGCAGCTCTAAAAGAAAACAGTGTGTATGTTCAGCAGAAGTAATTTCAGTGTTAATTCAGTTCTGCTGTAAAGATCATCAATTATTAAATTAGCTCATTTCATCTATAAAGCACTCAGCTCAATTTTGTTCTCATCCAGTAGTGTCAGTGCAGTCAAATCAATAATATTGTTGGTATCCCCAAAACATTGGGACCTGTTTACTATTGACAAATAGCCTATTAAAGGGGTCATGAATTGAGAAATCAACTTTCCCTTGAGCTTTTGATATATAAAAGGTCATGGTAATATAAGAATATCCTGTAAGTTTCAGAGTCGAAAACTTCCTTGTTAGTCAAAGGATATTTTTTTTGACACCAGGCTCAGAAAACGATCGACCTCAGAATGTGCCTCATCTTGACATCATTGTGTGGTGAAACACCGCCTCTACAGAAAAATAAGCATGCCAAATTCAGTAGTCCCACCCACCGAGCTGTTCGGATCCTGCTAGCCAGCAGCAATAAACATGCCGAAGAAGATAGCAAGATATTGCGCTGTGTCTGGTTGTGGAAAAACAGTCGCTACATATAAGCTTCCTTCGGATCCTATTATTAGGAATGTGTGGTTGAACTTTATTTTTAATGAAGTTCCAGCTCACGTGGGGAAAACAATGTGCTGCATTTCACTGCTGAATCATTTGTAAACAAGACATAGGTCGAGACTGGATTTGCAGAGATAATGGCCCTCATTTATCAAAAGTGCATACACCAAATTTCCAGCGTACACCTTGTGTACACCCAAACCCACGGTGACTTTGAGATTTATCAATATGGACGTCGGCGTACAGCACACTCAAATCCTACGCCAGCTCAGGAGGTGGTGTACGCACGTTTTGAGTTAGTGCGAAAATGCGCAGAAAAACTATTCCTAACACCACAAAACGCACTGACAAAGATATGCTGTATTATGACCCACTGTAAAAAACAACAACAGCATAAAAATGATAAACTTCGGTGTTTATTTTTGTGCAACGTAGACTTCAACGTTTAATTTGTGTGACTATAGGCTACCAAAGCATTTGAGGCATGTATTCCTCCAGTTGCGAGCCTGTGCAGCAGCTGTGCACGGACTGGGACTGAATAATTCAGACTGACAAAATAATAAAAATTACATTATTCTTCTTTTAAATAATAATAATAATAATAAAATAAATAATAACGGCATTCTTCTTCTAAATAACAATAAGCGTCATTAATAATACAAATCATAATAATAATAATAATAATAATAATAATAATAAAAAGAATCGTACAAATTGTCATGCAATTATTAATGTGATGGTAGGCTACTCCACATCACATCATCATCATATCGTACACCCCAATACATGTGCGTGATACGAAATTAAATGCTAATTGTTTCAAAACACGTGCTGTAAAATAATGAATTGTGATAGGTAATTTATCACCCAAACAGCTATTTAAACTGCTGGAGTGCACTTCTCAACCTCCACACTATTAACAGTACTCATAATTTGGGTCCATATTAGTTTTTTTTGGGTGCCTTTAATCCCACTCTTTAAACTCCCAAATAAAACAATTTGGGTTTTTTTCCACTTCCCTGGTGATTGTCTCAATGGTAGCGCCTCAATCATCTTACTAGTCCATTAGTCAGAGCACTGATCAGGGAGTCAGCCCATTGACTTATGTCCAAATCAGTGCCCTGACTAGTGGACTAGTAAGATGATTGAGACGCTCCCGATCTCCACGTCGGAGAAGTTTCGCTTCTTTGCTGTCTTCCGTGTGTCCATGGCGTAAAATGAGGGTGTGGGGAAGGCAGAGGCTTGAATATATAGGGGCATGTTATTCTAATGACGATCGTTTTCAGCCGTAGCATTTATCAAGGGCAAGTATTGCGTACACCTGGATTGCAGAGGTGCGCACAGTTTAATAAATCAGGCAGTGAGAGGAGTGTAAGCATAATTTTACGCCAACATATACGCCCGTTTCTACGCAAGATTGATAAATGAGGGCCATTGTGATTGAAACACAATGCTGTTTCTTCTATATTGGATATGACATAAATGGTGCAACACACTTATGTGAGTAAAACAAGTCTTTTATATTTGATAGTATTGCATTGGAATTAGACTTGGACATGTAAGCCTGTCAGCAGGCCGGTGAACCTTAAATAATGAAATAACATTCCTTTCTTGATCTACGTAGGTTGTTCACTCTCGACATGATATTTGAAGGGCTCGCGCGCACATGTCTGTGTGAGGGTCTGCGGTTCGCACTTATATCCACCGATCGGGCGAAGTGTAATACAAAAATAATATTCCAATCAAACGCGGGTGGATGAGAAATAAATCATCGTGTTTGTCTGATCGTTTACGAGCCCTGTGATCGAGAGATCATTCCGGTTGCCGCTTTCAAAACAATCCCTCCCTCATGTGAACTGACAGCGGAGCTGAAGCTCATTAAATATGCAAATCTTATCCAATCCTAGCCGTGGGCATTTACTTCCAAGTCTCCAGTGCGGCACGCCCATCAAAACCCAACGTTCAGGAGAGAGCCTCAGAACTGCGGTCCTGAAAATGTAGCCTCCAGCCGTTAGCAGTGCAAAATCAATGATCCATATTGGCAGAAGTCAGAGACATAACAGTAAACAGTAACAGTAAAACATATTCATAGTAAATGCCAAACAAACTTTACATTTAAATTTCATGGGGACTTTAAGTGGATTGGAGCAAGAGGGAGATTTGAAGAAAGGCTATAGAAAGAGAGATGGCTGAGAGACATTAGAAAAGAGAAAAGCACTGGAAAAAGAAGGGTTATGATCAGGCATGAGCTTTAGGATCCGCATTAATATTAGAAAAGCTTTTAAGCGCTGGAGAGAACTAAGCAGGAAAGCCTGAAAACAAACGCAGAGGATGAATTCTTTCTGCCCAATATGAGAGTAATATTGATTTTGCCATGTTTTTACAGAACCCAGATATGCTGTTGTTGTAATGTTAGCTATAGTAACAGGGCAGTTTTGTGTCATTGTTTGTCTGGAGCTGGTGTGCTGCTGGTGACTAACAACAAACTCTTGTTTATAGGCCTATGCTCTTGTGTTCTGTATGTCAATATTTTTCTCTTTCTTGTAGTTTGTCATCTTCACACTATCTTTCACAAAGCATTATTTTGGTTCACTTCAACTACGATAAAGAGACATCCACTTTAGCATTGCATGTTTGTGCTTTTTTGGAAGCGGAGCAATGAAGGGAGGAGTGTGTTTGTTTGGTTTGATTTCAAATGTCAACAGTAGGTGCGTTTACATGGAGCACTGTAATCGGTTTAAAAGTCTAATCCGAATGAAAATGCTCCATATAAACACCTCAATCGGAATGAAAATACCCCAACCAAATGAAATTGTAATCGGTTTGAGAGGGGTGGGATAAACCTTTTTATGAACCGATCAAACGAAAAATGTAACCATGTAAACGACCCGACCCGATTACTTTTCAGTGGTCGTCCTTATATGAGGTGATACACAGCGCGCGCCTTCACCACTGACCGCGCGCCGCGATCACTTAGGCTATAATGTAGAGAGGAACGTACATTTTTTTGAGGGGTAAACTTTTTATTTCGTTAGAAGTTATGAAGATAATGTTGGCATAATGACAGACATAGCCCGGCTACACCCTCTCATCTTGACAGCTTTTTACTTCAACTGCGCCTGACAGAAGAATTAATATTTTTCTGAGATGATTACACTTTACAATAAATAAATAAATAGCTTTTATAAAACCGTATATGTCCTGGTGGCCGCTGAGAGTTGCTATGGCATCCGTGAACACATTCCAGCTGCTTTAGAGCAGGGTTTCTCAACCTTTTGCCTACTGCGACCCACTTTTTTTTTGTATGCCAGTCATACCACTCACTAAGGCTGGAAATAAATAACATACATTTTAGACCTGGGATAGTTTATAAAAATCCAGCTGTTCATGGATTGTTAATGTTAGTTCACAGTGCATTAACCCTTAAAGACCGAGACAGCCGCCCGCGGCTAAAAATAACTATCGTTCTAAAATGTTTAATAACTTTTAAACCGCAAATCCAATCTGTATGCTGTAAACTGCAAAGAGGAGAATCTCCGCTTTCCATAGGTATAATATGTCTCGTGATTGATCATTCAGAGGCTCCATAGTCAGTGTGGATGCGTCATCAAAATATGCAGCATTGATTTGTCCAGGAAAAACACGTGGGCTGTTCCCCTGAGCCAAACAGAAATTATTATTTTTTATTAGTCCCACCCCCCTGTGCTCAGATTCGTTGAAACTTTCATCAACTCAACCAATAAACACAGTGTTTGGTCTTTTGAACCACGAATCACGTTTCTCTGAAAAATGAACGTGGGTGTGAATTTGCATGCATCATGAAACCAAACAGAAATAAACGCGTGCAAAGCGCTCTCTCTCAGAGCACAGTCAGTATATTTCTCTATTTGTATGTAGTTTGTGTTTTACACATTTTCACTATTATATTTTCCTCAATTTGTGTTTGAGAAGATTATGTGCAGAGAAGTTGAAATGTCCGTTTATGAAAATAGCCGCCCACATGTAAAAGTAGCCTCAGTATATTTTATTTCACGGTTTGTTGTCACAACTTGATGTATTGTTTGCGTTTGTTTTTCATGCTCAAATTATAATATATTTCTCTGAAGAAAAATGTTTGTTTCAGTGTTTTTATTATAAAACAATCTTTCTATTTACTTTATTACTTGAACTTTTTAGGACACATTATCAGTAAATAAAATGCACCTGTTTTCACTCAAAAACCTAGAAACGCCTTGAATAATGTTATAATAAATGGCTATAACTTGCTGAGGGATTGTTACATGTAGACAAAATTTAATCTGGAAGTGTAAAACAACCAAGTCTAACTTTCTAAAGGAAAATCCAAACTTCATGAAGTTCTGTTCGAGTTCACAGTAAAAACATCACATTTTTGCTGCCATTTGTCTTGAAATTATATTAATTTAATCCATTCTCAGAATAAATAAATGTAAAATTGGGACATCAAATGAGCTAGATGGAAACTTCAGGTTCTCCTGTTTAAAATGATAGCACTTGATGCTAACTGCTAGAATGGGGGAGAAAAACAAAGAAAAGTAGAGGCACATCAGGCGCCCCAAAAATGTTCTAGGTCTTTAAGGGTTAACTAATTTTAACAAGATTTTAATAATGCATTAGTAAATATTGAAAGTGCAGTTCATTATTAGTTCATGTTATGAACCATATTGTAAAGTTTTACCAATAATTTCACGAAAAACTTTTTTTTTTCAATAATTAGGCAGACTATGAGACAAACTGATTTATTTATTTTTAATCACATTAATGTGACATTTGAGACTGCCGTTTTGAAACGATGATATCCAGATGGAATTGGGGAAAGGGCCACTCGTAGTGTTGCACTCAAACTAGCTGTTGTCAGTCTATCCCTGCGTTTTGTTTTCATTGCAGTCACTGTTGAAAATCCCGACTCACGAAGATAGGTGGTGCTGAATGGCAAGAGAAACTTCATTGCGCGATCTGCGAGTTCTGGATATTCGTGTCTGGTTTGATTCCAGAAGGAATTCTGGCATCTCGAGCACGCTGTCGTTAACAAGCTTGCGTAAAGAGAGTAGGACATTGTTTAATAAGAGCCGTTCGCGGCAGTGATACACTATTGTGATAGGACAGTTTAGAATTAGCGTTAGAAAGTTATGGCAATAATGATTCAACATACGAAACTGTAAAATAGGAGAATGCATAGAAAGTCTCGCAACCCCCTATAGAATGATCCATGGCCCACTTGTGGGTCGCATTAGAGGACGGCGTCAACATTTCTGATGCGGCAGACAAACTGCTCTGTGATGATTGCGATTGAAATCGATTCAATCGCAATTGAAATTGAAATTGATCAGCACATGTAAACCCCAGATCGGTTTAGATAACGTCTCATGTAAACAGTCCACTAAATCTTTCAATCGGAATTATTTAAATCAGAATGACAAAAAAGTGTGCATGTAAAAGTGGCTAGTGTTCCTCAGAAATCCCTCACTGCACCTTTAATAGGTGCGTCACTAAAGCTCATATCTGTTGATGTGATGCTCAGACCCAGTACAATGATATGTTTTAATGCATCATGCAGTTACTACAGCAACAACATATGATAAAGTTAAATGCTTGTGAGAACCTAATATACCACAGCGTACTACCTACTATTTAAAACAGGACTGCATCACTGCATCAGAAATTATGAATGCTTAATGGGGAGGTTTTACCACTCAGACTGCAGTAATGACCTAGATTTCCTACTTTGTTCTGTAGAGCAATAGCAAGGCCAATGGGGTAATTGTTGGGTCAGATCCCCACCAATGTTCATCAGCCGAATGATAAACGATTGGCAGGCTGAGGACAAAAAGTGCTGCTTTTACGGCAGTTCACAGTGTCCAGCCTCCCCATTAACCCACTTTATTGATGTCACAAGTCATCTGAATAATGCTTTTTGTATTCCCACAGCCATTGTGTCCTACTCTCCTGCACTTTTATTGCGAAGCCATGCTTTGCAAAGCTTAAGTCTTTTGAGAAGTAGAAGAAACTCTGTCCAAGTTGTTATTGACATGTTTCACATGCCTCAAGTGCTTCCTCCATTCCGATACCTAAAAAGCATACGGCAGGTTTTGGGAATGTGTGTCACGGTGGTTTATGAGCACTGCCACCATTCTTCATGTCTGTTTGCCAGTACACATGGAAGAATGGTTGGGCTGGATCCAAATTTAATGCACAGTACAGTAGAGAGTCCAACGAATCAGTGCATCACACAGATGTCCATAGATATACAAGAACACACACACACACACACACACACACACACACACACACACACACACACACACACACACACACACACACACACACACACACACACACACACACACACACACACACACACACACACACACACATGTTGGTCTATGTGGTTTACAGGGACTCTCCATAGGCGTAATGGTTTTTATACTGAACAAACCATATTTTCTATCCCCTACACTGCCCCTGCCCCTAAACCTACCCATCACAGGAAACATTCTGCATTTTTACTTTCTCAAAAAAACATCATTTAGTATGTTTTTAAGGCCATTTGAATTATGAGGACATTTGATATGTCCTCATAAACCACATTTATAGTGTAATACCAGTGTAATACCCATGTAGTTATACAAATTTGTGTCCTCATAAACCACATAAACAGGCTCACACACACACACACACACACACACAAACTCTCTGGATGTGGTCATGCCATGTTTTCAAGATTGAAGACAATTTGCCAAATTGAAGGGATAGATGTTATATGTTTTATGATACGAAATATCCACGGAACTGTATACTATCTGATTTTGCAAATAGTTTGTTTCTGAATGTAAAAGTGTAGACACAAACTTCCTTGCTCTGGTTTTGGTTTTGGATGAAGAGATGCTTGCTGTTGTTTGTTATTGTGACGCTTGGTCGCTGTGAGACTTGTCCTGCCACTCCTCTACTGGGTAAAAAGTTACAGTGATCAACGCTGCATTTTACCCAAAGTTGAACATTTTTCAATTCTGAGCGACCGTTAAAAAAAAATTGAGTGCTGCTGCCGTTTTAAATATGAGGTGCTCCCATTGAAAACAATTAGAAAAATACGCTAGCCTCTGGAAAAAATGCTTTGGTGGACATGGCCTTAGTGACGAAAAATACAAAAACATCATTAAAGCAGGCCATATGAATCTTGTGTTATATCAGAGATCAGTCTGATTCATCAATTAATTATTCAGACGGCTTTGTGAATTGGATCCATGATTCGAAATAAGAACGCAATGTGGGCAATGCAAAAAAATTATGACAGAATTTAATTGTCTCTTTTTTTTTATAGGAAAAACTTATTTTAATTAGCCTACAAAACATAAACTCAAAAGTACTTTATGGACCTTTTCCAAGAAAAGTTCCCTCATTTATGGAAAAATAAAAACATGAACATGCTCTATTTTCTCCAGACGCTCATAAACTAAACTATATTATATATATGGCAGAACACAGTTATTAAAGCAGGGTGATATTGCATCCCATTCAGTCTTCTGGCACATTTCAATATTTCAAAACCACTGGGATTCACAGTTGCAGGTTAATTCTCAAACAGACTCTCCTCTGTGCACTATTTTATGTTTGATCCTCAGATAATATCCCATTTGTCTCTGCAAACCTCTGCTAGACAAACACGATCGCATTCAGTTTCTTCTTGTTTTCTCTGTAGTGCTATAATGTTTATTAGATTTCTCTTTGTGGTTGTATTAGACATGCACAAATCAAATTTGTGCATCCTCAGTGGGACACAAAGCTGCATTTCATTTTTTTTAAACTGGGAAGGAGCAAAAAAAAAGGGAGCAAAGCACTATGTGAATTACACCTTTTATCCCTTTGAGTAGGAGCAACTGAGGTCTCAAGATCTTGGACACTGCGTGTTACGTTAAAGAAGAAAAACAGAGAGTATGGCATCACATAATGTGATGAAGTATTAATACTAAAGGTAAAAAAAGAAAACGAAAGTCACCTTTCTAGAAGAGGAGCTCTAGCAGAAGAGCAGACATGCTGGGTCTAATCAAGTGCCTCTATCTTTGCACCTGAGGCTGTTTTTAATGACTTTAACTAACTTCCGTTTGTAATGAGCCAGGAAAACAGACCATCGGCAATGACACACAGGCCAGAGAAGGGGCTTCATAGATAATCAGGCTCACTCCACCTGCTATTAGTGGTTGTAGTGACAGGATGCCACGGGAAAATGTCTTGGAATTTGCCATGCCCTGCCCGAATGCTGAGTCACTAGATATCGGGGAGTCGGATTTCGCCCAAGGGTTGTAGCACGCTGAGAAGTTTGGATCCCTCAGTCTCGAGCCCCCCTGAGAATCGTCAGCTCTGGAAACGAGGGCATGTTGGAATCATGCAGGAGGGACTGCGGTCCCTCGGGAGCCCTTAAAATTTCTCCTTAGCACTTAACGCCGAACTTGAGACATAACAGTCACTGCAGTTGGTGTGCTGTTTAGGCATGATCTCTTCTCTTGCGACGTTAACTCTTTCAACTCAATTGTTGTCAAGCCATGGATGTCAGAACTGTTTAGTAGTGCCAAAAATGCTCGCTAAGCTTATTTTTTTATCCCCCAGATATTTTCAGGACACAGTGTTTTAAACTGCGGTGAAACTGAAAAATAAGTGATGTCTTGTTTAGCAATACATTCCATAATCTCTTTTGAACATTGCACAAAATAATCTTCTTAATCAGTATTTTTGTATCGTTTTCCAGTAAATAAAACATCTAATCTTACTTAAACAAGATACATTTACCTGAAAAGCAAACCAGTGCATAATAAGCCTTGTTTTCAGAAAATAAAGAACTTCATTTTAAATACACTCATTTAAATATATCAGTATTTGAATTCAGTATTTAATCATTTATTTTTAATAATTAAAGTACATTTTTCTAATTAATCTAAAAAGTATTTTTTGTCTTTCTAGTAATAAGCATAAACCTTACAATTTATTTTTGATTTATGCTGCTATTTTTCTTCTCAACTAAATTTATCTTGTCTTGAATGTGATTTGCTATTTATACTGATCACATAATTAACTACATGAAAACAAGCTAAATATATGTATGAATGTTGTTTGAATTAATTAATTTTTTGGCCATTCATATCAATGTTATACTTGAACGTGGCTGCAGGTTACAGGTTGCAGATTTTTGTGTTTTGGAGTTTTGAACTGAAATGACTGGAATATGGCAAAATGTAATCATCTCCTCACTGGGAAGGTTGCAGCATGATGCTTGTAAAGTGATATTATGGCAGCGCATTAAGGTAATTGGCCTGTACTTGTGAAAAGAGGAGACGCATTTATTAGGTGTTTTCACTCTGCAATCATTTCATTACTACCATTGTCCTGCATTGGTCGACCATCTTGGCCTATGTATGGGAACAGAGCGATGGACTGACGATTATGAGCTCTACAGTGTGTTTTATTTGCCGCATATGATAGTGATTGTTATATGACATTGTGTGTCATCCTTTTTTATTAGGATGGCAATATAAAATCGATGATCTGATTTATCCTATCATCAATAGCCAGAGGGAAATTTCCTTATTGCTCCAAAGAGATGAATAACACCCTTGAAACCTTAAAAATTAAACTCACACCGCCGAAAGATTGTTGATTTATAAGGCTCTGAGAAAATAACCTTTCGCAACAGAACAAAGCAGAAACAAAGAGCTGAGGGAGCAGTTAAGTTTAGCCTCGGTCAGTAGATAAGTAAGATTTATTGTCGTTCTTCTAGACCAACAAATTCAGCATAATCTGTTTTCAATCATGGTATTAAATTCACTGACATTTATAGTGTAAATAGTTTAGATTTAACATTTACTTTGGGTAGTCCTGACTAGTGTCGTCACACATTTCATTAGTCAATCTCAATACCTGTTATGATTCTCAATACCAGTTTTTGTATCGTAGCAAAATCTAATATTAAACACTAATTTTTTTTTTTTTTTTAGAAAACTCCTTTTTTAAATAAAAAATAAATGATACAGTGATTTTCAATAATTTGTAGTATTATTGAAGTATTTTTTTAAGTAATAAAAGGATAAGCAACACAGAGCAAATTAAAGCAAAGATACAAAGTGAAGTACAAGTTTGCCAGGTATTTAATAGCAGTATCTGCTATATGGTTTGATATAGACAATGACTTTGCAATATTCCGCATATTGTGATATGAAAAACTCTATTAGAATAGCTCTATTTAGAACATAAAAATCAAATATCGATTGATCTAGAAGTATTGGGGTCATATTGTAGGAAAAATAAAAATAATTTTGAACTGCAATCGCATCCCAGCAAGAAATAGCTGTCATCTCGCCATCTCAGTTAACTATAGACCCGATATAGTCTGGCTATGAGTAACCCACTTCTAGCCAAAATAACCTACATGCCGTTTTTGCCAAAATAACTTGCAAGATGTATGATATTCTATCATGTAAGCAAAGTCAACAGGGATTACAAGGTGTCTGGTTTCATTTCTTTGACATGTTCTATGTGTAGCCTGTGCATAGCCACGGTTGATGACTAGTCTATTCTTGGGCTATGCTAAGATGTCTATAAAATTTTCACTGACAGCCTAAATTTTGCTTTGTTTTAGCCTGATGCCAGGGCTGTGTTTAGACGACAATTAGACATCTTTTAAAAGAAAAAATTGCTTGCTGGGATTTAATATCTCATTATAATAATAGTCAACCTGGTGTATGTATAAGTTAATCAAGGATTGTAGCATAGAAAGCAGTGGCAAGGTTTCATTTGAACCTCTATTTTCCAAATCTACGCATAATTGTAATTGTTATAAAAGAAAGACAGGATTGCTTAAACTGTATGGATGTGGTGAAAAGAAGGGAATGAGACTGAAATGAGACATTTTTGAGACATAAACCTAAGTCACAATATACATAATCATGCATAAACAACCTGACATGGATTACATGTAAGTCATCTATAACTAACCTGTGTAGTACAGACTTTATATCTATTTATAGAATCAACAAGACGTTTGGCCAGGAAATAAAGAGTACGGCCAGCTATCCTTGCCTTATGTGAGCAAATCAGACCATTCGCATTTCTCTTTAGCAACCATCTGGGCATTTCAGTTCATTAAATCTGCACTAACAAGATTAGATCTAGTGCAAATGCTCAACAGACGGAACGCTAGAGATGAAATGTGCCTATACTGCTTCTGTTCATCCATAGATTATGTCTTCGGCTATTTTTTGTAAAATAATTGGAAGGAACATTGTGTGTGTGTGTGTGTGTGTGTGTGTGTGTGTGTGTGTGTGTGTGTGTGTGTGTGTGTGTGTGTGTGTGTGTGTGTGTGTGTGTGTGTGTGTGTGTGTGTGTGTGTGTGTGTGTGTGTGTGTGTGTGTGTGTGTGTGTGTGTGTGTGTGTGTGTGTGTGTGTGTGTGTGTATGTATTAGCAGCATTACAGCATTTCAATCAAATTTAATTATAAAGTATATAAAATAGCAACTGCTGAGTCATGCACTGATAAAGGTCAATGGACTATCCACTTTAACCAGTCCTTTTTAACAGGTGATAAAAAAACACTCACAATCATACAATTTCACATTGACCAAGGTCAGTTGCAAAAATCTAAAAAGGAGATGTCGATCTTTACAGGGATTAATGAAACCAAACTGATAATTCTGAGCATTTCCTCTCTATCATGTCATTTCAAACCTTTATTTCTTCTACAGAACATTAAAAAGATATTTTGAAGAATGTTGATCACCATTGACTTCCATTGTATAGACAAAAATCTCTCTTTACTATAAGCTGGTGTGTGGTGAGCGTTCTGGCGCAATATGGCTGCCGTCGCATTATCCAGGTGGATGCTGCACATGGTTGAGGAGATTCCCCCCTTCAATGTAAAGCGCTTTGAGTGCCTTGAAAAGCGCTATATAAATCGAACACATTATTAAAAATAAACAAACACACAGTCATACTTTTCCCTTTTGTTAGTCAACTATGGTCACAAGTTCAAGTCCACCGTTACTAACATAGTTCACTGATTTGGCATTTCCCAAAAACAGGTTAGACTGGTTTTGACCTTGTGCATTCGAAAATACAGAGCAGACTCCCCAGACCAATGTTCAATTTTAAATTGAGCTTGGTCTGGCGATAGCCAGACAACAAAAGTAACCATAGTTTTAATGAAAATTCGCAATCAGTATCGCAAAACTTGCGTGGTTGGAACTACAGCTCTTGAGTTAAAAATGTGTCTTGTTAAAATGACATGTGGACAAAAGTGCACTGTGTAAATTTTAGCGGCATCTAGTGGTGAGGTTGTGAAGTGGAAACGGCCACCGCACACCCCTCCCTTTCAAAGCTACAGTGACCAACACAGGACAAAATGGTTGTTGCCTGTGACAGTTTGTTCATTTAGGGCTTCTGTAGACACATGACAGCACAAAACTTCACTGTAACAGGACCCACGGTGTAAAAAGATAGATATGGCTCATTCTATAGTAATACAAATATAACAGCTCATCATGTAAGGTCACTGAAAACATAGTTATGTATATTGTGTTGTTTTCTTTCATTAGATCCTCATACGTATTACCCACTGCACTTTTAAATAGAGCTTTTGAGAACAATAAGCAAGCGCAAAATATCACCAATTTCATTGCATTTAAATGTATATTTTATTCAATGGGTCCTATTTTAATGATCTGAAATGCAAGTGTCAAAGCACGAAGCGCAAGTAACTTTGTGGGCGGGTCTCGGCGCTGTTGCTATTTTCCCGGCGGGATAAATGGCTCTTGCGCCCGGCGCAAATCTAAAATGGGTTGGTCTGAAGTAGCTTCATTATTCATAGGTGTGGTTTGGGCGTAACGTGAATAAACAAATCAGAGCGTCATCCAACATTCCCTTTAAAAGCAGGTGCGCAAGTTCCATTATGGATTGCTATTATTATGGCGTATTTACCAGGCGCACGCCAGGAGCGGTTCACAGCCGAGGAGACTGATGTTCTGAAGTTGTGTTGTATGGGGATGAGAGAAACCCACCCAAAATAGCGTCGATTAAACAGTTTTTTCAGTTTTTCAGTCGACTTTTTTTTCTGGTTCTTGACGGACAAACCAATTTGTCAGATGTCCTTATATACATATATGTCTTGCCACTATTGGGCAAACAGGTCTGATCCTTAATTACTACATTTAGCCTGAATAATTTATAAGCTAGATTTATGCCTATTTTTTCACATCTTCGTGGCACACCACAATGATTTCCGTCATCTCATGTGTTAATATTTTTTTAGTGTAACAATTTATGATTTGCAAAAATAACTGTTGCATCTGTGTAGATTTCATGAGCAAAGTGTATGCGCGTTGTGCACGCTATACATTATGGTCAAGCATGCGCCCTTAAAATAGCATAATGAACAACGCGCAACGCGCCACTGACTTTAGACTAGGTTTTTTCTGGTCAGTGGTGCAATTGTTTAATGGAACAGCAAAATAGCACCAGGGATTGTTTGCGCCGGAACACGCCTCCTTTTTTGCGCTGAACCGCCCAGGGAGCGCAAGTTCATTCACTAGTTTAGCGACGTGCTTCTGTGGAGGGAAAAGCGGGCTTTGCGTGGGTGCAAAATAGGAATGACACATGCGTCGGTGTACAAAGTCAATTGCGCTGGGTGCAAGATAGGGCCCTATATATTTTAGCTTGTAAACAATCTGTGCCATTTTAAGGAATGTGTATAATAATAAGAAAACACCATAGTGTGATTTATGAGGTAACCTGCAATGAATCAAACATCAAAAAGGAAAAAAAAAAGTAAAGTAATTCTTAGTTCGTTTCAGAAGCATGTCAGAAAAATTACGTTACACAGAGAAAGCTGTTGCCTTAATGAACCGCGTGCATACGGAAGTATGCTAAATACTGCATGTCAACGTAATTAAAAAAGGTATTTCTCTTGTTTATGTATATTATATAGTAATATGAAATACATTAATTGCAGTCTCGAATTGATAAATTAGCAGAAGTGCACGTTACATCATTAACGACAGTCCGATATTGTTGAACTAATGTGGTTCAAACCACAGATATGCAACTGGTTTCGGGAAACAGTCCTGACTAGCTAGTTATTTTCAACAACAATGCATTGTGCTATGGTGGTTAAGCAGTGAGTTATGTGTGAGTTATGATGACAGAATTTTCAGTTTTGGATGAATTACCCCTGATTTCAAGATGCTTCTTTTGACTAAATTACAGTGCATTCATAAACCTTTCTCTTCATTTTCTACATTTTGTTTTGTTGTAACCTAATGCTAAAAATGCTTTACATAAATCTTTATTTTTACACATCACATATTCAAAAAACTTTCTGAATGCACTTCATATGACAGGCCTGTAAAGTGATCATGGTGGCCATATCAATACATAATAAAAAAACATGACAAAGGAGGATCTTATTGCTTTGGTCCACATGCAGTTACTTATATGGCTTGAGAGAAAATCACCATGCCACAACATTTTTAATAAAAATGTTACCAGGCTCCAGATTCACCAAGCCCACACAAATAGCTCCACAAATCACCAGTGGGGACGATTGTTATTTAATGTATGAAAATACAAATCTCAAATATCTTGCGACTCCATTCATTGTACTTAATTGGATTGAGTAAGGCCCACTCATTGGCCTACATACATATTGTATTGTGCTTAGGACGCTTAATGCGAATGACACTGATCTGACGAGTGACATTTAAGCTCTCAAATCCATTGGGCTGTTGTGAAGGGCTTTGGGAAAATATAGAGGGTGGGCTACGGGAAAATATGGAGGGTGGGCTATGGGGAAAATATGGAGGGTGGGATACATCCCCAGAATGATGCTGCAGTACTTTGTCAGAGCATTTGTTGATGTGTCAGTTATCTCCATCTGTTAAGCGCCTTAACTTTCTCCCTCCTAGCTTACCCTGAGAACAGTTTTTTTTTTTTTTTTTTGCTGGTTTTTCGACAACTTTTGGAAGGAAACTTTCTCTAGTCTCACTATCTCTTTCCTCTGCAGGTATGCTAGGCAGACACAATATGTATTCACTTGACCTAAAAAAAAAAACCCACCTTACTGGATTTTCGAGAGAAACTGCACTCCTTCTGCCTTTAATAAGACATATTTAATTTCCTCTCACTGTAAGCATGAATCATGGTAAAAATGTTCTGTATGAAGACTGGCTGCTGAGAGTGTTCAATACTTATCACATGAAAGGGCTTGTCGTGTTTGTCTAGATTACTGTGTTTGAGGAGATTAGGAATAGATTAGGTGCAGCACCGAAATGACTATAATATGAGATAATAAGTATATAATTATAATTATATAATTATTATCAAGGGTATGAGCAAACTAATTAGCCAGCAAGGAGGAACGCGACAAAGTGAAATTAAACCTCAAGCCTGGAAGCCCTTTACACCCCCCCCCACAAAATTGCCCTCTTTGTGGGGACATTTTGGGTTTACCAGGACCACACACACACACACACACACACACACACACACACACACACACACACACACACACACACACACACACACACACATACATTTCCACCTTTTTCTGAACTAACAGTGGGTTCGACCTTGTAGACTTCGCGTTTTTCCATGTCCGGAATCACGAGCCAGAAGTATTTGCACTACAAGGCAGAGTTAAATATTAGCCCAGATTCAATATGTGCAGTTCTTAATTGGCACAATAGATTTTTTAAAATAAATATTCATAGAAGTCTATTACACTTTTTACATGAGAATCTAGCATTTCGTTGCTTTAAAATATCCTTCAAAGACAGTTTGTCATTTCTATTTTGTTGACAACAAATGCAGATATAACAATATATTATACGGGATAAACTGGGACAGGAGCATCTTTAAAGTCAATTTAAAATGTATAAATTTATCTTTAAAATAAATGATTTATCTTGTAGTTATTATTGCCTGTTAGCTCAAATTGTTTATGTAAAACTGTTTTATTTTCTCTTCAGCGCACTGTATTTATCCAAACCAATGCAAGTCAAGGAGAATGATAATTCCATGCAAATTAGAGCCCATTTCCTGTTGGCTGATAAAATTTGAATGTAAAACTTTTTCACCTGAAATATTTCAGTATGAATCACAGGGAAATTCCATGTTCAAGAAAAATGTTTAATTTCAGGTTACGCTGGTTAAATTCTACACTGATCCCGTGTCTTCCATCTTATTCGGTTTGTTTGCAGATTAGCATATAAACCAATTAAAGAGGCAATACCTTCATGAGTTGGCTCTTGTGAGATCTGAGATTTGTCCTGCCCTATAACTACACCATCATACTCCAATGACGGCTATTGAAATGTAACTTTTTTGATTAAATCATTTTTGCAAGCATTTCATATTTTGGAGTTTGTTTTATCAATGAGTTTATTTATTTCAAATATCTCAAAGCAGTTATTCATGCAATTGATTTTCACCTGTTCAATGGAGTTTTCACCATTTTTATTTGATTTTATTTGATCAAGAGTTGAGCACTAATCATATTGTGACCTTGTAGTTTCATTTCATTTGTTATGTTTGCTTTTATATGTTTGTATGATACATTCATGTTTTGGGTTGGATGGGCTTGTGTCTCGTCATGCTCAATATTGTATTACAATCTCTATGAAAACATGTCAGGCCCATAAACATTGATAATACAGATTTACTCTAAATAAGGGTTCCTCAAATCTTGCCCTGGAGGGCAAATGCTCCAACCCTGTTCTAAAACACCCGAGAAAGCTAATCAAGGTCTTCAGCATCACTACTCTGCAGGGCAGTGGCCCTCCGGGACTAGATTTGAGGAAACCTGCTTTAAAATCTGTAATGCATGCCCTGCTTAAGTTGATCACGATTGGCTGTCACATGATTGGCCGTTTGTGTAGAACGATCTCTCCCACACATCCCACCCAAACAAAAATTCTTAGACTTTGAAAGCACACAAGTGACTAATTTTGCTTCCGTAATTGCAAATTTTGCTAAAGGTGAGCAGTTTGAGTGAATAATGAAAGTATTCAGAGCACTTCAATAAGTTTAGCATAAGGAAAGTGATAAATGCGAAAGGAAAACCTGTCTGATCTATCAACTTGAATAAGATGTGTATACTAGTCATGCTATATCTGAAAGGTCCCATTCTTTGCGATTCCATCTTTCAAACCTTTGTTAGTGTGTAATGTTGCTGTTAGAGCATAAATAATACCTGTAAAATTATAAAGCTCAAAGTTCAATGCCAAGCGAGATATTTTATTTAACAGAAGTTCCCTTTCAAAGCCTACAGCGAACGGCCGGTTTGGACAACACCCCTGCACTTCCAGGTTTAATGACGCAACTAAAACCGTTTGTTGACGAACCCTCCACCCACAAGAACATGCAAATTCGGGGGCGTTGTCCTTTTGCTCTCGCAGGTCGAGAATAGGAAGCATTGTTTTTGTAGAGTGTGTTTGTCGCCATGCCATTGAAACACTGTTATTTTCATCCCGGAGTCAAATCACCTTTGTTTGGCCTTCCCACGGACGATGTACGTAGAGATCAATGAAACTATGTGCAGCACATTTAGCTGAGGACTACTTCCACAATCTCAATCAGTTTAATGCCGGATTCGCAGAAAGATTATTCTTAAAAGATGACGCAGTTCCCTCTTTGTCTGGAGAAGGCGTTGTTTATGGTGGACAACCGGTATGTGTATTTTATTATTTAAGTTGGTCCGTTTAACAGTTTATGTAACTCATGACACAAAGTGCAACTCTGTTTAGCTTTGTTAACTAACGTTAGATGGTAATTGAAACTAATCCGAAAAACTTAGCATATAGAAGTGTAGTAATTCATTCAGACACCATCGATTGTTGGTGTTTGTAATGATCAGTTTAAACTACTGAATAGACAGCTTACCATTCTGAAACATCCAGCAAAAGTCTTTCCTGAGCAGGTTGTAATCGATCCTCTTCGATATTCTCCGGGTCTGATTCCGGCTCAAATTGATAAGGCAACATAGACATTTTTGCAATAACATTGAGCGCGTTATGCTAAGAGGCGGGACCTTTCCGGGCAAAGTGTGCTAAGCTGCTGTCCAATCACAGCGCGGGAAGTGCTGGCCTAATCAGAATTCGTTACGTGTTTCTGAAGGAGGGACTTCATAGAACCAGGAAATCATCAGTCCGTTTTTAGGACAGAGGAAACAGCAGTATACAGATAAGTAAATTGTGTGAAAAATACTGTGTTTTTTTACACGCGAAACATGAACTCATGTTATATTGCACACAGTAAACATAATCAAAGCTTCGAAAACACGCGGAGAACGGGACCTTTAAAGGGGTCCTATAATGCCATTTTTGTACAAGTTAATATGATTCTTTAGTGTCTAAATGAACAGTTTGTAATATACTTTAATTAAAAATTCTCCTTAGTATTGTACGAAAACACTAATTTTACCTGGTCAAAAAAAAAAAAAATCTGCTCTGTTTTCAGCAAACCATTTCAGTGCATATGACTTTAAATGATAATGAGCTTTGCTCACCCCACCCCTCTGTTCTGTGGGCCGTTTTGACATGTAGAAAGGTGCTTTGACAACCGTTGTGGAATATTTTGGAGAAAAAATGGCAATGGGAGTCTCTGAGGACACATCGTATCAATTTGAACCTGGAACAAGATGACAGCCTGGCAAGCTGGACGTTTCAGAATGGTTGATTAACGTAATGTCACTTTGATATATCTTTGTACTGGCAGGGTAATGTTAGCATTGTGAGATACGAATGCTATGCATTTACTGATGTATACGTTAGTTCATTGACAGATTGATGTTACAGCTAATGGTCATGAAAAACTTTTTTCTATAAATGAAATGTAAATGTCAGTGATGCGTAATGTTATCTATGCAGTGTTAGGCACAACTGTCAGTGTCAGGGCTGAAGCACTGACATTAAGTCACCACAGGAATGTTTCAACAGACACCGTTATAAACCATCTACAAAAGTAAGCTTAGTGCATTGTTATCATGTTAACTTCATCACTAGGGTACGCAGTTTGTAATAACACAATTACCATAATGTGTGGTTCATTATAAACGCGGGATGCCATGCCGTAATTTAACTTACCCTGTAAACTTTAGCCGCATTCATCATGAAGCGTGCACGCGTTTCAAACATTACACTCAGGAACACGAATAGTTGATACCGATCTTTTTTTCAGGAGCAGCTTCTTAGCAAAACCTGCTTTATACTGGTCATCGTTTATGAAGCAGTCTGGTGAGAAATGATTTGTGCGGTGCAAACATGAAAGCATTGACGTTGATCGGGGTAATATTCCCTTCAAAAACAAAACTCAGCCACTGTGTCTTCGGTGGTTCGGATTTAGGAACATCAAAATGACTGCTGTGTTCGTTATTACACCCAAGAACAGAACACCACAGTTGCTTAGATGAAATTCTGCTCCAGCGTATCCTCAATATCAGACTGTGATGATGACAGAGCTCGCTCAGGGCGGGTCTGTGTTGAAACACTGCTGTCAATTAACAATCGTGGGAGGGGCGTCCGACCGTGTGCCATGACACGGGAAAACATATAAGGAGATAAAAATAAAAAAAACCACTGGATGGATTTTTATCATTATAGGATGGTTGTATATAGGAACTGCCAACACACATTTCCATACAATCAACTTGTAAAAGTGCATGTAGCATTATATGACCCCTTTAAGGACTTTGGGTTGAAAGGTATGGCAGAGTCCAATCAGATGCAGCATACACTAAACAGCAACGCTGTAGAGAGTATAAAGTGGAGCAAATTTATTGTCACTTTAATGGAAATGGAAAGAATGGAAGAATCAATAGAATGTAGGTTTTAAAATAGTTCAGCCATGGCTTATCGAGCACATATACAGCTTTAGATTCAGCTGACCCTCATTCCAACCAAATAAAATGGAGGAGCATGAGAATCTGCACATTAGAAGCATTATTGCATTAGAAGGAACATCAATTAGTGTCATTTTTATTCTGTTGTAACTATTGTATAATTATAGATAAATGCAATTTTTATACAGAAGTCAATGCTCCCCCCCATTCTTTTTTCTCACTCTGTCTAGCCAGTTGGTTATTTATTTATGACAATAGGTACTGCAGTGGATCCTGCAGGCTGGCTTTAAAGCTGCCTCTGCACAGCCCAGTTTTACAGAGTACCCAAAGATCTAGTACCAGGTCATCTGACTTTGAATGACTGCCACATATGCTATAGACTTATCCTAAGAGACTTCCGTAGTTAGCCAAAGACAGAGATTCAAATCTGCCGGCTAGTTCCATATTCATGAAGCCGACTTAAAAAACGTAAAAGCTTGTCTGGAGGTGCTAAATGGAAAGTATTCCTGTCGGATCCCTGGAGATTGGCAGCGGGAGATGTGCTTCAAGGGGCAGCCTCACCTCACCTCATCGGGGCTGGTCATTACCAGTGTGTTCTTTGGCAGGGAACCTCATAGAGAAATTGGCAATTTTTCCCTGAAGAAAAAGTTATGATAGGTTTTCCTATAAAAGTCTGTGGGTAACGGAAGCTCCCATGAGGCCAACTACACCAAAGAAAAGTCCACAAATGGATGTGGTGTCGCTGTGTACAAAAACAGAAAAGAATGAACTCTATGGTAAAAAGCCTGTGGAGTAAGGTCAGGAAAATTATGCATAAAGATAAGTGTCTCATGTTCCACTTTCTTTGTGTTTACAGCATTGTTCTAATAGTGATACTTCTCACCTTGTTGGACAAATACTAATTAAACAGGGGATTTCACAGCATACAAGAAGCAACATGCAAGGAGATAACAAGAAATGTGTGGTGTTTTTGTTTTCAAACCTCATTTCACGTTGGGAATTATCACTCAAGGGAAAATCTATAGGAAAGTATTCCCCATCAAATGGAGAAAGCCTTTATTGTTGTTCATGTTAGCACTTTGACTAGCTCCAGACCTTCAAAAGGTAATTACAAAGGCAATTAAAAAAGAAACATAAACCACTATACCACAAGATTAAATGTTTTTTTTTAGGGGAACTTTCGATCAGAACTTGGTAAACTGTCCATTTTATGTCTTTCTTCCTCCGTTTTTTTCCCTTTTCCACAAGGTTGGAATTTAAAAGACTGGTGCTGAGTGTCTACAGCAAAGCCCATACTTTATTTTCCTCCACTCTGTTAAAACAAAGCAAGACGTACCAAAGGCCTGTCCCAATGCCTAAATATTTATGAGAGGAGCGGATGATGCTGTGTATTTACCTTCATTGGCAGTCTTGCTTGAGTATACCTTAAACAAGAAGGCACAGTGTTAGCACAGGATAGTAAAACTGGGCTGGAGTTCCTCCCGCAATCCTCCAGGATGGAAAATATGGGGAAATATTTAAAAGCCTGGAGCGTATTTGGTTGGGCTCTTCTTTGTTTGAGCTGTGCGCTCCCATGTTAGGATTCATTAAAAGTTCAGCGTGATTCAGAATGAATATGTGGTGATGGAATCATCCTTGAAGACGGAGGGGTAAAGAGGCAATCTGCAGCTATCCCATCTCCCTCTTCTCTGTTATGTAACCGGCCCTCCTGTGGTCTCTCTGACTCAGTCTATTTGTGGTGTCTAGAGTCAGATAAGAGTGCTATTGCAACAAGAGCTTCTCCACCTATCTATCCTTCCTCTTTCTATCATGTTGACATACGGCACATGTGAGTTTTTAGGTACAGGTACGGAGAGACTATTAGCCAGTTTCAAAATTATAGAGCCTTGTAAACCAACCCATCTGAGTATATTTAGCAGATCATTTACCTGTCCTATCTGATGTGGAGCAAAGGACACTAACATTACATAACATAACTGCATTAACATATCACAGTCCACAATGTACAGTATATGAGCTATCTGCCTCTCTCTATAGCATAAACATGGGCTTCATTTCAGTTGCCATTTCAGTTGCAATTAATAATTCTTGGAATTAATATTAACCATTATATTGTTCTTTCTGAGACTCATGCATGCTAAATTATTATAATGCCTACACTGTAAAAAATTATTTAGAAAAAAAGTTTCCTGGTTTTCTTAAAATTTTGAGTACATTGAAATTGAAATTTTGAGTTAATACAATGAACATTTTTTGAGATTCGACAACCTTTATTAAAATATTATTAAAATATTTTTTAAGCAGTTTGGGTAATTGTGTGTGTTTTATTTCTGATGATGCAGTGAAACATGCCAAATAGTGCTATTTTCATGATTTATCACATTTTTTATGTGGTTCAGATACAAAAATATTTTGAGTTTCTATTTATTAAACAAATTTCCTTCATTGTATCAACTCAAATTTTAAATTTCAATTAACTCAAAATTTTAAGGCAACCAGGTTACTTACTAAATGTTTACAGTGTATATATGATTACATTCTAACTGGAACTACCTGTGCATTAAATGGTTTTACTGCACTCCTTCCAGCCAATCAGAATCAATAAACTGACCAAGGTATATATATATATATTAGTCAGTTTAAATACACACAGTGTCTGTCATTCTCATGTCAGTCTTGAGTACCTATAAAGGTAGTATTGCATCATTCATATCTCCGAAAAAAGTTTTGTCATATTTATAAAAGACAGATACGCTGTACTGAGTCTTTCCGGATAAAACCGAGTAGTATAGAGGCGTATCATGTGGGTGCAGACATTTGAAGCAGTATTACTCACTGCCAGCGGTAAACCTTTATCGTTGGGACTGCTCCATCTTTCAGCATTATTTCTGCAAATCTGGAATTAAACTGGGCCTTGTTTATAAAACAATCAATGTCAAAAT
Organism: Pseudorasbora parva; assembly: GCF_024679245.1. NCBI lineage: Eukaryota > Metazoa > Chordata > Actinopteri > Cypriniformes > Gobionidae > Pseudorasbora > Pseudorasbora parva. Next base: position 23,983,576 of record NC_090175.1, read on the forward strand.
GCAGGGAACAAACAAAAACATTTGCGTATTTCCGTTGGTGATCCGGAAAAACTAACTCCATTCACTGTCCCCTTAACGCTGGAGTTTTTGGAAAGCAGATCAGGTTTGTCTTGTCTTGACAACAAAAACTCACTTCTTTGGTAACATTGTTGATTTTGTCCTTTGACCTGTGCAGCTCAGCAGACGACTTCTCTAAAGCCGTGCTAAGTGTGTTGATGGGCGTGCTTTTGGTCTCTCACTCTGGTCGACGTGTGTGCACAAGGAAAGCGTGCGACGAAGTGTCCGTACAAGAAAATCCCGCCCTTGTTGACGTCAGATAGGCACATACTCGAGAAAAATAAATACAAATAAAAACCCTTTCCGAAACTTGTGAAAAGCCAGAAGGAGTATTTTTGACACAGAAATACCCCATCAAACGTCCAACTTGTTTTTTGAAACTTTGGCCATGGGAATCCAAGTCTTTAACCGTGTACAAAAACTCAAAATGCATGAAATAACATTACCCCCCCCCCCCCCCCCCACCACGTATTGTACAGTGGAGCAATTTTTTTTTTTTTCTCAGTTGTTGCTGCCTTAATAAACATAAAAAGGCAAGATTGATCCCACAACTATTTAGAGAAACTATTACACTGCGATGACGGAGTTGACATGTAAACATGTGACATGTTGACATGTGACATAAAACTGTGACTGCAGAGTTTTCAGTATTGTTTTTATTTTATTTTAAAAAATACATAACTTTCAGGACTTTGTGTCCTACTGTGAGATCCACAATGAGCAGGAAATACTAAGTGCTCCTCAGAGTTAAAGCTGCCCGTCATGGCCTGATTTATTCAGAATTATAAAAAATCCTGACAGAGTTGACACGAAGTGAGGACACAACTTTTATATCTATTTTTTGTGGAAAATATGAAGCAATATTTACTTATATCGTTTGATATCAGTTTTACATTGTGACCTCATGCTGAGGACAGGTTAGATTAAATGTGTTTCCAAGTATAGAGTGTGCTTTTAAAATAATACTAAAGAGATTATTTAAAAGAATAAGCAATGCATTTGGCAACTTTTGAAGTATTTTATATTGTGTTGACATTCTTACTTTTTTAACATTACTATGGCTTTTGTGTTTGGGACATGTTTTGTCCCTTATCTCAAGAATCAGTGTTTATATATATATATATATATATATATATATATATATATATATATATATATATATATATATATATATGGGTGAATGCGAGGCAAAAATGTAAAGCGCTTTGGATGGCCATAGGGTCTGTTAAAAGCGCTATATAAATGCAGGCCATTTACCATTTACACACCGGCATACAGTGTATATATATATATATATATATATATATATATATATATATATATATATATATATATATATATATATATATATATACAAATTTATTTATATTTTTTCCAGGTAGAATGTATATATATATATATATATATATATATATATATATATATATATATATATATATATATATATATATATATATATATATATATATATATATATATATATATATATATACATGTATATAGGACCCTTTGCAGCATTTAGTGAGACAAAAATAATTGCATAGGATTCTGGTGTACTCACAAGTCTCAACTATATTATAATGTTGTCCATCATATTAATGGTATTATTGATGGTATACAGTGATTCTGAAATAGCCTGCTCTATTCTTTGCCATATAATGTGATCTATGATATATGTGTAACAGAAGAGGCTTAATATTATATATATATATATATATATATATATATATATATATATATATATATATATATATATATATATATATATATATATAAACACAATTCTATGATTTTTTGTGCATTATAGACATAATTGCCGTGTTCATTGTCTTCATGTTTCATCAGTCAAAATATCTGCATTTTATAGCATTTTTTTTAGCACTCTTTTATTCCCCCACTGCATTTAAATACACATAAGTACTAACAAATCTATTCATTTATGTAAATACACTATATAAAAATACATTATAATTACATTATATAAAATACACACTGATGTCTAGAAAGTTGCAATAACAACCCTTTCAATTCTTAATTAGACAATGTGTTTTATTCTTATTAGGTACTAATTGTATAACTATAAAGTTTACTCTATTCTTCTCCCACTTCTTTCATGTATTTTAGGAGAAATTGATGAATTGACGTGTTGTAAATCAGGCAGATCCGATTCTCTGAATTGCGGTACTAATTATCATGATAGTACCCATTACATGTTATCAGCTAACATGATTGTGTTGAACACATTCACTTCCAAAGAAAAAGGCTTGCTACACACAAACAGTTTCGATGTGTCGGTAGTTGATGGCCAACCAACCGCCCGCAGCCAGAGTCTAGCCCTGACAGCATCGCAGGGAAAGCCATGCAACTTTTACACTACAGAAACAAACACCTGCGAGCCGTGAACGGCTCTCTACTACGCTATCTCACAGTTTGACACATCTGTCATTGGAAAGCACAGTGGGGTGTCATGAATTAAGATTAAGAGAGTCAAGAGACAGTGTCTTCTCACAGGATATCCTAGTTATTCTAGCCTCCTAGTTAATGCAGCCTAACAATCAGTCAATTGATTTTAATATTATAAGTTAAAATGTTTTATGATGATGCCATATAAAGAGATGCGTTTTTAGTCTAGATTTACACTGACAGAGTGTGTCTACTTCCCGAACAATGCTAGGAAGACAAGTTCCAGAGTTTAGGTGCTAAATAACAAAAGGATCGACCGCCTGCAGTTGATTTTGATCTTCTAGGTCATTTTGATTATCAACTGGTCAGAGTTTTGAGTTCGCAATTGGAGATTGAGATTTGCTTCCTCAGTTGGGGACACTAAAATTTCGATCTAAGTTTTCAACTAAATATCAAAATAAAATGATTTACTAAATGAACTGTATCAACTATTTTACTGATATGTCCACGTTGTCGCTATATGAAAAATTGAAAAGAGCTGATAAAATCACCGTTTTCTCCAGAACGACTGTACAGCTGAATCCTTCTGTACAGTCCTGTTGTAAAAGCGCTATATAAATAAAGTTGACTTGACTTGACAGGATAAGAAAAATGAATAATTATGAGACAAGCACTCAATATGTGATGTGGACAAAATGTAGATTTTAAACCTGATAGATTAAAAAGCTCAAAATGAGCCACTTTTCCCCTACAATTAAAGTCCCAGTGAACCGGAAGTAGCAAGTGAGATTTCTATTGTGCTTTGACGTATTTCCAAGTGAAATGGAATATTGAATAGGGTTTTACTTCAGAACCCCTCCTCTTCATCGATCGCTCATAGCAGACTAACGGTTGGAGGGGAGTGGTTAAGCATTTTCAAAACTAAGCCCTAAGACTTGTATGCTAACAAAGTAAAAAGGGTCTATTTTGAGTTCATGAGGACTTTAAATCTAACAGATGCTATTATCTTTAATGAAGCTCAACACATACCTCTGTTAAAATCTCAGAACATTTAGTTTAGGGTTTCATGACCCTTTAAGTGTGGTTTGACAAGGAACATTGTATCTAGTAGCTGGTGGGCTGAGTTTATATCTCGCAATTCTGAGAAAAGAGCAAGAAGTTTGAGATAAACTTGGAATGGCAAGAAACAAAATTAGAATTGCAAGATTTAAACTAGCAAGCGCAAGAAAAAAAGTCAGATTTGTGAGGGGAAAAGTCGCATTTACCTTAACTGCAAGATGCCGATGTATGTAATAAGCATTTAAATATGTAACTTCTCATTACAGCTCAAATTTATGGCTGGCTATATGGGTGCATCCATATGTATATGTATATATATATATGTATATGTATAATTTATAGAAATGTGCCGGAAAGTTCTTTAGACTAACCATGCATTCACAGAAAATTAATGTGAATGTGTCCATGTAGGTTTTGCTGCAATATGACCTACAGAGGCATTATATGATGTGGGGCTCAGTGAGCATGCTCAGATTTAGTGGCGCTCTGGTGCTGACATCACCTAGAAATTGCTTATCCAAGGTGACATCTCTATCCAGCAAAGGGCAGATAGTGCATCGCCTCAAATGTTTCACCTTATTAAATATACATCGATAGGCTCAAGTTTTTAAGGTGGTTCAAGGTTACACTGGCAGATTTTTATTTTTAACATTTTTACATTGAATAAGAGTTGTGCTTCAAACAGAGAGGGAGAAAAAAACAGATAGAGAAGGAGAGAAAATGATGTACAGAAAAAGAAAACAGATTCATAAAATGAATGGATATGAGCGAGAGCAGCAAGTATGTTCCTAGAAAGCATCCAGAATCTGTCTTAGGCACATGGCTTACACGTGTCTTAGTGTGTGACGCAGAGCGTGACACATCAGGTGGAGTCGGTTTGCTTCGGGCACTGGATGTGGCATTGACCCTAGTGTCTGTCAGACTGGGTGGCATTGCTGCAGGAGGACAGGTCTCCCGCTGCCATAGCTGTCTTATGTGACATTTATACGCTGTAAAAACAGTTTATTGTTGCTTTGCCAATGTTAAGCTTACCACAATAATTTGTTATATTCTCCTCACTGGAAAAAATGTCAACCTTCAAATTGTGGTTCACGCGGTAATGTATAAACCTGTTCATATTTTTCAAAGAAGTACTGTACTGTATATGGATTTTAACAGGGGTTTTAATGTCCAATAATGGTAAATGACAAAATTATTTTAAAACAGTTCAGTTGACCCTTTTGAAAGTCATGGTACAATTTGCACACATGGCTTCAACAATTTTTTTCAATCAAAAATTAAAATCATTAAAATCAAAGTGGGCTGTCGATGATAGACCCACTTTTATCTAGATAAAAAATTTAAGACAGCAAGTAGACACCACTTTTAGATACCAAGGATCCCAAAATATGATTGCGAGGGACCCCTTCATAAAACACATGCCATGATTGAGGAAATATATTTAGAATATGGTAAAGACAATTCAATAAAATAATGAGCTTTTATATTGTACAAAAGCAAATTTGGAAAATATTTACTTTTTATTAAGTTGACAGCGTATCTGAAAATACCACTTTCTTTTATCACTTTTTTGAACAATGTTTTTTTCAGACTGTAAAAATTGCACTGTCAATAGAATAAAATAATTAAAATCACTCTTTGATAAATATAAATAAATAGAATCGTCTTTCATTTTGGTGATGGAAATCCTATATACAGTATAATAATTATTTTTAGTGCACACATTACCTAAGGCAGCCCTAAAAATCATTTTTCTTGTACATTTTTCACTCACCACAGACCACCTGTCTACCTATTGATTATTTTGTAAAAAAAAAAAAAAAAATTGTTTTGTGCTTTCCATGATAGTTCATTCTGTAAGATTTCCTTAACATCTGAAGACACGCTTTCGACGGATGTTGCTCTCAAAAAGAATCATTATTGAACAGGATTTAATTTAAAAAAAAAAAAAAAAAAAAAAGGATTTATTGTTGTTAGTAAGCAACAAGAGCTATTTTGAGCATTTCTTGTGGTCTGTACGTACATGCTTCATGAGCTTTCTTGGGCAGGTGTAGCATTGTTCTTTAAACCTCCATATGGTGCAGTAATCCTCCATCGTGCACATACTACATCTGAAAAAGGTCATGAAACAAGGACACTCGTGGTCTAAAGTGACATGTGTGTGTGATGTTCTGATAATGTTCTTTTACGTTTTGTACCGTAATCTAAGAACCCTTTGTGCTACAACTCAAACAATACCCCATTAAGATTTATGCGTCTTGCTACAGACTGAAATTGTGTTAAATATAGTCAGCGATGAGAAAAAATCATAACCCATGGGACTAATATACACAAAGGGGGAAATAAATTAGAGTTTTACATCTGTAGAGCTGATATTCATCTATGCAAGACTGATATCCACACATGCCTTTATTAACTTGTGAGGCCAAATCCTATTTCCAATTTTAAAAATAAACCTGGTTATCAGGCACATTTTTTATTTCTGGTTGTTAGACCCAGTGACTCTATTCCTAAGTCAAGTACAGTCAAACATGAGACTGTACACAGCCAGTTGGCTCACATGCTGCAAATTAGATGGCTTAAATCCAGTGGTGCTCCTTCTCACGGCAATGTTTTAGTGTATGTGTGTGTGTGTGTGTGTGTGTGTGGGGGGGGGGGGGGGGGGGGTCTTGGCGGTCATGGCTTCATATGCAATAACTCTTCACAACACTGTAGGACTGTTGCTGCCTTAAACTTGGCAGTACAATAAACTTGGAAGTTTAAGTTATTTCTACTTTAACTATATTCAACTAAAAAAAATAGTTGAATCTTGTATAATTTGAAAATAGCTTACCTTTTTTGATATATATATATATATATATATATATATATATATATATATATATATATATATATATACACTCCCCTAAATGATTATTAGGAACACCTGTTCAATTTCTCATTAATGCAATTATCTAATCACCCAATCACATGGCAGTTGCTTCAGTGCATTTAGGGGTGTGGTCCTGGTCAAGACAATCTCCTGAACTCGAAACTGAATGTCAGAATGGGAAAGAAAGGTGATTTAAGCAATTTTGAGAGTGGCATGGTTGTTGGTGCCAGTCTGAGTTTTTCACAATCTGCTCAGTTACTGGGATTTTCACGAACAACTATTTCTAGGGTTTACAAAGAATGGTGTGACAAGGAAAAAACATCCAGTATGCGGCAGTCCTGTGGGTGAAAATGCCTTGTTGATGCTAGAGGTCAGAGGAGAATGGGCCGACTGATTCAAGCTGATAGTAGAGCAACTTTGACTGAAATAACCGCTCGTTACAACTGAGGTATGCAGCAAAGCATTTGTGAAGCCACAACACGCACAACCTTGAGGCGGATGGGCTACAACAGTAGAAGAGAAGACCCCACGGGTACCACTCATCTTCACTACAAATAAGAAAAAGAGGCTACAATTTGCATTAGCTCACTAAAATTGGACAGTTGAAGACTGGAAAAAAGTTGCCTGGTCTGATGAGTCTCGATAGACTCAGTCACCGGTCTCAACCCAATAGAGCATCTTCGCGATGTGGTGGAATGGGAGCTTCCAGCCCTGGATGTGCATCCCACAAATCTCCATCAACTGCAAGATACTATCCTATCAATATGGGCCAATATTTCTAAAGAATGCTTTCAGCACCTTGTCGAATCAATGCCACGTAGAATTAAGGCATTTCTGGAGGCGAAAGGGGGTCAAACTTAGTATTAGTATCGTGTTTCTACTAATCCTTCAGGTGAGTGTGTATGTATATATATATATATATATATATATATATATATATATATATATATATATATATATACACAGTGCCTTGCGAAAGTATTCGGCCCCCTTGAATTTTGCGACCTTTTGCCACATTTCAGGCTTCAAACAAAGATATAAAACTGTAATTTTTTTGTGAAGAATCAACAACAAGTGGGACAATCATGAAGTGGAATGAAATGTATTGGATATTTCAAACTTTTTTAACAAATCAAAAACTGAAAAAAATTATTCGGGCATTTTTTTATTGGGCGTGCAAAATTATTCGGCCTCTTTACTTTCAGTGCAGCAAACTCTCTCAAGAAGTTCAGTGAGGATCTCTGAATGATCCAATGTTGACCTAAATGACTAATGATGATAAATAGACTCCCCCTGTGTGTAATCAAGTCTCCGTATAAATGCACCTGCACTGTGATAGTCTCAGAGGTCCGTTTAAAACACAGAGAGCATCATGAAGAACAAGGAACACACCAGGTTGGTCCGAGATACTGTTGTGGAGAAGTTTATAGCCGGATTTGGATACAAAAAGATTTCCCAAGCTTTAAACATCCCAAGGAGCACTATGCAAGCGATAATATTGAAATGGAAGGAGTATCAGACCACTGCAAATCTACCAAGACCGGGCCGTCCCTCTAAACTTTCAGCTCATACAAGGAGAAGACTGATCAGAGATGCAGCCAAGAGGCCCATGATCACTCTGGATGAGCTACAGAGATCTACAGCTGAGGTGGGAGACTCTGTCCATAGGACATCAATCAGCTGTATACTGCTCATATCTGGCCTTTATGGAAGAGTGGCAAGAAGAAAGCCATTTCTTAAAGATATCCATAAAAAGTGTCATTTAAAGTTTGCCACAAGCCACCTGGGAGACACACCAAACATGTGGAAGAAGGTGCTCTGGTCAGATGAAACCAAAATTTAACTTTTTGGCAACAATGCAAAACGTTATGTTTGGTGTAAAAGCAACACAGTTCATCACCCTGAACACACCATCCCCACTGTCAAACATGGTGGTGGCAGCATCATGGTTTGGGCCTGCTTTTCTTCAGCGGGGACAGGGAAGATGGAGTCCTGATGGAGTCTGCAAAAGACCTGAGACTGGGACGGAGATTTGTCTTCCAACAAGACAATGATCCAAAACATAGAGCAAAATCTAAAATGGAATGGTTCAAAAATAAACATATCCAGGTTTTAGAATGGCCAAGTCAAAGTCCAGACCTGAATCCAATCGAGAATCTGTGGAAAGAACTGGAAACTGCTGTTCACAAACTCTCTCCATCCAACCTCACTGAGCTCGAGCTGTTCTGCAAGGAGGAATGGGCAAAAATGTCAGTCCCTCGATGTGCAAAACTGATAGAGACATACCCCAGCGACTTACACCTGTAATTGCAGCAAAAGGTGGCGCTACAAAGTATTAACTTAATTTTGAATGCCCAATTTTTCAGTTTTTGATTTGTTAAAAAAGTTCAAAATATCCAATAAATTTCGTTCCACTTTATGATTGTGTCCCACTTGTTGTTGATTCTTCACAAAAAATCATTTCGTTTTATATCATTATGTTTGAAGCCTGGTAACCGAATGTGTTTAGTTACCGACATTCTTAAAATATCGTATTCCACTGAAAATTTCAGTCATACAGGTTTGGAACAAATTTAAGAGTAATTTGTAGAGTAATCTGAAGAGTAAATCAGAATTTTCATTTTGTCCCTTTAAGGGTGTGCGCCGTTCTGTTGTCACGGCAGAAACATTTTAAAATTGGATAGAACTTTACATAGAAAACGTTAGCAAGCATTTTTTTTTTTTTTTTTTCACACTGAAATCATGTTAACATATTTAGTTTAGGTCTTGTGGCTATACTTCTGAAAACATTACAGATTATATAATTCCTTCACTTCTATAGTAAATGCCTCACTCTAACACACTAACATTTTTGAAACATTGTACATTTTGTAACACTGTAGCATTTTTGCTTGTTTAAAAGCAAAGAAGGCACAAATCAAATTACATTTTTGTGATGTGATAATCAACATTTTGGCAAATGCTGTAGAACCCAGGGTTATTTATTTAAGTTAATAAAGCAAAAGCAGTAGACTTTTCATTCTTTTATATAGGAAGAATTAAACTCTTTTTTTTTTTTAAATTAGTATCTTAGGTGTTAATCAGTATCTCATTAAACACAGCTTGACCTGTCATGTCTTTAAAGAAATATACAGCATGTCAGATGACTCATAACTCAAGCATTCTAAAGCACATCTGTTGCTGATAAGGGCTGGTATGATATTTTGATTCTTCTTCTTAGCAGGACTGCAAACTTAACCTCATAACTCAGTCTTAATGTCCACTTGCTGCCCTTGAGTAAGCCTTGTTCAATGAGTGTGTCATTACAGCTGTGTGACTTTGGCCTCGGGCCGGACAGTTTACGGTGAGCACGCACAGAATGTTGCACGCCACACTGTCCAAATGCAGCACTGAATCGCCCGGCCGGCTGTCAGACAACTCCAGCAGAGGCACGGCACAGTCTGAACTCCATTGTTTATTGTTTCATAAGGTAAACATGCAGCCAGAATACTTCAAATGTTTCTTGTGCACCAAATCAGCATATTAGAATGTTTTCTGAGAAATCATGTGACACTGAAGATTGGAGTAATGCCTTCTGAAAACTCGGCTTTGCCATCACATGCCTCAAACATTTGAACAGGAGTGTATTTTATACAAAAAAAGAGCCAAGCCCAAAATGGCACTAAGCTTTTAATTGTCTTAACCAAAAATTATTAGTTACAAAATTAGCAAAATTTAATTACTCTTTTAGCTAAACATCATTGGCAGAATCAAATTTTTGACACAATATGGGACGTTGTGTGGGGTGTGATGAATCACAATAAAACACAAGTTGCATGGTATCTATATGAGGAACATTGAGGAAAATCTGTTATTGTGTGGTGAGCCTTTTTAGCTGCTAATATTGATGAGCTACTTCCCTGATAAAAGTCATGAACACAAATGAAAAATTGTTATCCAAAGAGGAGTGATCTGATTTTTCAACAAGACAATGCTCCAGCCCGAATTCCAAAGACAACCAAGAAGTGGGTTGAGAGCAAGTCCATCAGGCTGACTCCAGATTTTAACCCTATATTGAATAGTTATAGCCTGGATGCCAACCGAGCTTAGCCCTGGCCACAACATTTGAGCTCCTTTGTGGAGCAACTATGCTCGAACCGGAGCTGTTTTGGACCCATCAAATTGTCAGGGCGGGCTTTATACGATGATGGACAGATAACATAATGCAATCATCCACGTCACCAACGAGCTCTTGGGTTAAATTCGTTCTAATCCTAAACGGAGAACTTGTTCATGTATGCATTCACCTCTCTCTCTATAGATCAGTGGTTTACACTCATTTTCTTCTTCTACTTCTTCCAGCGTGCGTGCAGTTGAGTTCTGTTGACAACTATGTGTCGCTCGTGACTTACTCCGTTGCTCTGATTGGTTGTAGGTCTATCCAATATTTGAATACATCAGAGGCAAAAGCCGCTAATCGTTCTAAAGGTCCTTGCACACTAAGTTGTAAAAAATCACAAAACAATACAAAATTTAGTCTTCAAGCTGTGGATCAAATTGTTGTCCTCTCGCTTCTTAAAAAGAGAAAAAGAAAGAGGAAATCTTGGGTCCATCCAATCCTGAGATAGAGTAGAGGAGCTGCGGGATTATCCAGCGCGATTTAAAGTTTTCTTCAGGATGTCAGTGTGGATGCTTTACTAGCAATACTGAAGCCACATATTAAAAAGAAGACAACCAACCTCTGTTAACCAATTGGTCCTGAACAGAGACTGGCAGCATGTATTCTGGGTTTTCTATCCTTTAGTCAATAGAAAATTGTTACAGCGGCAATGACAGCATTTGGCGAGTAGCATCTAAGTGTTTTGTGCGCTGCTGTAGGCCTGACAGAAACGGACATAACCTACATTAAAGAACAGCTCTACTCCATCCACAACAAAGTGAAAATGTTTGCTATGTCTTGTCCAAACAGGCTGAAATGAAGGCATTTCAGTAACTGACTAATAACCTTTTTATTGGCATCTAAAGTAAAACTACTGAACATAAACATAGGAGCCTGATAAAAATGGCAATTTAAAAGAAAAATTGAGATAGACTTAGAGGTAATGGCATGTGAAGTCTTCATTTGGCTTACATTTTTAAAGAACATAAAGGGGAAGGCTATTGAAGGCACTGAAAAGTTACTTTATCTAGAGTATTTGTACAATTTTTGCTGATTTCCTGGATGAAGACCATTAAAAGACCACTATTTTTTTTGTAGAAATACCCCCCCCCACACACACACACACACACACAGTTTGTATACGTCAACTTTTGAATAAAAGTAATTGAAATCTAAACTGAAATCTATATCAGTCTGTATTGAATTATACAGTGACGATTTTATTGTACATTTTGACTGACTAGGTAGAGAGGACCATCAGTATGTCCCCTTCAGGTAAGCTACACTTGAAGGGATTTAGCTTCCTATTTGTCCTAGTCAACATAAACCCAGTCTGGAGGTCATAAGTGAATCAGGGCCATGTTTCTGACTCGGTGCCTAAAGTAGGCCACCAAAAGCAAAGAGATGGTCACACTGGATTCAGTGGAAACGGCTCATTGTGAGTTCACAAGTTCACCCATGTCACCAACACAAGGGATTTGTGGCATTTTTGCACAGTTGTATGTGTACAGACTTTCATGAAGGTCTGTTTATATCTCCAGGCTCGTCATAAGCCAGATTAGTGTAAATTGTGCAGCATATCATTCCAAAGGTGCTGAAAACAGGACCTCATATGGGGTTTATTGCTAGAATTAGGTGCTACAGGTGGTTGTGGCTATTTGCTGAGAAATACCCTCACATTTTTTTAAACCATATCTGGATCACACAGAAATCTGGTTATTTTAAATATAAGATTGTTTTGTATAAAGCTAGTTTTATAACATTGATTATCTTTTTTTAATCTTTCTGGTGAAGAATGGAAGCCTATTTCTGCTAAAAATTAATTTGGACTTTTAATGTCACGATAATTTAACTAAATAACAATTAAAAATTCAAAAGTATGACAAAGTTGAAATGAGATAAAAAGTATTAATTCTGGGTGATATATTATGATTTGTATTATTATTATTTTGTACGTTTAGCTCAAAATTGACTTTGTATTCATTAAATATTCCATTTCAACTTTTTATCTCATATTCTTTGACTTTCTATGTCAAAATTATGATTTAGCATCTCATAATTTCACCTTTTTATGTCAAAGAGTGATTTGTTTTGTGGTTGAAATGAGCTTCCATAGGTGAAGCTCAGTTTCCAGGTTGGTTTTCACATTGAAACAGGATGTTTGGAAGGTACCTATTTAAAGGCTAGTCCATTTAAAAATACAACATAAAAAAAAGCTGCAAATGTTTTACTTATGCTGTTGGCTCCAGGCGGTATTAGTGGGAGGAGCATTGTGATTCTAGAGAGTATTTGATTAGATAAAACTGTTTTTCAGGAAGCGAAAAAGGACACATATTTTATGTGTATCATTTTTTTTTTTTCATTGCATTTATCTGCTAAAGATTATTTTTGTCAACATTATAGAACAGTGGTTTTCATCCAGTGGGCTCGGGCCAAATAGGGCCTCAGAAAATGGAAAATGATAAAATAATAATAATCACTATTTTTAGTCTTATCCAGTAAATTTTAAACTGGAAAAGTTATGGGTTTTTGATTACTCTTTGGTGGACTTTGGAGTCAAAACGGTTGAGAAGTACTGTTTTAAAGCATATGCAAGTAGAGTAGAAGGATTAATGTTTTTATTTTATTCGATCTAATCTTTGAATTTACATATAATATTTAAGATTTGTGTGGTTGTATTGCTTAATACCGCAATACTTAATAGAAACTTTGCTCGTAGTGATAATAGTTGGCAGCAGGGAACATCATTGCATCATTGTTGATGTTTTCAGACTGTCACATCTGGCGTTGTTGACCACTCGGCCTATTACATGAGATTCTGTCTCCGTGGCTCTGCTAATAGATGACTGTTCATTCTCTGTCAGGCTTTGTCACACCCAGGGAAATAATATTTATGTTAATGAACCCTAAATTGATTTAGATGAACTAGTTAGGTGAGTAACACAAGATGAGTTCCCTAATTCATTGATTATGACATCTCAAACCTTTCTTGCTATAGAGGGCATTAATTAAACCAGTGTACAACATCTGGAAACAAGCACAAGATTAACTTAAAGCAATCACTATTTCTATTCAAATGTAATCCATTATATAGTTTAATTATATAGACAACTCACTTAAGGATTTATGACACTGTTGTGCCTGATGGGAATAAAAAGAAGACTGCATATCAGCAAAGTTATAAAACTGAGTTCACTGAGGCTGTCTGCCCTAAAGATATAACCTGTGGCACTTTCAACAGTCAACAATCCTTGTCTATCCAGTTCTTCTATATTTTCTTCAAGTTTTTTTTCTTCTTCTTACATGAGTAAAAAAGTACATGCTCGAATAATTGGCATCCAAGTGCGACTGTTAAAAATGAGGATGTCAGATTCATAGTTTACTTATTTGTCAGTCTTGTCATACCTCCAGGGCTCATGTTGACAGACTGAAGTATCTATCCCTCACTCACTGTTTACATGCTTGTAATACAACATGGAATCGGGATGTTTCCAATGTTTCTCCCCCAAATGTCAGGTCCAGTGTGCTTAATTTTATACACACTGCAGTGAATATGCATGCCTTGAACATATCTTGCAATGTGCATCTCGCAAGAATAATAACTGTAAAATGACAGTTGTAGTCTATACTGTTTGGGTTAGAAATAATATATTAAAATAATCCAATTATTATTCAAATCTTTCTGAACATCTTTCACATCACATGCATTAGTAGCCTCTACACAATTAATGAGGCACATTGTAGTACACTAGAGAAATTTTAAAGTGACTGTCTTTGATGTTATCTGGTTCTTGCTGTAGACTTGTTGATCAACTCTATAAAAAACACCACACGTCATTTTTTTATGTGCTGCCTGCAGATTACTGTAATAATTAATCCGAGTTCAGCATTCTGTTTTGCGTTTTTTTTATTATGCCATGTATTTCAAATGGCTATGTTTTAAGAGCCTGTCTGAAGATGAAGCGGTCTGTTGCATTCATTTGTGCTCCCTCTTGCCTGTGTGTGTGTGCGTGTGCGTGCTGCTAGCAGACACATCCTGTGTATGGCCACTTGTGCTGATTGCTGCCTAAAATTGTTGTAATTGTAAAGTTAAAAATGAGGTCCCTATTTGGTTTGTTGTTGGAGAGTTGTTACTGAATTTCAATTTCAGCATAAAGTCATGCCACATATAATTCAGTTCAGTTCGATTCACATTTATTTGTATAGCGTTTTTCACAATACATATTGTTTCAAAGCAGCTTCACGAAAATGCATGCGTCCAATACAATTTAAAGGGGTATTATTAGAGGATACTGTGTCCAAGTTATATATTTCAGAAACATCCATATACAAAGTACGCAGTTAGCTAACAATTAATCAATATAAAAAATAAATTAAGGCACAGACAATGGGGTATGTGAAATAAGAATAACATGTTGTTAACAATAATTAGAGTATATAGAAATTGAAAATACAACCATGACCAATTATTGTTTACATTATCATTGGTGTCACTTCCGACAGAGCTCTTTTGTATATCTCTAGTAATAGGAATATGTGCAGTTAATGCTTAATAATAATAAAAACAATACAAAAATTAAAAGAACATACATAAATAACTTATTCATAAATAAATAACTCATCTTCTGGGGATTTAAAACAATTAAAGCTACGCTTTATAACTTTTTTAGTTTATTCTTAGCTAAAAACACGTCGTTATTTCAAAAATATATGTTCTCATTAATGTATATTTACTTCTTTCAAGTAATAAAGTATTTTCATAAGTTTATAATATGCATTGACAATACATACGGGTGAGGGGTTCGGATGCCGGTCGCCATGTTGCCCCTACATCTTGAAAGTACATTAGCCAAAGAGGGACATACCCGTAAATTCAAGCTTCGCCTTTCGCGTTTTAAAACTCGATGTCACCGTGTTGAATGTGAAGAGGGGGATTGTCATGTTAATCTTGGACTAAATCGGCCACCGTAGGTGTTAAAACGAAATCAGAATTGAGAGGAACAGAAACTATTACTCACTGGATGGTTATAATCTTTTCACCGCTAGATGGGGAAAATATCACACAGCGTAGCTTTAAGTTTTTTTTACCTTTTTGATTAAAAAAATAAAAATAATTGTCAATTCAAATTCTTCATAAGATCATTATTTTTGGGAATAGAAAATATTCTTAACTTTATTCTACACTGAAAAAAAATATTTACAAAATATCTTAAGTAAAAGTCTTAGTTGCTATTTTCTTTGTATCTTTAACACTGTAAAAAATATTGTTGGTTTAACTTAAAAAAGTAAGTAACCTAGTTGCCTTAAAATTTGAGTTCATTGACATTAAAAATTTGAGTTAATACAATGAACATTTTTGAGAATTGACAACCTTTATTCAAATATTATTAAAAGATTTTTTAAGCATATAGGATACCTTTTTTATTTGTGATGACGCAGTGAAACGTGCCAAATTGTGCTATTTTCATGATTTATCAAATTTTGATGTGGTTCAGATACATTCATATTTTGAGTTTCTATTTATTAAACCAATTTCCTTCCTTGTATTAACTCACATTTTTTATTTAAATAAACTCACCATTTTAAGCAAACAGGTTACTTACTTTTTTGAGTTAAACCAACAATATTTTTTACAGTGTAGAAGATACGAAGAAAATACCAACTAAGATGAATTATATTCTGAATAATAATATTTAATGTTATTTATCTGATGTTATTCATGATTTGAGTAAAATTATTATTATGATTATTCATTTTGTGTGCACAAACTAGTAACACAAACTTTTGGATGTCTGAATTAGCATGTTTTTCTCCTTGCAAAATTGTTTTGAAAACTATTTCATAATTGTCTCACAGATTTATTTGTTTTTACTACTTCATAACTCACACATTTATCCGCATTAGGGAGGCAGCCATATTGGGCCGCTCACTTCAGATCAAGAGGATATTAATTCATGTTTTGCTCTATTAAGAGAATGTAAATGCATTTTACACGCACTCACTGACGTTGCAGTTGACCCTTTGGTAGATCCAGGTCTTAATAGCACTCTGGGGACCCATCATTTTCTGCAGGCCGTGTGATGCAGTGATAATGTTTAGATTGTCTCACTTTGATTATGTAAGCCATTTGTCCTCTCTCCTGTTTGTTTTACCTAATCTACCTTTAGCTTTTGCCGCATTCCAAGTTGTGTTACATAAACACACTAGACCGGAGAGGAGGTAGCTGTCTGTAAGTGCAGTCACTGTTTGCACAATGAAGGGTGATCCTCTTGAAGTCGAGCAGGACTCATTTACACTGGCTTTTACTTTCTGGCTTTGGTTAGCATCTGTACACCTGTGATAACTTTACACCACCTGAACCGATAGAGAACATTTCTAATGGTTTAAATTCAGCATAACTATCGCTGCGTGTTCTATTTCTGTCCGTTGCTCTGCACAGAGCCAGGAGAAAGACTGCCGCTTTAGCGCTCTGCTGAGATTGATACGTGACAGCTCCAGCGCAGTGCATTCGAGCTGTTATACGGTTTGTTATTTTTGCATTCCTGATCCATCTGTCAGTCTTCTTCCTCAACCCTTCCAGTATCTTTCTGCCGATCTCAGCTGATGCAGCAACATGTAAGCAGCAATAAATATTCAGAATCCAAATAATATATAGAGAATGCCAAAACATTGCACTCCAGTAGTTTTCAAGTTGGGCTTTCATTGCTCTAATGTGTGTGTTTTTTAAAAACTATTTTTATCTACTATGGACAGCACTTTGGTCCGTCTTAATGGCTTTGAACGTGCTATATAAATAAAATGAGTTGAGTTGAGCTGAGTTAAACATGATGAAATGTTATATGCTTATTTCCATAAGTGACTGCCGGTAAGTGATCACTACCGTTTTCATTCATAATTACTTCATTTGAAAGAATTTAGATTGTATAATTGCTCAGGGAACAATAAGTATTTGCATATTAGGGTGCAGCATTGTAAAAAAATAAAAAATAAAAAATTGCTTCCTGATTATTGTCCATGAAACTTGGTTAAGCACACTGTATTATACCTCTTGCACTGGCATTTACATAAACTACAGTTTCTGCTGAACGAATGCAATTGGGTCATTCCTACTGTGCAGTTTATTTTTTAGCGACCATAATGTATTGGTTTGAATATGGAATTTACACATTTTCAAGATGGAAAGCTTTAGATTAATCTCTTATAATATCACAATTAATTTAACATGACATAAAATTTTGTTTGGATGTTGCTATTTTTGTCTTTCGCCTGGGCCTTTGCATTAACTCTTTTCATTTTAACTTCAATTTATAGGTTATTCTGTGTACTTATTATCACTTACCATCCTGTAGTCTTTTGTAATATTCAAAAAAGATGGTGCCCAATGATTTGTGTAAATAATAGTGTTTAATAAACTGCCCGATTTTGACGAAAGCAAAGTCTAATATATCCTTTTATATATTTTTTTCTTAAATGACAAACCATGGCCATATACATGTTTTATTACTATTATTATTATTTGAGTTACAGTGTTTACAAGGCATTGCATAACGGGAATGACCCCATTGTTATCTTAATGATCAAAACAGGGCTTCGGCATCCTTGAGTCTTTTTGTGTAAACCACTTGCTTACAGAGATATCTCTGAACATTTTTTATAAAATCTGAAGATGAAAAGGTATAGCCTATCTACTGATTTCTGCTTATTTTTGCTAAATGAATCTAGAAGAATTGTCATTTGATCTAAATGCATGATGATTCTTCTTAGTCAGACTGCAACTGACATACAATGCGAACACCTGTAGATAGTTACAACTGTCCTCACTTCACCCCACACCCTTTTCTTATTACCTTCCTTATGACCTGTCTGTTTCCAGAGAATCACTTCAAGCATTTCTGAGCATGTTTACATGCCGCATGCACAGCATACAAGACATTCTTTTATCATGTTTCGCTGTCTAAACCGGGAAGAAAACATCACCGAATTCAACATCTAATGCAAACATGTTTTTCTTGCATTGTCAGGTTTTCATAATGAGCTGTTTTTTGATAATCATCAACATTTGTTGTACATGTAAACTCACGCACTAAATGATACCATCATCCTGACAAGTTTTGCCTCCTTGTTAGAGCATCTGACTCTCATGCCGGCAGACCCAGGTTCGAGTCCCGCTTGGAGCGGGCGGTTCGAAAAGGAGGGGTTACATATTCTATCGTCCACCCCAAAGGATGACATAGTTCTGTTTATTCTAAGCCTGTGCTTGCCTGTCACTTTAAAGGTGCCCTAGAATGAGTTGAAACTATATGTTAAAGGTCCCGTTCTTCCCGATTCCATCTTTCAAACTTTAGTGTGTAATGTTGCTAATGTTGCATAAATAATACCTGTAAAATTATAAAGCTCAAAGTTCAATGCCAAGCGAGATTTATTTAACAGAAGTTCCCTTTCAAAGCCTACAGCGAACGGCTGGTTTGGACTACAGCAGGAAGTGCAGGGATGTAATGACGTCACTAGAACCGTTTGTTGACTAACCCTCCGCCCACAAGAACACGCAAAATAGGGGGCGTGGTCTTGTTACTCTTCCACGTGGAGAAGAGCGGGCATTCAGCGCTTCCATCTCCCCGTTATGGTAAGAGGCAGGACCTTTCCGGGCAAAGTGCGTTAAGCTGATGTCCAATCACAACACGGGAAGCGCTGGCCCAATCAGAACTCGTTACGTATTTCTGAAGGAGGGGCTTCATAGAACAAAGAAATCATCAGGCCGTTTTTAGGACAGAGGAAACAGCGCTGTACAGATAAGTAAATTGTGTAAAAAAAACTGTTTTTTTACACGCGTATCATGAACTCATGTTATATTGCACACTGTAAACATAATCAAAGCTTCAAAAACACGAGAAGAACGGGACCTAAAAACTGATATCTACATAGAGGGTATGTGGCTTATTTATTTAAGGGCAACAATTGTCCAGATACAGTTTTACAGGTCCATTTACAACCCTATAAATTGTCCCTAGGATGTAATGCTCTGTTTCTGCCTTATTTGGAAGAGTCATGAATATTAATGTTGAGCTCTGCTCTGATTGGCTTATTTCAGCAGCTCACAGCACACAGCAGTTCAGTTGTTCAGCGAAGTGGCTCATGAGTCCTGACTTTCCTGACAGAACACAGACCGACTGAATGACACTTTAAGCAGAACATCTCAAATGGAGATGGCTAAAATGCAGCCTACTTGTTTATTGGTGTTTTCAGATCATCCGTGCGCGCGAGAGAGCGCTCGTGTGCATATGGTTGCCAGATTGTACATGTTTAGGTAAAACACCAGATAGCATACGTGTTCTTTTCACAGAAAAGCTCTGATTGGGGAATTTAAATTACCGAAATCTGGCAACCGCAAGCACGAACGTTCTTTCTTCCCTCAGGCAAAACCAAAACCATTAATTTTAGACTTGTCTTTTTTCGTCAACGATATTGCATGTTTATATAACGTTAGTCACAATGTAGGCTACACAGTGACTGTGATGTATTATGAAATACAAGCATGCAAAATCATCATACTTAAGTTCTCAAAAATATAAATATATATAATTTTTCAAAATGAATAGCCTTGTCAAATGACAATCGTTTAAGCGGTGGAAAAGGTGACGTTTGCTAGAAGGATCGAGTGAACAATCGAGTGAACGATCTGTAAGCAACGTATCTACGTTTGTATTTTGTTATTTCAAAATAATATTAACATTTGTCATTAGACACACTATTTAATTTTGTATGGTGGAGTTTCCTTTTGTTACTCTACTAGCATCTTGCATTATCTAGACAATGCTGTCTCTCTAAGAAACTTTCAATTTAATCAGAAATTTAAACAGTCAGTGAATAAAATCGCTACTTACTGCTTGCAGGAATATAGTTGCTCCTTCCTTCAGTTTAAGTCGCTGAGCAAAGCTTGCTTGAAATGGGCCGAACAAACGAACGATCTTGAATTAAATTGTTGTGGTATCCGATTATAAACATCAACTATGACTGTTGACATTTTTTATCTGCGGGAAGGGTAGAAAAGTCATATGAATTACATATGAATGAGGAGGCAATGCTGTTTGAGACTCACAAAGAAACCCAGACTCGTTGAAGTATGTTGATAACGACGGAACTTGCGACCATAGTTGGCTAACAATGCTTTTGGGAAACGCACCCCTGAAAGTGATTCCAACGACATCGTTTATCTGTGTCATTATCGTTAGCTGTGGTGTGGACTGCTATTTTTTAATACTGAGAATGTTTTTTAGAGCTATATCTATATCGTTATCTTTACAGTTATTGTCCTTGATGTGAATGGGTTTTTAGTGTGTGGTCTCAACTAGAACTGCACAATTGATCGTGATTACAATTAAGGATGCCACAATTATTTAATCATTCAAAAGTGCAATTACAAAAAGCAACATAACATTTACATTATTCTGTGTGCTTAAGATGTGTTTTTTTCCTCCATTTTCTCAAATTATAATATTTTTGCATGCATATTTTTTTGTTTAAAGAAGAAACCAAACCATTGTATATTTGACATTTGAGGCATAATGCTATGGAAAAGCAATACAACGTCTAATATGTCCTTATTTCTTAAAATTTAAAGCATACTCATTCATTTGTTTTTATATTCAACTTAAAGTGTTCAAAAGGCATTGCGTAACAGGAACGGCCCAATTGTCATATTAATGATCAAAACTCTGCTTCTTCATCTTAGAGTATTTTGAGTGAACCACTTGCTTGCAGGGATATCTCAGGGATATAATGTTTTTATGAATTCTGAAGATGAAAAGGCATATCTACTGCTTTGTGCTTCATCAAACCTAAAGCTAGAAAAATTTACAATAGAAAGACTGAGATTTGATCTCAACCCATGGTGAGTCTACCGACCACAATTGTACTTAAAATGGATGAGAAATGCAAACACCTGTGGATAGTTACAACTGTCCTCACTTCACCCCACACCTTTTTCATATTACCTTCCTTATGACCTGTCTGTTTCCAGAGAATCACTTCAAGCATTTCTGAGCATGTTTACATGCCGCATCTCGCACGGCATTTAAGACATTGTATTCTTTTATCAAAGAAAGGCCAATATGTTTATGTTTTGATGTCAAAACCGGAGAACACATCAAAGGATTCAACATCTGACGTAAAAACACAGGTTTCTTGCGTTGTCAGGTTTTCATAATGAGTTGTTTTTTTGATCGCTATCAGCATTTGTTATACATGTAAACCCACTGACCACTCACGCACTGAGACGGGTTACTTCATTAACACACAGCCTCACGAAAACAGAAGTGAAGTTTGGAATCGAACTTCTGACTTTTTCTAAGAGAAGGGAGGCAGGCATTTGCTTCGTTATTTATACCGCTGGAATATCCACCAGCTAAAGTACTTGTCATCATTAATTGGTGTTTTTCTTTCGTGCACTAAACACCGCAGCCTCGCAGTATGCCGGTCATAAGGGCGATCTGTTTCATAACAATGAACGCTGACCTACTTCCTGCAAAAGCAGTCACCTTGCCGGCCCTTTGCTTTGTCTTTTTCTTTTTTACTCCATGGCAGAGAACGCTTGCTGCAGAACAAGAGAAACAGAGGGGCTTGCTGAATAGTTTAATACAGCCAGACCTCTCCACATCATGCACAGCGAGCGTTGCGGTGCTGCCGGGGCCATTAGCTCACCAGGGCCTGCCAATCGACTCCCTCGCAAGAGACCCCTGCTAACCGGCTAACAAATTGAATGTGTGTTTAGACGGACGAGGGAGAATTAGATCAGCTCTCTCGACTGTGTCAGAAAGATGCTGTGAAGTTACTACCCGCACCAGGCCTTGAGAGGGAACGTGCCTCTGAGACCCAGAGGCTTGTTAAGACTCAAGGATGTTGTCAGAATGCTAACCAGACAATTACCGTGCACTACTGATTAAAACGAGAGCACACTCATTATCAAAGCCGGGGCCGGGGAGGTACGTGCTAAGCCTATCTTGTCGTTAAAGCATTGTTAGAGTCTTACTGTTCATTTTAAATGAGCTCTGCTATGTGTAGTTTTTTTTTTTTTTTTTTTGTGCTCGCCATAGGAGTGACTTTCACCGGGTCCACAGGGCATCCTTATAAGAGGCTCTGCCCACTCAGGCTATGTCAGGTTTCACTGGGCAATTTAATCAGATTTCTGCCAAGTCAGCCAGACTATTTGGAGTATGTGCTTCATTTTCAATGTTTCAATTTCATTTTGGAGGGCAGCGGATATAAAAATCTCTCTTTTTGAGTTTCCAACATTCGCCTTTTTTTCTTTGCCACATAATATTGTTCAGTATTTATTTCTGTGTAGACTCTATATCTTGAGTCTCCAATGGATTAGGTATACGTTGACTACTTTGAAATTGGCATGTTATATATGGGCGCAATTGTGTAGATGTTGTAGAGTCAGACTTCCTGAACAGACCATTCTTATGATCTGGAGCAAAATTGTGAGGCATATGTTATGAGTCAGTGACATATGCTGTGCCCTTTGGGTGCCCAGTAACAATGTGGGAATTACGTGATTTCTGCAGTGCTAAAATTGTTGGGCTCAAACGGCCCTGCAGAGCAGGACAAACTTAGCTCAAATCTGGGATGTTATTTATGGATTATTTATTTTAATGAAATAGCAGGCAGGTCAATGACATGGCGGTAATTATTTTTTCCTGGGTCTATTAATTTATGAATTTAATATTTTATATGTATGCGATAATTGATTATGCAAATTGATTACTACTACTAGTTCTAATAATAATAATAATTGAGCACCTTCTGTCCTCCAGATCAAAACATACTCAATCAACATGCAGCAAAAAATTAGTTGAAATTTGCACTATTTTTAACAATTGATGATCAGTGGGTTAATTAGAATCTTTTGAAGCATCAAAAATACATTTTGGTCCAAAAAAACAAAACAAAAAAACGATGACTTTATTCAGCATTGTCTTCTCTTCTTTGTTTGTGTTCAATCCTCAAATAAAGATTCAAACGGTTGTTAATCAATGATTCGGTTTGGCAGTTTGGCATGTGATCCAAACCATTGATCGATTCACTGATTCACAACCATTTGAATCTTTATTTGAGGATTGAACACAAACAAGGAAGAGAAGACAATGCGGAATAAAGTCATCGTTTTTTGTTTTTGGACCAAAATGTATTTTTGATGCTTCAAGAGATTCTAATTAACTAACTGATGTCACATATGGACTACTTTGATGATGTTTTTATTCCCTTTCTGGACATGGACAGTATAGTGTGTATACTCTCGGATACGCTCTCGGACTAAATATAAAATATCTTAAACTGTGTTCAGACGATTTGTCTTATGGGTCTGGAACGACAATAGGGTGAGTCATTAATGACATCAATTTTATTTTTGGGTGAACTAACACTTTAAGGGTCAACCCTCACATGTATTCAATGTCAAAGAATTTTGTTTATCTTATATGTATCACAAGACCTTTTTTATGTTTTTTTTTATACGATTTTTTGCTTCTGATTTTCCAGCTATTTTCAAATATCAAATGCTTTAATTTGTTTATGGTAATTTCTTCAGTTACTCATGCAACACATACAATATAGCTATACAGTATTCCTGAGCATGAGAACATAAATTGTTGCGCTAAATATTTGTGTAGTTTGTAACTTGATGTCTCAAGTACAATTTACAGCTACAAAATGTATTTGCTCTTATTTCAGTGCGTCTTTGAGACACACGTCTTCGACAGCCAAAGTGTGTCTGGTATGTGGAGACGAGGCGTCAGGATGTCACTATGGGGTTGTTACATGTGGAAGCTGCAAAGTTTTCTTCAAAAGAGCAGTAGAAGGTAAGACTCTCATCTGTTTTTTCACTTCTGTTTCTCTCTTAATGTTGAGAAATGTCTTTATGTCATATTAACAGGATGAATCCATGTTGAAATGGCCAGTTTAAAGCGGAATAAATTCCTGGTTGGTTTATAATATTTCAAAGAGCTCTAGAGATCACAGTCATTCTGGATGGTGAGATATGTGTATTGATCCAAATATATAAGATCCATAAGAAAAGCATTTAATTACATATACTAATATGCAAAAAATAGCTCTAAATAAAAATGAATTAACCATATACTGCTGCATAATACTTTGTAAAACAGACCCTGCCTAGATTTTTACCCATCTATATTTGGGTAACAATGTCCTATGGGATAATTCACATCTGATAAGAGTAGCGAAATATCATTAATGCTTTCAGGAAACTTTCAGTGTGGACTTTTCAGTTTATTAGCTTCAAAGCAGGCACATCATTATCACAGCCTCTTCAGAAAGGTGCAAATTGCTGATTAAGCTAACAGACACATCTAAACTCCACAGAGCATCTAGAACAGCCAAACAGAAAAAGTGTGAGATGGGGGGCAAATCAAGAGAGATCTATTGAGTCTATTCAAAGAAACACCTGTGTGTACTCTACATATTGTCACTGAAGAAAACTTGTCAAAACCTTGTCAAGACTGTTTTAATTTGAAGTGTAAATTAAGACAGCATATGTGGCATTCTGCCGATTACACAGACAACAACAACTAGATATTAATTAAAAAAATAACCCTGTGAATATTCCATTTTTCTCATATAATAAGCAGTAAGTTAGCCTGACAAGCCAGACCCACATCAAGATGTTTGGTCTGGAAACTCACCATAGACAGGGCTCAATCCGAGGGGCGGGATAAACGGTTGTCTTTCAAACTCCCTCTGCACGCGATAGGATAGCGCTACCACCAACCAGAGCAACAAAGGTGAAACAGAGCTTGTTGATAGATTAAACATTCACCGTATCCGGTCGGCTAAACTCCGAACACATCTTCCCTTTTTAAGAATGACTTCAGTGCCGTTCTTTGTTCTTTTCTCAGAGAAAAGCTTAACTCCAAGTCTTCCAGAGTCCCGGTCAAAGCTGATTCGAAAGACCGCCGTTCGCCAGTTTCTGTGTTTACTAGACAACAGAAGAACGCAAACGCAACTCGGGCGTCGTCATTATGGCCCCGCCCGCCGACTCTATACACGATGCGATTGGCCCGTCCAGATTGTGAGGAATACAGCTCAGAAGGGTATTGAGAGTTCCTAGACGACACTTGCGGGCAGATTAAATTTGCTGCCGCTAGGGTGCGTCTAGATTTCTAGGCTAGCAGTAAGTTGTATCTAGTGGAAAATTCTGTCATTAATTACTCACCATCAGTTTTCTACAAAACCACCATCTTCGAAACACACAATAATATATTTTTAATGAAACATGAGAGATTTCAGTCTGTCCATTAAATGGTTATGCAAACCAAAACTGCGATGCTTCAAATATTTCATAAAGACATTGCAAAAGTAATAGATCATGTACATCAAGCAAAAATGGCTGATCATCCATGTGCGTGTGTGCGTGTGTGTGTGTGTGTGTGTGTGTGTGTGTGTGTGTGTGTGTGTGTGTGTGTGTGTGTGTGTGTGTGTGTGTGTGTGTGTGTGTGTGTGTGTGTGTGTGCGTTGACTAATATTTATATGTGAATTCAAAATAATCTGTTAATCACATAAAGTGATCATGTCCCTTCAAAAAACTTGGATTAAACCGCGTGATTCATATAGATTAGTTTTATAATTTCTCAGAACTTTTTTTTAGGTGTCAACATTTTGCTTGCGTAGACTTTCAAAGGAGGGACAGAAATCTCTCAGGTTATATTAAAATATCTTGTGTTTTCAAGATGTTTTAAAGGTCCCGTTCTTCGCGATTCCATCTTTCAAACTTTATTTAGTGTGTAATGTTGCTGTTAGAGCATAAATAATACCTGTAAAATGATAAAGATCAAAGTTCAATGCCAAGCGAAATATTTTATATAATATCTTATAATATATTTATATTTTTGCTCTCTGGAATTCTGAATTGGTGTCATAAATATTTTTGTATAATGACCTAGTTTCATGTTTCTTTTAAGACACATTACATGCCCATTTATTTATTATTTGTTAATCAGCATGAAAATGTACAGTCATTATTGCAAAATAATCCTTTCAGGTTGATGCCTACGCTTCATGTCTCATGATCACTCTGTCAGGGTTTTTTCTGCGATAAAGATGAATGTACATTGTGCGGTACCATTTACTATTGAACTAATTTAGTAATTTATTAGTTAATGGTAGTAATAGAAAAAGTTATTAAACACTTGAAAATCGTGTGTTTATATCAAGCAGTCTGATTGTTCCTTAGAGCTCTGAATGAGGTCACATCTCAAGGGCATTCAGAAGTGCAGCCGCTTTCCCAACACCACAGCAGAGGTAGTGCTGTGTAAGAGTGTGCGCTCCATTACCTTACCTGACCTCAGCCTAGTTACCATCTGAGAGGGAGAGGGAGAGGAGAGAGAGAGAGAGAGAGAGAGAGAGAGAGAGAGAGAGAGAGAGAGAGAGAGAGAGAGAGAGAGAGAGAGAGAGAGAGAGAGAGAGAGAGAGAGAGAGAGAGAGATGGATCAAGAGAGAGAGAGAGAGATTGTGAAGAGTGAGCTAGGGGAAGAAGGAGGGTAAGCAGTAAGATTGGAAATGGATAAAACGATAGAAACAGTGAGGGAATAGACAGAGACAGGTCTGTTTTAAAACCTAGCCTCGATGCCTGCTGCCCAAACAGGCAGCTGCTTTCTAATTCAGTATCCTGTTATAAACTGTTATGGAAGCTCGTAAGAGAATGAATTTGAATGCTTTACATAGGCAGTAATTTAACATAAATAGCGCTCCGCACAAGGGAGACTTGACAGGCAATTGATTTCAGGGGAATTTGTCATTAGCATGTTGCTAAGCTAACAGCACAAGGGTTTTTCAGCCCTGTTCCTGGAGGACATTGACAGTACACATTATGGATGTCTCACCTATCTGACTATCCATTTTAGGTTGTGATAGTCTCTTCGACTGAGCTGATAAGTTAAATAGTTTTATTTTTAAGGAAGTGTTCAAAAATGTTTACTGTTGGTTTGCCTTCAAAAACAGGGTTGGGAAACACTACTCTAAGCATCCAAATACTCAGCTAACACAAATATTGGCCAAAATAATCAATCTGATTTACAAAAAAAAGTATTTTTAGTATTGAATGAGCTTTCTCATGCCTTATTTTCCACAAAGTATGCATTTGATGCTTTCTGAAAGTGTGGTTACATTAGCAAAATTTCTGTGAAATTGTGTGACTGTGATTGTTACAGTGGTAGCAATGTACGAGGTCACTTTTTCAGAAAACAACGTTTTTCTGTTGGTCAACACAGAGAATTTATGCGTGATCAATGTCAGCCTGTTCCAGAAATCTGCTTGGGAAAGTCTTTCACTCTCACATGATATTCCATATCACTATTTCTATAGAAATGATTGGATTTCTTTGGTTAAAATTCACAGAACAATGGTAACGTAACTGTGACCACACCAGAATTTGGCCAAAACAATGTATCTTTGAAGGAGGCAGCATTATTAAGATGGCTACCCTTTGGAATAGCCTTCAAATTAGGAGTGTGGTTTTATGATGACTTCAAAATTCAGCCTCTGTGTGGCATTTCATGTAGATTTGAAAAAGAGCAAAAGACTGCAACCAGACTGACGCCTAAAGATATATGAGAGACCTTTTTTTTCACCCTTCACACTTTTTTGAAACGTGGAAAGTTCTGGTGTGCTCTCTCCGGTATAAAAGAAAACAGAAAAAATGCAAAATTTTGTGCAAGGAAAATATTGCACTCAACACATAACAACCTCTGTTGTGTAGTTCTCAAACTGTTCAAATAATAACTAATAGCAGCATAAACACTTGTTTCTGTGGGAATAGTGTGAAGTGGCCATATGGTACTAGCTAATACTCAACAGACTTTTATTAGGAGCTCTACAGCTGTTCAGTCTGAGCACTAAAATATTTGTCCCTTCATTATGAGAATTTGTAATTACATTTGGCACCACGGATAGATCAGTTTCACTGTGTTGGTTTAGCTGTAGATTTCGGACCTCCGGCATGAAGAGGGACAAACGTTAAATAAAAAGGAATCCACATACAAATGTTTATAGTGTTTTAGCTGTTCCTGGTATGACGTCTTTATATAGGCATGTATTCACCCATTTTTGGCAGTGCTGGTGCCAGATCTGGTGCCCCATTTAGAACCATTATGTGCATTTCCAAAAACAAAAAACTAAACGGTGCACTGGCCCCCTCAATCAGGTCTCAAACCAAAACCAGTATGAACTACTTCAGCCCATATTTAGAAATATTATATATATGCAAATTGATTGTTATTTATTTTATTTGTTATATATATATTTAAAAACATTTTTTACTGTTACAAAATTGTATTAATTTTGGATGTTAAAATGTGTTCTCAGTGTAAATATTTGCAGATCTTCCTGCTGAGCTCTAGCACAAGAACCGTTTTGGTGGAAAATAGTTAATTTTGACATGGGATTTGTTTATATTCACACTTATAATGTGCTTAAGGCAGTCCTGAAATTATGTTAATGTGATTATACTTACAATTATAGTAACCCTAATCACAGCATGTATGCATATATACACCTTAACTACATTTCCTCCACTCAACCATTGACAAAAGTGCACATGCTAGTGCAGCAGAGGAAATGTTACGGATGCGTATTTAACCCTTGTTCCATGAAGGGGGGAACGGAGACATTATGTTGACAGTTGACGTCACCAACGTATTGGGATCACTTCTGGGAGCTCTAACAGCTTTGCTTGTATACAGAATGGGGCAATGGCCACTGGCGTGAGAGATTTTAATCTTGCGCTCCACCCCGCAGTGTGGGTATAAATATGGAAGCGGATGCAGCACACATTTGTTTTTCACTGAGGAGCCGAACTAGTGACTCTGCTGTACAGCTATGGTACAGCAAACATGGTGACAGGAGGTAATGTTGCTCTTCCCTCCTTTAGAGAAAGAGGGTTACATACTTAACTGAGAAGTTTCCTTTCAGTCAATCACATTTGCTGTTATGTCGACGTCACCAAATATTGGGATCCCTAAGGAAAATGCAATGGCTGTTGCCACTTCCAGCACAATGCATAAGCCCCTCAGACCCCAATCTGTGGGGGCAAGGAACTTACACAAGGAGAGTCACTGCTGTTGTTCCACAAGACCCACTCAGCATAATAGTGAATAACGTTAAGAAAGCGTGCCTCAAGGGGGACACTGCGGAGGCCACATCCTACCCGCAGGGAGGTATCATGTGGAGGATTGGCCATCTGGGCAGTGCAACATACCCCCAGCCCCAGCCAACCTAGGCAGGAGAATATACCAGACAGAGACGGCACAGCGGACTCTGCCAAGGGAAAGACACGTGCTAGCCGTAGGGAGCCGTACCGTTGAAGAATACACTTATGGGACCGCCGTAGGGGTCACAACATATGGCACCTAGCTCAGCAGGGGGCCCAGCAGGGCCTGGGTCTGCCTCCTCCGAGGGCAGCGCTTGCAGGTTCACCACCTGGTCCTGGAAGGAATTGGTGGGAACCATGGGCACATATAAGTCTAGGCACGATTTGTCGACCGAAAATGCCTACTGGTCCCCTACCCTCTTAATGAAAGCTAATGCAGTCAGGAGCACTGTCTTCCAAGACAAGCTTTTCAACTCTGCTGACTGCAGTGGTGTAACGGGATGTCAGATTGACAGAGTCCAACTTCATACCGAGAAAAGAGATCTTCTGCACAGGGAGAGAGTTTGCTCTTTTCCAATTTGACCCAAAGTCCCAACTGGCTGAGGTGACTGAACACCATGTCCCTGTGTTCGCACAACTGTTGTCTCGACTGGGCCAGAATCAGTCAGTCATCGAGGTAGTTAAGAATGCGAATTCCACACTCTCTAATCGGAGCAATGGCCACCTCTGCGACCTTCGTACAAACAGAGTGCGTCTGGGACAGCCCGAATGGTAAGACTCTGTACTGATATGCCCGCCCCTCAAATGCAAAGCATAGGAAGGGTCTGGATCGAGGGAGAATCGAGTATGAATCCTTTAGGTTGATCGCTGCAAACCAATCTTGTGGACGGATGCACCAAAATATTTTTTCTGTGCCTTTCTTGGGTACAATGAAGGCTGGACCGACTGGCTCTATCATGTCTTTTGCCATTAGGACTGTGATTTCTGCCTGTAAAATAGCTGCACCCTCCTTCAGCACCGATGTGAAGTGGATACCCCTGAACTTGGGAGCCAGCAGGTGAACTGAATCGCATAGCCAAGTCTGATAGTATGGATGAGCCAGCAAAACAGGCTGGGCAGCACTAACCAGGCTTTCAGCAACCGAACAAGCGGGACCAATGGCACCACAGACGTACCCGTGGCATGCAGGGACCCGAATTGGACAGTGTAGTGGCCCGAAGTGGGGTCTGAGTGTGCAGTGCAGTACCCTGCTAACACTGAGGGGAAGCACTGGTGTGTGGAAGCCTCTCGAGTCCTGAGCACAGCCAGTGCCCCCCCCCCCCGTTGGCAATTGGAGAGGAACCTTTGGGTGACTGGGCATAGCGCCGTATACCACCAAGCGCATTCTCTTGGAGCCTAGAAATTTTGGAAACAGCTTTTATTGAAGGCCAGTGGTGGAACACAAATAAACTTTGAAGAAAAGATTTTCCCCTGGCCCTCCTCCGGGGGAGGGGGTGATGCAGACACCATCTCGAAGAGCTGTCCCCTCCATCTTTGGGTGGCCCATCTCAGGGTCACAGGGTCCGCTTGCCACCTGGTTTGGCAGGGGTTGGGCGACCTCCCTGCAGCTGGCTCCACACTGTGGCCCCGATGGATGATGCTGCTGGTCTTGAGCGAGGTGGCGGTAGGGGGACACGCTCGGTTGAGCTTAGATCGGGCTAAAAAAATCAAGCCCGACCCTACCCGAGCCAGTGCACTTTGTGTCCGAACCCAGCCCGGCCCGACACATTAACTGTAATTATTAGACCAAGCCCGATTTAAACTTGACCATTTTTAATACATGGGTGTTCTGACGAGAACGAGCCTGTAATGAGCCGAGCGCAGCGAAGCGGACCAGTGTGACTCAATAATAACCAACGAGTTGAGTCAAAACTAACATTGATAAACTGAAATTAGTTGATAACATCGCCGTTTTCTCCAGAGCGACAGTACAGCCAAATCAAATTTTGTTGCAATATTTTCCTGTTTTACACTGAAGTTGCTCTAAAACAATCGTCATTGTAAAAGCACTATATAAATAAAGTTGAGTTGACTTAACTCAGCTCAATAATCTGCAGGTCACGCTCATGAACCGCTCACCGGTTAAATGATGTTCGCTCAAATCAAGCTCAGACATTTATCTGTAGCTTACTTTGTTGTAACCATTAAACAATGTTTTTTTTCTCTTTTTTTATATTTGTTTAAATATTATAATATTATTTTTACATTTCATCTGATTATGATAGAGGGTTTCTGTTCAGAATGCAGTGTTTCATCACTGCATGAGCTGTGAGTTTAACGCACATTTTTATACTAATCCTGACTTTTGCAACTTTGTAGCCTTCACAGTTGTTTCTTAGTTGTAGTATTAGTTCTTTCTTTGCTAAAAATTTATATTATTTCTGATTATAGCATAGCTTTCTGCCCACTCAATTAGACTAATAAAGTAATGATTAAAAAAACACACAAAAAAACTGGATCAAAGGCCCTGCCCGACCCAGCCCGAGGATAGTGCCGGGAAATCTCAGCCCGACTCGGCCCGCGGGTTGGTTTGGGTCAGGTTGGGCTCGGGCAGGGAATCTAAACTCTAACGCTCGGTGACGAGTAGCTGGGGGATCTGCAGCTGGCGTGTTGATAGAGGCAGCAGTGGCCCGTTGGGGCACAGGGTGTGCCTGACGGCCTCCATCTGCTTCTGGGCAGCCGAGAACTGTTGGTTGAAGCTCTCAACCGCGTCGCCGAATAGCCCAACCTGGGAAATGGGGGAGTCCAGGAACTGATATTTATCAGTCTCACTCATATTGGCCAGGTTAAACCAGAGATGGTGCTCTGGACTACCATGGTGGACATCCCTTGACCAATGGAGCAAGCAGTGAATTTCGTCGCCCAAAGAGCAGGTCCGTCGCCTCCCGGAGGAGCTTGGGGTAAGGTCTATTGTAGGTCCTGTATGTCCATGAGTGCCTGGGCTTGGTGCACCTGGAGCAATGCCATTGCATGCAGGGCGGACACAGCCTATCCAAAGGCTCTGTAAGCCTTTCCCGTTAGAGTGGACATGAACTTACAGGCCTTGAATGGGATTACCATGCCAGGAGGAAGCGGACGCCGGACACAGCACAGCCCGTGATAACTTTAACGATCAACTTACACAATCATTTTCTACCCGGTTTCCTCACGTAATGTCACATAAGTTGAATTCAGGGGGATTGGGACACTTTTTCCAAGTCATCTCAATGACAAAAAGTGTCCCAATCCCCTTAAATTCACCCTATATCAGGAGAAGTGGATGGTCTTGTGTTGTAAATCCAGCAGGCTCCGTCAGTGTTGTCCACATATAATGGCGGCATGGACGCCCATAGCCCGTGAAAACTTTACTGATCAACTAACACAACCATTTTCTACTCTGTTAAAAATAATGTTTTTTTTTTTTTTTTTTAAACGAAGCATGAACATGTTACAGTGCACCCCGCAAACACAATCAAGCCTTCGGAAGAATGTGTTTTACCACCCCTTTAAGTAAATTATACTTGAGTACAAGTAAAAGTACTGAAAAATAATATGACTCAAGTAAGAGTAAATGCGTAGTTTGCTGAAAAACTATTTTTACCCAAAATGAGGCGATGTTAGCAATATACAGAGGGAACATGAGTTACACATGCACTGCTTTGAAAACTGGCAAAATTATAGAAGCCCGATATTTCAGCACGGATAAAGAAGAGCGAAAGCAGCAAATCGGTCTTGCATTTCCCTTAAACATTTCGTGTTGTGAAATGTGGTCCTAGTGAAATACATCACAGTAGCAGTAAAATGTCAATAAAACAAACACATTTATAGCGAATAATCAAAATAATGGCATGTAAACAGGATTAAAGAGGTTTGCTCACATCATGTAACATCTTAGTGTGAGTAGTTTATTATTATTTTGATTATTGACATACATATAAACATATATACTGCAATACCATTAAATGTTTGAGATGTCCTTTCTCTACAAAATTACAATAGCTCAGGTAAGTATGTGAGACAGTTTGTCTATCTACAGTTTTCCCATCAACACATTTCCTCATCACTTGTCTATGCAAACCACAGTCTGTAGCTTGGCTGTGATTTCCATATGGGTTGTGCAGTGATTCTTTTCAGAAAGCTCAGCATTATGCTTATTATTCAAAAGCCATCAGCGTCTTGGCATGTCATCATGTTTAATGATACTCTGTGTCAGTCCTGCACAACTCATCATTTATAGGCTTATATTGAACTTACTACACCATTAAAGGGGTCCCAGCAGTGGTGGGTGGGTAGGTTTGAGAAACACCGTACTAGACCATAATGAAACAAGAGACCTAATTTCAGAGTTGTTAAAACTTTTCTGTGACTTGGTAATCATAGTACTGATGGAAATTACACTTATCTGCTGCAGAGGTTTTAACATGACTTATGGATCTATATGGCAGTTATTTGTGTACTGTGTATTTGCATAAGAAACGTGCATCAGTACGTGAGTGAAAAAGTTATGGAAATACAAAAAAAGGCAATATTTCTTTTTCCGAGGGAATTTTTTTTTCCATCTTAGTGTTTTTTTTTTTTTTAAAGTCTACATTATAGTTTTAAAAAATACAAATATTACAATAAAAAAAAATCTACTATTTGAATATATTTTAAAAATATAATTTATTCCTGTGATGCAAAGCAACATTTTCTTCAGTGTCACATGATCCTTCTAGGCTTCAGAAATCATTCTAACATGCTGATTTGTGCTCAAATACTGTGTTTTTTTTATTATCAATGTTTCAAACAGTTAGCTGTTTAATATTTTTGGACAAGATGTGACACATTTTTGTTTCAAGGTTCTTGGATATATATCAATTTCAGCAGAACAACATTTATTTTAAATATAAATTTTGTTTAATATTATAAAAGTCTTTACTTTTACATTTGATCAATTAAATGCATTTGTACTGAATAAACATCAATTTCTAAATAAATAAATAAACATTTCTGACCCAAACCTTTCTAACATTAATGTATATACATATATTGAAGTCACATATAAAGTCACAATTCAGAGAAATAAAGTCTCAATTGTGAGATATAGTCCCATAATGGCTTCCATAATTCATAGCCCTAAGGATGAATTTGAAATAGGCTTTTAATGACAAAAAGTGAAACTCCACCAACTCCACTTTTTCATGCTTGAGTTTGATAGACATGCTTACTGAAATATGACAGAATTCAGTGTGGTGTTAACGGGACCTACTGACAACTCCACAGTCCACTAAACAGGTCATACGTGTCATTTTTTCCTCACCTCAAATAACCTGCTGTGTTTGCCTATGGCACCGCTGCTTTCAGTATCTGCCATCTCTTCCGCCTTCAGGGTGATACCTTTGTTCTTTGACATCAATGCAAAATGAGACGCCCTTTGTGTTTAAGCAAATCGGATGACGGCTATCACATTGTGGCATCTGTGTTTCCAACATCAATATATTTTAGGACATAGGTCATGACCGTGTATTTTTGAAATGCCTGAGGTTAAGAAAGGCTTTTTTTTCTGGTAAGTTGATGGCAGAATTTAGCATAGTAACCACAACAACTAATTAAGAACTATCTGGCTTTCTTAGCTTATTAATCGGCATGTTGCCCTCAAGGCAGCTCTAAGCCTAATCTACAGCAAAGCATCAGAGAAAAAGATTCATTTCCATGTACTGTACAAATATATAACACACTTTTCCACTGGAAATTAAAGCACTGTTTGACGTTCTATACAGATACAGCAGTAGCTTTTCAACCTTGGACCAGATACAATTTCTAACAGGAAAGCAGAGGACTGCAAAGTGCAGGAAGTACATGTGTGGAAATAACAAATGATGAGAGGAAACTGGAAAAAAATAATAATTCATAAATGATTACAGCTGCGTTTGAGTTTGTAATTTAACTCTCAAGTGTCTGGTCATATAATAATCCCCCTGTTGTGTTGGAAAAACTCTGATTGTAAAAATAATAGCGATTAGTTGCAGTACACATCAATAAAAAAGCACATTTAGCAGAAATAAATCAATCTCTTTCTTAAGAAATTGAAATTGGCAATGCCATTGAGCTTGCAGTTAGCTTAACTTTGTTGCATCACTGTCGTTAAAGGTCAGAGGTCACTGAAAATGGCATATCACGTTTTTGACTGCAGTCTGAATACTCTAATGTTGCAGAAACTGCATGCTACAAAAACAAATAATACAGTGAGTCACATGTGTCAAAGATATTTGAAGTACATGGTGAAAGAACTAGACAGATGCTGATTCGTATGCCATTGGCCTGTGTTTTTCTATGTCGTTGTTGTTTATGCTACATGTTGTAGCTAACAGCTAATGTGAAAAGGGGCGGCTTATTCATCTCTGTCTAAATGTAGGTTAGATATATGACACTGTATTACCATAAAAACAAATCTGAAAGCTTGACATAAGGAGAAACACTTTGAAGGAGAAGCTCATGTGTCCAAGTTAAAGCCTGGATACGACACGAAAGTCGGAAAACCGCTGAAAAAAGTTGTGAATACTGTACTGTGTGCATCTCACATGGATTTTCTTTTTTATAATGTCTGCTTCATTTCTAAGCTGACAGGCTAGGTTTTCCGTTCATTGGTCTATATTAAATGACGTGGTTGTGTAAAAGGAGACAAGCTTGCACAGGAACCCCCATGTTATCACACATTTAGGCTGTTTTTATATGGTAGAAATGGTATTCCAAAGTCAGCCTTATTATTATTACACACTTATTAAACATTATTAAATTAGTATTAAACACACTTTTGTGGGAATTAATGTGTAATTAGTACAATGTGTATGAGATGAGTTTATTAGATTAAATGATACACATAATTTCAGGCTAGAACTGGCTAAGGGAATCAGCAGTAAAACTTTCGTCTTACCTGCTTTTAAGGAACACATACACACACGTTAGGTTTTTGTGAATTGTGGGGACTTTCCATAGGCGTAATGGATTTTAAACTGTACAAACTGTACATTCTATCCCCTTACACTGCACCTGCCCCTAAACCTACCCACTACAGGAAACATTCAGTATTTTCAAAAAACAAACAAACAAACAAACAAACAAAACAACAACATAATTTTATAAATCCATTTACATGTGGTCCCCACAATGTGGTCTCAGGTTTATATTACATTCTGGGGACATTTGGTCCCCACAATGTAATATAAACAAACAAACACACACACATTCTGGATTTTTACTTTCTCAAAAAAACTCCTTCTGTGTGATTTATAAGATGTTTTCCTCATGGTGACCTAAAAATGTCCCCACAAGGACAAGGATTTCGGATATTGCCATCTTTGTGGGGACATTTTGTTCCCATAACGTAGGGATTATCAGTTCAAATATAGTACTTTGAGACTCACTGTAACCCTTAATAAAGCATAGAAATTTCAGAAAAAGTATTTGTGGCTCACTGAAAATGTTCCAATTGCTTTATACGGTTTTGATGAAAAACAGCCCAGTATTTAAGCAATTTGAACAGTAAAAATGGTGGTAAAAAGCACTTTTAAACTGGTGCGCAGAAACACCAGAAGAAGCAGATGAGAATTTCAGCCACTTACTGGACTGGAGTGTGAAAAGCTGAATGATGCACAAGTGATTATCTTAACAAAACAAGACCAATCTTGTGGAGAAATGTTCTGGCATTGTCTTAAATTCACCCAAATGGATAATCATTCAAATATGACCTTTTATGTTGTACAAAATACAAAAAAGTTGGGTTTGGAATGATATAAGGGTGAGTAAATGATGCCAGAAATTGTACTTTTGTGTTAACTCTTCCTTTAAACACAATTTGACTTTTAGCATTATCTCACAAACGAAACCGAACGTAAATCTTTTAACACTTAAAAGCACACAAAAACATTCCCATCCGAAAAAACGAAACTAAACTAAACTTTGAGAAAACAATAACTAAACAATGACGTTATATATTTCTGTGATAAACCATAATAAGCACTTGCTGAGATTCTAAGCCAATGCACATAAACACCACACAGATATAGATCCACAAACTACAGTGTGCTGAAACACCGATAGTCGATGTTCCCCTTTCGTCCTTTAGACACACAAACTGTCTCTCTGCTACTTTTGTCCGCAAACACCTTTAAACGCACACGTGCGGCGATACAGACCAGCACAACACGATACGGTCTGTGTATGTGCTTCTGTTGGGATAATGATTAACAGAATTTGTGGGACGGCTGCAGATAGCGGTCAGAAGGGGCCCGAGAGTCAGCCGAACAGATTTCAGGTCTGATTTGCGTCTCTGTTTGGGTGGTGAGGCGGAGGAGGGCTTCGTTGTGTTTCCTGTGTCGCAGTTTACTGTTTTTTAGAGCAAGAAAAATGGGCTTATGTAAGAGGTCATGTGATTTAGCCAGAAATAGTGGCACGGCTACAGCTGCTGTTGCTCCGTTTGCAGATCCTGGGCTTTTTTGGCAGCTTTTAGACAGACTCGCTGCGCATTTTCCCCTCCACCGAAAAAAGCTCATTGTGCCTGTCTGCAGCCACACGGTCCATAAGCGCTAAAGGAAAGTGACCTCATGTAGGTAGCACATCCAGTGCCGTGCAGTTTAGCAGAGAAGTCCTTCCCATGATGAATGAGAGAAAGAGGGGGTGGAACATGGGTAAGAGAAAGAAAGAGAGATGTACATGGCCACAGTGCTTGGATGCGGCCCTGCGGCGCGATGCTCTGGCCTGTGGAGCGCGTGGGTGTGCGGCGAGTCAGTGGAGCGGAATGGTGCTCTGAAACGAGAGCTGTGGCCTTGGCTGAGGAAGGCAGCGCATGAGGGATTCTCAGGCTGTTACGGACTCTGTCATAGTGTCCCGCGCCAAGACATCAGCCAACCCATGACACACTCAAAAACACTATTTGGGATGGCTCATTTGTCCTCTGTGATAATAGTGCAGGGGCGTAAAGTGTAAGACAGCTGTCTCCTTTTCGTCGTATACTTAAAACGAGATGACTGTGCACCAGGACCCCGAATGCATCACAGTGTCCTTGCAAAGGTCACATTTTGACTAATGCATGTAATTGAATGATGTGTCTTTTTTTTGTATTACGTAATACCTTTAATTGAATTAAAATTATATTGATGCAACATTTAAATGAACCAAAATCTATCGATATTTCTTAGAAAAGCATGTTATTTTACTAATTAAATGTACTTTACATTTACAGCAAATTATCCACGTTAACCATGAAAGAACTAATTCCTCGTTTTTGACAGGAAAAAAGGATACATACAAAGAGATTTTTTACAGTTTCTCTTTCTTTTTACAGGTCAGCACAACTATCTTTGTGCTGGGAGGAATGACTGTATCATTGACAAGATTCGGCGGAAAAACTGCCCAGCCTGCAGAGTACGGAAGTGTCTACAAGCTGGGATGAATCTTGGGGGTAACTGAATTTACTTACTACGGGACTAAAATCTGTTGTGAAATGATATGAAATAATTATACCTGCACACCTGAGATCATTAATCTTAAAATATAAGAAACATCTAAAGGATAAAGTTTTTTTATATTATAATATGAGGGGCCTGCCTTTCTACTAAAGTTGCACAATGTTCCACAGACATGATTTTTTTATTTTGTTTTTTAATAAAAGGTAAGTGGCTTAAAAGAACATATTGAAAAGTACTTCGCATACATCTGTGTTTTCAATATAATTGCAACACAATATGATCAGTACTCAGGGAGCTGGAAAAAATGACCACGATGTATAAAACTTTGAGAGTGTGGCTGATTTCAAATAGATTTTGGTTGTTGGCGTAGCACATGCTAGCCAAGGGTCATACTGATTGGGGCCACCTTATTATTATATTGAAGATATACAAATATACTACCTTACCCCTAGAAATCTAGATGCACACTAGCGGCAGCAAATCTAATTTGCAGCGAGTGTTGTCTAGCAACTCTCCATAGACTTGCGAGCTGGAAAAAACAAACTCTGATTAGGCCAATCACGTCGTGTATAGAGTCGGTGACGGGGCTTAACATAATGATGGCAGAGTTGCGTGGTACTTGTAAACAAAGAAGCTGGAGAACGGCGGTCTTTCGAAATGGCTTTGGCCGCGACTCTGGAAGACTTGGAGTTAAGCTTTTCACTGAGAAAAGAACAAAAAACAGCACTGAAGTCATTCTTAAGAAAGGAAGACGTGTTCGGAGTTTTGCCGACCGGATATGGCAAAAGTTAAATCATCAACTAGCTCCGCTTCACGTTGCTCTGGTTAGTTGTAGCGTTATCCTATCACGTGCAAAGGGAGTTTGAAAGACAACCGTTTATCCCGCCTCTCGGATTAAGCCCTCTCAATGGTGAGTTTCCAGACCAAACATCTTGATGTGGGTCTGACTTTTCAGGCTAACAAATATGAATAATGAAGTTTAGAAATGAGTACAGACTCAACAATTGTTGCGGGTATCACTACAGCCATGTAAACTCCTGAAAACAACACATTAGGCAAAGATTAAATCGTGATTACAAAAATGTAGAAACAGACCAAAACTCAAGCACACATAGTGGGAGATTCATGATGTTCATTTGAAATGTGGGTACAATCACAATTTTATTTGGACAGCTCTGGTCAGCCTCTTCATGGTTGGGTTGCAAAATTTCAGTTTGTTTAGGGAAGAGTTCGTTAAATAAATAAATGAAATAAAAAATAAAGTTAACAAATGCATGCATGTCATATATAGTTTATCTTAAAGCAGCTATTATCGCTAAATTAATATAGCTCAGTAAACAAGATTTTCCTGCACTTATGTCTATTTTCTGTCCATTATGTCCTTCATGGAGACAGCATCTTGAAAACAATACAAACAAATATTTACCTGAAATGGCATTAAGTTCCAATATAGAATGAAAAATATTGTGCTTCTTTGACGTCATTACTGCTTAAGAGGGGTTAATGAAGGTACTGCAGAACATCAGCTGGGAAGATAATATATATGTGACCCTGGAACTTTTCTTTTTTATTAATCATCAAAATAAATACGCTTTCCATTGAAGTATGTTTTGTGAGGATAGGACAAAATATGAGCGAGATACAGCTATTTGAAAATCTGGAGTCTGAGGGTGCAAAAAAATCTAAATCTTGAGAAAATCACCTTTAAAGTAGTCCTATACTATACAAATTACTACTAATAATACTTATATATAAATACATATATATTTTTGGTTGGAAATATCTTTATGGAACATGATCTTACTTAATGATTTTTGGAATAAAAGAAAAATCAATCATTTTGACACACAATGTATTGTTGGCTATTACCACAAATATACCTTTGTGACTTATGACTTAGGTCTCACACACACACACACACACACACACACACACACACACACACACACACACACACACACACACACACACACACAAACACACACACACACACACGCTGGGGAAAAATGTATCATAATTAATCGCATCCAAAATAGTTCGTGTTTACATAATTTGTGTGTATACTGTGTATAATTATAAGTATATACATGCATGTATATACTAAAGAAATATGTTACATTTTTATACAAATATTCACTATATACATTTTTTAACAGTTTTTCATTAAAGCAGATAAAGATTAAACAATCTCTAAATATTACACAAAGTTGTCCAGATCACAGAATCCGTTTTTATTGGGACTAGCACATATGCCGCTTTCAGTCTCACTTACTGATGTGATATGAAATCTGTTGGCACAGGAATCTTGCAATTAATATCAAATTGGAACACGCACACAGTCAATTAACAGCATCCTGCTGAACTACATAAGAGGTCACATCTATACAGCAGGGATTTAAACTGTGATCTCTGCTATACGATCCATCTCTACTTCAATAATTACTTCTATCAGCTCCAGCTCCTTTGAAATATGAAAAACTGTAAGAACACTGCTTCAAGTCTACACTGGGGGTATTTTCATTAATATCTTGTTCATTCCAAATTATTTATCTCTCTTATAAATCATTTTAAGAATCTTCAATGTTTAACATAAATTGTAATTATTCATAAAATGGATGAGGCTGCTGAAGCGAACGCCTTTAATAATACATGTTTGTTATTCCTCAGCACGGAAGTCGAAGAAGTTGGGAAAGATGAAGAGTGTTAGCGAGGATTCTTCCCTGCAGAACTCAAAGGATGGGCCTCCGTTTCTGACCTCCGAGAAAGAGTTGAGCTCGTCCACCGCTCTCGTCCCCCACGTCCCCACGGTAGCACCGTTTTTGTCGCCGTCCGTGTGTAGCGTCCTGGAGCTCATAGAGCCTGAAGTTGTGTTCGCTGGATATGATAACACGCAGCCCGACACTACCGATCACCTGCTCACCAGCCTCAACCAGCTCGCCGGCAAA
The DNA here is from genome assembly GCF_024679245.1 of Pseudorasbora parva. NCBI lineage: Eukaryota > Metazoa > Chordata > Actinopteri > Cypriniformes > Gobionidae > Pseudorasbora > Pseudorasbora parva. Next base: position 24,025,673 of record NC_090175.1, read on the forward strand.
CAGATGATCCGAGTGGTCAAGTGGGCCAAAGTACTTCCAGGTACGACTCCAAGGCAAATTTGGTTGTTTCTCAGATACCGTCTTCTGCCCATTCAGACGGCAGGGTTATTTTCTCTTGATTTAGGCATTTGTTGTTCAAGGTGAAGTATTAGTTGAGCTGTTGGTCTCTGAAATGTGCTTTGGAACCATGCAGTCACTGATTCAATCCTTGACCTGTCAGGTGCTTTAGTATAGTAAAGTAGGGTCGTCATCTCTAAAACAATTTACATAAATCAAATTCAGAAGATCTATGTCTTGAGCCCACGCTTAATTCTTCATGCTTTTAACAAGCACTGACACTTGAGAAAACTGTAAGGGTTGAACTTTATATTAACATATATACACTACCATTCAAAGTTTGGGGTCGGTCAGATTTGTTAATGCTTTTGAAAGTCTCTTATGCTCACCAAGGCTACAGTAAAACATATTGTGAAATATTATTTTAGTTTAAAATATAAAATTGTAATCTATTTATTTAATGGCAGCAGTTATTCCTCCAAAATATAATTTCTTATTATTATCAGCAGTGAAAACATTTATATCAGGATTCGCTGATGAACAGAAAGTAAAAAAAAAATCTTTCTAACAACCTTACTGTCAATTTTGATCAATTGAATGTGTTCTTTCTGAATAATAAAAGCATTATTTATTTATTTATTTTTTTTAAATCTTACTGACTGACACTGTCCACAAGCTTCCAAGTGAGTTTTAAAAGCATGTCAAAAGTAGGCCGACATATCATATAGAAGAATCAAAGGTAATTTATTCATTGAGGATTACTAGCATATGTTGAATAAATCACACTACACTGTATTGTACAATAAAACATCCCATAGAACATCTAATTTTTTTTTTATTGTATAAAAATCTCAATTTGCCTTTCCAAATTAAGTTTTCAAGGTACCTTGCTACAAGACAGTCATTTGCTGTATTGCAATTATTTGATACCAGGGTGTCTGCTTGCTATATCCGGATTTATAAATAGAAGGCTGAAAACACACCAGGGCAAACTGGCTCACCGACTTTCAAAGACTTTTCAGGCAGGCTTTGGGCAGTCAGTGCATCACACGCTCAGCCAATCTACAAGTGATGACTTGCAGATGTTCAGTTTTGGTTATTTTGTTCTATATCAACATTGTTCTTTGATTCACATGTGATTTCAAACCACTTTTGGAGTTAGAAACAGCTGATATAAGGATGAGAATTTGATGGAAAAAAATAGGATTTCAAAACTTTAAGGCCCGGTTTCACAGACAGGGCTTAGATTAAGCCAGGGTTAAGCCTTAGTTTAATTAGGACATCTAAGTAGCTTGTATTAACATGTTTAAGGAAAAACATTACTGGTGTGCATCTTGAGACAATGACACTGACGTATTTTAAAATATGCCAGTGGACGACGCTTTCAGTTAAAGGTAAGGCTAAGTGTTATTTCAAAACCATTTTACAAAATGGACTCATAGACTCATAACTTATAGCCAATCAGCAGGTAAGGGGCGTGTCTACTATTGACAGTGAGAAGAGAGGCTCAGTGCATTTCATTATTCAAAACACCCAACACACGGACATTAGCCAAGAACTAATTTCTGCTGGCTTTTGCTTGAATATGCTCGTGTGTCATGGTCGATTTTTTTGTCCATTTGCAATCGTACTGCCCCTCATTTCTGCGATGATAAAGACTTGTTCATTTCCACACTGTATGGAGCATCTAAATCTCCTCACTGTCTGTTTCAAGCGTCAGCTCACAAAATGTGTCTGACAAGTAAGATCCTATACTTGTAATACATGTTTGTTTCCTCTTTTCATGATCTATATAACCCTTATCCGGTCATAATTGTAATATGTCGTTAGCTGGACTGTTTTGCTTGTGTACTATTGAGTTGTTCATGAGAACGGTTTGTGTTTTTGTGATCGCTATAACTCTAATCTTGTCATAATTGTAATATGTTCATTAGTTATACCGTCGTGCTTATGTGATATAAAATTGTTCATGAGAAAGGTTTGTGTTTTTGTGATGTTTTTTAATTTTTTAATTGAATATTCGACCTGGAATAGTAACACCCAGATTCTGCCATAGTCGTTGCCTGGGTTACTTATGTGTAGGGCAGAGCTATCAAAATAAGGCTGAGATTCTTTTTGGGGTAGGGGCGTATTGGCCTTTGTGATTTGAAATAACAACTACGGTTACCAGAAATGCCTTACCCCACCTTTAAAACAGCTCAAACATGCATTTTGGGACTAGACATATGCCTTGTCTGTGTAACCAGGGGTAATTTTTGTACATTTGTGCAAGTTTTATTGACAATTTCAGTTTATAAAAGAATAATGTGAGAAAATTATTATTTATAAGAAAGGAGAACACAAAGAGATTGCCTGGAAAGTTATTGTTGATGTGTGACACATTGTAGTCGATAATGAATTTGTGTATTGCAGACATGCCAAAAATAGTCTATGCTTCCCCGATAAGTTTATACGGTAGTGTGTCCTCATGTGGCTGAAATTATAGCTTGTGGGTGACTTCATAGCTCTCAATGTGAGTTTTGGCAAGAATCCAGTCTGCTGTATTGGTAACTCTCTTTGACAACAGGACAATGAGTGGAAACCTTCAGTGATTCATGTAAACTTGACTGCACTGCAAGACTTTTTCATTTGTGAACAAATTTCAGCAGCTGTAGGAATCAACCTTACACTGTTAAGTTGGCAACAGCCACACATTACATAAACTAAAAAAGTAAATAAGAATTCTTGCTCTTTCCAAACAATATTGTTAACCACTAACCACATCCATTTCTTGCATGTATCCTTCTCAAAAACACAATGCCTCTTTTAAAAGAGTACTATGGAAATTCTATCATTATTTACTCATCTTTATATCATTCTGAACCCTTATGCTGTCATTTTTTTTTCTGTGGAACACAATATTTTACATGGCTTTTGTCATACAACAAATGTGCATCTCCAAAAATCAAAGAAAAAACAAACTTAAAAGCAGATCCTATTTTGTTTCTTAGAGCCTATAGTTATAGCTTAATATTAGCTCTTCTTCAGGGCAAGTCATGCCCCAGAGTATATCCCATATGTCTCTTTGCTCTGTGTTAACGTGCCCTTTATCTTCTCCCCTCAGGTTTCCGCAGTCTACCCATTGAGGACCAAATCACGCTGATCCAGTATTCCTGGATGTGTCTCTCCTCCTTCTCCCTCAGCTGGAGATCCTACAAACACACCAACGCCCAAATGCTCTACTTTGCCCCTGACCTCGTCTTCAACGAGTAAGCTAATTCCACAACACTGTATGTTTACTTCCTTTAGAGATGTTGATTTCCGTAATATTCAAAATCCCTCCAAACATTTTAAGTACATGGAGAAATTCCTTCATTTCAATAACCTACAACATACAGACCTGCATAGGCCTTAGGTCAACCCTGTATATGGAATTTGGTGCGTCAAGTTACAGACTTACAGCATAAGATAATAATAAAAAATGTTAAGCTCAATAAGCATGTTCCCAGCAGGCATACGGCTGTGACCTTAAACCTGTCCCTTCAATTACTCGTCTAGAAAATACACTTTCCCTATAAATGCTTCTTGATCGTGTTTGATCAGGGCAGAGAGTTAGGTCAATGGGGCACATAATCAGCACAATCGACAAGACGTGTTGAGTGGAAAGAGTGTTACTGTGTGAATGTCCATTTATTGAGTGTATAGTGGGAGAGGCGTAAAATAGATTACAGTGACCCCTGCAGGAAAATTGGAGTACTTCATTGCATTTGCCAAATGACTTAAAGGGGTAGTTCAATTTAAAATGAAAATTCTGTCATCCTTTACTCACCCTCAAGTTGTTTCAAGCCTGTATGAATTTCTTTATTCAGCTGAACACAAGGGAAGATATTTTTGAAGAATGTTAGTAATCAAACAGTTAACTGGAGCCATTGACTTCCATAGTATTTTTTTTCCTACTATGGAAGTCAATGACTCCAGTTAACTGTTTGGTTACTGACATTCTTCAAAAATATCTTCCCTTGTGTTCAGCTGAATAAAGAAATTAATACAGGTTTATAACAACTTGAGGGTGAGTAAAGGATGAAAGAATTTTCATTTTAAAGTGAACTATCTCTTTAAAAAAAGAACTTGGGCAAAAGTTGTCTTATCAGGGATGCCTGCTCTGCTTCATACTACAGTAACGTTAATAATCGCATCCATGAACATGATTTCAGCCCAAGTCCTATCCCGATTTTTTTTTTTCCCCCAGATTTTTCCCCCACATACGAATCAGAATTGTCGAATCTTTCTATGGTCAACTGAAAGTCGAATCTATGTGTATGTAAATGGGCTGGGAGGGGCACGACATTAGTCAGCAGGAGGGTAAAACTATTTTTATTTTCCTTTACACACTGCACGCAGCAACAACTTTTAATAAAGCGACCAAAACTGCCTGCCAACTGACAGATGAACTGACAATGGCTTTCTTATTTAGGTTTAAAAAAAGGTAATGTGGTGGATAAACATTTGCAAAACGTTTTCTCATACCATTTAAAGACGTGATTGAAATACAGAACATCACACAAATATATAAAAGAACATTTTGATAAATAAACCTCAATAGAATACCTGCCTAGAGAGGAAAATAACACTTTAAGTGCATTTACATGCACGTTCTTAAGCCGATTGTGCCTAAAGGGGGTCGCACACCGGACACGAAGCTCAGCGCCATATCTCAGGTATCTCACACCAGACACGCACATTGTATAAGCGCAGGCTCAATTTTGAATCGACTTCTGACCGAAGAGCTGCACGATGGCTGTATCTTGTAGCACAGGGTGAAATCAGTATGTACATTGACGATTTGAGAGAAATATATTATAAATTTAATATAAAACCTTGAAATGGCGCTCTGTGCTGCGGCAGGATTTTAAACAACTTCCTGAGTCGCCGAGGACAGGTGATGACTGCCGCTGCAGGCGTGCCTACACTCATTAAAAACGTGTTCGAATTTTAAAGGTGTGGCGCAGCGCGTCCGGTTTGAAGCTCTGCGCCCTTAAAGGGGTGATCATAACACGCAAAGATTGGAATGTGAGATCGGTGGTCGAATCTGGCTCTGCATATCGATGCATTGAATCTTTGACTATCCAGGGTCACCCCTACATAATAAACTTTAAATACATGATTCACCCGCTATATTGTGAAATGTACCCAAATTTCATATCAACAGAAAAATATACAGGGGATAGTCTTGAGACTTCAGCATTGTTAATGAAATTAACTAAAGCCGCCCATACCATTGACATGATTGGTTAAAGGTAGTTTGTGACATGAGAAACACGGGCGATTTCAAATGGCGCCTTTTTTTCACTGAAGTTTTAAGGAGAAAATACTCTTATGAATGTGCAGATGATTGCTTAAAGGATATTATAAACACCTCATAGACATATAAACAACATTAAAAACATCATCTTGACCACAGGAGGTCTTTAAGCTATGCGAAACAGTACCCATGCACTGCAGGCCACTGAGTGTTGTCATTCACAATATTTGTAAAATAGGGGTATTTATAAGATGTTATACTGTCCTATATAAAAAGTATAAATAGAACACTGAAAAAACAGTGTGTATTATACATAAGTTCTTATCTTGCTCATCGTGCATAGTTAAAGGAAGTGTATGTAAGATTGTGGCCAAAACTGGTGCTGCAGGTGTATCCCTCTCCCCCTCCCCCTGACTTGAGGTTGTCAAATAGGCTGCAGGATCCAGCAGGAACGTTTGTAGCTGCAGCTGTGGTAACTAGAGCAGATCTGGCAACCCGGATGCCGAAACGCTACTGACTTTGTGATTGGTCGATAGGTGGAGTGTGGAGCTTCTGGCCAAAATATCAACATCAGTTGAGGGCTGCAACAACAACTTTTGAATGACAATATCCTGGCCGGACTACTGTTGTCAATGATATAAGTATTAGAAATTAACATTTGATATTATGATTAATTAAAATACATTTCTTATAAATATTTACTCTAAGATGGCAAAATAAATAGGCTCCTAGAAACACTTCTCATGTATGCATGCAATCAAACTTTATGGCATTTTACCCCAAATTGTCCTGTTAATTGGTTTAGAAGATGCTAACATGGATAGATACATGCCCAAAATCTTGAAAACCATGGTAAACATGGTTACACAAGGTAAAATACTACATTAAATAATGTTTTTAGACTGCATGAAATAATGGTTTGTACTGACCTGATTTAGAGAATTATTGGCTGCAAAGAACATATAACAATTCAACAGACATACAGAAACAATACCCCATTCACTCTACAGCATACAGCAATATATATATATATTAGGGGATCTATGGGGAATAATGTATTATTACATTTTAATGTTTGGTTTTTAGGTGCATTTTGGTGGCCAAATGTCCAATGTAAAATCTAGGTCCTGAAGCATAACCAGTTGAGAAGCACTGCAGGACTGGCGCAGCAGTGCCCTTAAAAGATATTGATTGAAAACATTCTGTCTACCTTGAAACAAAAGTTTCCAGGTTTCAAGTGCAACACTTTTCAGTGTCCTCTAAAAGTATGTCAAAAGGAGACAGAAATATAAATCCACATGTGCATGATGGTCTCTGACAGACCGCGGTGTATGTACAGCTCACACCTCTCACAATATTCATCAACATCACTTAAAGAAACCCTCTCCATAGCAACTGAAAGAAGAGCTTAAATGTATGCCTTTTCCTCGTCTTTCTCTACAAAATTGATTATTTATGAGAGAACGTGAATGGTGTAAATAAAAAGAATATTAAGAAAAGCTATCGTAACGATGCCATAAACTGAGATTCTTAAAGCTCTTTTCTCATTCCATCTGAAAACAGATTGAAGGTTAGGATATTAAATAAAAATCCCTCAGACTGGAAGAATGGGAAGACAGAATCAGTTCTGGCAGACAAACCTGAGCACAGAATGACATCAGGTTAGATGGCTTTGGAAGACAGATACTGTTCATGTATTCACCTAGTCAGGTATGCTGAAAGACAGACACACCTAGAGCCAAACAAACTGGCAGATCAGCAAAGCTATCTGGTAAATTAATAATCAGCTAAGAAAGTGTCAAGATGAAACCAAACCAAAAATAAATAAATAAATAAATACAGAAAGAGAGATTGTAATGGACCCCCCCCCCCCCCCCCCAATTTCCCAGACTTATTTTTGGGGGAAGAGATTTTTGTGGGAAAAAATCTGTTTTTCAACAGAAAATGTTTTTATTTGATAATTCTACTGATAATTCATTGGAATTTTTTAAACACCATTCATTACAGTGCTCGACCTTAAGCATGTTCATGTGCTTGTCCTTCGAATAAGTAAATCAGTCATTCACTTGTCCGAGTAAAAAATGTGCTTATTTTACATTTTTACAGATAGAAAAATTGTATATTTTACTTTCTTTTGTGTGTGTGTGTGTGTTGTACACATAATTTATTCTAAAGCAATATTCTCAACAGAATTCAGTCAACTTTGGCATATTGAAATCTGCATATTTGTGATATGTTTACCTTCTTTTAATGGGCATTTTTTAACCCTAATCTTACTTTATATTCTTAAATTTGATCTATAGGCCTACATTCAATTAAAATAAAACACTAGGCTATAGGGCTGTTACCAATCAAATTAAATAATAATGAGATTAACACACAAGTGTCAACAGCTTGACCTTGTTATCGTCAGTTTAATAGATATGCGATTTTGTCTGTATCGCGAATATAAGACGACCCCCCCATTTTTCAACCTATTTAGGACACAAAACCTCAAATTATATTCGGGTATATACGGTAATTCCGTGATCTTTTGAAGCCTTTGTAAACATATAGCTTTCTTCATTTCAGGCCATTATGATAGAATTCATTACATTTACATGCATGCATTTAGATGAGGATTTAATCCAAAGTGACTTACATTGTATTCAACGTATATGCTTTATATTGCATTGCCTGGAAATCAAACCAATGACCTTGGCATTATTAGCGCTCTGCTCCTCACTTCAGAATTCATTCAATTATGCTGTGGATTTTGGTGTTCAAGAAACATTTCTTATGAATATCCAAACAGCTTATGCTTAATATATTTGGTATAAATGCTTTTGGTTATTTCTGTTTTAATTAGTAGGTGGTTGGGTCACTAGTTACAACATTTTTAAAAGTTCTTTATGGGTTAGATTTCCCAAAAAATGTAAATTCTGTCATTTATTACTTACCCTCATGTCGTTCGACACCTGCAAGACCTCCGTTTATCTTCATACAAATTAAGATATTTTTGTTGGAATCAAATGGCTCAGAAAGACAGCAATGACATTGCAATGGCATTGACAGCAATGACATTTCCTCTCTCAAGACCCATAAAAGGCACTAAAGACATTGTTAAATAGTCCATCTCACTACAGTGATTCTACAATCATTTTATGAAGCGTCAAGAATAGTTTTTGTGTGCAAAAAAAACCCCCTAACTAACAACTTATATAGTGATGGGCCGATTTCATAAAACCACTTTCCGAAGCTTCCGAGCTTTATGAATCAGCATATCGGATCAGCGGTTCGGATCGCCAAAGTCACGTGATTTCAGCAGTTTGCCAGTTTGACGATCCGAATCATGAATCGATACACTGACTCCAACGCTCCGAAGCTTCACGAAGAAGTGTTTTGAAATCAGCCATCACTAAATAAGTCTGTTTTGTTTTTCCTTTACGCACAAAAACTATTCTCGTCACTACATAAAATGATTGTAGAACCACTGTAGTGAGATGGACTTTGAAAATGAAGTCTTTAGTGCCTTTTTATAGCTGCCAATGGAGGCCTTTCTGAGCCATCAGATTTAAACAAAAATATCTTAACTTCTGAAGATGTTCTCTGAACTCCTCTCGTTTGTGAAGATGAACGGAGGTCTTACGGGTCTGGAATGGCATGAGGGTGAGTAATTAATGACATCATTTTCATTTTGGGTGAACTAACCCTCAAATTGTGTTCATTTTTATTTGCCCAAGCCTATTTTTACTTGAATTTGGACTGTACAGGTTCTCCAAAGGGCTCTGCCAATGTGATAATCTAATAAACCCTAAAGGGTGCCTCAAGTGCCTTTTTATTATACATATTCTTTTAGCAGTATTTTCATAGCAATTTTCTGACAATGTGACAATGACATTGTTTACTACGGATCCTCTCAATTTCTCTACCAGGGAACGCATGCGGCAGTCAGCCATGTACGATCTGTGTGTGGGCATGCGGCAGGTGAGCCAGGAGTTTGTGCGTCTACAGCTAACTTACGAGGAGTTCCTTGCCATGAAGGTCCTGTTGCTGCTCAGCACAGGTGAGATTGTGTTATCTTATAGAATACATTTGTTTCAAACAGAGCCACAACATACAGAGAGTCAGCCAACAATAGAGGAACATAAGGAAACACATAAATGAATCGCCACATTTACCTTTAGCACCTGAACTGAGTGTGTGGGCATGTGAGACCAGAGAAGTTTGATGGATCAAATTAATTGAGGCAAAAAATTGTAAACACTTCTCTTTCCTTATAGCGTGGGTGGCTTAAATCTTTAAGCATAGTCATAATTAATACAGTACAATAATATATATTAGATAAACTATAATTGTCAATAATATAAAGCATAAACAGTAAATAGTAAGAGTAAGTAAAATCAATTTAGAATAATATTTATATAATAGAATATACTATAATATAATATAATAAGCCTTTTGGATGCCACTCAGGTCAGGTAGACAGGCACGACAGCCAACAACAGTTCCACATGGCTTACAGCATATGAGACTAAGATAAAAGAGTAAAGTTTGAGTTCTGAATTCTCATACAGGATAGATTTTGGGATCCACAACCACTTGCTGATCCTCTGGAGCCTTTCCAGAGAGCCCTGCTGTACTTAATAAAATCCAGTCAGGAAATGGGCATTGCTCCAAGAGCTGGTGTTTTTCTCTCCAAAAGAGAACGCTTCATGGAAGGAGGGAGAGCGAAAAAGTGTAGTCAGGGATGGTACATAATTGAATAGCTGAAGGATTGGATGGAGTGATTCTTTCCTGATACAAAATCAACATAAATATAAAACTTAGATGCCTTTTGCGGACTACATCCGCGATGGGGCTTGTGCATATCATTTCTGTTTTAAGGGGTAATGACATTTGCTGTGCTGTTGAATATATGAGCTATACTAGGAAAAGCAGTTTTGTTTTATAAATACACTTATTTCATTGGGAAATCAACCCATTACACAAATAATTGTGTATTAGAGCGCTTCGTTATGATCTACTTTATATGCAAATGTTTTTTTTTTTTTTCTATTAATGCTGTTGTGTTAGTATATTATCATATGGCATGATTACATGTTTGCTTAATGTTTTTATTTGAATAATGCAGAATTTTTAGAAATGTTTTATTTTGTTTCTTTCTGATGTGTTATCAACCTTTTGCTTTGCTAAAGCTATTGTGTAAAGCTTCAGGGCTGCTGTAGTTTTAGCGTGGAAACAGAAAGAGAGTGAGAGAGAGGCTGTTATTCCTCTTTGACCTTGGCTAAGGTTTCAGAAGCCCTGCAGGCTCTCACATGACCTTATTTGCGATGGTAGTGTTGACCTGCTAAAGAGTGAGTCACAAAACAAAATCCCCTCTTGTTTTTTTGCCTTTTTTTTATAAAGCCCATTTAACTTTTCTTTTTTTGGCTTGTAGTAGACCCAGACACTAGGAAATAAATATTATCACAGATGCTACTATTGTGCAAAAAGAAATATGTCTATAAAAATAGACATCATAAATAGACATTAGACATGTAAGTGTGATGGTTTTGTTATCAGTGTTAATTTCCTTGACAGAAATATTTTGAGAATATCTTTATTTTCATCAACAAACAGTGCTGTTAAGAAATCTCTTATGCTCACCAAGGCTGCATTAATTTTATATTAAAAAAATGTAATAATGGGAAATATTATTAAGATGTAAAAGAACTGTTTTCTATTTTAATATATTTTAAAATGTAATATATTTTTGTGATGCAAAACTGAATTTTCGGGATCACAACTCCAGTCTTCAGTGTCACATGATCCTTCAGAAATCATTCTTACATGATGATTTGGTGCTCAGAAATATTTATGATTATTATCAATGTTGAAAACTGTTTTTTTTTTAAGGATTCTTTGATGAATAGAAAGTTCAAAAGAACAGTATTTATCTGAAATACAAAGCGTTTGCAACATTTGTACTACCGTTCAAAAGTTTTTGGTCGGTAAGAATTTATATTTATTATTATTATTTATTTTATTTTATTTTATTTGGGGGGGGGGGGGGGGTGATAATCATAAATGTTTCTGGAGCATCAAATCATCAATGAAAATTCAGCTTTGCATCATAGAAATAAATTACATTTTAAAATACATTAAAAAGAAAACGTCTCGGTTACGTATGTAACCCTCATTCCCTGAAGAAGGGAACGGAGACGTACGTCGGACTTAAACCAATGAATTGGGATCTGATCTCAGAGACCTATCTACTATCTACTCCGCCCCGCTGCGCGGGTATAAATAGAAAGTGGAATGGCAGATCAATGCTTTTTTCTGCTGAGGAGCCGACTTAGTGACTGGGCCCCTAGCGGAAGCACAGCACCTGGCGACGGGACGTACGTCTCCGGTCCCTTCTTCAGGGAACGAGGGTTACATACGTAACCGAGACATTCCCTTTCAGTCGGTCACGTTCGACGTACGTCGGACTTAGACCGACGAATTGGGATCCCTATTGAGCGCACTGGACCGTCTAGTATGGTATGGGAGTCAGGGCTCCAAGCAGGAAGGTCAGTCACTGCTGTTTCTGCGAGACCCACTCAGTGTGACTACTGAATGCTGGGAAAGCGTGCCCGTCTCGGGAGAAGGTACGCTGCGGAGCCACGTCCTTCAGAGAAGGCCTGGTGGCGGAATACACATAAGGACTAACCTGGCAGGGTAGTGCAACATATGGCAGTCTCTGGGGTGGTGCCAACCTAATTAAAGGGGGGAAAGAACATGCCCAGAGACGACAAAGCGGGCTCTGTCAAGGGAAAGACATGGGGCTAACCGTTAGGGTAGCGAATACCATGGAGAATACACATATGGGGTTGCCATGAGGGAACCGCTACATATGGGACCCAGCCTACAACCACATTCCATAAGCATACCGGTGCAGGCCTATCGTCAGACGGTTCGCAGCGTCTGACACCGTGGGGGTGATGGAGGAGCTCGACAGGGTTAGCCGTTACCGGGCAACACAACTGGAGACAATAGACACACGTATCGGGCCCAGAGGGCGGGAGTGGCATTGCAAGCCGACACTTAGAATGGGCACTTAGGGCTACTGGCAACTAGGGGCGAGAATGCGGAAAGATACCGGCTCTACACAGAGGCTATAGAATCTAGCAAACGTGTTAGGTGTCGCCCAGCCCACAGCTCTACAAATGTCTGTCAGCGAGGTGCCTTGAGCCAGCGCCCAGGAGGATGCTACACTCCTTGTGGAGTGTGCTCTAAACCCGAACGGGCAAGGCACGTCTTGGGACTGGTAAGCCAAGACTATAGCATTCACTATCCAGTGGGCTAACCTCTGCTTGGAGACAGCCTTTCCCTTCTGCTGGCCTCCGTAACAGACGAAGAGTTGCTCTGAGGTCCGAAAGCTTTGGGTCCGGTCAATGTAAGCGCGTAGAGCGCGGACCGGACACAACAAAGCCAGGGCTGGGTCTGCTTCCTCCGAAGGCAGCACTTACAGGTTCACTACCTGATCCTGAAAGGGGGTGGTAGGAACCTTGGGCACGTATCCGGATACTCAGGATAACGTGAGAGTTGCAAGGCCCGAATTCTAGGCACGATTCGAAAGTGCATGCAGGTCCTCTACCCTTTTACTGGAAGCCAATGCAGTCAGGAGCACCGTCTTCATTGACAAAATTAAGCTCAATTGACTCCAAAGGCTCGAAGGGAGGGCTCTGAAGTGCTCTGAGCACTAGAGCTAAGTCCCAAGAGGGTATCGAGTTCGGGCGAGGAGGATTTAGTCTCCTCGCACCTCTGAGGAACCTGACGATTAGGTCGTGCTTCCCTACGGACTTACCTTCGACTGCGTCGTGATACGCCGCTATTGCGGCAATGTACACTTTGAGGGTGGAGGGAGACAGTCTTTGCTCAAAACCCAACTTGCAGGAAAGAAAGCACAACACCAATCAAACACCTTCGGGGGTCTTCCCGGCGGGAAGAACACCACTCAATGAACAGGTTCCACTTCAGCGCATAGAGGCGCCTCGTAGAGGGGGCTCTAGCTGAAGAGATGGTATCTACGACTGCTTGTGGTACTCCATCTAGAACCTCCGCGTCCCATCCAGGGACCAGACATAAAGATTCCAGAGGTCTGGATGTGGGTGCCATAGAGTACCTCGTCCCTGAGAAAGAAGGTCCTTCCTCAGGGGAATGGGCCAAGGAGGGGCTGTCGTGAGGAGAGTAAGTTCTGGGAACCAGGTCCGGTTGGGCCAGTAAGGTGCTACTAGCAAGACCTGCTCGTCGTCCTCCCTGACTTTGCACAAAGTCTGTGCAAGAAGGCTCACTGGGGGAAACGCATAATTGCGTAGGCCCTGGGGCCAGCTGCGCGCCAGTGCATCTGTGCCAAGGGTACAGTCCGGGGAGGCAAACAGGTCTACCTGTGCGGCCCCGAACTGGTCCCATATCAGATGGACTTCCTGGGGGTGGAGTCGCAACTCTCCCGAAGGTGCTGGCTGCTGTCCCGAACGGCAACATGCTTTCTGTACGGACCAGTAAATGTTTGCCACGTAGCAGCCCCTTGAGGCGGCGCAGTGCCAAATGTACTGCCAGCAACTCGAGGCAATTGATATGCCAATGCAATTGGGGTTCCGTTCACAGACCCCCAACTGCATGCCCGTTGTACGTGGCCCCCCAGCCCATGGTAGAGGCATCTGTGAATTGCACAGCATGCCTGGACACTTGTTCTAAGGGCACCCCAGCCCGAAGAAATGTCGTGTCTGACCAAGGACTGAAAATTTGGCAGCAGTACGGAGTCACTGGGACCCGGTATTGACCGCTCGGCCATGCCCACCTCGAGACTCGGGCATGGAGCCAGTGTTGAAGCGGTCTCATATGAAGCAATCCGAGTGGCGTTACCGCGGCTGCAGATGCCATATGCCCTAGGAGCCTCTGAAAGAGTTTCAGTGGGACCGCTGTCCTGCCCTTGAATGAATTCAAGCAGTTCAACACCGAGCGGACTCGCTCCTCCATGAGACGCACAGTCTGGCTAACCAAATCCAGCTCTATACCGAGGTAAGAGATTCTCTAAGTAGGACAGATCTTGCTCTTCTCTCGGTTGACCCGAAGGCCCAACAGGCTGAGGTGACTGAGCACCATATCCCTGTGTTCGCACAACTGCTCCCACGACTGGGCGAGAAAGTTGATAATGCGAACGCCGCGTTCTCGTAGTGGAACAATGGCTGCCTCCGCGACCTTCGTAAAGATGCGAGGCGACAGGGACAGCCCGAAGGGCAGGACCTTGTACTGGTATGCCCTCCCCTCGAACACAAAACGTAGAATAGAGACATGAAAGTACGCGTCCTTCAGGCCGATTGCTGCGAACCAATCCTGGGGACGGACACATTGAAAAATGCGTTTCTGCGTTAACATCCGGAACGGGAGCTTGTGTAGGGCCCAGTTCAGGACACGCAGGTCCAAGATTGGTCGTAGCCCACCCCCTTTCTTGGGCACGATGAAGTAGGGGCTGTAAAACCCTTCATCTCGGCTGGAGGAACCGGCTCGATCGTGTCCTTAACCAATAGGACCTCGATCTCTGACCGCAAGACTTGGGCGTCGCTGCTTTGCACCGAGGTGAAGAGGATGCCTTTGTACTTGGGGGGCCCGGCGGGTGAACTGAATTACATAGCCGAGTCTGATGGTACGGATGAGCCAATGGGACGGTCGAGGGAGCTGTAACCAAGCTCCCAGTGCCCGTACCAGCGGGACCAACAGCACCACAGACATGCCCCCCGGGGTGGGGCAGCGCAAAGGAGTGCTCAGGCGCGACTCGGGAGGCCTGGAGGCGGCCCGGATTGTCGCCCGAGTACTCCTGGTACGGGCAGGGAGTGGGTGAGAAGGCCCGGAGGCGTCCTCAGAGACCACTCGGCTGCCTGCTGCCCGGAGACAGGGAGGTGGGATACTCAGACCCGACTCGGGAGGCCCGTGGGCGGCCCGGAGTGTTGTCTGAGTGTTCCCGAATGGGACAGAGAGTGGCTGAGAAGGCCCGGAAGCGTTCTCAAAGCCCACTCTGCTACCCCCTGCCAAGGGAAGGGGAGGGAGGGAGACACAAGGCCCGGATGCATTGTAAACTGCCACCCTGGCCCTCTTGGGGCCCAGGGAGATAGGAAACTGCTCTTTTCGTGAAAATGTGGGTACTGCCGAGTTCCGGAGAGCTGGCAGCAGATGTACAGAACCAGTCGGGGCCCCCCGGTCCTCCTCCGGGGGGTGGGGGAGGGATGCGGACATCATCTCCCTCAAAGCAGCTCCTCTTCTCCCTGGGCTGCCTGTCTCAGGGTCGCTTCCTCTTGCGCCCGGCACCCTACTTGGCTGGTGGAGGCTGCTGCTTTGGATTGGCTTGACAGGAGCGGAGGCGGACGTCAGGGGGACGCCATCGGCAACGGGCAGACGGCGGCCGGCGATGAGGTGGAGGCAGCAGCGGGTCGCCGGGGCAGGATGTTTTTAATAGCCTCCGTCTGCTTCTGGGCCACTGAGAACTGATGGGCAAAGTCCTCTATGGCGTCGCCGAAGAGGCCGGCCTGGAAGATCAGGGCGTTCAGGAGTCTCACCTTGTCCGCATCTCTCATATCTGCCAGGTTCAGCCACAGGTGGCGGTCCTGGACCACCAACGTGGCCATCGCCCGACCCAGAAAGCGTGCAGTGACTTTCATCGCTCGTAAGGACGTGCAATTCCATGAGCGCCTTGGCCTGGTAGACCTGCAGGAGTGCCATGGCATGCAATGCTGATGCAGCTTCTCCGCAAGCTGTGTAAGTCTTGCCCGTTATACTGGACAAGAACTTACACGGCTGCCCACGACTTCGAGATCTCCTGATGCACTTCCGGGAAGAAAGGCACCGGGGCGGGGCGCCGAGAACCAGCAAAGGCCGTCCCGAGAGGCCAATCATCCAACCACGAAGGTTCGGGACACGGTGGAGGGTTCCAGCCCTATGCTTGCGGCGGCCAGGGAAAGCATAGCCGTAAGCTCTGGGTCCGACTCGGGCAACGCTGTCACACCCGAAGGGGGAACTCCACCGGCACAGTGGAGGGGGGAGGGGCCCGAGGAGCCAGCTGAACCGTCGGGTTTGCCCTGACCGTCACCCTCAGGTCCCCACCCATGTCATCAGCCAGAGTAGCAGCCTTCTGCTTAGGCACAGAAGGGCCACTAGACTGGGGGATGCGCAAAGGTGCTCCACCTGCCTTGAGGTATTGGAGTCTGGACCTAAGCACTGCGATGGTCATATTCCTGCAATGGGAACAAGACTCATCCACGAACGCAGCCTCAGCGTGCTGAACGGCCAAACACGTGAGACAACGAACGTGACCGTCAAGCGGGGACAAGAAGCGACTGCACCCAGAAACACACGGTTTGAATGACATCTTGAAAAAGATGCAGGGTCAAACCGTGTTGCTCTTTTAGAATGGAAAATCTGCTCTTTTCAGACGTGCTGAAGCACTCAGGGAGATGACCGCGGCTAGCGCACAGTCCACAGTGCAAGCCTGTTAGTAGCACTCAAAAGGGGATACGCCCAGCGAACCAACAAAGCTCTTTTTATGAATGCAAACAATTGCAAGTGGTCGGTCGATCACTCGCTGAAGTGCCGTTTCACCCACACTGGCAGTTCTCCTTTCTCTCACGAGACTCAATTTCACACACTCTTTGTAGAAACAGTAGTACTGTTCGGCTCCGAAGTAGAAACCATTGATCTGCCATTCCACTTCCTATTTATACTCACGCTGCGGGGCGGAGCATGGAATGTGCGGATCACATGCCAATCTCTGATTGGCTCATTTTTACACACTAGAAGTAGATAGGTCTCTGAGATCAGATCCCAATTCGTCGGTCTAAGTCCGACGTACGTTGAACGTGACCGACTGAAAGGGAACAGTTATTTTACATTTTAATAATATTTAATTTTAATTAAATTACTGCAGCCTTGTTCAGCATAACAGACTTCTAAAAATCTTACAGATTTTAAACAGCAGTGTACATTTTGTGCGTCAAAGAATTTAGACACTAGTTGTTTTTTTTGTTATGTAATGTCTGCATTATGTAACAAAATATACAATTAAGTAGCATTAATTTTAAAGAGATAGGACTGGCAAAATGTTCAAGCTTTTAAATAATAAAATTATTAATTGTAAGTATGGGTTTAAACACATATTCTAAGTTGAGCTCAATCGACTGCACTTATGTTGATTTTTCAACAAAAATTAATTTAACATTTAATTAAAAGTGAATGTGGCCAATCCGTAAAACATTTAAATACTTACTCTTTTAAATATTATATCAAGACATAATAATATGCAAGTAAATATGCACAGTTTTATACATATATGCAATTTTACATTGTTGCCATGACAAAGTTTTAACAGAAGAATTACTACTTTCACAATATTGTAAGCTTTACATTTATGATTTACATTTTATGAATCGCCTCATTTATACCATTTTAAATGCATCACCATTAACTTTATGCTTTTTTAAACAAAAACGGGGACAACGCTATTTTTCGTGGTAATCAACATTACACAATGTTGATTGACCTTAATTTTATTGAACTCCCTGCATCTGCATCTGAAGTTGTTGCTATCAATAGCATCAGTTTTATGTTAATCTACAGAACAGTGCATTAATCAGTGTACCGACAAAGCTCTTTAACTGACTCTTCCTGTCAGATATGTCAACAAAATGACAGACTCTACTGGCAGAAGAATGTATTTCTTTTGACAAGACACCAATTAGCGCGGCGTAATCATCCCACTTTTTATTCACTTGGGCTCTAAATGGCAGCCTGTGGCTAATGAGGCTGGATGTGGGTCAGTGGGAGAGGAGAAAACAAGGGGAGGTGAGCTAAGTCGAGAGCTTTAAGCATCCTGAAGACCTTCTTGCTGTAATTTGGTAATGTTAACAAAACGTGTAATCTTTTTAGTTAGTTCCGTGCTAAGAATTAGGAACATGTTTATGCCTTAAGGCTACACTGAGTATTATTAAATGATGTTGGCTCTTGCGTCTTAATAAAAACTTTTTTTTTAATTAAAAGTTTTCCGTAATTATTACTATACAACCTTAAGCGGCAACTAGGTAATTGCTTTTTTAGCACGTACTGCTTTGTCTGCAAAAATTGATTATTGTTATCAAAATCGCATTGAGACAAACAGAAATGAAACAACTAAATTGGCCAGTCAATGGGATGCAACAAAATTACTATTTCATCAGAATAGACGTTATTTGCATGTTGAAAGATGGTGAGTGAGGGTGAGCTATTTCTTTTTCTGCTGTCCATAAGCTGTATGCCACTTCACGTAGTTGGCTGTAGGCCATAACTTATAAGTGCACTTTTTCTCTACAGGATAGGAGAGAATTACTCCCTTCAACCTGAATGAGATTCTATCGCTCATCTGCCAAAAGTGAAAGTACTTTTCAGTACTTAGATTGAGTTAATCCTGAATAACTTTACACAAGGGAACATTAATCACCTGAGAAGGTAGTCTGCGAGACAGACAGATTAGAGGGAAGGAGATGAATAAAGAGACTGACTGACAGACAGACAGACAGATGCAACTTAAAGGAAATAGTGTTGTTTTACTCACTATATAGCGAGTACTGGCCACTGTAACAAAGTGACATCCTTTTTTTTTTTTACTGACAGTGCCCAAAGATGGTCTGAAGAACCAAGGGGCATTTGAGGAGATGCGTGTTAATTACATCAAGGAGCTCCGCCGTTCAGTTGGGAAAGCCACTAACAATTCTGGCCAGACATGGCAGCGCTTCTTCCAGCTCACCAAGCTATTGGACGCCATGCATGAAGTAAGTTGAAACACTCTCCAGTTATTGGCTAATAGATCAAAGTCAGACAAAAATCTGCTCTAATTATCCAGAGTAAGTTTATCAAGCTCATTGGTCTTTCCCAATGGTTCCCTTAAAAGGCACTCATACACATCTAGACATTCTAACTACACCGCCCTTATCTAATCCCTGTCATGCAAGAAACACCTCATCGGATTTCCATCTGTCATAATTATGCTAAATGTTTTAAATATCGCTCAAGCAAAGAGGTTTTAAGGTTCTTGATTTGAACACGAGAAATATATATAAATAGGGATTTTCCAACTTTATAGTTAGTTAGCACAGTTAGTTCTTGAATAAAGATGTGAGAAAAATACTAAGCTTGAGATTATAAAAAATGTTTTGCCAAAAATAAATAATTGCTTTGTATAGTCATTGCACCAAAGCCATAATAAACTATAACAGAGAGTGGACAAGGAGGCGGGATGTGGGCGGAGCTGAGGTGATGTAATGACTAACAGACAGCGGATACATGGCTATCCACCTGTCACTCAAAGTAACCATGCCCTTAATTATACAGAACTTTAAGGCTTTATATAATGTAAACGAATGAGTTATAAAAAATCACCCCCTCATAGTTGTCACGAAGGGCAAAATTTGCTGTATAGACCAAAGCCATAAATGTTTTTTTTATTCTGCTGTAAAGTTGGGAATTTTAACATTTAGCTCAATGAGATTCTGCTCCCTTCTGTAATTCTCCCTTTGGTGAATTACAGTTTAAGTTACTTCCGTATTGGCTTCAACAGAAAGTAGGGGAGGTTGCCACTTGGCTTATATACTTTGTTTTTAGTATTAGAAATCATCAGCTTTATTTTAATAGTATCTGTATTAAGTGCAGACCCCATTTTGACTTTGAACATATACATACATAAAACTGTTCTTATTTAAATAAAATAGCTTGAATTTGTCCATAAAAATAAGCTGATATTGAGGTATCCACAAGAAGTGTTCATTTGATTTGTGATTATAAGCGGAAATGTTTAAAATCACTGGATGTTAAAATATTACAGCTGTAGATTATTAAAGAGTTATGTCAAGTGTGCATTCACATGAAAAACTGCCATCTTTCATATTGCCACTGAGAGATGAGAGCCGCAGTTCATTTCTGAGAGCTGTTCATTTCTAATCACTTTTTGCACTGCTGCCAGCTCAACATTTTGTAGAAGTACTGGAAAAGATGTTTTGAATTGCACTTTAGGGCGAAGAACACTTGACAGCAGTGTTGATTTATTAATTTGTAAGATGAAGGGAAACAAGTTCTGCCTAAAAGCGCTTTGGTCAGTTAGACGGAGCATCCATAAATGAGCTCAGCTGCTCTACTGTCTTTCCCTTTCTTATACATCAATACATGTTTACCCAGACTCATGTTTCATCAGAACATTAATGATAAGCACTGTCATTTTGAATTAAATATGAAGTGTTTCTCTCTTTACAGCTTGTGGGCAGCCTGTTGGACTTTTGTTTCTACACTTTCCGTGAATCCCAGGCTCTAAAGGTTGAGTTTCCCGAGATGCTGGTGGAAATTATCAGCGATCAGATACCAAAGGTGGAGTCGGGCCTAACACACACCCTCTACTTTCATAAGAAATGACTGAAAGCTCGCAAAAGGAGAGGAAAATGAAGGATCAACTGAGAGGGAAAACAGAGGACACCCAGCCCTCAGAAAGCGAAAAAGAGCAAGCCCGCTATGCACAATGCAAGGCGTAACGAGAGGCTTGGTTTAAAGCCATATAAGGCTTGCGTAGTGAGGGAAGGCAAAGAGTGATCTCTGTACCCGGCCAACAGAGAAGAACTCATATTTCATGTGACAGTGCGTTTCTTACCCCCAAAGACAATGCTGACAATGTTCTATATGGATATGAAGCCATATTCTTTGGTAAAGCTATAGTTCACAGTCACATGTGAATACATCACACACACACACACACACAGTAATATGGGCCCACATACTAGACATATCCTTGACTCCCAAACCTGTCAATCAGCCAGTAAATGCCATTGCATCCATTTGTAATTATCCCAAAATCTGGCACTTGTAAAATTAGAGATTCAGGAATAAAACTGCTCTTTATATCTGGTTAAGAATTATGTCCTCCACAACTGTATTACATTTGGATGTTTGCAAATACTTAATGAGATAGGACATATTCCAAGGGCTACAATACATTAAATTAAGCCGAATTGAGACTAATTGGCGCATAAAAGTTAATGTAGAAAGAATCAAATCTAAATTTATCTGCAAAAATGGCATCAATGTAACATTTTGATGACTTGAAGTGTTTACATAGAGAGAACTGGCCACGCTGATGGAGTGCTATGGTGGCCCGATGATTGATAAGCTGAAAAATGGCAGCTCGACAAAAATGCTATTGGATAGGAGAAATAATGTTTTTTTTTTTTTCTTTCTTAGGTTTTGTTTTTTACATTTGGAATACAGCAAATACTATGGCTCTTCTTGTAAAAAAAAACAAAAAAACACTAAGCTCACTCAGACACACACGGCACATTTTGTGTGCGAGATGGGACTGTAGCAAATATAGTAAATTGTACCTAAGCTGTTACTAAACCAGCTCCCTTTTGACGTTAAAAAAAATACAATACTAATTTACAGTTCCTGAAGAGAAAAGCATTTTATACGATTGTACCGTTTTTTGTTTCGTTTCAAAGAATCGATCCAGCTAGAAGCCATTTTCTAACACGGTGCTTCTGTTTTCTTAATGTAAAAGTAGACGATTTTCAGTAGCAGCACATGTACAGTTAGATACAGTATGGGATTAATCAGCTTTTTTGAAGCATACAGCTTTCATATTAGTGAACAACAATAACGGTAACCTGCTCATAAACACACAGTGTATGTGTATCTTATGATTATAATTGTTGCTTGTAGGCATATTTTTTAAACGTTGTACATAGGACATTTTTTTGTTAAACCACCTTGCAATTAAAACCTGGCTATTGGGGGGGATAGCAGTTGACTTGAGAGTACTTGAGTGAATTGTATCTAAAAAAGGAATTTGGACCACTGTTTCATGTTTCATAACCCCACTGTGCTACTGATGGAATCAAAAGAGGTACCGCTTGTTCTGAAATGCTGTGAGTCTGAGGACAATGAAGGTCTGTTTTTTTGTGCATCTGTGTGCGTGTATTTGTTTTTCTGTTTCTCTTAGATTTCTCAAAGGCACAGGAAAGCTTTATTTTTGAGAGGGCATTGTTGGGTTCCTCTGTGATAGGATTAGTATGATCCTATTGGCTGATTTTGATTTGCACAGACACGATAATGTGATAATTGGGTTATTAGATGTTCCGCTAATGTGTTGGTTATGTAATGTGCTTTGGGGGGGTGGTGTGGGGGTGGGTTTGGGGTATGGGGGGTCAGTTTGGAACTGGAAAGGTCCAAGAACTTTTGATGTTTGCCTTTGTGATGTAGCTGGTTGGTGGTAAGCGACTGTTGGAGGACAAATATCATAATTATAATAGTTCAAAAAGAACAAATCAATCAATCTGTGGTACCCAGGCAAATCCCATTTCACCGACCTGTCAATACACTGTATGTTGAACGTTTTTGATGGACCTAAATCTAGATGTTGCAACGGTATTTACAGTAGTCTCTTTTTTCCCAACCTTTCCCTTTTTTAAATACACAGATATATACATATAAAAGAATAAATGTTAAAAGGTTCATAGGATGTGAAGTATTTTTGAGAGATTCTATTTTGCTGGACACAATATATTAGTAATTTGTCTAAAAAGAGTATATGAGATCTTTTGTAAAGTGAAATGTTTATGCATGCTTTTTGAAAAGATGTTTACAGTGTATTTAAGAAGGGAAACCTGTGCCTTTTTTCTCACAAAAGTTACCATTTTACAGTATCTATTGTAAATAAATCAGTGAATTATTATGTTGAGTCGTATGAAACGTTTCTATATTAAATATTTGTCGAGCATTGGGATAAAGTTCACACATTTCCCCCTTAACAGTTACTGACTACACATAGTCGATCAGAATCCAGAGAAAGATCCAGAGAGCATGATGGATATAGATCACAGCAAGAGAGATTTGTTTACTCCCTGAATGTCACTAACTTTAAACTTGTCATTTTGGCCTGTAGTAATGTGAACTAATTGTATGTTTTTGTTTTTTCCCCCATCACTTCGCCAACAAAGCGTTTAAATTTTTTTTTTTTTTTTTTTTTTAAATGCCACACACACACACACCATAGTTCTCACTTCAAAGGTTAAACTATATTATGTTGAGAGGAAAAGTGCTTGTGGTTGCCAAAAAAAAAAAAAAACAATCCCAGAATTTTCTTTAAAGTAAATATACAAATCTAATTGAAACTGAACTCAAGTTTTGCACTGTTAGAAAATCAGTGTTTCACAAGTTATTGATGTCTTGTGAACTAGCAATTGTCTATATTATTATTATTTATACAGTATATGAAAAATATATGTAATTTTTAGAAGAGTATAAAATAAATAAACCTTTATGTAAGAAAAACCTAAAGACAGAACTAGGACAGGGAGCACAACTAGACCTGAACAGCCTGATATGAATTCAGATGTCTATCTGCAACTTAAGAGAATATAGATTGCCTTGCGTGTTGCAGCATGTTTGCAATTTACGTTACTCCATCACCAAATGATGAAGCTTGAAATACTAAAACTTGGTGTGGATCCACGGGACAAGACTTTTTAGATGTGTTTTTTGGAAGCCTAACATGTAAAACTATGCATTTGTACAAATCACATTACCACCAAGCAGCACCTTTGTGCAAAATAAGGGCAAAGCATGGTCAAGGTAACCAATATGTTGAAACAGAATAAAATGCAGCTTACTAGTGAAAACCCACAGATCACATCTTGTGTTTCAACATTAACACTCATGTGTTACTGGATATTGATTTTTCTTTATTTTTTGCGATAAACCTGAATCTGTGTGCTATACATTGTTTAAAGTGACAAAGCCATATCTCTTTTGAGACAAAAGAGAATTTCCTGTTCATATTTAGAATTTTTTTCTTTCTTTTTTTTTTTTTTTTAAATCAGTGCTTTGTATAATACTTGTTAGCAAATCTCCTCAGTACCGAAATATTCAACATGAGCATACGACAGATGCAATTAGTTCCTCTAAAATGTATATCTTGTTACAAATCTTGCCATAACCGTGTTTGCAGAAACATCAAGGGATTCCAATAAACCTGTTAACAATTAATTACTGTGCCATCTTTCTTTTAGGAATTTTTGTTAATTCTGCTGTAAATTTCAGTGTATGTATAACTACATAAATGTATTTGATTTCGGCTGGAGAACATCTGCTAATGTCCAAGGGAGTTAAGTATTTTAAGTGCTTTAGCAAGTGTATTTGAATCTACTGTTTGTTTTATTTTGATAAATTTGAGGGTAAGTGCTTTCTGGTAACCGTTGTTGTTATTTCAAATCACCAAAATAAACACGCCCCTACCCCCAAAAGGGTCTAACAACATCCATTCTCATGAACAACTAGACAGAACACGGGCCGACAGTCCAACTAACGACATATTACAATTATGAACAGATGAGAGTTATAGCGATCACAAAAACACAAACCGTTCTCATGAACAACTCGATAGTACACAAGCTTGATAGTCCAGCTAACGTCTCGGTAACCTTCGTTCCCTGAAGGAGGGAACGGAGACGTACGTCAGAACTAGACCGACAAATGGGGATCACTTCTGGGAGCCCCAATCAGCTTCGAGATTTAGAAAATGGGCCGATGAACATTGCCGTGCGTGCTTTGCATATCACACCCCGCCCTGCTGCACGGGTATAAAGCGGAAGCGATCACCACGAACCATTGTTTTTCATTGAGGAACCGAACCGAGGCTCGAAGTGCAGTGATGGTATAGCATTTCCCTTTCAGTCGGTCACGTTCGACGTACATCAGAACTAGACGAATGGGGATCCCTATGGAAAACGCCACAGTTACTACCACTTCCAGCGCCCTGCCGGAGTTCCTCGGACCCCGTCTCAGCGGGCAGGGAATTTCCTGCAGGGAGAGCCCTACTGCTATCCCACAAGACCCAACAGTGGACTATTGGATAATGCTGGGAAAGCGTGCCCCTGGGGGCCGCTGCGGAAGCCACACTCCCCCGAAGGAGATAACATGTGGATTTCACACGTATGGACTGGCCGTGGACAGTGCTACATATGGGAGTCCCAGGGGTGGCCCCAGCCCTGATGGGAGGGGGACAGTCACCGCACTGAGACGGCAGAGTGGGCTCTGCCAAGGGAAAGACACGGGCTCGCCGTACCGTGGAGAATACACATATGGGACCACCGTGGGGGTCACTACATATGGAACCCAGCCTAACACAAGTTTCTACACTGCATACGAGTGTTAGACCTGGCGTCAGACGCTCCGCCACGTCTGACTGCCGAGGGTTGCGGAGGACTCGACAGGGTTCGCCATACTGGGAAACTCGACTGGAGCATATAAGCGCACATATCCGTTCCATGGGGAAGGGAGTGGCGCAGCAAGCCGACACTAGAACGGGCACTTCGGTGTTACCGACTCTGAGGAGTGCGTACACGGGAAGATAGCGGTTCCACACGTAGGCTATAAAATCTAGCGAACGTGTTGGGTGTTGCCCTGCCCGTGGCTCTACAAATATCTGTCAGTGAGGCGCCACGAGCCAGCGCCCAGGAAGAGGCTACACCCTTGGTGGAGTGGGCCCTAATCCCGAGCATGCAGGGCACGTCTTGGGACTGATACGCCAAGACGATGGCATCCACTATCTAGTGGGCCATCATCTGCTTGGAGACAGCTATTCCCTTCTGCTGTCCTCCGTAACAGATGAAGAGCTGCTCTGTGGTCTGTCCACATATGTCCGAAGAGTTCGGAAAGGACAGAGAAAAGCCAGGGCTGGGTCTGCCTCCTCCGAAGGCAGCGGTTGCAGGCTCACCACCTGGTCCCGGAAGGGAGTGGTGGGAACCTTGGGCACGTATCCGAGCCGGGGTCTCAGGACAACTTGAGAGTAGTCCGGCCTGAATTCCAGGTACGATTCGTCGACCAAAAATGCCTGCAGGTCCCCTACCCTCTTGATAGAGGCCAATGCAACTGCAAAGGCTCAAAGGGAGGTCTCTGAAGTGCACTAAAAACCAGAGAAAGGTCCCAAGAGGATATAGAGGGGGGGCGAGGCGGATTTAATCTCCTTGCGCCCCTCAGGAACCTGACAATCAGGTCGTGCTTCCCCAAAGACTTACCTTCTACTAGTTTGTGATGTGCAGCGATAGCGGCCACATACACCTTGAGGGTGGAGGGAGACAGCCTTCTCTTCAACCCATCTTGTAGAAAGGAAAGCACGGCCCTGACCGAACATCTTCGGGGGTCTTCTCGATGAGAAGAGCACCAGTCGACGAACAGGTTCCACCTCAATGCATAGAGGTGCCTCGTAGAGGGAGCTCTAGCAGAAGCGATGGTGTCTGCCACAGCCTGTGGCAGGCCACCTAGAACCTCCGCGTCCCGTCCCGGGACCACGGGTGCCCCGTCTCTGAGTCAGGAGGTCCTTCCTCAAAAGAATGGGCCAAGGAGGTGCTGTCGCAAGGAGCACTAGTTCCCGGAAATGTCAACGGGACCTGCTCCTCGTCCTCCCTATAAATCATGCACAGTGTCTGTGCAAGAAGGCTCACTGGGGAAAACGCATGTTAGCGTAGGCCCCGGGGCCAGCTGTCTGCCAGCACCTCTGTGCCGAGAGTCCCCTCGGTCAGGGACTAAAACCACTGGCAATGGGCCATGTCCGGGGCGGCAAACAGGTCTACCTGTGCGGTCCCGAAGCGATCCCAAATCAGCTGGACCACCTGGGGATGGAATCTCCACTCTCCCGGAAGCACTGGCTGCCGTGAGGGCTCGTTGGCCGCACGCTTGAGCCGGCTCGGAATGTGAGTGGCACAAAGTGACCTCAGATACTTCAGATTCCATGACAGGAGGTGGCGGGCGAGTTGTGTCATGCGACGGGAGCGTAGACCCCCCTGTCTGTTGATGTACGCTACAACCGCCGTGCTGTCCGTACGGACCAGAACGTGCTTGCCCTGGAGCGGCCTCCTGACACGGCTCAGGGTAAGGAGAACTGCTGACAACTCTAGGCAGTTGATGTGCCATTGCAGTTGAGGCCCCGTCCACAGACCTGCAACCGCAAGCCCGTTGTACGTGGCACCCCAGCCGATGGATGAGGCATCCGTGGACAATTGGATGCCTGGATACCTGTTCTAGGGGCACCCCCGCCCGTAAAAACACAGGGTCCGACCATGAGCTGAAGGTTTAGGCATCTCGGTGTAACTAAGACACGGAGGGATCCGCTGTGCAACGCCCACCTTGGGACTCGGCCGTGTAGCCAGCGTTGAAGAGGTTGCATATGAAGCACCCTGAGCGGCGCGCCTTCCGCTCCGGGTGCCATATGCCCCAGGAGCCTCTGAAATTGTTTCAGTGGGACCGTTGTCCTGCATTTGAACAAATTCAAGCAGTTCAACAACGACTGGACGCGCTCCTTGGTGAGGTGCGCTGTCAGGGCGACCGAATCCAGCTTCATACCGGGAAAAGGAAACCTCTGCGTCGGGCAGGGTTTGCTCTTCTCACAGTTAACCTGAAGCCCTCACTGGCTGAGGTGCTCGAGCACCAAAAGCCCGAAGGGTGGGACCTTGTACTAATATGCTTGTTCGCCGAACACAGAGCATGGAAACGGTTCTGCTGGGCAGGAATAGACCCAGATTGAGCTATGGGTAGGGGGACTCTACCTTCCCGGAGGAAGGCGAGTCTCGACCTCAGCGCCGCAAAAGTCATGTTCCCGCAGTGAGAACACGAACTATCCACAAACGCTGCCTCAGCGTGCTGTAAGCCCAGATACGTGATACAGCGCTTGTGACCGTCAGCAGGCGACAGGGAACGTCCGCATCCAGAAACGCATGGGTGGAAAGACATACTGAAAAGGACGGCACGTCACCCGTGTAGCTCTTTTTGTGAGGAAAATATGCTCTTTTAGATGTTGAAGCACCCAGGGATCGACCGCGGCAGAAATGACAGGATTTGTGTGCAGCCTGTTTTCTGCTCTCACCAGAAAAATGAACACGCCCACTGAACCAACTGTGTGTGGTGTGTGTGTGTAAGTGCAAGTTGCTCAGTTTGCTGTGAAAACAGCAGCTCTCTCAGCAGCAGTGAGATCGCGGTCGCGCTGTCTTGTGCCGTCTGGCCAACACAAGAGCGATTTCCCCCGGTACATGCTTTCTCTCTCTCTTGCTAGATAGCAGGCAGTCAGATGCTTTATCAACGCCGTTCGGCTCCGAAGTGAATGACAATGGTGCGTGGTGATCGCTTCGGCTTTATACACGCGCAGCGGGGCGGGGTGCGATATGCAAAGCACGCACGCCAATGTTCATTGGCCCGTTTTCTAAATCTCGAAGCTGATAGGGGCTCCCAGAAGTGATCCCCATTCTTCGGTCTAGTTCTGACGTACGTCGAGCGTGACCGACTGAAAGGGAACGACATATTACAATTATGACCGGATAAGGGTTATATAGATCATGAAAAGAGAAAAAAACATATTAGGAGTATAACATCTTACTTGTCTGACACATTTTGTGAGCTGATGCTTGAAACAGACAGTGAGGAGGTTTAGATGCTCCATACGGTGTGGAAATGAACAGGTCTTTATCATTGCTGAAGTGAGGGACAGTACGATTGCAAATGAACAAACAAGCGAACATGACACACGAGCATATTCATGCAAAAGCCAGCATATTAGTTCTTGACTAATGTCCGTTATGTGTGACTCGTGTGTTTAAATAATGAAGTGCACTGAGCCTCTCTTCTCACTGTCAATAGTAGACACGCCCCTTACCTGCTGATTGGCTATAAGTTTGTTATTGCACTCGGCCTGGGTCCGTTTTGTAAATTGAAATAACACTTACCCTTACCTTTATGTCTATACTTCTACAGTTCAGTGATCTGTTCAGGGTTTACTTAGGGGCAGTTTACAAAAATCATGCTTTTGTGATATATTTTTTAAACTGCAGCTCCCAGTGAAATTGTCAGACGCAGTGGATCTTGTCAGAAGGTGTGCAGGACCATCTCAGCAGAAAGTACTTTTCCATTAGACACTCACTAACTTCCTCAGATTCTCGAACAACTAAGTAAATGACTAAATATCTGCCAAAAGAATTGGCTCAGGATTTTGAATCACCTAGCAACCAATACTAAAATCCTAAAACACCAACTTATTGTGAAATGTTTTACACCTAAAAACATTCAATTTGATAAGAACAATATAAACAATAATTTTATACCATTCATGTGCTGGCAAAATGATCAAATGTTCTAAAATTAAGTTATTTTCACATTCTCAATAATGATAATTAAAAAAAAAAATTAAAATGATATAGGATTTGCTTGAATTCGACAGCAAAACATTTAATAAAAATTGACGTGTCTGCATGCATGCATCAAATCTGTAAGTCAGATAGTTTTTCATGGACAAAGGAGAGGTACTCCTCCCAGAAAACCTGCAAATACTTTTAGATGTTTAATCGCTATTTGGAGCAGTGGGATCGCTAGACAAGGGCTTAATTAGGCCTAACTAATTGTTGTGAAAACCTCAAAATGTATTTTTTATTTGTTTTGCCTGTAACTCGAAATTATCCCATGCACATTCTGACTCCTTTTGCCAGCACAGGTCACATATGGTGATATATTTTAGCTGGAACTTGGATCTATTGATCGGTTGCTGCTTGGATGAAGACGGATATTAATGTGAGCTTGCAGCCTATTTTCTTTTTTTAAAAAGAGGCAGGTTATGCGGACAAAATAACTGAAGAAGTTTGGCATGCGTCACTAGAGAAGTCTGTTAACAAGTCAATGCTTTAGTTGCGACCTTTCTTGTCTTTCTTTCCTATTGTGATGCATATCCAAGTAAAACAGAGAAAAAAGAGAAGAGAAAAAAATTATAGGACAGGACCTGGTTTTGTCCATCAGAAATGGACTGAATCGTTTAAATATAGTTCCCTTTCGAAAGGGAACTTGCACTGCGTTAGCTGACGCTAAGCAGACGCAGCGTCTCGTTCCCTGTTCTCAGGGAACTACGGTTACAGTCGTAACCAGATACGTTTTCTATTGCTGTGATTTGATAATGATGTTCATGGATAAATAATTGATAATAAATGCTGCAATATTTAATTAAAAAAATATGAATGGACAATAATACCAAAATAATACAACCGATTATATATATTTGTTCTGTGTGCACATTATGCATATGGTGGTGAATAAGTACTATGTTTGTTAATAAATTGATGGAGTATTTATTTTTACAATTCTATTGTTCAACAAATCACATTCACTTGTTCATGTCAAGTGCCAAATCAGTGCTCTAGGTTGAGTTGAAGGGGGAGTGAAGAATGGAGAGCAACTAGGGAGAAGGAGGAAAACACAAGGTAGATGAATGTACAATCATCTGGTGTCATGTTGTTTCACAAAAATAAAGCGTAAACTACGCTGTAATGTGTTACAATTGTTTTTGCAATTAGTGTGTTGTCAAAATAAGAATGGAAACTTATACTACAGAGATGGGGAAGACTAGCCTGGATGCCAGCCGAACTTAGCCCCGCCCACAAATATATTTAGGTTGGGCGGTTCGGTCTGGCCTCGCTCCATAGACGAGTAATTATCTCCGTACAGAAACTGTTTAGACCAATGAAATCATCAGGGCGGGCTTTAGACGATGAAGGACAGATGATAAACAGTAACATAATCATGCATGTCATCAAAGGGGCAAAATGTGTGTTATTTTGACAAGGTTGCCTGCTAAAATTTGCACTCATGGGTCTATATATCACATAATAGTCACTTCAACCCGCGGACATAGAAAACAACCCGTGAAAAAAAACGCGGACTTGGCAACACAGTGCAGTTGAGCTCTGTTGACATCTCTTCGTTGCTCTGATTGGTTGTAGGTCTATCCAATTGATGTCTTTCCTGGTTCGGTTGAAACACGCCCCATAATCACAGCCCAATGGAGCAGTTTCAGACTCATATTCTGACTAGAATTGAGTATGACTACGTCAGGCTAGGGTAAGACTGATTTCTCCACAAAATATTTCTTGTGTTTATTCCAGCCACCACTAATACAGCAAATTAACTCTTTACAGAGACTGAAAAGTGTTTACCTCGACTTGTGTACCTCTGACCACCGGAAGCTAGTCATTTTAGTCTATCAAGTTTTAAATATGGATATTTTTCTTATACTAACGCCACTTTGCTTCAGAAGGCCTTTATTAACCCCCAGAGCAACATAGAACAGTTATATGATGGATAGATGCACTTTTATGAACTTAAAAAATGAACCAACAAGTCACTGCCATTATAAAGCTTGGAAGAGACAGGACTATATATATATATATATATATATATATATATATATATATATATATATATATATATATATATATATATATATATATATATATATATATATATTTTTTTTTTTTTTTTTAACTGATTTTATTTGTCTGCAAGAAGAAAATCATATACACCTATAGGATGGCTTGAGGGTGAGTAAATCATGGGCTAATTTTTTTGGGTGAACTTATCCTTTAAACAACATTTGGCTCATACAGTTATTAATTACGTAAGACACATTCAGGAGATTAAGAAAATCGGCATCATTAAGCAATCACAAAGCCCCTACGCCGTCCCTATAGCCTCAAACAATAGAAGTGTAGACTATTGCACACTTAATGCTCAAACATTGCCTGACCATTACTCCCTGCATTGATGATATATTTGATTGTTTGTTAGAGACGAGATGGTTTACAGTCCTTGTTCTCAGAAGTGGCTATTACCACATAGCTATGTCTTAAGGAAAAAGGAAAGTGCCTTTATATGCCCCTAGGATTCTATCAGTTTGAGTGTATGCCACAGGACATTACTAGGGTCCCAGCGACTTTTTAACTTTGATAGAAAAAGCTGTTGGTGATGTGAACCAGCTCCAGGTCCTTGTCTACCTTGATGAACTAATTGTCTTTAGAAAGTTGTTGAAAGAACACGTGGAAAGACTTCTAAAGGTCCTGGACAGATTAGTGGAAGTGGGGCTAAAAGTGTCATTGGACAAAAGCCAATTCTGCCAGACCAAAGTGAACTATGTAGGACATATAGTATTTGCTGAAGGCATTGCAGCGGACACTGACATGTTCAAGGTGGTCAGTGCCTGGCCACAGCCTATGCACATTAAGATCTTCTTCAGTTATTATGGTAGGTTCATAACCAACTGTGCAGCAATTGTCTGACTTCTTACTGAGCTCACAAAGAGTTACACACCTACCCAGCAAGTTTTGGACAAAGATAAATCCAAGACTTACCTGAAAGAATCAGAGCCTTTCAGAGACAGATGGAACCTCATGTTCATGTGTGGATGCCATTCAGCAGATCATTTAGTGTCTCACTAATGCACCTGTCTTAGCCTTTGCAGACCCTAACAAACCCTAGATCTTCCATGTAGATGCCAGTCTAAAAGGGCTAGTTGCTGTATTATATCAGGAACATTCTTCCAGTCTGAAAGCAGAGGCATTTGCCAGTAGAAAATGCAGCAATTTGGAGAAGAGTAAGGATATTAGGCTTATAATGAAAGAAGGTACGGTTTTACCGAAACAGTAAAATAACCCTCTGGAGAAGAAATATAGCTCGTCTTGCCTACGGAATTCAACGAGGATGTGTGCAGGTTGTTATATGATGGCATGGGTCACCTGAGCATAGAAAGAACCACAGATCTCGTCAGGAGTAGATTCTACTGGCCCAAAATGGTTTGAAAGGTAGAACTATACATCAAGTTTTGCATTACTCTGTAAACACTCTATGGAATAAAGCAGCTCTTTTGCACCAAATTACCAGCAATATAGCGATGGATCTAGTCTGCATAGATTTCCTCTCACTTGGGCCTGACTCAAATTGAATGGCTCCACTTTATATTAGGTGACCTTATGTACTTACATCAAAAGATAAGTACAATATACTTACTGTGTTCAAATTGTATTGCAAAACACCTTTGCTGATATTGAGGTGGGATACGTGTATGTGTGGTGGTGTGGTAAGTTTAAGGGAAGGGTTTGATGTAAGGGAAGTTCCAACTGTGTAATTACAAATGTAACTACAGAAATTAATTACAGATGTAATTACCTGCAGGTATTTTTTATAGTACAATGTAAAAACATGTATGTACACAATGAATGCATTGTATTAAATTATTAATTACAATGTTAGTACATAGTAGTTAAGGCCACCAAATATAAAGTGGGTCCGATGACATCTTGCACAGTAACAAAGATATTAGTGGACAAATATTTTATATACTGTGGCTTGCCCACAAGAATCCATTCCTACAGAGGGGGTGACTTTGAGAGTCATTTAGAAAGATAGAACAGAGGAAATACAACATTCTCAGTATGTTGCCAAGCAGATAAGAGATCTAAAAGAAGCATATCAACTAGCCTCAGAAGCTTCAAACAAAGTGCACCAATGAAACGAGAAAGAATTGACAGCAGAGTAAGATTCCAGATTGAGAGGAAAAGTTTTGTGCCATATGTTGTGGTTGACAAAATGCCCAACTTACCAGTGTATAAGGCAAAACCTAAACATTGTGGAGGATTTAAAACCATTCATTGTGACCACCTCCTACCCACTGGACAGTCTGTGAATCAAATTATTTATTCCATTCTGCTCATGTTATTATGAAAATATTTGCACAGTGTTGACCAGGTAAATTATAACAACCTTCTGTCTCGTTCGCCAAAAAACAATGCTGTCCGACTAGAGCCAAGGGTGCACAACACACCAAATAAAAATGAAGTCAGCTTAGTGTTGTCTCTGGCTTTAGAGGCAGCCATACTCCTTGTAATATGGGCCAAGACTGCCATAGGTATAGGCCCTCCAACCAACTCATAAGCAAGAAAGATAGCCTCGACTATACATTTACTCATTCTCTGCTTAGATGCTGGGGACCCTTTGGTCCAAAACACACAAACAGTTGTTCAGCTCTACACCACAGCTCTGTGGACACGGCCTAGCTGGACAAAGCCGATTATTTCTTTCCTGGTCTGAATGTTGAAATGGAGGAGGACAGAATGCCTTTATAACAATAGATCTAGCCACATAAGTGGGGACCTTACCCTGGTTAAATTAATTTGAGCCTGGCCGAACCTCCTCCATACTTCCTCCACCACCACGGGTTGGAGCCTCCATTCCCTGGGCCTCAGCCCTGCCTTGATTTCTTTTCCTTGGTTTTGGCACCCAGGGATGTAGGCTGCCTTGAGTGAAAGCAACTTCTCCTGGGACCACAGGAGGATTTGGAGCACACTGGTGCCCCCAATCACCCCCTGGTGATTTATGTAGTTGACCACCGATATGTTGTCTGAGCAGACGAGCACATGGTAGCCCCTGAGGTCTGGAAGGAAATTCTTGAGACCAAGAAAGACAGCCATCATATCCAGACAGTTGATGTACCAGGATAGATGTCCTCTCCAGAAACCTTGAGTTGAGTGACCCTCTAGGATTGCCCCCCATCCTGTGAGGGATGGATCCTCCGTTAGCATCTTGCGATGACAAAGAGCTCCCAGAACGGGGCCTTGGGATAGGAACCAGGGTTTCTTTCACATAACTAAGGCATGTAAGCATTGCCTTCTGACCTTGATCATGCAAAAATAATTGTATTCCCGTGGTAGTGGAGGAAGTATGGAGGAGGTTTGGCCAGGCTCAAATTAATTTAACCAGGGTAAGGTCCCCACTTATGTGGCTAGATCTATTGTTATAAAGGCATTATGTCCTCCTCCATTTCAACAATCAGCTTTGTCCATAAGGAAGCGCTTATCTTTCTCCTTTAAAGTTCAGAAATTTAACCATAAGTGCCTCTGTGCACACTGCGTCAGGGCCAATTCCCTCATCCTCATTCAGATCTCCTAACACATCCGCCTGGTAGGCCTGCAGCACGCCCATAGTGTGTAGACGTGCTGCAACCTGACCAGATGCTACATAAGCTTTGCCCACAAAGCTGATGTGGTTCTAACTGGTTTGGTGGGCAGTGTCGGGCCTTTAGGGACGATGCCGACAGAGGGGAAAAACCCTCTTTCACCTTAGGCATAACCCCATAGCTGTGTTCTTTGTGGCCAACTATAGAGGAGTGGTGAAGTGTTTGTACACTGTGAACTCTTGAGGCAACCGGTTTCTTCCACGATCTTGACACCTCAGTGTGGAGATCAGGAAAAAACAGAAAGCCCCAACAAGGAGGTTGAGCTGGTGAGGGCAGGAAACATTTATATATTTTACTTTTGGGCCGAAGGTCCTGCTTCCTCACCTGTCAATGTTTAATCTGGCGACTAAGCGAGACACAACTTCAACCAGTTGCTCATACAATGGAGAGTGAGATGGCTAGTCCTCAAATTCTCCAGCATCAATCCTTTCAACATTCAACTCCTCAGAGCTGGATATATGAAGCACCAGGGCCTCACCCAAAGTGGAAGGAACCATAGCGCATGCTTTCAGATACTGGGAAAAGGCACTGGATCTATCAGGTGAGGGCTGAGATTCAACCCCCTCTGAAAGACCCATTTACAATCCCCATGATCTAGATCGCCGCTGTAGTTTGACAGCCACAGGACTCGAACCGTGGGGAATGCTGGCCTGAGCGTTTTCCTCAAAGAACTGACTGTGCCTGCTATGCTCCCAAACAAACAACACAGAAATCATGTAATGAAACGAAGGCAGTGATGAACACGGCGTCTAAACTAGTGCTGTTTGCTCACCATGAATTTTTAACTAAACAATGTTGGTAGATAGACAATAAATATGAAACAATTTCACATAGAGCGCTTGCTTAAGCTAAAGCTACACAGTTTGGGCATGGCTTATTGGTTCTCTGACATCGTCACACCATTGGACTTTCCCCTAGCATCAATTAAGCAGCGCAAGTTCCCTTAAAATGCAACTTTTATTTACAAATTAATACTAAGTTACTTAATACTTAATTACTAAGAACTATATAGTTAATACAATTAACATGACTATTGCATAATGTATAATTAATTCTAAAGTGAAGATCATGGTAACCCATCCAAAACAGAACAAAAACTACAATAATCTACAATGACTTCAGTCAATATTAGAGTTACCATGGTTTTTGCTTTAGAATACAGATCTTCACTTTAGAATGAATTATGCATAATTATGCTTAGTAGTCCTCCGAGGTATGATTTTTTTGTTTTTTACTGATTAGTTGATAGTAAATTACCTAATTCATTTTTTACTATATTGTTATTCAGAGTAAGTATATAATGAGTATAATATAGAATGTTAATAGTGTATTACTCAGTTGTTCCTGTGTAGTTATTCATTAATGACGGATCAGTATTCTAAAGTGTTACTGGGAAGGGATGAAAAAAAAACCTGGATACAGTATGTGGCAAAGCCCAGTGGAAACGAGAGAGAGAGAGAGAGAGAGAGAGAGAGAGAGAGAGAGAGAGAGAGAGAGAGAGAGAGAGAGAGAGAGAGAGAGAGAGAGAGAGAGAGAGCACATACTAAAGGAGGAGAGTATGTTTGAGTGACCAAATCATAATTCAAACTTCTGTGGCAGATTTCTTCAGTTTTAGCAAAATTTTCCTGGGGAAATGAGAATGAATGAGGGAGTAAGTGATTATGGTAATATGGGTAGGAAAACAGCAAGTGTCGTCCGTATTTACTAGTGCAGCAGTGACGGAAAAATCCTCGGAAAACAACACGAGAGAGCGAGATCTTCTGACAAAGAACATAAGCATTAACAATGTAACACCTCTACGTCCCCAGAGAGAAAATTCGCCATTAACCTCGTTAGAAGCCTGATCTAAAAAAATGTGCTTGTTTGCCAGACTGTGAGAGTAGACAGTATTACTTTTGCTCTTTTGCGCAAATCCGCAGCCCACTCCAAATCTCTCCCAGATTGCCAATAGCGCAAGCTGTGTAGTCCTGCCAGATAAACAGAATCTATTGGATCAGGCAGATTTCAGGGCTGTGGCTTCACACATGGCGGCTTCTGTGCCCCAGATTCTCTGCTCGCAGACACACAATCCTTTTCTGCTTTGTTTGTCAATGTCCCACCTTCTCTAGTCTGATTCATCCGAGATACAAAAACTTAACAGTTTGCTTATATTTCATACATAGCTGCATCCAGGGCAGAAAATACAGCATGAAGTGATTATTTTTAAAAAGCACAAAGAAAGTGTAGTATCTTTTACTGTACAGTACAAAACATTGAGGAGGGAGGAGATGCGAGAGAAACCGAATGCACCAGAGGAAATTAAATGAAAACATGTTTGGTGGATAATACCAAAGTACACAGCAGCTTCTACATCTGAGATCGGATGCAGTGCTCCATTGCGTCGTCTCACTATCTACGGCAGAGAGACAGAGGAACAGGCAACAAGGTGATTTGGTTTTTAACTCATGACCATGCACAACAAAATGGACAGATGGGGAACTTTGTGGTTTAACGGCATCCAAGGAAACAGAAGTAAAGGGGAGACACAGAACGACCAAAAAAAAAAAAAAAAAAAGGAAAAAAAGAAAGCCAGAGGGTGAGAAAGTGAGATGAAGTGGACAGGGATGGCGGGAGGGTGAGTTTGCCCATCTCATTAGCTCGGGCTCATCTGATTATGTAAGAACCCGGGGCTCTTCGACACATCGCCTATTTTTATCCCGCTCCCATGTCTCGTCCTATCATCTGCTCTATTAGTTATTGGATGTCTGTGACTCCGCCATGTCATGATAATTATGTAATACGTGGTACTCAAACACACCCATTCAGGGACACACATCTCACAGCAGTCTGGAAGACATTTGTGCGCTAATGATGTGTACAGTGCACTGAAGTGTGACAACACGCGCACACGGCAAAGTCCAGAGGTGCTTTGTAAGCTAATTAAACAGAGGCTGTGACTATACTTCACTCCACTAGAAATCAAAAGTCAAGAAATTATTGTTTACTTTTTTGTGTATCATTTTGTGTGATCCAGTGCACATTATTTCAAAGACAAAAATTGAGTTGGTTATCTTTGTTCTTCCTTTGAAATTACTTGTCTTTTTGTATGATGAATGACTTTCATATTTCTCAATAGCTACAACCAAAAAATCTGTTCATTATCAGATTGATGGTCAGACTGAAAAAACGTTATGTACAGTTATCACATCAAACGTTCAGATTGAGCTCGTCGCTCGATCTGAATGAAATTTCAATCAGATTGTAAAGGGTGGTATTGAACAATAATAATCCAAAAAGTGGTTCTGAACCCTGCGAATGAGTTATTATTCATGCGCTGAACTTTTGTTTGGAATACTAATGAAGGCTAATGTAGGCCTACACGCAAACATATGTGTGAATTAGATTGCAAAGTTTAGGGTTGGTATAAAATTATCTTTCAAAATGTAAAATCAGATAGGATACAACCAAATAGATTTCTACACTATATACACACCAAGACAGTGCTCTTGTATTTCTATCAATGGAAGAAATTGCAACATGCAATATGGCAGCGCTAGATTTGCAAGTTACGCCTTCCAAATAAAAGATTAGTGAAGTCATCGCATCACTGAAGCTGCCATTAGAAGCTGTGGTTCTCATACAAACCTGACACTTGTGCTTAGGACTGCACGTGCGCATTGTTTTTTTTTAACCCTATTTGAGCATAAGAAACATGTATGAAACAGTTTATAGCATTAATTTCTACTATGAACATATAATAATATAAATAAACTTTCTTTTTCCATACATTGAATGTCAATGGGCTCCAAAGTTGTTTTGGACCGATAAATGGGCAACAAACAAAAACATTCTTTAAAATATATTCTTATCTCTGCAGAAAAAAACTAAGTAATACAGATTTAGAACAACATGAGGGTCTTTAATGGCCTAAAAATCTAGACGCACCCTAGCGGCAGCAAATCTAATCTGCTGCAAGTATCCTCTAGCAACTCTCAATACAGTTCTGAGCTGTAAAAAAACAAAATCTGGTCAGGCCAATCACATTGTGTATAGAGTCGGTGGGCGGGGCTTAATATAGTGACTGCAGAGTTGCACTTGCATGCTAGTAGTAAAAACAGAGGCTGGCAAACGGCAGTCTTTCAAATCTGAGAAAATAACCTCACTGAAGTCATTCTTAAAAAGAGAAGATGTGTTCAGAGTTTTGCCGACCGGATACGGCGAAAATTTAATCTATCAACAATCCCCACTTCACGTTGCTCTGGTTGGTTGTAGCGCTATCCTATCGCGTGTAGAGATAGTTTAAAAGACAACCGTTTATCCCGCCCCTCAGATTGAGCCCTGTCTATGGTGAGTTTCCAGACCAAACATTGATGTGGTCTGGCTTGTCAGGCTAGGTGTGTAAATGAGTTTTAACTACACTTTTAAATATACTGTTTCAATGAGGAATATATATTATATTACAGAAGTAAAATGGGATGTGGATGACTTTTTATGTTGACAGGAGCAGGAACCTCGAAAATCCCTTTAAGTGCACTTGAACAAACTAGTTATGCTGCAGGAAATGTCCACATATCATGTGTATGATCATGAAAGGGAAAAGGAAATAACCTAAACCAGACCCAGTATCTACAATCACAGTGTGTGTGTTTGTGTGTGTGTGTGAGTGCTAACCACTGCAATGTGGCTCCAACAAAATAGTCTATTTTTATTTCAAATGGCTTGTTTTCAAGCACTCCATCCAGTGTATGGTAAGGACCTAGCCTGCAGTGTGCTACAGTTCAAGCCCAATATATGAGGAGGCAGTCCAAATCTGCTAGGAAATGAGGATTTAATCCACTTAATGGGGGAGAGGTTCAATGTAAAAGCTGCAGAGCAGCTTCAGGGCTAGAAATGTGTGGGAGAGAGAATAAGCCAATATACTCTAAACGTAATAGACAACAGTTCATTTACATACAACAAAATCAGTGAACATGTCGAAACTGTCACAGTTGGTGACAGGTGGCAGTATCTATTTACCCATGTATGTATGTATGCGTCTGTCTGTCGGTCGTCTGTATATTTATCGAGTTTGAAGCCAATCACAAAGCTCTGAAGAATCTACCGTAGTACACAAAGAATCAAAATTCATCATTACCTATATAAAATGTCATTACATGGGACACAAACTAAAACAAAATAAGTTAACAAAACATAACCTTGACTGAAATGAAAGAGCTTCTTTTCCGGCAAATGCATCTGCAAGTTTTAATGGTATTTTGGTGCTGTTGTGTGAATGGT
This sequence comes from Pseudorasbora parva, assembly GCF_024679245.1. Classification (NCBI taxonomy): domain Eukaryota; kingdom Metazoa; phylum Chordata; class Actinopteri; order Cypriniformes; family Gobionidae; genus Pseudorasbora; species Pseudorasbora parva. The sequence goes on from NC_090175.1 coordinate 24,066,142, forward strand.
AGTGATGGACAGACACTGCATGTGTGAACAGCAGATGTGGTACATTTACCAGAAAAGATATCCAGCTATTTTACTGCAATTTAACGGGTTTTATGTGTGAAAGTGGGTATTGTTTATCATTCATATGTGCAAGATTCAAATTAAACAAACCCAAACATTTATGAAAAGACAGTAACAGTTTTGAATTCATTCAAGCTAAAGTTTTCCAGGAGAAGCCTAAAAGAAGTCGTCTTTTAAACTTTGATGAGAGCACAACCACACAATTAAACTAACTGACATTAATAAATTACACACACAGTTTATTTTTTTATTAAACAACAGCCATATCACAAATGTTGTGGTTTATTTCCCAGAAAGCACATTAGGGGGTCCACAGAGCCTGCAGCATATGGCACACATTATTTATATACACTTAGTTTGGCATATAAATAGAAATAAAAAACCAAGATATAAGAATAAAACACTTTATTTATTTAACATTGATCAACAAGAGAGTTAACATCACAAAAATGATACACATGCCAAAACCTTTGCAGAATTCATAAATCACCGTATTAAATAACTGCTGTTACAGTCGGTCACCAAAATTAACTTGGAACAAGGGGTCTTAGAAAAATGAAAATGGTCTCATTAAACATCAGTGAAGTCCTGCCACTTTATAGTTATTTGTGCGTGTGGGTGTGTGTGTGTGTGTGTGTGTGTGTGTGTGTGTGTGTGTGTGTCTTTAAAACTTTTAACCACTTAAAAGATGGAAAGTGCTTTGCTTTTAAGTGTTTTTGAACAAAAAAATAAAACTCTATTTACAGAACAGCGATGCAAGACTGGGCGATATTTAATTTAAAGTCATTATATGGGTTCTTTTTTTTTAAATTTACCGGTCTCTACCGGTCTCAACACAACAACATTAACTTCAGTACAGAATATCAAAAAAGGTTGCTCTGTTCAAGTTGTTGAACAGTGTCACACATGCCATGCATACATTTAAGGCACTTCGATGCGAACGCATATACACTAATCGCATATCAATTTCAATAATCAATCACTTTGTCTAGTAAGCGCTCAAGTGTTCCAAGAAGCCAAACTGGTTATTTCAAAGTGATAATGGTCACTGCACTGTCATACTTTGACACGTTTCCTGACATTTACTACCATACATCATACACCAACAAATGCAACTTGATAATATTAAATAGAAAAGATATGCAAGGTATCTTTGAGTATTGAGTAACTAATGCTGAACAACTCAAACTACTATACTAAAATCATGAGACATGCATTTTAAAAGAAGACAACACACGTTCACAATGATGTATGAACACTCTCCCAAGCAAAACTATTTACATTTCCAAACTTTAAAAGTGCAGTCTCTTTATATGTATAAAGCACTTCTTAGCTTATACTTGAACTTAATTCCTGTGCTAGCAACAGCTGTGTTTTTGTATACAGTATAGAAACACTCTCTCAATGTCTTTAGTGTGAAGAAGGATGGATAAGCGACAAGCAGTGCTATTGTGAAAGAGCCTCCGAGACCATGGATACCATGTATAGAAAAGCGAGAGGGTTTTTCTTTTCGGAGTTACAGTATCTCCACATAGTTTTCAGGGATGAGTCCTCGCTTTCCCTCTAGCACACCCTCCAGCCATCCGGGCTCCCTGGAGAGTGTCACTGCAGAGCAAAACCCACGGACACACAGGTAAAAGTCTTACTGCAGCTCTTCTGTCACATTGCATGTCAGACAAGCAAGAATTCCGCATTGGATGGAAGACATTTCTTATGTTGATGGTTAGGCATGGCTGATGAATGTCAATTAGATCACAATGGGTATGAGTTTGGAAAGTAAAAAAAAAAAAAAAAAAAAAAAAACACTATATATTAAAAGATATAGCCAGGTCCTGACAAAGTCTGCTGACTCTTTCAGCATTTACTGTGCTCATTTGGGGAGGGTGGTAGATTAGGGTGATGGATAAAGGGAAATTGCGGTACACACAGCTGAAATTATTATTATTTAATTATTAGCCAAAGAGTTTACTAAACAAACACAGAAGAGCTGGGATATTTGTGAATAATGGTTGGAGAGTAATCATCATTATTACTATTATTTAGATGGGAGCAGCAGTGAGTTAATGCAAGGGCACTGAAGCACTGGGAATAATTTGATTTAGTCTGTGTCCAAACTTAGGATACTAATAACTGTGAAGCCAGGAAATAGTGGCAAAGAAATACTGAAAAATTGACCGATAATGTGTGCAGGCCTGTATGAACAAACAGCGGGATGCCTGTATAGATAGTTAGTTACTATGATTTTTCTAACCTATCATTTTAATATATGTAATGCATTAGAACACTGATTAATAATGGAATGTGAATGACGTCCAGGTGAAAGACAGAAAAATAGTAATAAAAAAATAAAAATAAAATGAACTTGAGGATGCTGTGCCATCAACATTACATTTACAATAACAAATTATGCAAATTGACTAGAGGCAGAAAAATAGACTATCTATCTTTGAAAATATCAGATAGAATTTGACTTCTCATATTGCGTTAAGCAAGCATATAAGACATGTCTAGCAAATTTTTTTTTTTTGCATTTCTTGGCTTTAATGTTTTATGCCCATATTTTTGTAAAAAAAAATTGCATGTCAGGATTAACTAATGCTTTCACTGTAAAAAAAAAAAAAGCATTATTATTATTGTTTACAATTGATGTTTTTTTTCTCCATAAATTAAACAAAATGTTACTTACATTGCGCAATCCGTCTTATAATTTGGGGTGCCAATAAACAAAAGTTTCACTTTGATCACTAGTTATAATCAAGATAATTTTGAGCCAAATAAATGGATGTCAAATTCACCAAAACTGCTGAAAGGAGTTCAAAAACAAGAGCTCTGATAGTGATTAAGGCCCTTATTTCCTCGTGTCATTGTAGCTCCGTCTCGTTCTTTTGTGAATTTATTTTTAGGGGATGTTACACCCCTGCCCCACTTCCCTCCCTCGACCTATGCTGATATAAGATCAGATTTTTTTTTTTTTGTGCTGGTAGGACCCGCCAAATCCAATATGTCTGCGGATTCGGGTGAGTGCCTGTGGCAGTGATAACGTTAACACTTACCGTCATGGAAGATTGCGCCAACCTGGAAAGAGAGTTCAGAATCGTGTTCAGCCTCACAGGGGTACACAGCCTTGGCTTTCATGAGGGTGACACTGAAAAATGGAGGCAATCAGTTAGTGGACCTCTCGCTATTCGGAAGGGTGGGGATTAGGACACGATTTTCCAACTAGCTGTAAAGTGGACTCAGCCGAAGTTATCAATGAAAGCAGTCTGTGTGATTAACGTCTGTCTGTAAAAATCCCCGAGCTGAGTTTTGAAGAAGTAGAGAAGTAAGATAGTCATCAAATAGTAGATATGATTCAAATAGAGAAAAAATCTCAAGCAAGTGTTGGCAGCATCCAGGCATATCCTGCCATTTATTGCTCAAAAAAATCCTATAGAGTGGATTTGGAGCATGTTCTCCAAAGCACAGAACCGTTCCCACACTTTTCAATGCCATGACTTGTCCAAAAATTCATACTTACTGCATACATATTTCAATATAATTACCAATATACAAATAATAATAGTAATAAAGCAATTTTGTCAATTAAATAATGTCCAATGGGTTTAGTCTTCCAAACCATTTGACTTATGGTTGGGCTATAAAGTGATAATGATAATTATTGCAATACAATTTTTCTCGCCGAGACAGAAACAAGATATCAAGAGATCAATAAATGCTTAAGTGTAAGAAACTCATTTAACCCTTTACCTGGGATGCCATTCACTACCCTCCTTCCTCATTGATTTTTTTAAGTTATAATAAAATAATATAAATATACTAAAACTAAATTATATATATATATATATATATATATATATATATATATATATATATATATATATATATATATATATATATATATATATATATATATATATATATATATACAGTCTTGTTCAAAATAATAGCAGTACAATGTGACTAACCAGAATAATCAAGGTTTTTAGTATATTTTTATTGCTACGTGGCAAACAAGTTACCAGTAGGTTCAGTAGATTGTCAGAAAACAAACAAGACCCAGCATTCATGATATGCACGCTCTTAAGGCTGTGCAATTGGGCAATTAGTTGAAAGGGGTGTGTTCAAAAAAATAGCAGTGTCTACCTTTGACTGTACAAACTCAAAACTATTTTGTACAAACATTTTTTTTTTCTTCTGGGATTTAGCAATCCTGTGAATCACTAAACTAATATTTAGTTGTATGACCACAGTTTTTTAAAACTGCTTGACATCTGTGTGGCATGGAGTCAACCAACTTGTGGCACCTCTCAGCTGTTATTCCACTCCATGATTCTTTAACAACATTCCACAATTCATTCACATTTCTTGGTTTTGCTTCAGAAACAGCATTTTTGATATCACCCCACAAGTTCTCAATTAGATTAAGGTCTGGAGATTGGGTTGGCCACTCCATAACATTAATTTTGTTGGTTTGGAACCAAGACTTTGCCCGTTTACTAGTGTGTTTTGGGTCATTGTCTTGTTGAAACAACCGTTTCAAGGGCATGTCCTCTTCAGCATAGGTAGGGCTGGGCGATATGGCCCAAAAAAATTATCACGATATAATTTAGCATATCAGTCGATAACGATAAATATCACGATAAATGTAAAATCTTTATTTCTTTAAAGTTTAAAGGCATATTTTTGCTCCTGAGTGAAATATGTAGAAAACAAACAGTTAGCTGTGGTTTTTAAACTAACCTTTATTGTCAAACACTTCCCAAACAAGTGAAAAATTTATTTAAACTGAGGTAGATTTATTTATTAAAATCTTAACTGTGGCCAGCATTATTTTACTCAACACTATATATCAATAATATCATTATACAGGGCTTGACATTAAGCATGTTCATGTGCTTGTCCTTCGAACAAGTAAATCGTTCAAGCTTGTCCAAGTAAAAAATTAGCTTGTCCGGAAAAGTGTGTGTGTGTTTGTGTGTTGTAAATATAATTTATTCTGATGCATTATTCTCACCAGTGTTCAGTCAGCTTTGACATATTTAAATCTGCATATTTGTGTTTTTTATTTTTATTGAATCATTTGAAATTTGTGATATTTTCACCTTTTATAAAGGGCATTTTCCCTTAATCTTATTAAATATAGGCTAAGCTTCATGTTTCATTTTATATTTGTAATTTTGATCAATACATTAAATTAAAATAAGACACTATAAGGGCTGTTACCAATCAAAATAAAAAATTTACACTGAAAAATTACAACAGCATTAAATAATGTTTTGAGATTTGTAGTTTTGAATAGACAAATAAGACATGTTGGAAAGTATGTTTAAAGATCAAATTAAACCAGCAGTAGGTGGCAGCAAGTGGCCGTCTTAATGAGCGAGTCATTGAGTCGTTCCTTCAAACGATTCATTCAAACACTGAATCGTTTATTTACCCACGTTGCTGTGAGACGCGTTGCGGTTCTGCTGTGAACGATTTTCGCAGCTGAAATAGAACAAAACGCTCAATATTGCATTATATATATTTAATTGTGTAAGTAAAACACTAAAAACGCAAACGGGCAAAAAAAAAAAAAGCGTTTTAAGAAACATTTTGAGGCCCCTTCTCTTGCCTCACAGTGGATTGGTCCACCGTGCATCTCACCGACACACACACACACCTCACCGACAGTGGGCTGGTCGGGAGAGAGAAAAGTTCAGTATTTGTGGATCTACAGTAAGGGCTGTCTAGTCTATTTTATTAATTTTAAACACCAGATGACATTATTTCTCTTTTGATACAGGCGATGCGGAGTCATGAATACATCACCAAAGACAAACAATTATGATAGCGATGTACAAGTCCGATGTTTTAGTGATTATAGTTTGGTAACGTTAGCTTGTTGTAAGTCACCCACTACAACTAAAAAGATAATAAGCCGGTGTGTGAATGTAGTTAATGTAGATTCACCGCTGTGTTGGGCTCAATGTTATATGGAAGAACTTTGAAGAAACACGATAGTTTAATAATTAAATTCCGTGTGGTGAACGTGAACCTATGATAAGCAGCCCACGCACGTCGCTCTGTTTTATGTCGGATGGGATCGCTAAAATATCTCCAAACCACTGAAGTTGAGGGAACTAACTTGTCAACGATATCTGTGTCCTCCGAGCTGGTCGTGAGCGCTGCATTTTCTTCACTATTGCTCTTTTTTTAATCGCTCCACTTAACTCCGATCCTCCAAGCCTGTCAGCCACAGACTGTAAACATCACCACGTGCAGCACCCAGACGCCCGGTCTGCAATACGCATGCGCAGCATTACGCATAGCGCGTAAGCATTATATCGAGAATTTATCGACCTGTTGTTATCGTTTTATCGAGGAAAATTATATCGTGATAATTATCGTTATCGTTTTATCGCCCAGCCCTAAGCATAGGGCAACATGACCTCTTCAAGTATTTTAACATATGCAAACTGATCCATGATCCCTGGTATGCGATAAATAGGCCCAACACCATAGTAGGAGAAACATGCCCATATCATGATGCTTGCACCTCCATGCTTCACTGTCTTCACTGTGTACTGTGGCTTGAATTCAGAGTTTGGGGGTAGTCTCACAAACTGCCTGTGGCCCTTGGACCCAAAAAGAACAATTTTACTCTCATCAGTCCACAAAATGTTCCTCCATTTCTCTTTAGGCCAGTTGATGTGTTCTTTGGCAAATTGTAACCTCTTCTGCACATGCCTTTTTTTTAACAGAGGGACTTTGCGGGGGATTCTTGAAAATAGATTAGCTTCACTCAGACGTCTTCTAACTGTCACAGTACTTACAGGTAACTCCAGACTGTCTTTGATCATCCTGGAGGTGATCATTGGCTGAGCCTTTGCCATTCTGGTTATTCTTCTATCCATTTTGATGGTTGTCTTCCGTTTTCTTCCACGTCTCTCTGGTTTTGCTCTCCATTTTAAGGCATTGGAGATCATTTTAGCTGAACAGCCTATCATTTTTTGCACCTCTTTATAGGTTTTCCCCTCTCTAATCAACATTTTTTAATCAAAGTACGCTGTTCTTCTGAACAATGTCTTGAACGACCCATTTTCCTCAGCTTTCAAATGCATGTTCAACAAGTGTTGGCTTCATCCTTAAATAGGGGCCACCTGATTCACACCTGTTTCTTCACAAAATTGATGACCTCAGTGATTGAATGCCACACTGCTATTTTTTGAACACACCCCTTTCAACTAATTCAACTAATTGCCCAATTGCACAGCCTTAAGAGCGTGCATATCATGAATGCTGGGTCTCATTTGTTTTCTGAGAATCTACTGAACCTACTGGTAACTTGTTTGCCACGTAGCAAAAACAAAATATACGAAAAACCTTGATTATTCTGGTTAGTCACATTGTACTGCTATTTTTTTGAACAATACTGTATGTATATATATATATATATATATATATATATATATATATATATACACACACACACAAACACACACACACACACACACACACACACACACACACACCTAAAGGATAATTAGGAACACCTGTTCCAATTTCTCATCAATGCAAGTATCTAATAAACCAATCCAATGGCAGTTGCTCGAATGCATTTAGGGGTGTGGTCCTGGTCAAGACAATCTCCAGAACTCCAAACTGAATGTCAGAATGGAAAAGAAAGGTGATTTAAGCAATTCTGAGCGTGACATGGTTGTTGGTGCCAGACAAGGCCGGTCTGAGTATTTCACAATCTGCTCAGTTACTGGGATTCTCACGCACAACCATTTCTGGGGTTTACAAAGAATGGTGTGAAAAGGGAAAAAACATCCAGTATGCAGCAGTCCTGTGGGCGAAAATGCCTTGTTGAGGCTAGAGGTGAGAGGAGAATGGGCCGACTGATTCAAGCTGATAGAAGAGCAACTTTGACTGAAATAACCACTCGTTACAACCGAGGTATGCAGCAAAGCATTTGTGAAGCCACAACACACACAACCTGGGGGCGGATGGGCTACAACAGCTGTCCCCACAAAGAGATCCCACAAATCTCCATCAACTGCAAGATGCTATCCTATCAATATGACATTTCTAAAGAATGCTTTCAGCACCTTGTTGAATCGATGCCACATAGAATTAAGGCAGTTTTGAAGGTGAAAGGGGGTCAAACACAGTATTACTACAGTGTTCCTAATAATCCTTTAGGTGAGTGTGTATATGTCTGTCATGTTCTGACTATAAACTCAAAAGAAATAAAGATTTGACATTTATCGTGAATCGTGATAATTAGCAATATCGACCGATATGAACAATTTTATTGCGATAATCTTTTTGGGCCATATCGCCCAGCCCTACAATGACAAAATGAATTAAGATTTTATTAAATGTTTTCTTTTAAAAGAACCAATGTGTGGTTACTGAAGATATAGCCACAATGCACTATAGACTCTCTTCACTGTCGTACCTAACATTCAACACTTGACAGTCTGCTGAATGTTTTATAGATTGCCTCCAAACAACGTGCCCTAAAGTTAATACACCAGGCAGACACCTAGAATCCAGAAAGTTACTGCAGGAGTTGTAATGAAAGCATGCTCTTTACAACTGCAACATAACAAAGACGTCATTCCTGAAGGTCAGTCATTTTTTCCCCAACAGCTTTTTAACAGATTAAAAGACTTTAAATTGAATGAGTCTCATCACCTGCCACTGGGCATCACTCATTTTATAGGATGGAAAGTTAATGAATCTTTGTGTCTGGATCAGAACTATAGATCATTGCAATGGCCCCTTCCTGGAATGTGTGAGACTGAGTGAAAGTATGTGTGTGTGTATGTACAGGTGTAGAGTCAGAAATAGAGCTGAGAAAGCAGAGAGAGAGAGAGAGAGAGAGAGAGAGAGAGAGCAGTTATGTCGGCATGTAGGAGGAAAGGAAAAGTTGGCGAGTGTGTGAGTCGGAGGCTAAACAATGACAGATGAAGACTTTGCAAGTGAGTGAATGCATGTGTGATTGAGTTAATAGCCTGAGGCTGAGAGCTTAAGTGAGACTTGGAGTGCGAGTGAAAGAATCAATGAGACAGTGAGAGAGTGTGTGCGATAAAGGTTGAGCCAAAACCGGCCAACCTGACACTTAAATCAACAGATTGAAACAAATTAATTACATTCTATGAGAACGGAGGTGTGGATGAGTGTATGATACATGTTCTTCGGTGACAAATGCGTTTACATCTTACCTTTCCTCTGGTTTATTCTTTTCCATTCCTACTGATCCAGGTTTCAATGGTGTAAGTGAGGCAGGGGAGGCATTATTCATCCATGAAGCTGTGGCAGTGCATATACTGTGAAGAAAAAAAAAATAGCCACAAAAAATTTATACTGTACCACCTTCCTAAAGTAAAAGACACCTTTTTGAGAAATACTGTCAGTAGGCAGAAAAATATATTGACCCAAATTTGGACTGACATAATTTCAATAAAATCCCTAAATTGCATACTTTTAAAGGGGGGCGTCTAATGCTATTTTATGCATTCTAACTTATTTAAACTGCTTTGGCAGAGCTGTCTTTTTTATTTTTACACCACAAAATCAACAATGTTACTAAAGAAGTGTGTTTAATCCTAACCCAGCCTTAAGGAAACAGTGGATGTGGTTTGTTTTTCTGGAGCAGCAACGGAGTTCTGCAAGTGTGTTTGTTTGTTCCCGGTCACGAGTCGAAAACGCAGGCAGTGAGTGAAACTGCATCAAATGTCTGTTTCAATGGCAATCGGTGCGTACTGCGTAAGTTCATATAATTAAAACAACATGAATGTATAGTGAATTTAAAGTTATCCAGGGATAATGCCATGGTATGTGTGTGTGTGTGTGTGTGTGCTTGTGACTCTTAAGCTCTGCTCACTGCACGCCTCCATAATTTTGGCTGTTTTCAGAAAGAATCAGTACAGCGTTAGACTGGGTAAACCCAGCCTGTTCTGCCGACGATTGATTTTGCCCGGCAACTCAGTCTGAAAACCTGTACATTCATTTCTGCTGCTTCTATTACTCTTTTGCAGGAACCAATCACAGACTGGCTTATCCACTTGGCACGCTATTGGCGGGTTTAACACGACGACGGATAGAGAAACGATGGGCCGTTGCCTGTTTATTATGCCTCTTGTGGTCTGACTGGTTGAAGGACTATCTAATTGCATAAAGAGTCATTCGAATAATGCTCATTTAACACGCACCTTGTGCAATAGAAAATATAGAGCAGACTCCCTAGCCTGGTCTTACCAGACTCTTGTACATTTCATTTGTACAGAGAGTCTGGCCACTCTTCAATGACAAGCGTTAACTTGCGTGAAGGTGGGTACTCTGTTGAAGTTTAAAACTATTGGATCTGCCCAGAGCCACTCTGGATCTGCCTTAACCAATCGCTAACGTTCAGTCTTGACGTACAGTACAGGCCAAAAGTTTGGACACATTACTATTTGTAATGTTTTTGAAAGAAGTTTTCTCTGCTCATCAAGCCTACATTTATTTGATCAAAAATACAGAAATAATAATAATAATAATAATAATAATAATAATAATAATAATAATAATAATAATATTGTGATATATTATTACAATTTAAAATATTTGGTTGTCAATTTATTATACTTTAAATGATCATTTATTTCTGTGGTGCAAAGCTGAATTTTCAGGATCGTTAGTCCAATCTTCAGTGTCACATGATCCTTCAGAAATCATTCTAATATGATGATTCATTATGAGTGTTGGAAACAGTTCTGCTGCCTAATATATTTGATGAATAAATCATTCAAAAGAACTGCATTTATTCAAAAAAATATAATAATATAAATTCAATTAATATAAATCTCCTTTACTATAACTTTTTTTTTTATCAATTTAACACATCCTTGCTGAATAAAATGACTGATTTATTTCAAAAAAAGAAAGAAAAAAAAATGACTGACCTCAAATCACTGACCAGTAGTGTATATTATTGTTACATAAGATTTCTATTTTTGAAACATTTGCTTCTTTTATTTATTTTTTTACTTTTTATTCATCAAATTATTATAAAAAGTATCACAGGTTAAGAAAAAATATTAAGCAGCAGAACTGTTTCCAACTTTGAAAATGAATCATCATATTAGAATGATTTCTGAAGGATCATGTGACAATGGAGACTTCCATTTGAAGAAAATTCCAATGGAGAAAATTCAGCTTTGCATCAAAGAAATAAATGATAATTTAAAATATAATAAATTGAAAACCAAATATTTTAAATTGCAATAATATATCACAATATTAAAAATGTTTCTGTATTTTTGATCAAATAAATGCAGGCTTGATGAGCAGAAGAAACTTTCAAAAACATTACAAATAGTAATGTGTCCAAACTTTTGTCCTGTACTGTATGCCATGCGCCCTTTGCCTTTATCTCGCATGGAAATCTGTAAAAATAAATGTGCACGCCACCTCAGTGATAAAACCTAAAACTCGTGCATTTGGACTGTGATTTATTCACGGTTGAGGGGAGAGTTTTGTGGTCGGGAACGCGCTGCTCACGTGGCCTATAACATGATTGTATGCTGTAAATAGAATTTCATATGCTTGGTATGATAATAAATGCTGCTATAAATAACGGATCAATTCATATGCTTACGTGCTTTTATTTTAATTTGTTTGAGTGGTGATGAAATATATTGCTCTTGTAAATACTTGCCAGCATTTTAAAGAAATACAATTCTAGAAATGCATCCAAATAACAGCAGTGCAACCGTACGGTGCTCTGCAGTGGTCAAAAAGGATTATAAACAGTGAATTTTGAAGTGATATAGATTCAGATTCGGGCAGCTAATACATCACGACAACTTGGTGTTTGTCAAAAGCAGTAGGTAATTCGGCCGGGGATTTTTACACGGGTGATGGGAGACGAACGGCAATAAAATATCTGACTAGCCCCTGTAAATTAAATGATGGCGATACCTTCGACCTCAGGAGAAACAATCACCGTCTGAATAGGGCTTCAGACAACTTTACCACTAACGGAGCGAGCTGGAAAATCAAACTTTTCCCGAATTCACCCTATTGGGGAGGAGGGCCACAACAGCATGGCCACCAACAAACCCCAGCAAAGATTGTTCTTGCTGAGGTTCTGACTTCTGGATATTCGGCAGCGGTGCCACAACCGAATGAATGGTTTAGTTTGCATCTTTCTCCGACGCCATAACTGAACTACAACTTAAACTAGCGCTCGACATCAAGGTCATCGTTCTCAGCCGCTCCCTCTGTTCGCTGATTGGACTGGTAAAAATTTGTTCGGAGAAAACCTAAGAATGCATCGCAGTCCTACCTAGACATAGTACTGAAGGAAAATGAAAATTGAGCGTAAGTACGTAGGAGGGCAGAGCCAGGCTACCGACTCCCCAGACCAATGATAGCCAGACAAGTACAGCATATCTGTCTTTTATAAATATGATAAAACTAAAGAATCCTCGGAGATATGAAGGCTGTAATACTACTCTATAGGTACTCAAGATTAACATGATAAGACTGGCACAAAATGTGTGCGTTATGTACCCTTTAAGCTTCTAAGCTACTTTTTGAACAACTAAAAGAGGAAAATCATCCACATCAAAACATATAAACACAACAGAGGCAAATAAAAAAGGGTTTTAAAACACACGCACATTCGGCTGCATATATCCCCCACACCAAACCCCTTCATCATTATTCTTAGAGAAGCTGTGTAGCTCAGACAGTCCCACAATCTCAGAGAGGGGGAGAGAAGTGAAGGTTATGGGGAAAACTGTCCAACGTCCCAAAGAAACTGAAGGATTTAGAAAATGCAAATGCTGCAAATGAGCACTTTAAATCAGCAATATCTGACAGCAGGATCAGGCACTGCACGAGATGCACTGCAAATGTCAACATGAAATATTGACTACACTCAAAATGAAATGCCATAGTAAGAATTTGCATCTATTTGTAAATCTGTAAATAAAAACAGAACATATTATATAGAACATATAATATATTGGATTTATTGATAATAATCTGGTAAATGTGGTTATTATATATTTAAAACAAGTTTGTTTTATTAATACCATTAGACAAATCTAATTTTTAAAACTGTGTATTCCAAATGAATGGACATTTTATATGCTACTTTATATACTGCATATATCTTAATTATAGGCCAAACTATTTTTTTGAGAATAATAACTTTTTTAATTGATTAATTAGTACACGTTAAATAAAGTAACATAAAATAAATCAATAAAATGAAACAGTACTAGGTAAAGAGCATAGCTTGCCGTATGTCATTGAAAACAACCTAGACATAAGCTGAACACAAACGGTCAGCACTGCCTTTCAAAAGTTTTTGATCTGTAAAATTTTTAGTTTTTAGAAAGAAATCTCTTATGCTCACCATTTATGTTATTAATACAAACAGGAAAAAAACTAATATTGTGAAATATTATTAAAATGTAAAACAACTGTTGTCTATATTTGAATATATTTTAAAATGTAATATTTCTGTGAAGCAAAGCTGGATTTTCAGCATCATTACTCTGGTCTTTATTGTCACATGATCCTTCAGAAATCATTCTTCTATGCTGATTTGCTACTCAAGAAACATTTATGTTAATTATTAGTAAAAAACTGTTGTGTAAACATTTTTTGTTTTGGGTTTTTATGAATAATAATAATAATAAAAAAAACACAATTTATGTTAAACAGATATTTTGTAATAAACATATTCAGATATCAGGAAGGAAACAAGTATGCTCTTTGCTAATTTACGTCTGGCAAACTACTCATGTAGACAAGGAAGTCACATTTTTGTATCCTTGCTCAGACTTTGTATGGAAGTCCAACATGATGATTTGATGCACAGACAAATTTGACTAGAATAATGTTGTTAGTGCATATAATATTTAGGTCTTGTGGCTAAAGTTTGGGGTTAAAATATATATTTTTTAAATGTCATTAAGTCTCTTGGGCACAAAGGCTTCATTTAATCAATAAAAATAATAATAATACAAAAACAGTAATATTGTTAAATATTAAACAGTTTTCTATGTTAATATATGTTAAAGTTATTTATTCCTGAAATGGCAACTATCTTTATGTTACATGATCCTTCAAAAACTATTCTAATTGATTTGGTGCTTATAACGGTCAATGTTTCAAACAGTTGTAATATTATAATATTTTTGTTGACATCTTTTGTAACATTTTAAATGTTTTTCATGTGAATTTTGATCAATGTAATGCAGTCTTGCTAAAAAGTATTTAAAAAAATCTTACTGATCCTCAAACTTTTGAACAACAGAATACTTCCAATTTTTCTTCCTATATATATATAATATATTATACATTATGCCATCAATGCTTACTTGGGTTTAACTTGAAACTCTAACATCTGGATAACAGTTAAAACAAAGCCATTCTGTTAATGTTATTTGGTTAATACTGGTTTTAAAACTCAAGAGAATGGAGATGAGAAACATGTGCTGAAGGTGAGGGGAGGGCAGTGAAGGACGCACAGAAGCAGTGGAAGCTGAGGGGCAAATGAGGAGAAGAATAGTCCAGCAGGAGAGACAGAGGAATAGAGAAAGAGAGAGAATATATATATGTACAGTAAGTATATAGAGAGAGATGCTGTGATTTATGACTCTGCAGTGGGTCTGTGAGTCCTCAGCTGCTGCACATCAGCATGAGACTCCAGCAGCTCTGCAGTGCAGCAAATCCACTCATTAACCTCACACCAGACACACACGCGCACACACAAACGCACACACGCGCACACACAAACGCACACACACACGCGCGCACACGCACACACAAGCCGCATGAGTCCCAGCTAACACAACGCGCACACTGCTCGATACATAACGCTCATGCTCACACATTTCAAATCAAGGTTATGCTCACACACAGCAGATGTCACCAGGGTAACAGGAGTCACTCCAGAAAAAAAGTGGGGTGGGGTTTGGTGGGAGCATTTACACACTCCTATGTGAATCATCAAATTTTAAAGAAAAGCTAAATGAAGTAGAGGGAAAAAAGATAAATAAAATCCAATATGGTTGCCCTGGCAACCAGCAGAACCACAGGGAAATGGGTTCAACCCAAAAATGCATTTACAATTACAAATAAGCCAAACCAAGAGAATCACACTCATTTTGGAGCTATTAAAAACATCATTTAGCATAGAATTACATCTTATGTCTTATTCTGATCCTCAGAAATAGTGTCTAGTGCCCTACTTGAAAGGGGCACAAACAAGAACTAAAGACAAAGCAAGTATGTATGTATGTATGTATGTATGTATGTATGTGTATGTATGTATGTGTATGTATATATATATATATATATATATATATATATATATATATATATATATATATATATATATATATATATATATATATATATATATATATATATATATAAAAACTTGCTTTGCCTTTAGTTCTTGTATGTGCCCCTTTCAAGTAGGGCACTAGACACTATTTCTGTCTTCACTATATATATATATATATATATATATATATATATATATATATATATATATATATATATATATATATATATATATATAATCTTATTTAAATATCATTCTATCAATATTTTAATACCTTTTCTATGTAAAGCACTCTAAATATGAATAATATATATATATATATATATATATATATATATATATATATATATATATATATATATATATATATATATATATATATATATATATATATATATATATATTCAAAGTGCTTTACATAGAAAAAGTATTCTATCTCACTTATATACATCTCACTTCGGTTCCCAACTCTCTCATCTAGACAGTACTAACCAAAAATAAATAAAATCATAACAAATAATAAAACAAGTTTTAATTAAAACAGTTATAAAAATAATGAAAAGATGATACATCAAAATCATTACTAAATGTAACTGGAATCCAGTGTAAAGACCTGAGGACTGGTGTGATATGGTCATATTTCCTGTTTTTTCTCAGAATCCTGGCAGCAGCGTTCTGTATGAGCTGCAGCTGTTTAATGGTCTTTTTAGGAAAACCGGTGAGAAGACCATTACAATAGTCCACCCTACTGGTGATGAAAGCATGAACGAGTTTCTCTAAGTCTTGTCTAAAAAACAAAGTGTCTAATTCTTGGATATTTTTTAGGTGATAGTATGCTGATTTAGTTATTGCTTTGACATGACTACTGAAACTCAGGTCTAACTCCAAAATCACACTAAGATTCCTGACTTTTTTTGTTTTTAGACCTCTAGCCTCAATGTGTGTGACTAAACAAGAACAAACACTGATTGACTGTGTTCAAAATTGAACCCGAACCGTTGCTAACTGTTGAAAAATCTGTAACATGTAGTACATCCAGCATAGGATATATAGAAGTAGAGAAAAAAAAAAAAAAAAAAAATCAATACAAATTATATGAATGCATGAGGGAAAAGATTAAGTGGTCACCATTTTAAAGTTTTTCACAATTGTTAATACAAATATGGCTAATTACAATTAAATAATTGTTTTGCAGTTTACAGTCCATAGTGTATAAACAAATTGATCCAGAGTGTATTTTTTTTGTATAATGGATAGAGTTTATCTAAATGATGCCAGCTGTGGATACGCTGGATTAAGGAAACATTCTGTGCTGCAACACATTATCTTTAACAAGGCAAGACTACAATGAATGTTTCATCAATTACACGGTGACCTGTCAACATACAAAGCTTCATCAAGTGCGATATAGCATGATACAGCATTAATCTTGACTAGATATATACTACAGCATCACTGTGATCTGTGCTCTTCTTCAAGGCCAGAGGCTGAGAGACTTACAGATAAACAGGTGACAACCTCTTGACATTTGGACAGGAGTAGCTCTGTAAGCGACAGCGCCTGCTAGAAGGGTAAACAAGGCGAACATCTCTCTGTGTCAATAGTGTTTACGGGGTAGGGCTGTGGCCACCTGTCCCTCGGACAAACAGCAGGCAGGATTTACAGGCGCACAGGGAGCCGCTTCCTCTGATGGCAGAGAGTGGGAAACGGCAGGGAGAGAAGCAGAGGGTTACATAAGACCAGCGCCGTCTGCGCACAGGACCGCAGGCCAAGAAGAGAGAGCAGCATGTGATCAAAGAGTAGCTCTAATGTATATGGGGAAAGGGGGAATGTGAGCACATGAACGGGTAATTAGGAGATAAAGGGGGTGCAGGAACGGATGGAGGTTGTGGTTTTTGGAAATGAGTGAGAACAAAATGTATCCAAATTTCGAGTGGTGTGGTAGAAACTGTGAACAGATGTTTTTTTTTTTTGTTTTTTTTTTTTTTGGTAGGTGACACTGCAGAAACTGGTGGGCACCTATTAGGATTCAACACATGAGTCCCAGACAAACACAGAGCATCTGAAGAGCTGTGAAAGAGCTGAGAAACCAGAGGCAAAACCTCTGGCAAATAACACTGGCACAGGATAAGACTCTCAGCCCAAGAACTAAATCAAGTTGACAAGCACAGGCTTGAGCTCAGAAACAACAAAATACCACCACAAAAACTCTGGAAGTGAATAAGGCAGAGCTGAAGGGATGGTCAAGTTATGTCTACAATGTATTTAGTTAGTTAGTAGTTTTTCCAAATGATTTTTAAATTCAAATAATTTCAAAAAGCAATAAATGTAATAAAAAAAGCTAATAATAAAGCTAATAATAGTAATAATAAAGCATAACAAAGCTGCTTTTTTTGAACAGTGTTATTTTAGTATTATTTTTATACTATTAAAGTTATTATTATTATTATTATTATTATTATTATTATTATTATTATTTTGAATTGGAATTAACTGACAATATGTTTATATTTTCAGTTTTCATTTTAATGTGAGTGTAATTTTAGTCATCTTATGTGCTTTTGCCATTACTTGTTTTCTTTTTTTCCCATAATATTACTATATAAAGTTTAATTTACTTTTATCTCATTTTTGGTTTATGTTTAGATTTAGTTTGTTTTTATTGATCTCCAGTTTATAATTTTAATCCTTCAATTTAAATTTATTTCAGTTAGTTGGGAAACATTTATAATTAATCATTTGATTCGTTTAAGTTTTTCCATCTAAAATATTTTATTTTATGTCAGGTTTATTTAAAGATATAAAGAAAATGAGGAATATTACAAAAATGTTTCAGTAGTAACAATTTAGTATTTTTATATTAGGTAACAATAATGGCCCTGCTTCTGATTTGCAGTAGACTGTTAAATAGCTTAGCACTAACATGCATGGAGATTACATTGACATGAATATTTAAGGTTTGCTTAAAGTTACACTATTATTTCAGTCATTAGACATTCTACTAACTATAAATAACTTTAGTTGCAACAACTAATGAACTTGTTACTACTGCATTAGGTTCGGGTTAGTAGAATAAGTTGGGATGTACTTGCAAAGTTACTTATAGTCAGTAGAATGTTTGTTGGGGAGACCACCAAAATAAAGCATTAAAAGATATCAAGCAGACATATTCTAATGACTGGCAGTCGAAATGTATATGTAAAGTTACTTATAGTTAGTAGAATGTCCAAAGTGGACTATAGAAATAAAGTGATACCTTACTTTGAAGACTTTACACTGCAAAAGCAGTGTATACATTCAACACATAAGCAATGCATATTATGACAAACGTTTTGGAGAGAGGCGAGTCTTTGCTACATACCCAGTGCTCCCTGGCATGGATGTGCTAATGGTTGCATGATGATTCTTGGATTTCTCGGGGGGAGTTCCAGAGGCGTTCGAGGACTGGGAGGAGGACGACTCATTACTGCCCACTGATGTCTCATCATTACCCAGCGCTGGACTCTCAGAGGACGGAGAGACTGTCAGAGCAAGAGCAAGCAGAACAAAATATGTAATAATATATAACATATATTTTGATAGAGAGAGAGAGAGAGAGAGAGAGAGAGAGAGAGAGAGAGAGAGAGAGAGAGAGAGAGAGAGAGAGAGAGAGAGAGAGAGAGAGAGAGAGAGAGAGAGAGAGAGAGAGAGAGAGAGAGAGAGAGAGAGAGAGAGAGAGAGAGAGAGAGAGAGAGAGAGAGATGTTTGTATATCAAGCCATTCTAAAAAATGTTGATGTCTAATTAAAATGACATACTAGTTTAACTTAAATATTTAAAAAGCTATGGGGACATTCTAAGAAATGCATTACATCAATGAGTAAAACATTCTTAACATTTTGTTTAAATTAACAAATATGTCATTTAACCCTTTCCTAGCCAAACACAGAAATTCTGTTATTGCTTAAAAAAGGCTTCCCTGACAAAAACAGAATTGTTCGGGTTTCCGTGTTTTCAATGTTTTACAGTAATGGCTACTATAATGCATCTTCTGAAAGAGTACTGAATCTCCTGATCAAAGCATATGTAATAATATGCACATGTAAAATAACATGATCACCAACATTAAAACTGCCTATCGTAACTGAATGAAATGTCAAGCTATAGGACTGTAAAGCTTTGGGGGTGTTGCAATATATATATATATATATATATATATATATATATATATATATATATATATATATATATATATATATATATATATATATATATATATATATATATATATATATATATATATATATATATATATATATATATATATATATATATATATAACAAGTTGAGTTATTCATACAACAAAATATTCTGGGGGCCGTGAAACTTGGCTGGCATTAAGAGCATCAAATACGTTTTTCAAGAAAAAAAAGAAAAAACCTGAGTGTAAGGACTCTAATTGCACCTTCTTTTAAAATAAATTGAGGTGATGTTTTGACTTGTTTGTCATCCTCTCATTCTTTATGCCATAGGATACATTAATTGATGCGTTTTATTTTTGAACCTGACAGGTTGTTATTGGTTTTAACACAAAGTCTCATGTAGCTAACCAATGTGTCATAGGAATTTAAGCAAAAACTGTGCAATTCAGTGTTGGAAGTAATAGAAACTGAAAACATTTTGTTCTAATAACAAAAAGGTCCCCAAAATCATAAAACAGCAAAAAGTCCTGTAAGTACCTGTTCTGTCCTGTATTTTACAAGGTTTATTTTATTTTATGTTTTAATTGAGGTATATTTGTAATGTTTTGTTTTTTTTTGCATAAAAAAAAAAAATCAATAAATTTAGTGGATTGTTCTACTTCGATGTCCCCTTCACAAGGGAAATGAGTAACATGGTTTGAAGGTTTTGCTGTTGAGTATAATATAGTTTGCACTGCTCTATCCTTCACACACAGCCTCTTTTCAAAATCACATTACATTGTGGCACCCCCAAATCTATTCTGAAACATGCCCCACACACTAATAAACTCCGGGATCAAGGAGGAAACCAGTGTCACGCAGTTCAGAAAGTCACACATAACTGCCTGTGTAACCATTTGCAAAGGTGTACCATTTTCAGTTTATTTCACTGACAATAGAGAGTTATTGTGGACAATTACAGTATAAGCATAAATGCAGCATCACAAGCTAGAGACATTTATAGGTGCCTTATATATACCGTTTTTTTTTTTTTGATGATGCTATAAATAAAATAGACATATCTTAAACTAAATATGTAACAATGTATAAGTCTTTTCTTCTATTACTCTATTATTATCTATTATTATAAGTCTACTATTTTTTGATCATTTTAATGCACCCTTGCTGAATAAAAGTATTATTCTCTTAAAAAACAACAAAAATAAAAAAAACTTTTGAACAGTAGCATGTGATTAATTTATTCACTAATATAAGGTCACCAACATAAATTGTAAGTATAGTGCCAGTAATAGAAGTATAATAGGTAGGGCATGTGGCATATTTTTTTTTTCCACCGGAACACTTTTCCCCGCTCAGCCTGAGTGAGTGGCTGAAGATTTAATAGGGGAAAACATGAGTAAAACAAACAAGTTTCAGTTTAAACTAAATGTTAGACTCAATATAGTGTTCCTTACAACTTACCAAAGATCCGGTGATCCATGGTTATTGACGTCACTGTTTCCTGACATTTATATTAGCTGGTTTTCAACACCAGTGAAAAACATGAATGAAATTTGCCTGTGAAAACTTTAATTACAATATATGTAGGTCTGAATCCGGGTATCCTCAGTTTTTCAGTCATATCGACTTGTGCAGCCTTACAACTTGTATAACTTGTATGCTTGGATATAAAGTTGGGGACAACTGAACTCAAGTCAAACTTAAGTTTCTTTAAAAAAAAAACTTAAAAAAAAAAAAAAATTGTCTGTGCCATTCCAAAAATGTTGATGTCTAAATAAAATTACATACTAATTTAACTTAAATATTTCAAAAAAGCTATGGGAACATTCTAAGAAATGCATTACATTAATGACTAAAACATTCTTAACATTTTGTTTAAATTAACAAATATTTTAAGAGTCATTTAACCCTTTCCCAGCCAAACACAGACACTTCCGTTATTGCTTAAAAAACGGTGCCTGAACTGATACTTATACACACACAAAAAAGAAACAAACAAAAAAAGAGCCACAAAACGATGGTGGATGACATTGAAGATGCTAAAAAAATATATATACAAAAAAGCCATGCTTTAAGGTTCAGCTGGCTAAATATTTTAGAATGCATTGCCTTGTTGTCTCCATGGCGACACGTCATGCTTCTCACATGACACACAGCAGCCGCAATAGTGCTGTATCACAGATGTATTTTTTTTTTCTTTTTTATTCAAAATATAACATGCTAACTATATCATGAACTATCTGGTATTCTGATTTTCAAATATGTGCACGGGCGCCACCATGTTAGTTTAGCCTCAGAGATTCAGATCTGTCGGATTTACATCATATGTCGGATTTACATCACGTAAATTCATCCTCATCTCATGAAATACATTAAAGTAAGTGACTGCTGAACTGGGAGAAGAATAGAGTAAACTATAGTTATTTATAAAATGTATATCTAATATTGATAAGACACATGAAAGGATTGTTATTGTTGCTTCTATAGACATTAGTGTGTTTTATGCTAATATTTATGTGCATTTAAATGTGTAGAACCTTAAACAAACATGATGTGGTTAAAAACACAGAATATTTTTGATACGTGACGTACACGGAGCGCACCTTTTTCTGGCTCATTACCAGCCAAAGAGCAGGAGGGTGTTTGAACATAAGTGGGCGGGACCGAAATGAGGAATTAAAATCTGTGTTTTGATTCAGTCTGGTGCATACCTGTTATATAGGTTTCAGTACCCAACCCTAGTTTATCTTGGTTGTGTACCTAGGGTTCGTTGTCCTGTTGGAAGATGAACCTCTAAGGTCCATAACGCTCTGGAGCAGGTTTAGGGCCATATTATGTAGAGATTAATGATGATGGTTTGGTCTTTTCATGAATTCATTATTAATACACACATTTATAGTTTTCCACCTTATGTGTTTATTTTGGCAGTGGCCACCTCCACTTTCTGAAGTAACGTCCCAAAAAACACAGGAAACTCTACTAAACAAATAACCAGTATATACTATCTGTGTGGAAAAGTGTGGTTAATCTGAACCTAAGAACTGCAACGTTTTCAAAACCCTACATTTTCTGGAAAGCCTTGTGACAATATGCTAATTTACTTGTGAAAAGAGCAAATACTAGTTTTAGTATACCTGCACAGCTCTAGTGTGGAAGAACAAGTAAAGACATAAAAAAAATCATAATTCTTTAGCTGAAAAGTGAAGCTGGAGATATGATCTGCTTTGTTCTGTACTAAAAATAAAAACATTTTGCTCAAAACCTAGTCTAATCCTGCATTGATCCCAGTCTGAAATCATTCCTGTTGGGTGGCATATAAAATCCAAATAGGAAACTGCGAGACACATTTCTAAGCAGTTGAGGGCCACTAAAGCATCAGTTATCCACCTAAATATGGACTGGCAAACTACATCCTGTAGCCCAGAGTGACAATGGGTAATCATCATGTTTCAGTAGAGCATCACATTTGATTGCTCAGTGTGCAGTAGTCTTTAAAAGTCATGAACCCTCAATGAGGCAAACGGTCAATTTTCAAATGGAAATAAACGGCAAACAAAATTGTCATTTTACCACCAGATATCCAACTGAACATTTACCTCTATGAATTGCCAAAAAGTCACTTTAATATTAAAGAAAAAGTAATATCTTATCAATTTACATATTATATATAATATGTCCATGCTCGGGTGGAATCTGCTGATCCCAACTTTCTGTTAATAAAGGCCCTATATTTTGTCATTATGTATTTTATAGCAAATGTATGTGACAACTCTAATTCCTTGTGCTGTTTCCTTGACCTCACTGTGCTTAAACACGATTAGTCTCTCATACCTGTTTGGATATCCAGCACCTGTGGGTTGTATACAGCCAGCGGGCGATTCTGGCGGCTGAGCCTCTTGGACTGTCTGGTTGGCGCAGAGAGAGGTGTAGTCACTAAGCATGGAGAGCTGCTCGGAGCATCCCCGAATATCTATAAGAACAAAAAGTTAGTGTGTGTGTAAAAACCAAAGTAAACTGTTTGTTTAGAGCAGACGCCTGCAGAGAAATAACAATGATTATGTATGCGAGTGTGAATGTGTGGTGGAAAAACACAAATAAAGATTCTGGATGTGCTCAAGACCAGTATCTTAAAGGAATAGACAATCCACACTCAAGTATTTCAAAAACCTGCATGGCTTTCTGCCTTGAACACAAAATGAGATAAAGTAGAATGGCAAAGCTACTTTTTCTAAATAGTGAATGGTGAATACGACAACAAGACTTTCAAGGAAACACATGTCATTTTACTCTGTTCCTCATATAAAAGTAATGATGCACTGAACAGATTTACTGAAATCCGAAGCTGCAAATAAAGTTTCAATAACTAAATTTGGACAGTTGAGTAATTGAAATTTATGCTGTTCAGGGTGTTGTGTTCTGAGGTGATAGTAAAGATAGTAAAGTAAAGATAGTAAAATTAAACTAAATTGTTTCGGTCAATGATTTCAACCTGTCAAAACCATTTCTGATAAAAAAAATTATCATTTGTTTAATATTACAACATTACAACAACATTAATATTGTCAGTTGCCAAAATGTTGGTGTCTTTTGTGAAATTTGAATCAGAAGACACGGAATACAGGGCACAACGTGTATGCATCCATTTTATGATGCTTTTATGGTCCTTTTTACACCTTAAAAGTCATGACACACCAAGCCAATAGTCATCCATCAGGCAATGTCATTGTCAGGCCATATTTGAGCATCTGTCGACCTAGTTTTTGTGCCATTGGCACTATTCAGACCCCTGCGAGCATGTTGACTCGTTGGCAATGCCTGCCGGTGAGCGAGATCATTCTGATTGGCTGTTAGGCTAAACCAGTCCCTGAGTATAAAAACTGAATTGATGAAAGCACAACGGGTGGCGCTGACCGAGAATTTTTTTTTCCTCGTATGCAGGTTTCCTCGGTTTTCCCATTTGGCTTTAACCTCGTCCGCTGAACAACATTCAACAGTATATTAAGATATATAAAGTTTGGTATTACAGAGAAATCATTATGGGGTGCGTGTAATAACTTGATGGTTACGATCTAAAGTAGAGCGATATTAAAAATTCTGAGTATCGGCCAATACCGATAAACCGATACCAATGCAGTTTTGTTTAAAACTTGTAAAAATGTAGAATTTCCACTTCCAGAACTTCAGTGTGTTGAATTGAAAATCACTCTATTGTGAGTTAAACACAATCAACTAAATACAGAAAACATTATAAAGAAAAACAGCAAATAAAACATAATATAGAAAGAACAATATACCGTATTTTCCGGACTATAAGTCGCACTTTTTTTCATAGTTTGGCTGGTCCTGCGACTTATAGTCAGGTGCGACTTAGCCTATATATCAAATTTAATTCATACTGACTGACAAGAATAAACATATAGCCGCGAGAATGCGCTCTATGCTGCTCCTGTAGCCTAATATTTACTTATACACAACAACTTAGAAAGACTGAACACAAACAAAATGCTCCCATAAAGAAAATCTTATTCTGCAAAATACAAACAGCATGTAGTAAAACATGCAGCGGAGAACGATTCTCACAGCGTTCGTCTCGCGCGGCAGAGCCTCTCCCGGCAGAGAGTTCAAGCCTCTGTGGACTCGTTCCTTCAGCTCTGGCCATCTTGCTTACAGTCCGCAAGTAGATTTCTTTTTCTTCTTCATCACAATTAAAGTAACCTCTGCTTTTCGCCAGTCCCTTACAAGTTTCTCACTCACTTCAAACTTTCTTTCTTCTGTTGGGTTATGCAGTGAAGCGGGCACGAGCGAGTGCACGCGAGCAGGTGGTCGCATGCGCGCGCGGGTGCTCGCATGCGCGCGGCTCCAGCTCTGCCCTAATGCGACTTATAGTCCAGTGCGACTTATATATGTTTTTTTCCGCGTCATGACGCATTTTTTGACTAATGCGACTTATACTCCGGAGCGACTTATAGTCCGGAAAATACGGTATATAAATATATAATCACTAGGGCTGTAACGATATGCGATATGAAATCGCAATACGCAGGTCCACGAACCTGTATCGCGATGTGAGAAGGCAGAATCGCGACACACCCCTTCCAACTCCCAGAATTATCCTTCCTCTCCAGGTCCAACTTTTAAGTCAGCAGTATGGCAACATTTCAGCTACCCGGTGGAGAACAAGGATGGCAATCGTGTAGTTGACAAGACCCACACAATTTGCCGTAAGTGTTTCAAGAAGCTTCCCCAACCGGCTGGCAACGTGGTGTGAGCGTGGCGTTTCTGTTGCGTGTCATCCGCGGGGCGGCTGCGTGGCGTTTTCTCTTTCTTTGCACACCAGAAGCGTGTCTGACGCGGCGCTTCTGTTGGTATTGATGTACAGGAGGCCCTATACTTCATGTTAAATATATATTGCCTATTGATACCGCAAAGAAAACATCGGCAGTAGCCTATTGACCATACAGATATATGGTATTGACGGCAAAATAGGCTACAGAATACTGTACAGAATAAAACTGTTTTGTCCCCCCCATATCGAGGTTTGTATCGTACCGTGGGTCAAAAATCGTGATACGAACCGAATCGTGGGTTTGGTGTATCGTTACAGCCCTAATAATCACAATCTATGACAAAAATACTACTATAGATGGTGAATAAATTAGATTAGTAGATAATTCAGCAGCAAACGTTACAAAATCACAAGTGCACAATAATTGTATAAAATCTAAACATTTAGTGGGAAAAAATTAAGTAAATCATAAAAGTGAATAAGTGTAGCTGTAAATCTGGTAAAATGTCAGTCCCTCCAGTTTTTCGCGATCGCTGAATACAATGCAAAATCAGAAAAATGTCGCATTTTTTGCGATCCTGCAAAATTTGCCATTTCACCGCAAAGTAATCACAAAAAATGTATTTTCAATAACAAACAAAATAAATAAATAAATATATATCTAACTGAACTATCTCTAATTCATTTAAAGCTTAAATACATTGTTTTCATGAGGATTACAGACGTTGGGGTGCTTGCACAGTGTGTCTTTGTAAAAGCGAAAGTAAATCTTTCTCGCCTGCCATCTCGTCTCGCATAGGCCTAAGTGCCAGGACCGGACGAATTGATTACTCTAGATGGATGAATGACCAAATAAAAGTATGATATGCTCGATAACACTAAAAAAAGAGTTAATAAAAGCGTTGTATACCACGAACTCAATTTGTTCCTGACACACGGTGACGGACCAGACACGGATGTCAGACTGGCGGAGGATTGTTTGCCGGCTGTCAGTGCTCGCGAGTATACAGATCTGTTCTATATAGGCTTATGCCCTTGAACAATCATAATCAAATAGCCTACACACATTATTATGTCTAAATATCCGTCTTGGCAGTGTCGTGAGTGAATAGGTTTGGGAAGTGTGTCAGTATAGGCTATTGGGTCCGTGTATTATTGTAGGCAGTAATCTTTAAAGTGAAAGCAACCTAGGCTACCTATCAAATAACAACCACTGGAAAAAAATAAAATAAAATAACAGTAGCCTGACTTAAACGATAAAAAACAAAATGACTTAAAAAAGCATTTTTGTATTTATTTATCATTGCAGTTATTTGTCCTCATATCATTTGTTTATTAGTTCTTATTTTATTACTGGCTGTTTACTTGATTACCGTAATTAATTCTTTGAGAACTTTTTATATAGCCTAAGGCAATTGCTTATTGCTGTATTTACTTTTCCCAGATATTTCCCACCCTAAGTGATCATGTTATTAAAGCTAATAGTACACCACTGGCCTTTTTTGTAAGATACCAAAATAAACAAGATTTGTGCATTTTGTTTGTTCTATTGTTGTGTATGACTATTGTGCATCTAACATAATACATAATATGGTAAATGTGGTATCTTAATTATTTAAAAAAAAAAAAATCGCAAAATTTTTCACAAATTTCTGGAAATTACCTCCACAAATTCAGTCATATTGATCGCAAAAATCACAAAAAAATATTGTGAAATCCTGGAGGGACTGAAATGTTACACAAAATACATTCATGAAAAACAAGTAAATATATTTATAGAATAAAGGCCTATATACTAAGAAATTACATTTATTTTAAATGTATAGCACATCTTTTTAATGAGACAGCAACATATTATAGATAGGGTAGGACAAGAAAGGCTGTTAATAATTTCATAGCGCAAAAGTATTATAAAGCAAGGCTCCACAAAGCGCGTATGCGCATCCCGTGCACAGGATGTTGCGGTTGAAGCAACAGATTAGAATAAAACGCGAGTATGCACATCCCGTGCGCAGGATGATCCGCTTGAAGCAACACAGAGTTAGCGTGCTGCCCTCTGTCTGCATTGAGACGTTCAAAACACAAAGGGAAGATATATCGACCCGTAAAGTAACAACGTCATCAATGCAATATTTTATTAAGCCGTTTCTTTTAACAGTTTAACATTTCAGTTACTGTGTGAACAATACAATATCTAGTCCGGTGTTGTGATCTAACAGACAACCGGTAGAAAGGAACACGATTTACAGCAATCAACGCCAGCAAGATAAAATAATTTTATGAGAAACCATTACATTAGACCGTTATCTACAGATCAAGCATAATAACAGGAACAATAATCATCCTGCAGAGTTTCATCGTGTTGACTGCCGTAACCAAACGCGACACAGAGTTTAAAGATGAATGGAGAGAGACCCGAGTGTCGGATCCAATCCCGAGTATCGGATCGGTGCATCCCTAATCTTAAGTGAATTTTTTTAATGCACAATTTGTAGTAATTTATAATAAATTGAATGCTACACCTGCTTAGCATTTCTCATTCTCTATTGTTATTAAAATAACCTGAGCCACGTGGAAAACACATAGAACATATTCTTGTCTTTTCATAAAATTAAGGTTGAACCACTGTAGTCACATGGATGATTTTAACGATGTCTTTACTACGTTCCTGGGCCTTAAGAGTGGTAACAAAACAGCTGTCTATGGAGGGATCAGAGAGCTCTCTGATTTCATCAAATATATCTTAATTTATGTTGTGAAGATGTCTTATGGGTTTGGAATGACATGATGAGGGTGAGCAATTAATGGCAGGATTGTCATTTTTGGGTGAACTAATCCTTTAAAATGGGTAAATAAATAAACTTCACATTTCAGAATTTACCCTAAATACAAAGTGTTTGCAAGCTTAATTAACAGCAACGGGCATCAAAAGTCCTCTCATGAGAGTTAAGCCTAAATAAGGCACATTGCCCAGTCGATTGTGAAAAGTTCAAACCGACGTGCATTTGAATGAGTGGCAGCCGTTTAGTGACAACACAGGAAATGTTTTCATAATAGCGTCGGCTTCATTATAGTCACGCAGTGTTTACATACGAACACCAGACAGGCAGTGTGAGTGACAGAGGTTAACAGAAGTGTGGAAGTCTCGACAGGGATGAACAAAGGAATGAGGGAGCTGGTAGAAGGGCTAGAAATCTGATACCGTTGTGAAATTCTGCAGACGACAGCAAAGCCTGCTCTCTCTCTTTTTCCATCTCAGTCTTTGCCCAGTCCTCTCTCTCACTCTCTCAGACTTTCTTCCTCGTCTTTCTCCATCCAGCTCTGCCTCTCTCTTGTTACCCTCTCACCCCTCTCTCTCTCTTTGCCCTTAGTCTACACACTTTCCCCCCTCGTCTCTTCTTTGTCTCTCAACTTTTCGAACTACTCTTTCTATCTCTCCCTACAGATGGACCTGAATGCAAAACACTGTCTGTTGAGTGCATCTGGGGGTATCAGCAGTCTGGAGAGGAACTAATCAGTCTGCTGCTCTGCAGAGTCATTCCTTCTGAATCTCAACGCTTTGCCCACTTATTTAAACTTGCCTCAAAACAACATCAAGGTCATACGCAATATCATTTTGTCTAGAAATGCAGTATATCATACATTAATCTGCCCATCTTTGGAACTTTAGATGCTGCTTCAGAGTGCTTTTCAGAACACAAGAACTATTGACAAATGTTGAGCTTTTTTACATACCCTAAGAACACATACTGAAATGTGAGTATACTAATGTTGTAATAGGTAATAAAAAATAAATAAAAAATCATAATGTTAACAACACTTTACTTACATTTGCATGCATGTCTTTTAAAATTGTGTGATAAATAAAAAATTAAAAACAATCCTGTTGTTCTGTGAACATTTTATTAACCAAATTAAATTGTTTATTTTAAAGCTTTTGATTTTTAATAATAATAATAATAATAATAATAATTTTTTTTTAATTTCAGTCATTTAAAAAAAAAAAAAAATACGGCAAAAGTGATTAATAGATTGTAGTCTTTATTTGAATACGCAACTAAAATATGAGCATTGGTCACAACATTGCATATAAAATGAAAGCAATTCATCAGTCTGTTTTAAATGTAGGCTAAATAATTCAGAGATTATGAAATAATCTCACTCTTTCTCTCTTTGTCCCTCAGAATGAACCCTATTTTAGGATTAACCAGATTACTGTCATCAAAAGCCGATTAAATCAGTGTTTTAACCTGTATTTTAGTCAAATGAGTATGGTAGTCCAACTGTATTTGAGCCATTAGAAAGAGAAGCTAACTGAGCAGTGTCCAGTCAAAACACACATGGCTCCCCCTTCTGGCACTGAAGAGAAGCACAGTGAACTCTGCTTAGGCAATGCCTTATAGAAAAGTTTAAAAATCAAACAGTGAATCAAACATTTCAAACAGCTGTCTGTATTGTGAATCTCTCTGAGGTACTAGCTAGTGATCTGCAAAACCTAGACAACACTTTGGGCAGCTCACTGGTTTTGAGAAGAGGCCACTCATTAGAGAAAAGTCTCACCTTTTCATGCTGTTCTATGAGAATCTCCACCACAATGTTCTGGAACTTGAGGTCCATAATGGCTGCAACTGTTTCTTCCTGCGGCCTCATGAGTGTGGGGCCAAACACTACACCCAGGTTCGCCACTGTCATCAGGTTTTGTTTGCTGTTGGCAGCAACACTGAACACACACGCACATGCACACGCACACACACCAAGTTATGATCAAATGTCTTGAAAGAACATGAAAGATGAAACATGAAAGATATTACAGCACATTGTTTATTTTCAGGATATATAGAGAGTAAATTGAATTTATTCGCATTTGCATTATTTGTTTTGATTGTGAGATGCAGTTAACCTCCTATTATAAAGATTCCTTAGAGACACAATCTTCAGACTCACTGCCTTGCATCCTTGCTGGATTTACTCCGGTCGTGTAAATTATAGGCAAATTACAAAATAAGAGAGAGGTGGCCAAAAGCTATTACCCAAATGACTTTCATTAGGGAGGAGAGGGATGGCAGCATGTCAAAAACAAGAAATATTTGAAGGGTTTAAAAAAAAAAAAAAAGTTTTTATAAAGGCATTTCTTTTTACACTTTTTGACTATTAGCCTTGCAGTTGGAGAAGTTTTACACATTTACAGTAGGTAAATTTGTTAAACATCTGAAATCATAACCTTACCATCCTTTGGATGAGAAACCATTCCTTCTAAGGTCACATGAAAAACAGTCCAGTGCAGTTAAATACCTACTTCATTTGGATCATTTGACTCAGAAACGGGTGCGTTTTCTCTTTTTAGTTTAGTTTGGTTAATGTAAGCATATACTGAATGAACATGGTAATTAGATTCAGATTAAACAACAACACAAACAACAATATATGCTCCGAGACCACTTTGAGGAAACATTGGCCCTGTTTACGCCTGGTATTAATGACATACAATACTAATAATAAATCCTCCTGAATGGAATATTGTGTACCAGTTGTCATGACAACAGTGCGTAAGCATGAGCACCGCACCTGCTGACGGTTCGTATTAGTATTACAGGAATGCGCACAGAGTAACGGCCAAGCTCAGTGCTTTGACTGAATAATAGTTTATTTATTGTAAAACCTTATAGTATTCCTCCTGGACACTTTCCATATATGGCGTGTCTCACTGTATCATTGAGTCATACTTTTGTATAATTTTTGTAATGGTTTAACCTATCTACTGCCATTATAGGAAGGAGCGCGTGCAGGGCTATTTTTTAAATTTCTTTTTTTTTATTGTTCATGAAATACATAAAGAAAATTATACATAATACATACAGTGTGAGGAAAAACAAACTAGAAGAAAAAGCACAATAGACAACCGCTAAATAATGGAAAAAATAAATAAATAAATAAAATAAAAAATAATAAAATAAAAATAAAAAAAAAACAGACAAACAAACAAACACACAAGGTAGTGGAGAGAAACAACTTTTAGTTAGGATATGTATTTAGGGAATAGTTAGATGTTGTTTTAATTAAAAAAATATTAATTTGTCTTTCCCCCCAATTAGCAAATGTGACCCTGGACCACAAAAGCAGTCATACTTTTTACCCTTTCAATTTTTTTTTTACAGTATTTTTTATCAAACAAATGTAGCATTGCTGAGCATAAGAGACTCTTTTAGAAAAAATAAAAAGTAACATAACAAAAAAAGAATCTTACATACACTAAAGTTTTGAATGGCACTGTATATCCAATAGAGAGAGAAAAAAGAAGAAGCTGCATTTTCCCTGCAAATAGCTATGAATGACTACTTTGAGAAAACAGGTGACACTGTTTTGAAGATTCAGAAATGTCCCCATTTCAGAACAATGCAAACTAACAACAGCCCTGAAAATGCCAGTTTACCATTTTTAAAGAATGCACTTTGAAAAGATCTGTGCCATAGACAGACAGCAATTAATCACCTCTCGTATTCCATTTCAGATAACATGTCAACATTTGGCTTTTCCCTCTCCATCTCTGATGGGTGTGCAACTGCGCCAACTCCTAAAGCATTTTGCGAGGGCTGGAGTGGATGGAAGAGGAATTTAGTGGCGGATAACCTGAATTTAATTTCCAATTGCACATCATTGGCTGCCAGCAAATCCCACTCCATTTTTTAAGGAAAAGCGGCTGCCCAGTCACTGATTGCCGGAGGTTAGAGAGATTATGCGCTTATCTTCAATTTGCTTACATTCGCATAATATAAAAATATGAGGCCTGAGGTAAAGCCTTGTAATGGTAGCTATAACATTCTTTAGAAATATCTTACTGATTTAATCTCTAACAGAAAGCTGGTGCTTAACTCTCTACTCTTAGTGGGAAGTTGTTGGATTGAATGGTAAAGGGCAAAGGCTTGTTCTCTCGTAAAAAAAAAAAAAAAAAAAAAAAAGTTGATCTAGATAACAGCATGGAGACTATGAAAGTCAATGTGGAGTTGTCTTTGCTCAGCCTCTTCTCTACAGAGTGCTGTCTGCCTGTTTGCCCTGTTGCTCAGCAACAGAGGTAGTCTACTAGTGCTGCCTGCAAGAGGGGTGTGTGTTTGTGTAGTGAAGGTAAGCATGGAAGAGAGGGAGTAAGTTAGAAATAATGAGAGAGAAAAAAAGTGGCTGATGGCCGAGATAAGTAAAAGGTTGGAGAAAGAAGAGAGAGAATGTACACAAAAAAAATTGTGTATGCAGAAAAAAAAAAAGTTTTCACTCACTTGGCGAGATGCTTGGTAACCAGACTGAGCACTAATCTGTTCCTCTCTGGCAGTTTATGAACCAGACAGTGAATGGCCTGAACTCTAGATTCTGGACTAGCGCTCTCTGTGTAGATAAAGAAATAAATGCATTTTAGAAGACATCATTAAACATGTAGTATCACAATTTAAACTTTAAAATAAGAGTGATACGAGTTTTAAATTCAGCCCTTAATGTACCATCTATATCTGATCCATTAATTTCTTAAAGGGGTGGTAAAACACAATTTCACTTTTCTAATTTTAGCTAGTGTGTAATGTTGCTGTTCGAGCATGAACAACATCTGCAAAGTTAAAATGCTCAAGGGAGATATTGGCTTTTAAAGAAATCAATTTCTAAGGACTCCGAGAATATTAAAGGTGCCCTAGAATGATTTGAAACATTATGTTAAATTGTTCTCTGATATCTACATAGAGGGTATGTGGCTTATTTAAGGGGAAAATTGTCCAGATACAGTTTTACAGGTCCATTTACAACCCTATAAATTGTCCCTAGAATGTAATGCTCTGTTTTTGCCTCATTTGGAAGGGTCATGAATATTAATGTTGAGCTCTGCTCTGATTGGCTTATTTCAGCAGCTCACAGCTCAGAGCAGTTCAGTGAAGTGACTCCTGAGTCCTGACCATCCTGACACAACACAGACCAGCTAAATGACACACTTTAAGCAAAACATCTCAAACAAAAAAATTGATAAAATGCAGCTTACTTGTTTATGGGTGTTTTCAGATCATCCACGTGCGAGAAAGAGCTCGCGTTCATGCGGTTGCCAGATTTCAGTAATTAAATCCTCCAAACAGAGCTTTTCTGTGAAAAGAATTTGTATACTATCCAGTGTTTTACCTAAACATGTCCAATCTGGCAACCATATGCACGCTCTCTCTCTCTCGGGTGATCTGAAAACACCAATAAACAAGTAAGCTGCATTTGATCAATCTCCATTGACTATCGTTTTAACTTATATGTTGGAAAAGGTGATGTTTGCTAGAAGGATCGCGTGAACGATATGTAAGCAAAGTATCTACGGTTGTATTTTGTAATACAAAAAAATATTAACCTTTGTCATTAGACACACTACCGTAAATCCTCTAATATTGGCCTGTATTCCATTAGCTGCCGGGTCTCCAACATTGGCCGGCCTCGCTGTCACCGAAGGTAAATAAAGGCCGGTCTCTAACAGAACCAGGGACTTTAAAAAATCGCGTTGACATGGAAGAGAACCCATCCATCAGGCCGCAAGTAACGTTAAGACTTTTCAATTGCCTGCGTAAGGATGAGAACAGACGTGCAGCGGAACATGAGGAGGATGAATAGGAGCTGTACAATAATGAACTTGTTGTAGAGGCTGGGACGAGTGATGAGGAGTTTACAGGGAGAGATGAAGAGGAGGAGGAAACTGAGGAGGACGAGGATTAAACAGAATTGGAGGATTTTTTTTTTTTTTTACTTCAAACCAAACAAGACAGGAATGGTTAAACTTTGGAGCGCTAAGGTGTCTTTTGCCTTTTGTTATGAATCAATAACCTAATTATCACTGTGTATGGTGTTTACAATGCATTTCTGGTAGCCTATGCTTGCTATGTATTTGTTACCATATTTCTACACTGGAATTTAGCCTGAATTACTGGTATTTGTTGTTAGTGTTCTGAATGCATACCATAATGTTATGTTAAGGCCTGGACCGCGATGCGCTTGAGTAAAATAAAGGCCCGGGCCTATATTAGAGGACTTACGGTATTTAGTTTTGTATGGTACTTGGAGTATCCTATTGTTACTGTACTAGCATCTTGCGTCATCTAGCCAATACGGTCTCTTTAAGAAACTTTCAATTTAATCAGAAATTGTTTAAACAGCTAGTCAATAAGTGGATAAATTGTTTGCAGGATTATAGTTGCCCCTTTCTTCAGTTTAAGGCGCTGAGTGAAGCTTGCTTGAAATGGGCCAAACAAATGAACGATTTGTTGTGGTATCTGATTATAATAAACCTCAACCATGTGTCATGAGAGCCATTTTTGCTATCTTCGAGTGTCTTGTTTACCATCAGTAGATTCGGCTTGTTGGACAGATGCAAATGTTGGGGGGGTGCATACAAATGATCCCCAACACTTACGTCATGTTTGGGTTTATGTTGAGAAGCATTTTTTTTTTTCGTTGAGTTTTTGATTTACGAGATTTACATATGAAACAGGAGGCAATGGTGTTTGAAACGCACAGTATGTGATGTCAATGTACTGAACTCTTATTATTTCACTATGGCAAGGTTAAATACATTTTTCATTCTAGGGCACCTTTAAATAAGGGGGACGAGGCCATTTTTTACTGCTGTGGAGAAGAGTAGGCTAGAGTGTGCTAGGCAGTTAACGAATCAGAACACAGCTGGGCCAGCTAACCAATCTGAGCCCATTGCGTATTTTTTGAGGGACCGGCTTTATAGAACCAGGAAACTATCAGACCGTATTTAAAAGGAGAGACAGAGCAGTGTAAAATAAAGGTAAAATGTATGAAAAATAATGCAATTGTTTAAAAACGAAGCATGAACACGTTACAGTGCACCCCACAAACAATCAAGCCTTCGAAATAATGTGTTTTACCACCCCTTAGTCAAAAGACTGGACACACCTGGCTGAACTTGTTTCCATAAATGCATATGCTTACATGGCTTGGATTTAGTTTCGTAAACAAATATAAATTTCACCTATGTATAAATTATCTGAAATTTTAAGTTTTTTATTTTTATTTTATTTTTTTATGACATACATATTTAAATATTTAATTAGTAGAACCAAACAGTACAGGAAAAACGACCAGCATAGAAACTCTTAAAAAACAATTTAAAGAAGCATCCAATGATACTGTAAAGGGTCCAGGAAAATAATTAAAATAAAATGTTATATTTTTAATTTGTTCCAGCTTTTCTGTTGGTTTGAACATACCTGCCATACTTTTAATCCTTCTTGGTTTTGCTGTTTTATTAAGGCTGATTGTTTTATTTTTTAATTATTTATATACAGGAGTTGGACAATGAAACTGAAACACAATTTTTTAGACCACAATTATTTATTGGTATGGTGTAAAGCCTTCTTATGCAGTCAGACAGCTTCAGTGCATCTTTGGAATGATGGATACAAGTCCTTCACAGTGGCCAGAAGGATTTTGAGCCATTCCTCTTCCAGAACAGTGGGCACTGGGCAGGTCACTATGTGATGCTGGTGGAGGAAAATGTTTTCTTAAAATACCCTAAAGTGGCTCAAAAATATTCAGATATGGTGACTGTGCAGGTCATGGGAAATGCAATTGCAAATTCTTTTTAGGTGCAAATTCATTTTAAAGGGTTGATGAATAAAGAAATCAGCTTTGCCTTGAGCTTTTGATATATAAAAGGTCATGGTAATATAAAAATATCCTGTAAGATGCAGAGCTGAAAATGTCCTTGTTAGTCAAAGAAAAGCTTTTATAGACACCAGGCCCAGAAAACGTCATCGCGTGACCAAACGCCTCTACAACACGTCTAATTCAGTAGCCCCGCCCACCTACTCATGGAGCTGCGAAGAAGATAGCAAGATATTGTGCTGTGTCTGGTTGTGGAAAAACAGTCGCTGCATAAGCTTCCTTCGGATCCTAATATTAGGAATGTGTGGTTGAATTTTTAATGAAGTTCCAGCTCACATGGGGAAGACAATAGCCACATGTGCTGACTTTCAATCGCAATCATCTCAGAGCAGTTTGTCTGCCGCATCAGAAATGTCGACGCCGTCCTCTAAGCTGGAATGTGTTTGCGAATGCCATTGCCATAGGAACTCTCGGTTTTATAAAAGCTATTTATTTATTGCAAAGTGTAATCATCTCAGAAAAAAATAATTCTTCTGTCAGGCGCAGTTGAAGTAAAAAGTGCCTGGGACAAACGCTGTCAAGATGAGAGGGTGTAGCCGGGCTATGTCTGTCATTATGCCAACATTATCTTCATAACTTCTAACGAAATAAAAAGTTTACCCCTCAGAAAAATGTACTTTCCTCTCTACATTATAGCCTGCGTGTGAGCGTGGCGCGCGGTCAGTGGTGAAGGCACGTCACCTCATATAAGGACGCACACTGAAAAGTAATCGGGTTGGGTCGTTTACATGGTTACATTTTTTGTTTGATTGGTTAATGAAAAGGTTTATCCCACCCCTCTCAAACCCATTACAATTTCATTCGGTTTGGGCATTTTTATTCCGACTGAGGTGTTTCTATGGAGCATTTTCATTCGGATTGGACTTTTAAACCGATTACAGTGCTCCATGTAAATGCACCTAATGGCAGTGGCGTAACTTTGTCTTAAAAAGTGGGTGGGACATAAATTGCGTATCATATGCACACGAAAAACTGCGTACTATATGCACACCAAAGCTCATTTTGATGTATGAGGGGCACTCATACGTCAAAATGAGCTTTGGCGTGCATATGGTAGGCAGTTTTTCGGGGGGTTGCACTATATGCCGTATTAAGGGGGGTTGCATTGCTGATACAATGTTATATCAGATGTGAAATATGTACGTTGTGCCAAGAATTTTCACGTGAATAAAGGCATATAGATTTGCACACTTTGCTTATAATCCCTAGTCTAGTCTGTTAAACTTGTTAGAAGTTCTCGTTTCTAATCTGCCCTCGTAGCCTATTTTTTCTCTCATCAAAACCGAATATCATCAGTACATCAAGAGCAGGGACAATTTTTGTGCATTTTGCTTCGTGATCTGACCGGAACAAATAGAAAGTCTCTGCAACGGTGTTATAGCGTTAGATTAAAGCACTCGTGAAGACTGCATGAGCCGCGAGAGAAATCTGCACCACTGATAACAGCGGCAACGAGCGCCAGATCGCCTCTTATTTAACAAAAGAACAAAATGATAGTGCCTACTCTTCTAGTTAACCAGAGATGTTTATTAGTTAGGTTAATCCGTGAAGCAAGATGT
This sequence comes from Pseudorasbora parva, assembly GCF_024679245.1. NCBI lineage: Eukaryota > Metazoa > Chordata > Actinopteri > Cypriniformes > Gobionidae > Pseudorasbora > Pseudorasbora parva. The sequence continues at coordinate 24,104,265 of NC_090175.1, forward strand.
TTTAAAAAAAGTGGTGGGGACATGTCCTACCCGTAAATTACACCTATGCCTAATGGTGTTCACTTCATTTCATTGCGGAATCCTTTGTAAACAAATCTCAGGTGATGGTGGATTTGCAGACATTTGAGATTAAAACGCAATGCTGTTTCTTCTATATTGGATCCGACAGGAATGTTGCAACAAACTTACGTGAGTAAAACGCATTTTTTAAATATGTAATAGTATTGCATTGTTATAGACCTTTCTGGTTATGTGTACGTGTCTTACAGAACATACCTTTAGCATGCTGGACTCAGACATGTATGGGCCAAAGGTCGCAAAGCTCAACGTCCCATTAGGCCTGTCACGATAACAAATTTTGGTGGACGATAAATTGGCCAAGAAATTATTGCGATAAATGATAATATTGTCGTTCTGAGACCATTTTCATCTAAAATAATGATAATGGCATAAAAATGCAGGTACACCTTTTCAAAGATCAATAAACTTTCATTTCTAAAGACTATTAAACACTAAAAATGGAAAACATTTTAAATAACCACAATAAATGAACAAAATAACCAAAAACAATAAAAGCAATGTTTGTCTGTTTAAAAAATGCATTTAAATAAGTACCAAAAATGATAAAAAAATGAATGAAAACTTCAACGGATGATTGTGTTTTAGGTGCATATTAGGGGCGGCACGGTTAACAAAACCCACGGTTCGGTTCGTAACGGTTTAAGGGTCACGGTTTTCCGTTCTGTACGGTTCTTGTTTTTTTTTTTCTTTCTTTTAATCGAGAAATGTACTTCAGCATATGATATATTAATTATCCACGATTTTATTTATCGATTGATTTATCCAGTATTATTTTTTTATTTTTTTTATCATAGCCTAATCATGCACAAACTGAACTTCTCTGAGGAAAGTGATGACATTGATGACATGCTTTTCATTTATTTGGCAAAAAAAGGAGAATGTGTATTGCTATCTCTACAGGAACTTATGTGCCTTTTTAGCACACAAAGATTGAACTGAAGAATTAACTTGCGTTTATCAAACTTCAGTGTAGCTTTAAGCCTCGTTTATACACGACAGGTCCGCTCGTGCGGCAAAAATGACGTCGACGCGGAGTGTACAAGTACAAGTCCATTATACGGAAATTTCGTAACTTTGCGTGTGGTTCCGCAACTGAAGAGCCATGAGTTCCAGACGAATCTGCTGGACGAGAATGACGTCTCATCACGCCGCACCCGGTCTGCGCGTCAAGTATAAACACCTCCCCAAGCGGGCGAGGCGGGCGCAGTCAACGAGAGAGACGAGGAAAACAAAAAAAGCCTGCAAATGGAAATTATCGCGGCCGGAAAAATTATCAAGCTCATTTTTTTATCTTGCGTTTAATTGATTTATCGACTATGGCGACAGGCCTACGTCCCGTGGCTGTGTGTTTTCCAGATGGGCTACCAAAACAGAAGCCCATTAACAAGACAATGAATCTTGTAATATTCCTTTCTTGTTCAGCGGTGTTCTCTTGACTTGAGATTTGAAGGGCGCGTGCACGTGTGTGAGTGTGTGCGCGCAGTTCACACCTATAGCGACCGATCGGGTCAAATCAATAGCGTGTGGATGAGAAAGAAATCAATGTGTTTGTTTGATAAAGACGTTTATTCCGGTAGGCATTTTCAAAACAACCCCTCCCTCATGTGAACTGAACTGACAGGGCCATAGATATGACAGGGGAGAAGAAGCTCATTAAATATGCTAATCTTATCCAATCCTAGCCGTGGGCGTTTACTCCCAAGTCTCCAGTGCGCCAAGGCCATCAAAACCCAGCGTTCAGGAGAGAGCTTCAAAACCAGTGTAGAAAATAGCCTACTACTTATTAGTTATGATGTTTTTGAATGTAAAAACCATACGAACATCATTAGTTGACCTCAGACAACAGTATGAAATAAAAATAAAAAAGCCAGTTCATAACACGCTCATCAAATCATTCTTCATTCATTCACGTTCAATCAAAAGTCCTGCTTTGTATATTGGTGCATTATCATGCATGTGAAACATGTCACCCCCTTTAGGGTCCTCCAAAATGGTTAGATATGTGGGAAACATATCCGTCCAACGGATGAGGGAAAGACATTAAGGTGGACTCAGAGAACAATAAACGTTTCGAATTGTTCACAGCCCAAGATTTGCACTCTTGGCACCATTGAAACCAACCTTTGTCATTGGCATTTGCCTTTCATACAGCTTCCTCTTGCATCGACAAACAATACGACAAATACACTACCCTACTATAACTCTCGATTCACCACAAAGACTTGCTGTCCTGGTCACAGATGAGCCAGTGAGATGCCAACCATTTTTCCTCTTTTGAACTCTGATATGTCTCCCATTATGTTGTGTGGATTGCAACATTTTAACATTTCAACAGCTGTGCTATTGCTCTGCTAATTCAACCTTGACACTCTGCTCGTACTGACAGAATGTAAAATCAGTGAAGATTGGCCACCAGGCCTCATATACAGTAGGCCTGAGACCTCCAGTGGTATTGGCCAGTGTTTCACTTTCATTTTCCAAACCCTATACTACTATATATTTTTTTATTAATATTTTAAATTAGCTTTATTTATTTTTTTAAATTTAAATATAAATATTAAATGTTGATTTTCATTTTGATGTTTTGTTTTTAATTACATAATTTAGTCATGTGCTTTTGTATTTGTATTAGTTGTTGTTATATTAAGCTTTAATTTATTTTCATTTCAGTCTTTAGTAATTTAATACTTCAACTTAAACTGAACTAAATGAAAAAGGTAATTTTATTAGCTTTTCATCTAATATTTATATTTTATTTTATTTCAGCTGTATAGATACATTTTAATAGTTTTAGTTAACAATAACAAAACTGGGTGTAAATATATTGGCCAAAGTGGAGTACTGGCTAAATGTTGCTCCAGGGGCACCTGAATACAATAAATCCCTGTGCCCCTGTCAAAAGCTAAGTAACTAGCATGTTATTAGGCCTGCCACTACTGACACCTACCATAACCTATGCGAAAACCTTCTGAGGACAACCATATTTTGGCGATGTAATTTTCATATTCCAAATGCCCTTCAATGGAATTTAATTCAGTACTTTTGACAAGCATTTACACCCCCCCCCCCCCCCAGAGTTTCACAAATTATAAGCTCTTTTCTCACCCACGAACATATTCTAATTTTATGGCATTTGTCAAGTAATTGATTGAGTATTGCTTGATTATTGTCTAAGCAAGGACAAAGACCTTACTTGCAGGGACGATGAACTCCTTATACAGCTCGTATGTCATTAGTGGCTCTGGAAGGCTCCTTGAGAGAGAGGGAGAGATTTATCGGCTTTATTGGGCATTATTATATATACAACACAATGATTAATGTGGCTGATCACTGCAAGAAATTAGATAAGCACACAAACACACACACACTGTGATATTCAAGTTCATCTGAAGGTACTTTCGCTCAGTATCTGGCACACATCCCAGCACCGTTAACCCAAAATGAGCACAGCGCACCAATATCATTCATACTTGTAGTGTAGTACAAAGAAAAAACACACATACAACACTTCTGCTGCTGCGTTACAAAATCTGCCTTGTGCCATTCCATTGTTATGCATCAATGAAATGAATTGAAAGCGTGTTGAAACATATATTTTGTCAGTGAAAGGAATGTCCCATTATGAAATTCATAAAACTATGACATTTCACATGGACACAATTATCCTGGATACTTTTATTTGTGATTTAACTCAATTTATAAATGAAAAGGCCCACAAGTTTCCACAAGTGAGTGGCTTAAGGCTGAATGGACATGGTGCAGTCCTATTCTGTCAAATTAAAATCAGTACATTTAGGGAAGGGATATCGGAACTATGCTGCATTTATTATGTGCAAACAGAAACATAATGTAGAAAGTACAAACTTACCTGAGGTAAAGCTTTAAAGCACTGGTGATGGTTTTGACATCCCAGTCCTCACTGGCTGCTAAATCGATTTCATTGCTCTTCTCATCTACAGATCACAAATCAATAAAGAATTTTAGTTCAAATATTTTTTATTTCGGACACAAAAATAGTCAGTAAGATTATTTAATGTTTTTGAATTGTCTTGTATGACCACCAAAGCTGCATTTTTATGGCTGCATAGTAAAAGTTGTGCAAATAGGGTTTTTTTTTTCTTCAGCAGCCTTTACTCCAGTCTTTAGTGTCACGAGAGTCTTCAGAAATCATTCTATGCATGCTGATTAACATAAATAAATGTCCATTTTATCAATATTAAAAACAGTTGTGCTGCTTAATATGTTTGTGGAAACCGTGATAATATATTTTTTTTTTATCTTTGATAAATAGAAAGTTCAAAAGAACTGCATGTATTTGAAATATAATTTCGTAACATTATAAATGCTGAATAAAATTGTTCATTTTAAACTCTTAAATTTGTCAACGGTTGTGCATTCTTAAAAGTTTGGGACAACAGTAAAAAGGTAGAATCAAAGTGAACATAAAACACATAAAAACTAGCAGAAATAAATGATGAAATATTTCTGAGCAGTATCAGTATAGATAAAGTACAATGAGAAAGATAAAGAAAGTGAGACAGAGAAAGGGCTGAGTTCAGGGTACAGATGATATGAGGGCCAGATATCTGGAGAACTGATTAATTCAGTTAATTTCTCTTTCTCAGTTTGAGGTAGTATCACTGGTCACATATGGATTTATGCATCTGTAAATACTTTCCCACTAGGAGGTTGGACAAAGAGTATACAAATGTGGGATGTGAAAAAGTTTCTGCTTTAATTTTGTAACTGGCTGAATTATTCAAATGTGTAAAAGCCCAAAGCACTGACAATCACTTCTCTGTCTTGCTGTTACCATGGCGATGTCTGAGTATTTTTATATAACACAGTAGATGATCAAAAATGTCTAAGGTCACTTATGTACATTTAAGGCATTTAGGTAAATTCATAATCAATCAAACCTGAGCGACAGATGAACCATTTTGTGCTATTTGCAAAGGCATATAGAAATATTCTCCGTCTTAAACTGCAAGTCTGAAGGTATTCAGTCAAGTTCCTGAATTCATCCTGCTCCAACCTGTCTCCAACTATTTACATTTTATAATGTAGTCTGCTGTTGACGGCAAAAACAGCAAACAGGAGATTGAGAGATGCATTCTCTCTTTCCCAGTTCTTCTCTTTTAAAACACTGTTGTTCAATACTCAGCTCAACCCTCAGACAGCCTGGAATACACAAAACTCGAAACTACTGTTAAAAAGTTTGGAGTAAAACAATTTTTTTTTAATGTTTTTAAAATAAGTTTTGCAGAAGTATACTTGATCAAAAATACAGCAAAAACTGTAATACTGTGAAATATTGCTGAAAAATTAAACTTTTAATTTTAATATATTTTATGGAATTTATTACAGTGATGGCAAAGCTGAATTTTCAGCAGCCATTAATCCAGGGCTCAAGAAACTGGTTTAATGCACACTAAACATTTCTTCTTCTTCTTCTTCTTCTTCTTCTTCTTCTTCTTCTTCTTCTTCTTCTTCTTCTTCTTCTTCTTCTTAATGTTGAAAACAGTTGTGCTACTTAATCTTTTTAGTTGTGATCATTTTAAACTAGAAGTTGCTATAAGATTGATCATGCTCTGCATTTGCGATTAATAAATCATAAATAAGTCGCATGGCCTCTCATGACACTACATGAATATTCAACCAGTGCTCCTGTGAGCATACTAGATTCTTAAGTTTTGCAAACACATCACGATATATGTCATAGCAGATATCCGTTTCATCTTCACAGTAAATTTGCATTCTACCGACATGTGAATACAATATATTGTATGCTCATCTTGCGAAAGAGTCTGCCAGGAAAACAATTATAGATATTGATATTGGCATACAGGCCATATGATTATATATTGGTGTTGAAACGATTCATCTGGATACTAACACATGGCAGTATGTTTCATTTTTCTTTGTAAAGGTTCACTTAATCCTACATCATAAAAAAATAATAATAATTCATAATGGACCATTCTATGTGATAGTCCACCCACCCACAAATTCTGGCATCATTTACTCCTCCTTTCATGCATTCTGACATTCGGAGCAGGAACAGGCGAAACCACAGGCGAAAGGTGAGTGAAACGAAATCAAATGTCTGTGTTTTGTTGGCAATCGCACAGAAGTCTAAACAACACAAACCTATAGTGATTCGAAAGTTATCTAGGGATAATGCAATGACGTGTGTGTGTGTGTGTGCACTGTAAAAAATTATATCTTCAATAAGTTATGACAACATATGTTTTTACATTGTTTTAACTCATCAAAATGAGTTAAGCAAGGTTAAACGTGTTTTTATAAGTTATACAAGATGCAACTCATTTTTTAAAGTCAGTTTAACATAATTTAAGTTGAAATAACTTAAATATCCAGTCAATTGTACTGCAAAAGTTCAAAAAATGCCTTTTTTGTGTGTGTGTGTGCACTTGTCTCCGCCCACTGCACGCCTGCATGAGCTCAGCTGTTTTTGGAAAGAATCGATACAACATAACTGTCTTTTATAAATGTGATAAAACTAAAGTCTATTTAGAGATATAAAATATATCCAATACTACTCTATAGGCATTCAATACAAACATGAGATTGGCAGAAATTGTGTGTCATGTACCTTTAACAGTTAATTAAACAGTTTCAGTTTCTAATTCACTTCCATTGTATGGACAAAAAATATTTTTGGCTGAACTGTACCTTTTAATAAAGAGAATGAGTAGACATAATCCAGCAACGGTAGAACCCGTTAAATGACAGTGCTCTGTATTTGAAAACAAGATGGATAGCTGTTTGTGCTCTGGAGATTTGGCAGGTTTTAAGTTCATGAACCAACTACAAGAGCTCAGGCTGTTCTCAGATGGGGACAGTGGATCCGTATAGTGTGTTAATGGCTATTAGACTTTGGAGTGGCTGAGTTCGTGTAGCAGCAGGGGCTCAGGCAGGCTGCCGACTCGACACAGCGTTTAGCATTCAGAGCAGAGAGATGCCGGCTCATGCTACGACTGCAGGACAGAGAGCGCGAAAGAAAGTGCAAAAAGAAAAAAGAAAGGAGCGCAAGAGAGATGATGACATTGCGTGAGAGTGTGATAAAATCGTGTTGGGTTTTTGGGATAGGTGAAATAGAATAGAGAGAGATAGAGAGAGAGAGAGAGATAGAAAGATAGAGAGAGAGAGATAGAAAGATAGAGAGAGAGAGAGAGAGAGAGAGAGAGAGAGAGAGAGAGAGAGAGAGAGAGAGAGAGATAGAGATAGAGATAGAGATAGAGAGATAGAGAGAGAGAGAGAGAGAGAGAGAGAGAGAGAGAGAGAGAGAGAGATGGCCTGCCTGCAGAGTAATGGAGTCAGGTGTCACATAAAGGACAGGACAAAGGGACATACAGACAGACACCAGACAAGATGAATGTCTGAATGCCAATGAGACTCAATAGGACACAGGCTCTAGATACACTTATAGGGCTTCAAAGGAAATCACGTACACCTGAGCAACAATAACAGACCATTCAAATAAGGCTTAACTTACCAATCATTAAACAGAGAAGCTTCTGTACTTTTGAACTGACTCCAACCACTCTGTACAGACCCTGATCATTAATACCTGCAAAATAAAAATACAAATAAAAAAACAATAGCAGTCAGGTACTATATACCCATCGCAGGTGATCTGGAAAACTACATACAAGCACACTAAGCTTTTCCTGTATTATCCTGAATAAAGCACAACAGGTTGTTGGTTTGGGCTGAGAAAAACTGCTAGATCATTCTGCTCTCTAGTGTTCAGAGGGTCTTACTACATTATGTGAACTATTGAAGGTTTTAGCAGATGAGTCTTCCTTTGTTGATAGACACTACACCGTAAATAATGTCTGATATCTTTTTATATGCATTATAATATGGTGTTATTTAATTTTCTATATAGTTTTCATATATTAAAACATTACTGGTACTTACCTCTGGCTTCAATGGCATTTATTGAATTTTTCACAAAGCTTATTCCCACGTCATCCAACTGGGCATCAACTATGGAATACACAAATATCATCAATATCTTCCCAATATATGTACCAGCAATAAATACAAGCATACACGTTTTTTAAAGGCAAACTTTAGAACTTTTTAGCTGTAAAAAGTAGCTCTGATATTAATTTGAGTTCACTCACTTCCTCTTTCTCTTGAATGTGTCCGGTTGAGATATTGCATCTGTGCGTGTGAGATAAACATCAGAAAACAGAAACCAGAGCAGCACGAAACACATTACACCAAACAGAACAGAATTTATATACCAAACAAGAGACTATTACTGATCATTAAAATGCTTTGATGTACACACTACCATTCAAAAGTTTGAGTGAGTTTTTTTTTTATACTGTAGACTGCAGGCTTATTTGAAAAATACAGCAAAAGCAGTACTATTCTGCAATAATATTACATTTTAATCAGGTAATTATTTTGACTGAATATAGCTGTAGGGAGTTAAAGTGAAGGATTGACACACCGGCTCCTTTCCTCCCATTGCATGCATCCAGAATCTGTGGTCATCTTCTGACAGAGCCTGAACTGTCAGCACTGTGCCTGGTCTAGAAACAAACAAACAACCACACAAACTTAGTTTGATACTATATACAAAACTACTACGGAACACAATTACTGGTCTTATGGTGCATGTTTAATGTCTATGTAATAACTGTGAAGTGTCTTTCCATTTCATGTTTCTATTATGTGAAGGTTGTGCCTCTGCATCTGAAACCAAGTCATGTTGAGGGCACACGCTTTGAGGTTAATGAAGAGAATAAAAGTCACCGTATGAGTACAAACAGACCAGCCCCTTCTTCAGTAAGGGCTATCTTTGCATACATGAGTAAAGTACACATGCAGCTTTTATGGTGCAAATCTGCGGTGTCCATTACTTTTTATTTTTATTAAACATCCAATTAATTTGAAATGGACCTACATGCCTACATTTTATTCGATTTTTTTAAAATATCCTTTTTACTTTTGCATTTTTTCATTTGGAAACATTCTGAGGTGCTATTCATAAGATTCCACTAACCAGCCTCATGATGCACACGATTAGCATTCATCATACACTCTGTCCGGGTAAGCTTTGGCTTTGATTAATGAGGGCTTTGAGTGTATCCTGGATGATCAAAATATTTTGATTTCCCTTATCCTCTGACAGATGAGATGCAGTGTCATTTATCTCACAATCATGTTAAACCCAGTAGTTTCAGAGGGTTTTATGGTTCTGTTGTTGTTGTTTTTTGTCTTGTTTATCATCATCTCAAGTTAAATGTATAAACCCTAATGATCAAAAATGACATTTTGTTGGATTTGTTCTCAAAAGGGGTCATACAAAGCATTTTCAGATCTTGATATTATTTTTCTGGCGGTTAGCTTATGAAGTAGAAAACAAAATTGCATTAAAAAATATGTATTTGAAAAAAATAATAATAATTCCATCATAATTCTCACTGTCACAAAACACTTATTGGCGAGCTTCACACCATACCCACACCCTCCCCCGCAGCATGTGTAACGTGTTTTGATGGTCGAGATGACCAGCGCTTCAATAATGTCATATTTGCCCGAGTCATATATATATATATATATATATATATATATATATATATATATATATATATATATATATATATATATATATATATATATATATATATATATATATATATATATATATATAAATTCCAAGAGAACCACTACTATTTCTTTAGAAGACAAAATAATTGCCACTGCTATAGTTTTAAATGCAAGATATTTAGAAAACCTGGCAGCTTTTTGAGAATAAAAAAAAAGAAAAGAGTCCATTGTGAAATGACATGAACAAACAGAAAATAGTCTCTTTTATTTACTCAGGCCCACTGTTAAATTAAACAAAAAACATGCATTTCTAAGAGCTTGATCTCTTGGAAGGGTATGTATAGTTTTATAGTTTTGGAGGTGCAGTTTGTCTACATCCAGAGATAATTATTTTAGTCAACAGCACTACTACTCTTGTAATCGGTGGAAAGACATGAAAGTTATTAAGAGCAATTCCTTGATTTCCATACCGGTATGCATGTTAAGGGGCGTTGCAGAAGTGAAATTCATTTTAAACTGGGTAGTTAGCTGGGTAAGAAACTTGGAGTATGTTTTTTTTTATTGTAAAGTAACCTAGTATGTGTAAATATCAAGGACATTTTGATTTCATGACCCCTTTAAGCAAAAATCTACACGTCAAAAAATACTGGGTTACTTACAAGTGAGTCATAGTCAGTGTTGGGGAAAGTTACCAAAAGTAATGCATTAGAATGTTGTAACTAATTGCGTTACTTAGTTACTTTTTTAAGAAAAGTTATATTATCTTTTCTCAAAAAAGCTTGCGTTACTTGTTTGAAAAAGAAACTATTTTGTTTTCAATTTAAAAGTAATATGTTAATTTACTAGTAACTAGAAAAAAGTAATCTGATTATGTAACTCGAGTTACTTGTAATGCGTTACCACCAAAACTGGTCATAGTAAAACCAACATACCGATCTGTGATCTCTATGTCTAGGCAGAACCTCCTGTCAAGAGTGTCTGTGGTTTTGCGGACACAAGACTTCAGTGTAACAGAGTCCGTCTCACCCTGAAAGGATACAGAACATTCTGTGAACAGCAGATCAGCGATATAATTTGTATTTTATGAAACATGACATTATCAAGACTAATGTGTCATGTGATGAGAACTTACAAGCTTCCCGCCTGATCTCTGGTCAAACGTTTTCATGTGTATAATTTTTTGTTCTTTGACAAACGTGCAATAGCGTTTCACCCAGCTCGATCCAAAAGGAGGAGGTCCTGCAGAAATAGCAATAACTATCAATAATGCAACCAGCAAAGCACAGGATGCATGCCATGACAGTCAGTAATAGGTAATAGGCACCCAAGAGTTACATCATAAAAATTGTCTTGCGTACGTTTCTCCTGCATGTAAAGATAGCCCTCGCTGCTGATGGGGCTGGTCTGTCTGTACTCCTGTGGTGACTCTTTAATTCTCTTCAATAACTCGTACACCTCAGAGCGTGTGCCCTCAAAACGACTCCGTGTCTAAAAGCAGAGGCACAACCATAAAATAATAGAAACATAACAAAATAACCCAATCATTGGTGAAGGTTTACAAATTCTGTAAGGGCCTGGTTACTAGGAATTTACAATGATAGGTTATTAAATGCAGACAAAACAAAACACCTTTATGCGCTTAAACATGCTAATACATGTTTTCAAGCTATACATCCTCAGAACTCTGACCCTGTCCACCACAAATGATTTATAACTGATTAAAAACAAAACACCAGGGAGGACAGTGACATGGTCCAATCAAACAGAACAGGGGAGGAAGTCGGCTCTCAAACTTCCGGCTTAGAAATTAAACACAATGGAAGGTCAATGCAAAACAAAGGCCTTTAAGTTTCCCTTGGAAACCTTGGCCCTCTCAAAACGCTGCTGTATCCTGTCTTGGTAACTCTCTTTCCATGTCACTCTGCGAGCCAATAGCATTGACCAAAAGAATGTGAGTGAAGACTGTCAAATCTCTGAAAATCACTCTACACGTCTTAAATATGAAGAACCAAATTACTCAAAATGTTGAATTTAAAATTTGTCAAAATTGAATCTGAAATAAGTAAATGATTAAATAATGATTGTATCTATTGTCTATTTCAATCAATCAATCAATCAATCAATCAATCAATCAATCAATCAATCAATCAATCAAATGTATCCATGTATTTAGTTAAAATCCATGAAAACAACATATATATGTAAAATATATTTCAGAATATCCTCTTTCCCACACTATTATTGTTTAAATATCAATTAAATATCAATTAGCTATAAAAAAATAAATAAATAAATATATATATATAATATGTTGACTTTACAAATGATGCCTATTTGACCAATCATGTATTTCCAAAGCAGAGAGGACATTTCACAAATGCCAATGAACAGACATTGGGCATTGAAATTATTGAATTATTTCAGAATAAACTGGTACATTTAAGTTTTATTAAATTCATAATCTATTGAATTATTTCATTTTGAGTAACTTGGTCCTCTATAGATAAACATTTTATATGATGTTTAATGCAATGGATTTGAATATATGCAATGAGTAAATTATGAGTAAATCATTCAAAAAAAAGTTTTAAAGTTTTGTAATTAAGTCAAAAACATTATGGCATTATTTACTTACATTTTGAATATTGATTTGAAGGGCCTTTTTGTAATGGTCAAAATCTTTGGCCAACTCGTATCCCTGATGATAGAAGGTAAATACAGTCTGAAAGAATGCCAGCATCTGCACAAGAGAGAGAGAGGGGGGAAGACGTGAAAAAAAAAAAAAAAATAGTACATTCTCTAGGACATACATTCATATACAGCTCTGGAAAAAAAAAAATTGGATTGGATTGGATTTCTCAATGTTAAGTGGTCTCTTAATTTTTGTCACAAAATGTTTTAAATGTGATGTCAAAGATTCAAAAAGTCAAATGTCACAGGCATCCATAAACTGAAAAGTAATTGTGTAAATATTGGCTCTGCTTAAACACTCTGCTAAATTAGAATGAATGATACGAATTTATTTGCTCATGCAAACTATCAAACTGTGAGTCCTAGGTGAATTAGTGAGGATGCAGGCCCAAACAGACCCACTTGCAAATAGCCTGGACACACCCATATTTAAAAGAGGCTTTTTTGTGTGTGGTAATTGTACCACATGTAACCATGCCGCACTTACAGCTCACACTAAATTGTATTTCCTTTATTTATTTGATATAAAGGTAGGCTACACTCCTGTCTAAAAATCTAGGGTCAGTGAAATGCAGCACAGAAAGTATTAAGCAGCAAAAATGTTTTCAGCACTGATTAAAATAAATGAGTTTCTTGAGCAGCAAATCATCATATTAAAATGTCTTCTGCAGACACTGGAGACTGGAGTGATGGTTGTCATGACTTTGCCACGAGTCATGACTGGAATAAATTACATTTTTATTTATTTAAAAAAAAACAGCTATTTTAAATTGTAATGTGTCACAATATAACTGTTTACAAAGAAATGCAGCCTTGGTGAGCATAACAGAATATTGTGAATAGGGTTATGTTTAATAATATTATGATGTAATGTATCTGTATATACTGTATATAGTGTCCCCTTTCATTTTATAGTCAAAGTGATTTGGATATTTAATTTTAAATTCAGTTTGGAATCAAATTTGCAAACTTACAACATGCCATTCCAAACATAGCCCTTATTTTTGTTAATCTGTTTCGTGCACACAGACTTGTTACTATGTGTTATGGCAATACATATGAAATAATGTATATGTATATGTATAAATAAATTAATAAATGTCTATTTGTTATGTACTCTGGTGCTGTACAATCGCATCACATCAATGAGAGTATTTGATTAAATGTGCTTCCTTTTTGTTTTTGTGGCATGCAAAACAGTATCAAATGTTGTTAATAGACAAACATGAAAGCAAACCATGTTAAAATAAATCAAGTTGATTGACCAGATGGATGAAGAGTCATGCACTCACAGGCTCAACACACTCAAACTTCTTCCTCTCCTGTATCTCCTGCAGCTTGCAAACATACTCCAGAGATGTCTCCTGAAAATGCTGTCTCATTGCGTCCACTGACACGTCTGCCTAAAAAAAGGCGGAATTAAAAAAAGTGTCATAACAGTTAAAATGAAAAGGTTGAAAGCCAGGAAGAGAAGTCATAACATGAAAATGAGGAACGACTTAAAAGGATAGATCACCCAAAAAAGAAAATGACCTCATGATTTACTTCAGACGACTTAAATATAAGTAAAATATAACTTCTGACAGACCGCCTTCCGCATTCAACTTATAGGAAAAAGCGTAAATGGCTTGACGTTGACGTAAAGTGAAGTACTGTAGTATAGTCATTAGTTGTGCAAATACAGTTAAATACAGTGCATCACACTGAAGTCTCTTAGCAACATTCCTTGGCAGACGCCATCATAAATAAGCAGTTACTTAGGCTTAAAGTCTCAAAACTTTACAAAAAAAAAGACACTTGAATTTGCAATTGAAGATGTCTATGCCCACATACACACTGACCAGTTTTGGCAACTGCATTTAAATGTGGAAATGAATCACGCTACTGTTGTCCTGTGCATGTTATGGGTTCTGGCATATATACAGAATACAGGAATAACTCCCAGACTCAGTCAGTTGACACTGAAATAACCGCAGCAAAGTTTAGATTTCTTGTAAACAAGAAAAATAGATGCTAATAGTTTAACCTAGAGGTTTCCAAACTGGGGTCCTCCAAAAGGTTCTAAGGCAGGGTATATGCAGGTAGTTAATTTCAATACCTTTTTAAGACTTTTTAAAGACCTTCTCAAAATATTTTAAGACCTCATCGCACTTCAAGTTCTAATCGGCAACAACCCTTTAATAAACAGTTGTAGTCGAATGTAGACTTAAAATCTCCATCGTAGGCCAATTTTGTATCGTTTATATTGCATATCTGTTTCGCAACGTATGGAGGGCGACACATCACCTAACTGCGCATTTCGCAAAATACATGACGTCACCCGTAGACGGCGCTCGCCAGGGATGTAAATTAGCTTTTTTCAAAGTCTACCACTCAATATTTTTACCAGCCACTTTTTTGTTTTTGACTGACAATGTGTAACTGCATGTGAAAATGAATACTACAAGCTCTACAATGGCTTCCAGTTTTATGGTTTTAAGTCCCAACAATGAAACTATTCGTTCTGGCATCTTTGAAGCGTGTTGACAACATACCGAGCAGAACATTGTCAGAATGGGATGCACCGAAATCACAATTCTTGGCCGAAACCAAAAAAGAAGAAACCAAAAAATAAAACCGAAATATAAAATTCTAACTAAAATTTTTAACTCGACCTCACTCATGTGTTCATTAAATAATAATGCACATGCCTACTGGCCTGCAGAAAGGTACAGAAATTGAATAAAGTAATCAAATGTAAAATAACTACATATCTAACTGTTTAAATGAAAGATTAATCCTTATTAAACTTACAAAAGCTATTCAATCAAGAGCATTGTTTAATGTCAAAATAAATATAAGGACATCACTCAGGCAGCAGTAAAGGATACTGCGCCTTTAAGACCTGATGCAGGGATCGTCTTTCTCGACTGTGCATACTATCTCTCTCTCTAGGTCGTCCTCAGACGAGCCTTCCATCGTTGCCTCCAGTCATCCCGATTCTCCATGCTACTATACAGATCACTTAAGGCATATTCAGACTATGTCTGCTAGGATACTCATCAAGATGGACATGTTGACATACTTCTTGTGTGACTTTATCCGTTTAAGCGCAAGACATCAAAGAGAACTTAATATTTGCGCGCTCTCGGATGATGAACAGCGTCAGATCTTCTCTCAGCGCGCGCGAGTCTCACAGCGCGTTTCATCCGAGTGATGACGGAGAAAACGACTGGTCATATGCACACATACGGCAGCACTCGCATGCAAAGTTTACAAAGAGGTGAAACAGCTCGGTAGGTGAAGCGAGTTTACCCGCCACAACTCAAAATCAGCCGCATTTAGCTGGTGGCGGTGCTAATTTCCATCCCTGGCGCGCTCGCTCCGAGCCGATCTCAGACTGAGCGCTCCGTTGTATTTTAATACTTATGGGGATAAAAATAAATATATTCATAGATACTTTTTGGAGTCAAACTCTTTTGACAAAGCTTGAACAAAATACTTTCAAAATTTAAGACTTTATAAAGCCTCAATAAGACTTTTTAATACTTTATAAGGGTCTTCATTTCCCAAAATTGATTTATCACCTTTTAATACTTTTCAAGACCCTGCGGATACCCTGTAAGGGGTCCAGAGAAAATTTCAAATAATAAAAAGAAAAATGTTTTAAGTCTATTGAACGTTCTAACTGTTTAATTTAAATGTTTCTCTTCTTGCTTGTCATACATACTTTCCAGATTTGTGTATGCATGATTTGTATCTTTCGAGTGAGTTTTTCTCACTATAGTCTCATAGTCACCATATTTCTCAAAGGGGTTGTAAGGCAGTGTTCTTAACACAGTACGTGAGCTGCCTGCATACATTTATTATGAACGTTACTTATTTCAATTATTTTTAATCGAAGATGTTCTTCAGGTTTATACATCCAACATTAAGTTTAGCCTATGTAGATTTGGAAACAATATGTTGTATTTATAATGTCACACTTACTATTAATCTAACAGTTTAAATGTAAAAACATTTAAACTTTTTCATACATAATATATAGATAGATTTTCGGAAGGGGGTCCGACTTAAAAGGTTCATCATATTTTGGGGTCCTTGGCATCATAAAGTTTCAAAACCCCTGGTTTAACCCAACTAGTGTTTGTGATATTAGAGTATTTTATTAGAGTATTACTGGAGATGTAATCATCTGGTTATTCTTATTCATATTTTTTTATAAGCCACCACCAACAGATTCTGTGTTTTGTATTTTTTTATCTTTAAGCATAGTGCCTTATCTGCATTATAAATGTCAGACTGGTGGGAGAAATGACTGCAGGGAGACACAGCATAAAACAAACAAATAAATAAATAGTCTGCATTAAGACAGGGTTGCTCAGTTGGAAATCAATTTAATTTTTAATTAATTTAAATGTAATGTATTGAAAGCAGTCATCTAGAGATGTAACAGTTACTAAAGATGTTTAAAAGTTCTGTAAGACTTTTTGTTGTGTAATTGATTAGATTGAATGACCGAAATGCCCACCGCTGAACATATCTGGCTGCTGTCAGTGTGTACATGGCCCATAATAACTTAAGTGTATTATGAACTAAAGAACAATTTAGCAGTCCTGTAGCATTCTTTAGCATTTCTATGAATCATAAAGTTGGTCATCTGTGAAAACCAGTCTGACTCTAAATAGCCCACTGCTAAAACCACTGCCCTTGACCAAATACACACACGTCATATGGTTCACAGGAACATAATGGTCCACAATAAAATTATCAACAATCTCTAGTGCTTTTTGTTCTCAATGTATACAACACTCATGCCTGATGGGCATGCCTTAAAAGGTTATGTTTGCCAGACCTTGTTCGATAACAGTTTTTTTGGGAGAAGTTTTGGGTGAGATGACTAGCTTCTTAAAAATAGTAGAAATAATGACAGACTTTATCTTGACTAAACAACAACAATAAACAGTATTGTAAATCATATAGAAAACCATTGACCTTTTTTCCTTTTTCTTCATGAGATACAGAAGAGAACTAGCTTTTCTGAAAATAGTTTGCATTACACATCCAACTTGTGTGTGGGAAGAATGAAATATGAAGTACCTCCTGTAATTGTGGCTCCTTCTTCTTTGCTGACATGTTCAAAAGTTTCTCTAGTGAGCTGTAGTACTTCTCCGTTTCCTTCTCGTACCTCTTTCTCTCTGCCTGAAGATAGCATGGGAAAATATGAAATGGAGGAACTTACTATTTTTAATATATGGAACGAGAAGTTTAAAAAAGTTAACTGGTTTCAATAAATATAGTTTTAAATTTCTTTTAATTAAATCAATGCAAACATCCTAAATGTGGAAGCTGACAGTGTCTGACAGTATTTTTACCTTTGCTGAGCCGAGATGCTCTTTCCGAAACTTTTCTAAAGGCTTCATCAGTGTCTCTGTGATGTTTCTCATCTGTGAAAATGCAATTCAGTAATTTGATATATGCCAATTTCTTTTATATTAAACATTAGCAGAAACAGGATGATTTTCTATCATCAAAACTTGAACAAACACATTGTAAGGTGTGAGGTTAAATTCAATTTTAAATGTCAATTAAATCTGCAAGCAGAGATGAAAGGGCTTGCGCATCCAGGGCCACCACCAACCCGTGGCCTCAGGAAAACAGTAAAAAGTGGGCGACATGCATTTAAGCGGGTAAATATACGAATAATAAGTTACTTTATTGTGCCACACTTCTTGTTGCCTGCAGATGGTGCTTTGATTATAACTGAATATTGCCATGCTGAACTATTAGCAAACATGTGAAATTTAAAGGCAAATTGGACATTGTATGCCTAAGTTACAACAATGTCCTGTTTTGTGGCATAAATGTGGCTTTCCTGTACCTCCACCAGTAGAGCGTGGTGCTAGCAACGCCAAGGTCATGGGTTTGATTTCCAGGGAAAGCAAGAACTGACAATAATGTAAAACGTGTACTTTTAAATGCAATGTAAGTCGCTTTGGATAAAAGTGTCTGCCAAATGCATAAATGTAAATGTAAATGTAAATCACATACATTAGCACTTAGCCAACATCTGGAAATGTCCGAAATGGTAAAAACTTCCAAAACATTTTGCAGAGAAAATTCAAAATATCTCACTTCCGGTTGGACTTCCAGATTTGGCTGCCAGGGACTTTTTTGAAGGTATTGGGCTATTACATGTGTATACCGAATTTCATACTTGTACGTAAAAACTTTGTAGGTGGTGCTATTGAGCCATTTTGCCACACTTCAATCTGAAACCCATATCAGACGAAAAGTTTTATGAGTTTGAGAGCATGTGTAGGCCCTCAAAAAAGCGATTCATTTAGGAGAATAATAATAATAGAGCAATTATTACTGGGTCCTCACACCATCAGTGCCCCTCAGGACCTAATAAAGGTGACATTCCATGGTGATGACTAAACAGACACAGAAACTAATACATCCACAGAAAGCTACACAGATTTTTACAGAAATTGAACACCTGGCATTCTTAAAATTCTACACTTTCCCCACTGCTTCCATATTTAGTATACGCTGGGTGAAATGATAATACTTTAATCTAATAAAGAGCGTAGTACTCTCTGATCCATTTTAAGACTTTTTTTAACTGAATTATTCAGATTTTTCAAAATTAACAAAAAAATGTCATATGCTCTATATTCTATGTGGTCCTTGCTATGGGAAGCCAAAGAGAAGGCACTAGTACGGAGCCCTTGACACAGGGTTGGGTAACTCAGGACCTCGAATTCTACTTTCCTGCAGAGTTCAAATCAAACACCTGAACAAACTAAGCAAGGTCTTCAGGATAACTACAAAGCTACAAGCAGATGAGTTTTATCTGGGTTGGAGCTAAACTCAACAGGAAAATATTGAAAGTAGCCTAGCCCTTCCCTAAATGGTAATGAAAAAAAAAAAAAAAACAATGAGATGGGAGAAAAAATATGAATGTTTTTGCATTCAGTTGCAGTGTTGGGAAGGTTACTTTGGAAATGTAATAGGTTACAGATTACAAGCTCCCTTATTAAAAATGTAACAAGTAGTGTAACCCTTTAAATGACTTTATTAAAGTAATGTCACTGATTACATTTGATTACTTTATGAATCTTTTTTCTAATTTCCAGCATTGGAGCACATTTTTATCACTTGCCATGGAGTCAAATCTCAGACAGGATGTAATTTAAAGCTTTCAGTGGCAATGTGGATTGATGTAATTGGCAGACATGGTGCTCAGCAAATTCAAACAAGAGCCAATCACAAGAATCATATGAGCATCACTTTACTAAACGAAATTTAAATGGCAGGAGGCATCGTGCACATCAAAAACAGGCAAGAGGCAACGCAACACATTACCGTAATATTATTCATCATATCCTAGCTTGTAAAAAAAAAAAAAAAAAAAAATATATATATATATATATATATATATATATATATACATATACATATACATATACATATATATATATATATATATATATATATACACATATACATATACATATATATATATATATATATACATATACATATACATATATATATATATACATATACATATACATATACATATACATATACATATATATATATATATATATATACATATACATATACATATATATATATATATATATATATATATATATATATATATATATATATATATATATACATATACATATACATATATATATATATGTATATATATATATATATATATATATATTTAGGTGTAACCCCATTTGTAATAAGTAACTGTAAATTTAATTTTAAATAAAATTTCTGGAACTGATTAGTTACATTTCTTTTGTAATTAAATTACATAATACAGTTACTTCCCCAACACTGTTCACTTGCAAAACTTGTGTTCCTGAGAACAAGAACTTGCATTAAACAAAACAAAATTGCAAGGAATGTAGGAACACTTTTCCACCATTTGAAGTAATTAAGGACATTCTCTGAGAATTTAGAAGCATTTCAGAAACCAATTAGCCTTTTACCGGCCCCTCCCCCAAAATGGCCATTGTCCAATATCACATCATAGCAACTGTTACTATGTGAGCAGGTCCGACAAACATTGACTCCAGATGGTGAAGCAGTGTGCCCACGGCGTTTGTAAATCGGACACTAGATACCGGGACCGGTTCAAGGCATGGGCAGGGGTTGGGCTGAGACCGTACCCAAACGTCTGCCTTGCCCACCCAAACAGAATTTAGGAACTGATAGTGTTCATTTGTTTTTACGATTTGTAAGTTGATTAAAACAATCTGAGGGGGACTCTGTGTTGTAAATTTTGATGAAGGGCTGTAGAATGCCCCAAACAATCACAGAAATAACACCAGAAATTATTACAAGAAATTTCAGTATTTTTTCTATTATTAACTGAAAAAAATGGCGTGGTGCGTTATAGGCTGCTTCAGTCTGTATAGCAGCAAAGCAGAGGCTGCAGTCACAAGAACGGAAACGGGCAGAACTATTTGAAATATATTAGAAATATTGTGCTATTAAGGTAATTACGATGAGTTGTATTTGTGAATATCTTGTAAATAATAATATGCAGCTCTGATTAGATTTTTTTTATTCATGCCGATTTGAAATTAGCTTAAACTCGCTCATTTAAGAATGTGCATTTATATTGTGGACAGATTTAGAACATTATGTAGCTAAGTGTTTAAAATGCAAATGCATAGTTCAGTTGAAACCTTGCCCCCCTTGGCTTGCTGTTAATGCTGTAAACTGAATACAAGGCAAGCTGACCAATAAAAATGCATGTTTTATTTTTACTCAGTCTAGGACCATTCACACAGGATGCATTTTTGAGGTTAAAAACACAATATGCACGTCTTTCTCGACTGTATCAAGGCAGTCTGTATATAAAGAACTGTTTTTTTCTTTTAAATAAATACAGCATTTTTGTGGCAAGGGGGGCGTGGTTCAGCGAGGTCTGCAGCGGGAGAGAGAGCCGCGGGACGAGCGGTAAGTGAGTCGGTTGGAAGCAGATTAATAACACCTGTCTCTCGTTCCAGTAATGAGCGCGGAGAGGGGATAAAACCTAGGTGGAACCGGAGATCCAGGAGAGAGAGAGGGACTGCTGACGCGACACACACACACACTCACGGACATTGAGTTGTGAGACACGTTGACCCGGAAGCGGAACGTTTAACCGGAACCCGGAAGTGACTGAGAGAAATACACACGGGCAATAGCCGTGTGAAGAGACTGAGTTTTTGTTCTAATAAAGAGAAGCGTCAGCAGTCAAACCGACCCCCTTGTCCTCTTCCTTCCTTCCCATGAACGAACTTTATCACACTGGTGCCGAAACCCGGGAAGGAAGTAGGACAGCGCCGCCGCCATGACAACGCCCTCCGCCTCGCCATTTGCGGACATCATCACCTCCCTCGCGGTCCTCCACCAAGACCAACATCAGGCAATGCTGGACCTGCGGGCGGACCAGGAGCGCCGCTTCGAGGCGATTGTCCGCGGCCAGCAAGAGGACCGCGAGCGGTTCCGGAACTGGATGGATCGGGAGGTTCGCGCCGAAGCCGCCGGGCGGGCTAGCGCATCGGTCCACATGCCCCTCCACAAGATGGGGCCAGAGGACGATCCGGAGGCCTTCATAGACCTCTTCCAGAAGACTGCGGAGGCCTCCGGCTGGCCCCGGGCACAGTGGCCGGTGCGCCTCATTCCATTACTAACAGGAGAAGCCCAGGCGGCCGCCCAACATCTGCCGGTAGCGAACCTCCTGAAGTACGAGGATCTAAAAAGGGCCATCCTACAGAGGGTCGGTCGGACCCCGGAGCAACACCGCCAGAGGTTCCGCTCCCTGGAATGGGGCGAGGCCGGCCGACCCTTCGCTATGGCCCAACAGCTCCGGGACTCGTGCCGCAGATGGCTCTTGGCCGGCGGAAGCGACGTGGACCATACCATCGATCTGGTGGTGCTGGAGCAATTCATCACTCGGCTCCCAAGAAAGACCGCCGAGTGGGTCCAGTGCCACCGGCCCACGTCGCTGGAGAAGGCCATCCAGCTGGCGGAGGACCACCTGGTGGCGTGCCCGGGGGTCGGCGAGCCCTCACTAACTTCTCACTCTCTCTCTCCCCCCTCTGTCTCTCCCTCTCGCCCTGTCCCTCTCCCCAGGTCCCGTCCTCCAGGCCCTCCTCGCGTTCCCCCCAGAGGTCGGGGTGGGATGGGCCCAGGACCGTCCGGGAGTTCGCGGGCTCCGCCCAGGGGGGCGGGGCCGCTGGGGGCGGGTGGTGATAATGGCTCCGGTTGCACACCCTCCCCGCGCTCATTTTCCAACCCACTCCCCGCCGCAGGGGTGGCGGGTAAGCCTGGGCTGGCCTGCTGGCGGTGCGGTGATCCGGATCATTTTGTGGACCGATGTCCGAGGATGGACATCGGGACAATGATCCGGATCCCGGACGTCCAGCGGACCACCCCCGATCAAGCAGGAGAGTACCAAATTCCTGTAAGTATCAAGGGGGGTACATATCAGGCCTTGGTGGATTCAGGATGTAACCAAACCTCGATCCATCAAAGCCTGATGCAGCCTGGGGCATTGGATACAAGCCGCATGGTTAAGGTGCGGTGTGTGCACGGGGATGTGGTGGAATATCCGGTTGTCCCAGTCACGATACAGTTTAGGGGGAAAAAGCATAGTGTTGAGGTGGCGGTTAGTCCCCACCTCCGGCATCCGCTAATTCTGGGGACGAATTGGCCCGCCTTTTCGGCATTATTGGGGTCGTTATGCGCGGATGCCGCTTGGGAAAACAAGGCTAGGAACGGGGCGGTGCGAGTGCAGGTTGGCGAGACTGATACGGGACCCTTGGGAACAGCTTCAGAGGAACCGAGCGGGGTCGAGAGACTGATTCTCTCGGACCGCGATGACTTCCCTCTGGAGCAGTCTCAAGATGAGACCCTAAAACATGCATTTCAGCAGGTCCGCTCTATCGACGGTCAGTCTCTCCAACCCGCGTTGCCCGTCACGTATCCTTATTTTGCCATAATTAAGGATCGGTTGTATCGAGTGACCCAAGACACTCAGACAAAAGTGGATACAACCCAGTTATTAGTACCAAAGAACCGCCGGGAAATGCTTTTCCAGGCGGCTCACTCGAACCCGATGGCGGGCCACCTGGGGCAGGCGGCCACACTGAATCGCTTAATGACCCGATTTTTTTGGCCAGGCATTCATGACAATGTGCGCAGGTGGTGCGCGTCTTGCCCTGAATGTCAGTTGGTGAATCCACTGGCCGCCCCAAAAGCGCCATTGCGCCCCCTTCCATTAATGCAGGTCCCCTTCGAGAGAATTGCGATGGACCTCATCGGGCCATTGGAGCGATCCGCACGCGGACATCGTTTTGCGTTAGTCATCGTGGACTACGCAACACGATATCCGGAGGCAGTGGCTCTCCGCAACATCTCCGCGAAGAGTGTTGCGGACGCACTGTTTCGTCTGATCTCCCGAGTGGGGATTCCGAAAGAAATCCTCACTGATCAAGGCACGGCGTTTATGTCACGCACGATGAGCGAACTCTACGGATTATTGGGCATTAAATCCATTCGAACAAGCGTCTATCACCCACAAACGGACGGCTTGGTCGAACGATTTAATCGCACTCTTAAATCCATGATCCGTAAGTTCGTACAGGAAGACGCCAAAAATTGGGATCGGTGGTTAGAACCCCTCTTATTTGCCGTGCGGGAGGTTCCACAAGCCTCCACGGGGTTTTCCCCCTTCGAGCTTCTCTACGGACGACAGCCACGGGGGGTGCTGGACGTCCTACGAGAAACTTGGGAGGAGGGACCTTCTTTGGCCAAAAACGAAATTCAGTACGTCATGGACTTGCGAACAAAACTCCACACCTTGGGGCGGCTATCTAGGGAGAATTTGTTGCAAGCCCAGGACCGCCAGAGCCGGTCATATAACAGGGGTACAAAACTACGCAAATTCACACCGGGAGAGAAAGTGCTCGTTCTACTCCCTACGTCGAGCTCAAAATTAATGTCAAAGTGGCAGGGGCCGTTTGAGGTCGCACGACAGATAGGAGAGCTCGATTATGAAGTGATACGATCCGATAGGAACGGGGCACGTCAAATATACCACCTCAACCTGCTAAAAAAATGGAATGAGGTGGAATCAGTGTTGTTGGCAACGGTGATCGGGGGAGAGGATGATCTCGGGCCAGAGGCGAGCATTAAAGCGCAATCAGTCGCGCTGGCCCCTGGGGGAGATCACCTCTCACCGTTACAACTCTCTGATTTATCAAAATTGCAGGCGGAGTTCGCTGACGTGTTCTCGCCCCTACCGGGACGTACCGACTTGATTCAGCACCATATCGAGACCGAGCCGGGCGTGGTAGTTCGCAGCCGGCCGTATCGCTTGCCTGAACATAAGAAAAAAGTAGTTCAGGAAGAATTAGGCGCAATGCTCGACATGGGAGTAATCGAGGAGTCCAACAGTGACTGGGCGAGCCCGATAGTTTTGGTCCCCAAAACAGACGGCTCGGTCAGGTTCTGTGTGGACTACCGCAAGGTGAACGCTGTGTCGAAATTCGACGCGTATCCAATGCCGCGGGTTGACGAGTTGCTTGATCGGTTAGGCACGGCTCGATTTTATTCGACACTGGACTTAACAAAGGGCTATTGGCAGATCCCCTTGTCTCCATTGTCCAAAGAAAAGACAGCTTTCACCACGCCGTTTGGATTACACCAATTTGTCACGCTTCCTTTCGGCTTGTTCGGAGCGCCCGCAACCTTCCAGCGACTCATGGATAGGATTTTGCGCCCCCATGCTGCGTATGCTGCTGCGTACCTGGATGACATAGTGATTTATAGTCACGATTGGCAGCGGCATATGCAGCATGTGAGGGCGGTCCTGAGGTCGCTGAGGGGAGCGGGGCTCACGGCCAACCCAAAGAAGTGTGCGATTGGGCGGGTGGAAGTAAGGTATCTGGGCTTCCACTTGGGTCATGGTCAGGTGCGTCCCCAAATTGATAAGACTGCCGCAATTGCAACCTGTCCGAGGCCCAAGACCAAAAAGGAGGTAAGACAGTTTTTGGGGCTGGCGGGATATTATAGACGGTTTATACCAAATTATTCGGACCTCACCAGCCCTTTGACTGATCTTACTAGAAAGGGGCTACCAGATACGGTCCAGTGGACGGAGCCGTGTCAACAGGCTTTTACCCAAGTGAAGGCTGCTCTATGTGGCGGGCCGCTTTTACACTCCCCTGACTTTTCTCTCCCTTTCTTGTTGCAGACTGACGCGTCGGACAGGGGGCTGGGCGCAGTCCTGGCCCAGGAGGTGGAGGGGGGAGAGCGGCCGGTGCTGTACATTAGCCGTAAGCTCTCCAAGAGGGAAGCTAAGTACAGCACCATAGAGAAGGAGTGTTTGGCCATCAGATGGGCCGTTCTCACTCTCCGCTATTACCTCCTGGGGCGGGAGTTCACCCTCTGTTCGGACCACGCTCCTCTCCAATGGCTCCACCGCATGAAGGATACCAACGCGCGGATCACCCGTTGGTATCTAGCTCTTCAGCCGTTTAAATTCAAGGTGGTCCACAGGCCGGGTGCTCAGATGGCTGTGGCCGATTTCCTCTCCAGAAATGGGGGGGGGGGGGGGGGGGCTGCAGGCCGGACGGCTCCCCGGCCTGAGTCGGGCGGTGGGGGTATGTGGCAAGGGGGGCGTGGTTCAGCGAGGTCTGCAGCGGGAGAGAGAGCCGCGGGACGAGCGGTAAGTGAGTGGGTTGGAAGCAGATTAATAACACCTGTCTCTCGTTCCAGTAATGAGCGCGGAGAGGGGATAAAACCTAGGTGGAACCGGAGATCCAGGAGAGAGAGAGGGACTGCTGACGCGACACACACACACACTCACGGACATTGAGTTGTGAGACACGTTGACCCGGAAGCGGAACGTTTAACCGGAACCCGGAAGTGACTGAGAGAAATACACACGGGCAATAGCCGTGTGAAGAGACTGAGTTTTTGTTCTAATAAAGAGAAGCGTCAGCAGTCAAACCGACCCCCTTGTCCTCTTCCTTCCTTACACAAACGAACTTTATCACAATTTTCTTTACTCAAGAAATACTAAGTAGGTTAACATTATATGTATTTGAGGTCTAAGACGTGGGAATGCTGAAGACAGAGAAAGGGCAAACCAGAGTGCAATATATCCGTGATCGACTGGAAAGGTATTGCTCCAAAATACTTCTTCCCGTCATGGCAATCTGTCGTGCTAGCTGTTTGGCCATTTGGTAGTTGGACGTAGAAACAATAACTAAGGGGGGCAGGGCTCGGCGAAAGGCTAATTTTTTTAAAGCTTATATTTTAATAACAAGGATTTGTAATATTCATTAACTTATAAAAACAAATCTTTACCCTGAAATAAGGTAATGAAATATCCAAGACAACCCATGATGCGACTGTTGTTACTCATTAAGACTGAGAATGAGCATCTCCAGGCCACCATTACTCTGTTTCTGACCCTGTCAGGGCCTGTTAGCTCTGCCCCTTCCACACATGCCTACAGCGAGCCAAAGGGCCATAACATCACTGGCCTGCTGCGGTGTTATGAACGGGTGGGGCTCAAAGCTGAGCTCATAACAACTGTCAGCTGTTGCACTTTGAGTCATGGGCAGGGCCTTCAGCTCTCTAATTCTGCATACTAAATACTAACATGACCTACGTGCAACACGAGCCCTTCCTACCTACATGGTTAACCACCCATTAGAATATATAGCCCTTTCATACCTTAAAAATGCACAACAACAACAACAACAACAACAAAACGTTTATGCCAGAGAAATGGATTTGGCAATCTAATGAGCAAAACTGAAATCTTTGTTTTAGGTCTAATTCTTTACACATTTTACATTGTAAAATCAAGCTGCTAATACAGATAACACATACATCAGTGTGTTGGTTTAATGACTTATTGACTTATAAATATTATGTCATTGTATTGTTCCAGCAGAGCTTTTGAAAGTACAGTTCCTACTTAACACAGTTGAGGTGACATGACTC
The DNA here is from genome assembly GCF_024679245.1 of Pseudorasbora parva. NCBI lineage: Eukaryota > Metazoa > Chordata > Actinopteri > Cypriniformes > Gobionidae > Pseudorasbora > Pseudorasbora parva. The sequence goes on from NC_090175.1 coordinate 24,131,655, forward strand.
AACACAAGCAGCAGTCTTGCGCAATCTCTGAGTAAACTGTGAGAGAGGACACAAATAACTCATGGCAATGTAACTCATTTCCTGTGGCAAAACTGTGACTCAAACAAAACTACAGCATGCAGGAACAAACAGAGGACCGATGTCACTTTACGGAGAATGTGTTGAGAAGTTTGTTGAACTTCTTTGAACAGTGTAAAAACCGCTTGCAGTTTGCCTCTCTTCTCAAATGGCCATGATGGCATGTTCCAAAAATATCTTTTAGCCTGCAAGGAATTGAGTGAAATGTATAACAGAGAGCGTGTTTAGTGCAAGTCTCAACTGGTTGTGCTCACCATCAGCTCTCTTTGGTCTTCCAAGTTTCTGAGAAAGGATGAGAACTCTTGCAAGGATTCATCTGAAATGACACATATTCAGACACTGAGAAAAGCACAATATAAGCAAATGTATGCATGTTTGTTATTAAATTATTATGCAAAAGGAAACAAACAAACACAAAAAAATCTCACCAATGCACTTCTCATCATCAGTTTTGGCATCGCCGATGTACTCAAATTTGAACTCACCCAGGCACTGAGCAAACTTCTTCTGGGCCAATGAAAGCTCTGCAAGGCAAAAGGCAAAGATATTTAAATCTGAAGGGAAATTAGGAATTGCTTTATTTTTGGATGTTCTGGCAGAAAGAATTCCCATAATTTTCAGTCAGTAATATTTCAGTAACACGTTATAATAGGGTCTCGTTGCTGACATTAGTTAATGTGCTAATTAACATACAATGAACAATGAATGAACAACACGTTACAGTATGTATTAATCTTTGTTAATTTTAGTTAATAAAAATACAAACCCGATTCCAAAAAAGTTGGGACACCGAACACACTCAACAAATTAATTGTATTGAGCAAAGATGTATGGTTTATTAGGGTAACATTTTCTTTTCCACGCTCAAGGATGTCACAGCTTTCAGAAGTTCTCATGCAATAGCTGCGCGCGCTCTATTTCTTTAGCTTATTGTAAAGTGTTACCAACATGTCTTTAAAACAAATTAATTGTATTGAGAAAAGACAAAATAAACCAAGTGTGACATGTTGTCACACAAATAATTCTTCTAATTTTGAGCTTTCTATTCATCAAAATGTCCCACTTCTTTCAATAACGCACAAAAACAAGACCCCAAACATTTGAACAGTAAAATATGTAAACCAATCCATGACGTGACCTTAAACATTTAAAGCACACACAATTGTTTTATTGTATCGTACTGGGACTATTTGGATAACATTGTCCTCTGTTCAGGTGAAGCATTCCCAAAGAATAGCTTAACAATACCATCCATTTACAGATATGAGCTGGTCATAATGAAAGCTATGCTCTGCAAACATCCTGCTGGACTCTTAAGTTGCCAAGAGCATCCTGAAGTAGCAGGTGTTGCTAATAGATACCAAGAATTCCCCTTCCCTTAGAAAAAAAAAAAAAAAAAAAAACACACGTGGAAAATTCAATGAAAAAAGAAGTGGAACTGCGTCTGGAACATGAGGCTGGGAGAGAATTTGTAAATCAGAGAGAGCAAATTTCATTCTGTGGATTCCCAAAGGATGATCCTGATATAAGTGAACTCTCTCTGGGGTCCGTGGGACAGAGGGCTGGGGTATTTTAGGACGAACACTATGAGCAGTATCCAGTAATTTAGTGTCGTCAACATTGACAGCTGGGCACGTACATGTGAAATGAGCTGGCAGTGTAGTAGACCTGTCACATCTTATCCTGTTGTGATTTCTACATTTTTCTTGCCATATTTGTCTCAGATGTCTTTTATCATTGTAATCCACTTGTAAAGTCATTGTAATTGATTCCATTCAGTCATTCATGAATGACCCACATTTCATTTATAGCCACACCGCTACCCATTAAGCTGCTTACGCCACCCTCTTGCCCAGTCCGGACTAAAAACGCCTGGTCAACTCATCTGTGCGGGGTGAAGTGAACGTGGATTACTATACAACAAAGCTCAATCATGTGAGTCTGGCAGAGTGGACTTGCTGACTACATGCCCCTGGACAGAACGCACTGAGAATGTCAAGAGATAAATGTGAATGATAAACACCATCCTCTAGGGCAGGGCGGGGGTATTTAATTATGAGACCCAGTCTCTACATTTTTGACTGCAAGAAGATATCTTTACACTATGTGACCTTCAGATTGTGTTAGTGAGATGCATTCATATCAACTGCTTAAAGTTTATTTAAACATATCATGGTATTTGCATAGTAAAGAGAACTACTGTGTGGTGGGAAAAAAAAAATGCTCAGATTAATTTTGGGTCTTTTTTACTGTGATGATGTGTTAGGATGATAAATCCTGCAAAGTTTTTTAATATGCAATTTTTTATTATTATTGTATGTACATTTATAACACAAAACTGAATTATATTTCATTTGCATCAAATTACAAAAAACTAGTTAACTGCTGTGAGAAGGTTTCTAATACAGCGACTGTGGAAGTGATGGTGAAATTGACAGCTTTCTCTCTTCTAACCCCTTTTAAAAGTTGTTAAAACTCTATTGTGGCGTTTTCTTTTGATATTTGAGCAAATGGGAATGTATTTTTAATATATATTTAATGTAGTATCTTACAACAACACTTATGTTTAGACTTTGCCGGAAATAAATCTATGCTGAGTGCCTGAAACACAAAACCTGGAAGTGTGAAAGGCGAATTATATTATTATAAGGTCTGCCAATCATTAGCAATCTATAGCTAGGCTCAATGTTAAGGATTTTTTCTATGGTTGGCGTTCAGTAACATGGTTTGTGTGAAATTTAACGTAGTCAAGCTAAAGGCTAATCATTTCAATTACCGTTATGTCGACTTTCTGAATGGATTATACTGTATATAACCTATAAAGTGCACAAATACATATAATAATAATCACTATAAATAATCACTAAAAAGCGGTTGGTCACTCATCGCAGTTCACAAACTCAAAACTCTTTATTAATCAAATTTGCACGAAGAATACTGCACAAAGAATCTCTTATTAACCTGCCTACATTTTGTTAATGAGAGGATTTGCAAGCATGCAAAACGCAGCACTGAGCAAAAACGATGACGTTTAAAATGCAAATACAGATAGTAAATAGAAACATTTGACATTCTCCAGAGCGCGAACGCAAATACGCACTGGAACAAATCGGTATTGTCAATATGATATTACGGTATTCCAGAATCAACTGATAGTGCTCTTGCTTTTGTTTGAGGTTGCTTAGTTTGGTTTAAAGTTAATTACTTGCAATTATGCATAATTTACTGTTATTACTATAGTAAGTACATGTAGTAACTTGTCCCACATAATTCAGCTCAGTGTGAGGTATGACAATTATGTGTATTGCAGAGAAGTGTATTAATGTCTAGAATAGATCTATGAAAGCAACCTTTTACACAGCAACCATCAATCTGTGAAGACAACATCTGTCTAATAAACAATGCATCTCTTAGCTACAAAAACACCACTGTGTGCAGGGGAAGTTCGTTTACCTAATTCTAGTGGATATTAGGAAGGGCAAATAGCAGCCAGTGGGCACTGGACTGAATTAATGCATTGTTTGTTGAGTGTCTTTTCTTTCAGCCAGTCTCAAAATAGAATCGTCAGGAAACATTTTTCTTTCCTTTCTTCCATATGTGTGTAAGCTAAGGATCACCCTGTAAACACATATGAAGACATGGCAGTGGAAGTTGCCACGTGTTACAACTTGCTATCAGAAATGAAATTCAAAGCTATATGTGCGCCATGCAGAATGTAACCAGATCAGACTCTGGCTCAACAGAACTCCAGGTAAATCATCTGCAATATAAAGGTTAAATGACAGTAAAAACATACACATATAAAAATATATAAGGTTTTTTTTTTTTTTTTTTTTTTTTGACAATTGTGTTTTTTGTTACTTATGTTCACCATGGCTTTTAGAGGAAGGGGAAGGGGGATATTTTGGACATTATAATGCTGATAAACTGCTGATTATATATACAAACAATGAGGAAAATAAGTATTTAAACACCCTGCTATTTTGTAAGTTCTCCCACTTAGAAATCATGGAGGGGTCTGAAATTGTCACCATAGGTGCATGTTTACTGTGAGAGACATTCTAAAAATAAAATAAAAAATCCAGAAATCACAATATATGCTTTTTTAAACTTTTTTTTTTTTTATGATACAGCTGCAAATAAATATCTGAACACCTGAGAAAATGTTAATATTTGGTACAGTAGCCTTTGTTTGCGATTACAGAGGTCAAACATTTCCTGTAGTTTACACACTGCAGGAGGGAATTTGTCCCACTCCTCCACACAGATCTTCTCTAGATCACTCAGGCTTCTGGCCTGTCGCTGAGAAACACAGAGTTTGAGCTCCCTCCAAAGATTCTCTATTGGGTTTAGGTCTGGAGACTGGCTAGGCCACACCAGAACCTTGATATGCTTCTTACAGAGCCACTCCTTGGTTATCATGGCTGTGTGCTTTGGGTCATTGTCATGTTGGAAGACCCAGCCTCGACCAATCTTCAATGCTCTAACTGAGGGAACTTTTGTTCCCCAAAATCTTGCAATAGATGGCCCCGGTCATCCTCTCCTTAAAGGGTTACTTCAGCGATTAGCATATGGCTTTGTATCAGTAGAAACCCTGGAGTATATTCAAATGATTGTGCTTTCCCCCCTCATATCACCCTGAGACAAGAGATTTATGCATTTTATTTCTGAAAAAAAATCCTCCTATGATGCAAATTGATGATATTTGCATCATAGGAGGAATGTTTGGCTAAAGGCTAAAGACTACAGCCAGCAGAGGGAGCCATTTCCGCATGTTTTGAACCCGTGTATGGGGGATGGGAGATTAGACTCAGAGCTCAGCTTGGCAGCTACAGGCACTCATTTAAACGGAGCTATGGTAAGTCTTTTACCTTTTCAAATTAATTTCTATGAAAGTTAAAGTCCCTGTAAAGGCAATTTTATAAAAAATATTTCTAAACACGTTATAAATGTTAGAAATGTATTGCTAAAACACATTGCAAAGACTGTGAACTGTGTAGTACTAAATTATGGAGTTAGACCGTTAAACAGTTTTTCATCATTGCTGTGCTCCGGATTTTCTAGGTGGGGCTAAAACGGTGGCTCGATGACGCACTGGAGTCTCTGAGCCTGGCCCCGCCCCTACTGTTGATGATGTTTTATGAAGAGCCACTTTGATGGACAGCTGAGGATCACCACCCACAACCGCGTCTGTACTGATCATTTTACGCAGGATAGTTTTATTAACTTTCGTCGGAGAAAACTGGGATTCACTGATAATCCGCTGTTACTGGTGAATGCCGCTGTTACTCTTATTTTATTTACTTGACAACTTTTTTTATCATTCAAATTTGGCTGGGTGGTTAATAACATATTTTTCTGTGGTGTGACTAACTCAGATCACACTTAATTTTGACTTTACAGGGTCTTTAAGCTTACAAAGGCATGAACTGAAACACGCCAGACTGAACTCGCGTTGTGAATGTATGCCGCGAGTGTAGTCGAGATTACCTCAGCTCTCATCACAAGAGCTCAGCTCATTTATCTCACTCCTGCAGTTAGTGCTCAGTGCTGTGATACTCGCGCGGTGACTCACTCACTATATTGAACAGACACGTTCAGTTTTTAATTGTAGTGTCTTCTCCAACTCAGTCACAGTAGTCAAGTTGGTGGCTTTGGGAATGGCCTCAAAGGGCAGCGAAGCATTCTGGGAATTGTAGTCTTTCATCCCCATGAGACAAAAATACATTTTCTGTCTTTTCTCAGTCTAGAAGGCACCAAATTCAAAAATAATTTCACATTTCTACTACACTGATGATCGAGTTTAAATAAAGATTCATCTTCCCAGCGCTGAAATACCCCTTTAATACAGTGCAGTCGCCCTGTCCAATGTGTAGAAAAACACCCCCAAAGCATGATGCTACCACCCCATGCTTCACAGAAGGGATGGTGTTCTTGGGATGGTACTCATCATTCTTCTTCCTCAAAACACATTTATTGGAATTATGACCAAAAAGTTATATTTTGGTCTCATCTGACTAGATGACTTTCTCCCATGACTCCTCTAGATCATCCAAATGGTTATTGGCAAACTTAAGACGGGCCTGCAAATGTGCTGGTTTAAGCCAGCACCTTCCGTGCCATGCATGATTTCAAACCATGATGTATTGGTGTATTACTAGGGCTGCACAATTTGGGGGAAATATATAATGGCGATTATTCTGGTTAAAATTGCGATTGAGATTTGAAATGTGATTATTATTATTATTATTATTATTATTATTATTATTATACAAATGAAAAGTGTGTGTGTATTAGGACTGGGACTTCCTTTCGTTTGCTTTCGTTTTTGTCTTTTACACCCGTTCACATCTTTTACTGTGGTAAAGTAGAAAAACACTGTAGGACGAAATATTATTTAACACAGTTTGTGCTTATTAGACTTGAGGCGCATCAAGTTTATTTGAATAGCACAGTTCTCGTGCACCCAGCGGTTTTACTTTCGTTTTCTCTAGCAGTGCATAATCAAAGATAGCCTAAATGTCTTGACCCTGTGGAAGATAAAATTCACTCTTCAGATGTTTTACAACAAGTGTTGCTTTGCAACATCAGGAAAAAACATGAAGACGAAGATATATCCAGCTCGTGTCCCACATTCATCTCAAAGCGCCGAGCGGCATGACACATTTTTGCGGGACAATAGGTTATAAAACAAATATTTTTTGAACAAATATTTAATTTTCTAATATTCTTAAGATTACCATTATTTACTTATAATAATTTAAATGTTTTACAGGCTGTAGCCTATGTGTTGTTTCACTGACGGAAAATAAACACGCATGCTTATGAAATGGATGTTTGCGTGTTTATTATTGTAAAACGTAGGCTATATATATCTGGAATATAGTACAGTATTTAAAATAGCATATATACATTAGTTTTACTCTCAATTTAATTTACAGAGCAAACTATAGAAAAAGATTAATGTGTGTGGCACTCACAATAAGACGCGCAAGAAGGGGCGTGGCGCCTGTTGCATGTCTTTTTTTTCTTTCTTTTTTTATCACGGGTTTAAAAGTGGTTTACCGCTGAGCCGTGGGAATTTCTTGCTTTTCAACCGCGGTAAAAAATAAAATAAAATCCATACCCTCCCCCATACCCTCCCAGCCCTAGTGTGTACATAACATTTTGTGTTTATATATCAATATGGCTAATAATATATGTATGTATATATATATATATATATATATATATATATATATATATATATATATATATATATATATATATATATATATATATATATATGTATGTATATATGTATATATATATATATATATATATATATATATATATATATATATATATATATATATATATATATATATATATATATAAATCTGTGCTGTTTATCTGAGATATCAATTTCAATGACTACGTTTACATGGACAGCAGTAATCTAATTATTGACCTTATTCTAAATAAGACAATATTCTGATTAAGGTGTTTACATGAGTTGCTTTTAGAGTACTCCGTTCATGTTCCCGTTTTACATGTGATAGAACATAGATCGATTATGGCACGTCATTACGTCCCCATGCCACGCTATGTTCTCCAACATCCAATCACAGCGTGACTTTGGCAGGTGTGTTAATTTTATGGGCTCAGGAAACCCGCTAACTTCATCTGCGGGTGTCGCTGTTGGACATTGTTACTTTACATTAAGAAGTATGACAAAACATGCGTTTTTATAATGTTTTATATCTACATTTACGTTGATTTATTTTTGTAATATGTATTGCCTCTTTTTTTTTTTTTTTTGAAGAGACACTGTCCCTCTTTCCTCCTTATTGACAGCCTACATTTAGAATAATAGCTTTGATTAATTATGAAAAAGGTTTAAAAATCATGACTCTTTGGATTGTTTTTCCTGCCGTCGAGCCACAGGCGTTCACTGAATGACCCATCTGGTTTGCGATTACAGATACAAACTTATTGTATTTTACTTTTACAATGAGCATAATAATTACAACAAAAATAAAAATAGAGAGAGAGGACGCAGTGTTCACAATGAACAGTCAAGTAAAACACACACCGCCCATAGCAACGCGTTATGGCAACGACTTTTCAGACTGACAGATCCGTAAAAGATAAACGCGACTTTTCCACCATTTGTTACTGTTTTGTACACGTTGTTATATTAAGTATAATTCCAATTATGTTTTTTGGCCACAATATTATCGATGATTGTTGAAAGGGGCACTTTTGATTAATTTTCAAAAAGGGCAGAGGCTCGAACCCACAAAGCCTCCCCTCTGCACTCCCCTGGTGTGTGTAACGTTATGTGTCCTGTCACAAAATGCGGTGAAATCTCCGACATGACATTAATAGTTAGATTAAGGTGTGTACATGTCTCTGATAATGCGACTAAAATAGGCATACTCCACATGTCTTAATCCGATTTATGTTTAGTTAGATTATGACTTTAATCAGATTAAGGTAATTAGAAATCGCTGTCTACATGGTAGCCTCTTAATCAGACTATTGTCTTAATCAGATTAATATCGGAGTATTGTTGTCCATGTAAACGTAGTCAATGTCTATGCATTTAATATGAAATATGAACCTCTTGTGCATCCACTGTGAATGGAAAAACTCCTGTACATTGAATAAAAATATGGATTGTCCTATAAATGTATCATTTTTAAGTTATTATTTTATTTATTTTTTACATTTATTAAGTATTATTTTTCTTCTTATTTATTACCCAGAAGTTTAATTCATACTGAAGGCCAGAGGGTGCCCTCGAGCGGAAAAGCCACATTTGCCTCAGAGAAGTAATGACGTTCATTTTCAGGAAATCCCTTATATGATGCTAATGCTGAAGGATAAATAAACAGAAGAAAGAGACGCTTTGATTAAACATGACGACAATAAACACCACTGCAGCAAAATATGGGGTTTTTGAGTTCTTCAAGCCGTCTAGAGTATTTTCATAATAATAAAAGTATATTATAATGCAGTGCTGAGCTGATTGACATATAATGTAATGCACTATAAAATAATGCATTGTCTGCCTCATTCTGTGATGAGAAGCCACATCAGAGGTAAAACATGTTATTAAATGTTGTCTTTTGTTGAACAGGTTTTTGAACGCTTCACTAGTTTGTGAAAATGTTTGACACCTGTTACTTTTTCAAACACACGTTATAACTGACGCAGTCTGTCAGACAGAGCAGCGTTTACTACTGATCACAGTGCCGCTCTTTGCTAACACACTGGGCATTTAGTTATTTAAAATTGCAGCCTTTAAGCTTTCATAATCGCACAATACCCAAATCGCGACTGCGTTTTTTTTCTTATCAGGTCATTGACCAGCTCCTCCCGTGTAGTTCTGGGCTGATTTCTCACATTTCTTAGGATAATGGAGACCCCACGAGGTGAGATCTTGCATGGAGCCCTAGTCCGAGGGAGATTCATGTTTAGCTTCTTCCATTTTCTAATGATTGCTCCAACAGTGGACCTTTTTTCACCAAGCTGCTTGGCAATTTCACCGTAGCCCTTTTCAGCCTTGTGGAGGTGTACAATTTTGTCTCTAGTGTCTTAAGACAGCCCTTTGGTCTTGGCCATGTTAGTAGTTGGATTCTTACTGATTGTATGGTTACAATCTTACTGATTGTTGACAGGTGTCTTTATGCAGCTAATGACCTCAAACAGGTGCATCTAATTTAGGATAATACAGGGAGTGGAGGTGGACATTTTAAAGGCAGACTATGGCTGCATTTACACTGCAGGTCTTGATGCACAATTCTGATTTGGTGACTATATATTTTTGACGACCCGCTTACATCATCTTTTCAAAAGCGACCCACATCCGATATTTGCATTTACATTGTACAATGGCAAAACAGCCCAAGACGCTCTTAACCGGTGAAAGGAAGTAAAACAGCGCAATATGCGATGGACGCAGACAAAATGATTGTACAATGTTTTGCTGTCTGCACTGTTCCACACAACTTTAAAGGTCGGCAAAACATTTCTCTCGTAAGTCGGAGAAAAAGAGGAGAGATCTTGACAGGGTTGCCAGGTCTTCACAACAAAACCCGTCCAATTGCAACTCAAAACTGTGTTAAAGTAGCCCAATTCTGCATGAAAACCGCAGACTTGGCAACACTGGCCCTTGATCACAGTTTGTGTCCACCTGAGTTGACGTCATTCGCCTCCGTCCTTTTTTCAATGACGTACGACTTGCATTTACTGGGGAATATCCGATTTGACCGCTTACATGGCAGACGCTAATGCTCACATCCGAATCATATCGGATTTATTACCACATATGAGTGACGCCTGAATCCGATCTGAGGATATCGGAATTCATGCGTTTTTTGAGAGGAAAAAAAAATCGGAATTGGGTCACTTGAGCCACGCAGCGTAAATGGGGCTTAACAGGCCTTTGGGGGGCAGAATTATAGCTGATAGACAGGTGTTCAAATACTTATTTGCAGCTGTATCATACAAATAAATTGTTAAAAAAAAATCTATATATATTTTTTTTAGATTATGTCTCTCACAGTGGACATGCACCTACGATGGCAATTTCAGACCCCTCCATGATTTCTAAGTGGGAGAACTTGCAAAATAGCAGGGTGTTCAAAAACTTATTTTCCTCACTGTATGTGTAATATATATATAAGAGGAATATCTTGGATTTCGTGTTGATCAATGCAATAGTTTTGAAAAATTTGACACAAAAATCTTTTCACAGCTAGACGGTCCAGGCTGGCGGTACACTACGTTTTAGAGGAATAACTTGTTAAGAGTTGATCAAAATGGATCGATGCATTAATCAGACTGTAAAAAAAATATGGATGTAGTGTCCGTGATGTCACCCATAGGATTCCAATAAGCCGTTCTGAAGCTTAAAGTATGGGCGAGCTGGGCGTTGCCATCTTGCGAGCGAGTCATTGCGTGTCACTCCCGGATAACAGAAAGTGGGCAAAAAGGTGGGATGTGGGCGGAGCTTAGGTGACAAAATTACTATAGACGGCAGATAAATGGCTATCCACCTGTAACCACGCCCTTAATTAGGCAGAACTTTAAGGCTTTATATAACGTAAACGAATGAGTTATACAAAATAAAATAAAAAGCACCCCCTCACAGATCATGAAGGTCAAAATAAGCCTTATAGGCCAAAAACCACAATTTGTACCAGGCTGTAAACATGTTTTGTTTCTGCTGTAAAGTTGAGAATTTTAACATGGGCCTCAATGAGATTCTGCTCCCTTCTTAAGCATGTCCCTAGTGGCCAGTTGAGGAATTGCCGTTTACATTACTTCCATATTGGCTTCAAGAGAGATTACATTACATTCAGTGGTTGCTTAGTAATTTTCTTATGAATTTAAATTACCGCTGGCGGTTTAAGAATTAAATGCAATTTATTCCTGTGATGGCAAAGCTGGATTTTCAGTATCATTACTCCAGTCTTCAGTGTAACATGATTCTTTAGAAATCATTGTAATACCCTAATTTTCTGCTCAAGAAACATGTTTTATAATGTTCAATGTTGCTTTGAAACATGTTCAATGTTGCTTTGCTATCATAATAAAAAGTTTTAAATATATTCAGATAGAAAATATTTTTGATCAAATAAAAGTGGCTGTGATGAGCATAAGAAACTTCTTGCAAAAACATACAACATCTTACAGACCCAACTTTGAACGGTATTGTTTAGGTTCAACAATTTTCACAAAACTGTGAAATTTCCTTTATGTTAACCAGCTATATAACATATATCCTAAATAAACACTTACTAAATCACCGAACAAGATTACAATAAGGCTTATGAGTAAAGTTGCTTGTAACTGTATTATAAAAAGCACCAATACCAGTTTTGAACTGCAGAACAATAATTCGACTCTAGGTAATGTAATGGACATAAGCAACTCAATTTAAGGCTATCAAAGAAAACACCAATCTTCAAATCTACTATATACTTAGAGCAGTCATCTAGGCAATGCCAGCTGGAAAAAAAAAAAAACAAGTTCAGAAACTTGAGATAGGGTCTACCCCGTATACTCTGGACTCTAAAAACAGTGCTGACCCAGCAGTAATGTGCAGGCACAAACAGTCAGAGACCTGACTCATGGCATTGAGATCTGCTGCTCATTCATGGGGAATGCTTGAAGCATTGATTTGCTTTGGAGGTAATGTGACTTAAGTGGTCTTAGGATGTGCAATCAGAAAGGGCATAGTGTTATGGGAATATCAAGAGGGAGGGCGCAAAAAGCACGGTTCGGCCATTGACAAGCCTCCAAAAATTCCCTGGTCAATCCGAGGGAATTCTTTAACAGTAAAGCATTTTGAAAACACAAACACACCCTGGAAACACTGATTGTAAGGTCAAACTCTGAATACAGCCAAACCCTGGTGTTGACCCAAGCAAAATATTTTGTCAAATTAATGACGAAGACTCAGTGACATTACAATTTTATGCACCAAGCATAAGCTTTCAATTTGATAACAAATATATTATGTAGACCTTAAAATGTTAGCAAAAAGTCACTTGTTTCAGGAAACTAACAACTCTGACGTGTCAAACTATATATTATGGAGAGGTTAAATACCGGTTTGGTGCTTTATTGTCAAAACAAAGGCACTGGCAGAGACACATATTTTAGTTTTAAACACAGAGGCCTGCATTTAAAGTGACATTATATGTTTTAAATTGAGAATCAAGACAGACACACTTTGCTGATAAATAAAAACTATAAGGTTTGTGCACTATGAATTTAAAGGCTTACTTCAGTGATTAGCATATGACTTTGTATCAGTAGAAACCCTGGAGTATATTCGAATGATTGAATATCTGTATTTTATCTACTGTATTGACTGACTAGATATTAGACAAATAAATGATAAATGCACTGCTTCAACTGGTTTGATTATTCACCGTTTCACGTCAAGGAAAATCTCCATGTTTACCACAGCACAGCACGCTCGGAGCATTAAATACACTGTAAAACTTCAATTAATATTAATAATATTTGTTTCAATCACTAAATGAAGCCTGCAATATTTGGGACAACAGTCATGAACTTAAATTGCTTGCTTAAAACTCTTGATCAACACTCAAAGTTTGTTCATTTAAACCATTATGTGCAGAGAGTGTGAGGGCGAGAGTAAGAGAGAGAGGTCTGCGGTCTTGACCATTAGTTGATTTACTTGTTTTTGTGTAATACGTCGTCAAATATGTTTAAACTTAAATAGAATACCTATACAAGTAGTTATGTCTCTTCAACTATTTGTTTTTTTAGAGGAAACTATTTGTTTAGATTCAAACATCATTTTTGAGCAATTTTTACAGCCCTTTGACCCCCCCCACCACACACACACACACACACACACACACACACACACACACACACACACAGCCTATGCAGTGTTCCTCAGTGTCTGATTACACATAAATGTCTTTTCTAGACACACCTCTTACTACTTTGTAATTTGTGTACCGTTTCAACTGTCTTGTATGGGGCAGCGATGGCTGAGTAACTCATGTCATGTGTGGGTTTATTGAGTTTTGATGGTTTCTTTCCGGAGTAATTAGGCATGAAACATCAGTTGTGTTGCACTAACGTTGCAGGAAATACATTAAAGGAATATTAGCTTATCTTATTATGACAGATCCATATTTCGAAACATTTCAGTGATTTATAGTTTATCTTGGTTCATCTAGGTTTTGCCACTGAGCCCAGGAAACCAGAGAGAAAGTAAGAAAGAAAAATAACAGGAAAATGCCCCTCCTATTGCTTATCACCGGAAATCAGACATGCAATACTGTAAGAATAGGGTACAGTCAATGTGACACGACAGTGAGGTATGACTCTTCTGCAACACTTTTCCCCAAAGGCATTTTGTTCAAGTTTAAAGGATGACCAAAACACAGTGTATTCTTTCACAAGAAATAAACACACGCACTTTAGTAGCAGAACTGCCTTTGGACTGAAGACACACACCCAGTCTGAGTCTTAATCACTGCAATCATTCATATGCACTGTGAACCAATGGGTAATGAGCACTTTTGGAAACTTGTCATTAAGCAAATGCTTATTATCTTGAGCGATTTACAGTAATGTCATGGGCAGTCTTTTATGAAATACCTTTGAGTGCCTAGGAAAGAGAATTTCAGTAATTTAGTCATTTCAGTTCATGGACAGCCCTTACATGGGATCAGATCTAGTTTAACCAGTGAAGATGTTGTGACACAAATAAGGAATTAATCGAACAGAAATCGTTCCATTTTAGATTCTAAAACCATCTAGAATGGGTCTAGTACACTTGGTGATTGAGATTGTGTGGGCAGTCTGTTTTGAATTAACATGTTCACCCAGATATTCCCACTGAGTCACATACTGAATATAAAACAGAAACTTCATTTGGGAAAGTGATGTCACTCACAATGACGTCCTGATTGGACCCATATGTGTGATTTAGCTCAGAGGGTAAAAGGGAATCAAGGCTCAGAGTGCCTCTTGCAGATCTAAACTAACTAGCCGAATGCATGAGCATACAAATAAGTAGTACTGTATTTATGAAAATTTAAGGGAAAACAATTATCCTAACTTGCTCAAGGGCTGATTCAAGCAAGGTGATTCAGAGAAATTAGCCTGGTTGTCAATAACTGGTTATGAGAAGTCTGTTAAAAAAGCTTTACATATTTAGAAATAAAATGTGTTTTTGTTAAGAATCTTCTGAATGGTGTAAACTCACATGAGATGAACTTAAAATATGTTTTAACTATGTATATAGTGCGGGCCATTTCCTTAATGCATCTCACCAATGATATTGAAATTATATTACTTTCTGTGTTTCACTAAACGGAGAGAATTCTCATTGGCTGTTGACCCCGTAGAAACACTAGTAGTAGCGGTCAGGGCCGGTGCTAGCCATTTGGGTGCCCTAAGCACAAATGCTTGGCGGTGCCCCCCCCCACCCCCACCACCCCCACAACACCCCACCACCCAACCCACCCTACCCTATCCTCCCCTCCCCAAACAAACACCCACCCACCAAAGAAATAACTACCATTCAGAATTTCTTATTTAGGTTCTCTTTACTTCCAAAATAACTGCTGCAAATGAATAATTGAAACTGAACAATGTAAACACAGAAAGTTAAAAGTGCAAAAAAAAGTTTTGTGTAAATAGAATAAGTCTATGAATTTTATAAAGTATGAATTTTAAAGTGCACGTTTTAAACTGCTAATAACCATGCATAACTGCACAGTACAAATTACTCAACAGAGGGACTACATCTCTATAAAGAGTCCATTCTGCTATTCTATAGAACTATATTAAACATTTTCACTACCATCAGTTGTCAGAGGCCCTACAGAGGCACACGTCTACATTTCCTAGCTGCAAAATCAGCTATCAGGTCATCATATGACAGTTTCTGAGGCACGTCCCCATTGATAACCACAAGACAAAATATTCAGGGATTCTACTGAAAACCAGAGGGAGTCTGGCACAGAGATTCACCTTTTTCTCGACTAATTTGGTCTAGGCCTATGTTTTGAAGTACTTAAATTGTCTGGTTGTAATTGGTTGCAATCACTATGGCACATCCAGTTAGAATGCAATAAGGACTCTGATGTTCCTTCTGTAACATTTATTCTCCACCATAAGTCGGGGCAAGTTTGTGGTTCTGAAAATATACATACAAATTGGTAAATAACAATATACAAAAGGATGCCAATAGCAGTACACATAAATGATGTGTAATTATGATAACAATGGACAAATAACAGTACAAAGTACTAAACTGTTACACGAGAAATGAAATCCGCACTTACTAGCCTATAAATTGTCATGTAGGCTTATTTTATCATCATGTAAGAATCCTGTTCTGAGCGGGGCTCGAACTCCCGGCCGTAACGTCATTAGCGCCATTCCGGCTGCCTTTATGTAAACAACACAACGGTGCATTTACGGCATACACATTTAGCTCGCGAATGTACAACAAAGAATATAGCACTCATGGTAAATATATGTAAACATGTCTTATAATAATTATAGTACAGAGAAATACTCGTTCTCCATTAGAATTGTCTATGCACGATTGCGATAGATAAGGATCTATGCTACTAATACTTTCAGTTCGCGGTAAACTATGATTTTAAACAATCATAGTACATTATTATGTACACATGACAGTCCTTCATAACAGCCTATATTACTTTTGTATTGCATTTGTATATTAACATGCTTTTAGAAATATTTTATGTGTTATTTATACTAGTAGGCTAGCCTATTGTGATGATTTTTTCACGACCCAGATTTTTTGGTGCCCCCCCCAAGCACTTGGTGCCCTACGCGCAGTGCGTGATGTGCGTGTGCGGAGCGCCGGCCCTGGTAGCGGTAATAGGGGTACCCCTTAAAAAGGGTAGGTAGGTAGGCCTAGGTCTATTCTTTTTCAAGTTTTTATGTAAAAAAAGGTACAATTTTGGTGATGTTGATTAGATAGTTATGAATTTGAACAAATTATATTGTGATGTCACTGACTGGGTCTTCAACCCGTGCCTTCGGGACATCTTTGCAAACATTATTTTGGTGTGATTCAGATGTGTTCGGAGTTTTGCCGACTGGATACGGCAAAAGTTTAATCTATCAACTAGCTCCTCTTCACATTGCTCTGGTTGTTTATAACGGTATCTTATTGTGTGCAGAGGGAGTTTGAAAGACAACCGTTTATCCCGCCCCTCAGATTGAGCCCTATCAATGGGGAGTTCCCAGACCAAACATCATGATGTGGGTCTGGCTTGTCAGGCTAAACAGACAGCACAAGGAAACTGAATTTACAAAAAAAGACAAGTAAAGTGTTAGTAATAAAAAATGAGCATACAAGCAGTATCAAAAAACCAATAGAAATAAGATAAAAATGAAATAAATATTGTATGTTTCTTACATGTCTAACAGTAGAAAAAATATTTATTTCTCGATTTTAATCGATTCTCATTTTTACGAATCAATTCTGGTTCTTAAATCAAGAATCGATTAGTAATCGATAAGAATCGATTAGTAATGTCTAATTGGTTAGACATTGTAGTGTGTCTTTCATCCAATAAATCAAAATAATATTTGTGCTTTGTTACTTCTGATATGAAACTCATATAAGTCTCAACTTATATCAAAATAAGTCTCAGATTTCAAATTACGTCAATTTTATGATGGAAAAAAAAAAAAAAAAGTGCTGTGACAGATCACTGTAACACAGCTTAGCTCAGGAGAAGCAGCAGCACGGAGCCCATGTGAAAGGATCATCTTATCCACTTTAATAACCGTTACAGCGTGACATAAAAACGAACGAGCATCTGAAAGCATGTTAAAAGATACCAGCGTACCAAAATCTGTACCATAGTGCATGGAAACTCTTAATCAGTGATTCAACCGTAGAAAGATGTCAGTAAAACAGTAACGTCACATTTAGAAAAACCTTATCCAGCATCTAGAACTCGTTAGTCAGCAAGAAATAAACTCTAGAGAGGAGCATTTTGATGATTTCATATTCATCTTTTTTTTTATGTTCTTCAATATTTAATGCATGTTTAGATAAACCAAAGTTTTTATTACAGACACCATTATATTTAAATAATAATAATAATAATAATAATAATAATAATAATAATAATAATAATAATAATAATAATAATAATAATTCACATTAGTAATATAACTATATTTTTTATTTTTTTAAAAATTATCATTGAGTGCAATTTTATATTTTTGTAAACAAACCAGTTAATTACCATCTGGCTCCCTGTAGAGTTTTCACAGCATTAGTTGATTGGCCATGTACTGAACCTGATATATAATCCAAAATAATCTATATCGAAAATTGGATGTTCATTGAACTAAAAGCTTGTGAATAGAACTGATTTATTTATTTATTCAGCCTACATGCTATAGTGCATAGATGTGTACATGAATATGCTTTATAATCATCAAACCTCCAGGAAAGTATCAAATTACGCACAATACCAGCAATTTCAGGCCGCCAAATTTCAGGCCCTGCAGATGAATCATTGATCATTAGCACCTACTTGTTGGCCATGGAAATGACTCCCAGATGATTAATAATAATAAAGGGTCTGAATAACCAGCACAATCTCAGTGTTCAGCACAGACATTCCCCAGTGCTTTCAACCAATTCCTTATAAGGCATGCTGGGAGAAAAACTGGAAATGGCCAAGATCTCCTTTATGAACACAAGAGGCCCATCTATTACTTAAATAATTGAGTTTCAGTTTCCTCTTACTGCAAAAAGGACAGAAATAAACTGAGACATTTATTAGATTGAATTGTAAGTGCAGGTTGAAAGAGACTTGCAAGTCACAAAGTTGTTTGTAACAAAAGTATGCAATTAGTATGCAATGTTGGCTATGATGGTAAAAATGAACAGATGGAGATGGGTTTATGGATGGGTTCAGGTCAAGTTCATTCTGAAATAATGAAGACGAGGGAAGTGACTTATTTGTCGAGAGAGAGAGAGAGAGAGAGAGAGAGAGAGAGAGAGAGAGAGAGAGAGAGAGAGAGAGAGAGAGAGAGAGAGAGAGAGAGAGAGAGAGAGAGAGAGAGAGAGAGAGAGAGAGAGAGAGAGAGAGAGAGAGAGAGAGAGAGAGAGAGAGAGAGAGAGAGAGAGAGACCCTTATTTGAGGCCCAAGTTAAAGTACAATTATATTAACTCTTATTTATGCATAACTAGGAGAGTTAACTGCAAAGACTTTGTCCACACATTACTAATCATACATTTTACCCATGTTTATTCATTTGTATAGACCAGTTACAACTGTAGAATTGTTTCCTGATTTCTTCATAGATTATTTCAAAATGGCGGACATTGCAAGAAAAAAATATAATATGTATATAATAAAATATGTAATAAAATATGTAAAAGTATATGATCCATTGAAATAGCTTAATTTATGAATCAGTCAAAAATCCTAAATTAAGTTGAATAAATATATATACATAATATAATATATACATAAATATGTACTTTTATAGAATATATGGGATGTGCTTGCCTCACATTATGATCACTGTATATCACACTTAAAGGGGTACTTCAGCGCTGGGAAGATGAATCTGTATTTAAACTGGGTCATCAATTTAGTAGAAATGTGAAATTATTTTTGAATTTGGTGCCTTCTAGACTGAGAAAAGACAGAAAATGTATTTTTGTCGAATGGGGATGAAAGACTACAATTCCCAGAATGCTTCGCTGCCCTGTGAGGCCATTCCCAAAGCCACTTACTGGATTACTGTGAGTGAGTTGAAGAAAACACTACAATTAAAAACTGAACGTGTCTGTTAATATAACGAGTAAGTCACCGCGCGAGCATCACAGCACTGAGCACTAACTGCAGGAGTGAGATAAATGAGCTGAGCTCTTGTGATGAGATCTCACACCTCCCCCTCACTCTCTCATTTCTGTCAATAGGGAGATGTGAGGAAAGATGTTTCGGCCGGGACTTTTTACTGCGCCGAGCCGAAGTACTCTCAGAAGTGCTAGTCTGCCATACATTATAGTTCTCCTTTTTAATCCGATTAGAAACGCGCCACGTTTTATTTTGTCACCATACTTGATCGTTCAACTACTCGTGTAACTGTATTTAAATAGGGGAAACGTGGAGGTGTTTGGAACTTGATCTCTGTTTGGTTCCATAGTGAATGAACTGGGCTTAGGGAGCTAAGCTAAATGCTATCAGATCGTCACTGCGTGTCAGAGAGATTAAGTGCACACACTGAGACAAGAGAGGTATGTATCAACTCGTTTAAGTTAAGGGAATAACAGTTTAATATAAAAAAGGCAGTGAAGTATCCCTTTAACTTTCATAGAAATTAATTTGAGAAGTTAAAAGACTTACATTGCTCACCATAGTTTCGTTTAAATGAGTGCCTGTAGCTGCTAGCTGAGCTCTCCCTGCGAGCTGAGTGTAATCTCCTATCCCCCATACACGGGTTCAAAACATGCGGAAATGGCTCCCTCTGCTGGCTGTAGTCTTAGCCTTATTCCAAACATTCTCCTATGATGCAAATATCGTCAATTTCCATCATAGGAGGAATTTTTCCAGAAATAAAATGCATAATCTCTTGTCTCAGGGTGATATGAGGGGGAAAGCACAATAATTTGAATATACTCCAGGGTTTCTACTGATACAAAGCCATATGCTAATCGCTGAAGTAACCCTTTAAGTGTTCACTTCACCAGCATATTACAATCATCTGAATCAATAGGCACTGGAGGGACAATCGTCGTGTGTAATCAATTGGCGTTCGCCGTTTGTAATTTTCCTTTGAAGAGACTGGCAGATCTCACAGCAACATTTCCCACAGACAGTAAATGCATAACCCAGTCGGCGTCACTGTGATTTTGCACTGTTATTCTATTTTCCAAAAATCTTTTTTAGAATGATATTTGCTGATATATACTGTCCTACCTGAAACGCTAACATTATCATTGTTGATTTATTGTGCCTGGTGCAAAGTGACTTTCTGGCTCTCTGAAAAAAAAAACTTTAGACCACTTTTCATCCTGCAGTGATCTACCCAAAATAATTTATAATTCATTATAGCATTTGTTCCAGCTGCCACAATTTTATTAAGAACAACAAATATAGGCTAACCATAACCTATGACGTATCAGTAACACTACCACATAATTATGACAATCATCAAAGTGTGATGTATATAGCAGGCAGAGGAAATTAAAAATTCAGCATTTTTACTTATTACTTGTTGTATTTTATTGTTTATTTTTAATTTTATTTATTTATTTTTAATTCATAAAACTTTTGTTAAAACTGCATTTTTAAAAGTGATATTGTTCAGAGCATTGTTTCCTGTGATTTTAACCCCTTTGTAAATGCATATATTGTCATTTACATAATATATATGAATGTATATGGAGTGTGATAAAAAAAAAAGTGACCTTGAAATTGTGGCGTTAAAGGTAACACGAGCCGGGGGAAAATTGGGTGCACAGTGCGACCAAGAAAAAAAAAAAAAGTTAGTTTGAAGCCCCGTTAAACTCAATAGCCTATTATAAACCAAATTCCTCAAAAAAAAAAAAACTAAAATAATTCAAATAAATTAGCACGTCTAATGTTGTTCATTGCTAGCACATCAAGGTTAGAACACAATTAACTTGTATATGAGAAGTACCTGTACACATGGCAGGCAGCAAAATTGGCAGAAAAGCTTGTACATTTTAATATAATTATACATGCGTTTCCCCTTTAATTATAACATTTAACATTAGTACTACATGCAAAAAAACATTAAGACGTGACCTGTCGTCGTCATATTACAGCTCTGATGTGACACTGAGGGCACAGTTAACCATCAAACTAAATTATGAGCAGGGCTGTGTTTACATGACCATCTCTTTGTCTGATCTTTCCTGTTCCACTCACTGATCTTTTCCAGGCCTCTCTTCTTCCCCTCTCTTCCTCGCTCACCCTTTCATTCTTTTCCTCCCCTTGGGCCTCTTTTGGCTTAAATGTCTCCGAGTTTATTAAGCACAATATTTTTTGTCAGAAAAGCATGACATCATTCTCAAACCTCTGGGCTCAGTTTCAGTATTAAATCCATGAATGCATTAGAGATATGATCATTTCTGTGGATAGGCCTGTCACGATAACAAATTTTGCTGGACGATAAATTGGTCAAGAAATTATTGTGATAAACGATAATATTGTCGTTTTCATCTAAAATAATGATAATGGCATAAAAATGCAGGTACGCCTTTTCAAAGATCAATAAACTTTAATTTCTAAAGACTATTTAACACTAAAAATGGAAAACATTTTAAATAACCACAATAAATGAACAAAATAACCAAAAACAATAAAAGCATGGACTCTCAGTTTGTTTAAAAAATGCATTTAAATAAGTACCAAAAACAATAAATAAAATGGATGAAAACTGCAACGGATGATTGTGTTTTGCATAACACATACATACTTACATACATAATAATAATAAGTATATATAAGTATAATTACTTATAAATTATTTTACTTATTTATAAATCAAATAAGTAAAATAAATACAAAGCAGTACCAAGAAGCATGTTTACTAAATTCAAGCATTAAAGAGTGACAGTGTCTGCACTTTTTATCTTTTTACATATTTATTTCCCATATATAATTGAACAAGGAAAGGAAAAAACAAAAGTAGCAACAACAGACTGGCATGTTGACTACTTGAACATAAATTTTGCTCTCCTTTCTTTCTGGCCAGCAAATTTCTCAATTACTCTCTGATTAAAGTCAGTCATCTCAGTGACAAGTCTCTTTTCCATGGACAGCAATGCAAGTGCATTCAGCCTCTCCTGGGTCATGGTGTTTCTGAGAAAAGTTTTTATTCTTTTCAAGGTCGAAAAGCACCTCTCACTCACTTTGAAATAAGAGACAGGGAAAGCAAAAAAGGGCATTGCTACCGTCACATCCAGTCAGCCACCTCCTTTTCTCATAACAAGCACGGGCGAAGTTCCGAGTGTAGCTTCGTCCTCTGTCACTGGACTGCTGCTGAATTTGTAAATCGGGCTGGTCCGGTCCGAGATACTTAATTCTTATTTTTTCTTCCAGCGAACGCCTTGTGAAAGGATTTTTTCGTAAATCAATCACAGAACTTAGTTTGACTGCTGCCATCTCTACGAATGTTTTGGCGGGGTCGGAGTGACGTTGTCACCAACGCTCTCTCGCAGTAGTGGCCAAGAGCGTAACATTGAATGACAGTTGACGAGAAAAACATGTATGCAATTCTGATTCACCAGGGACGCAGCGACCTGCGCCCAGAGGAGCATCTTTAAGAAACCAATTAGAGACCAGCTTCAGGTCAC
Source organism: Pseudorasbora parva (assembly GCF_024679245.1). NCBI lineage: Eukaryota > Metazoa > Chordata > Actinopteri > Cypriniformes > Gobionidae > Pseudorasbora > Pseudorasbora parva. The sequence goes on from NC_090175.1 coordinate 24,154,618, forward strand.
ATGCTGCCCGACGATTTATGGACTCAGATAGACATCCATTTGTCCGGCGTCCCTCGCCCATGAAACCGCATGAAACATTAAAAAACATATAAAATAGTTTTTTTTATTAAATGCTGAGGCTCTTAATTACCAGCCTGCACATCATATGAGTAAAGTATTTTATTTATATTTCATTTTTATATAATTTTTGTATACATGTATATTTCTGGAATTGTGATGGGGGCGGCGCCCCAGCGCCCTCTATTGACAAGCCGCCACTGTAGCCTAATCATGCACAAACTGAACTTGACTATCTCTGAGGAAAGCTAGTCTCTTGATTACATGCTTTTCATTTATTTGGCAAAAAAAGGAGAATGTGTATTGCTATCTCTACAGGAACTTATGTGCCTTTTTAGCACACAAAGATTGAACTGAAGAATTAACTAGCGTTTATCAAACTTCAGTGTAGCTTTAAGCCTCGTTTATACACGACACGTCCGCTCGAGCGCTAGGGGCAAAAATGACGTCATGCGCGAGACCCCATTTTGCTTGCCGTTGTGCGCGTCAAATTTTGTAACTTTGCGTGTGGTTCCGCAACCGAAGAGCCACGAGTTCCAGACGAATCCGCTGGCCGAGAATGAAGTCTCATCACGCCGCACCCGGTCTGCGCGCCGAGTATAAACACCTCCCCAAACGGACGAGGAGCGCATAGTCAACGAGAGAGACGAGGAAAACAAAAAAGCACGCAAATGGCAATTATCGCAGCCGGAAAAATTATTGAGCTCGTTTTTTTTATCGTGCGATTAATTGATTTATCGACTATCGCGACAGGCCTATCGGTGGAATACCACTGCAGCCATTCCAGGGCTATAACACATCTACATGCTAAACTGAGATAAAAGGCTTTGGTTTTGAAAACTTACCGGTCTTAAAAGGTCCCGTTCTTCTTCTTTTTTCGAAGCTTTGATTATGTTTACAGTGTGCAATATAACATGAGTTAATGTTTCGCGAGAAAAAAATTGTATTTTTCACACAATTTACTTATCTGTACAGCGCTGTTTTCTCTGTCCTAAAAACGGACTGATGATTTCCTTGTTCTATGAAGTCCCTCCTTCAGAAATACGTAACAAGTTCTGATTGGGCCAGCGCTTCCCATGATGTGATTGGACAGAAGCTTAGCGCACTTTGCCCGGAAAGGTCCCGCCTCTTACCATAACGAGGAGATGCAAACGCTGAATGCGCGCTCTTCTCCACTTGGGAGAGCAACAAGACCACGCCCCCTATTTTGCGTGTTCTTGTGGGCGGAGGGTTAGTCAACAAACGGTTCTAGTAACGTCATTACATCCCTGCACTTCCTGCTGTAGTCCAAACCGACCGTTCGCTGTAGGCTTTGAAAGGGAACTTCTGTTAAATAAAATATCTCGCTTGGCATTGAACTTTGAGCTTTATCATTTTACAGGTATTATTTATGCTCTAACAGCAACATTACACACTAACTAAAGTTTGAAAGATGGAATCGTGAAGAACGGGACCTTTAAGTGAGTTTTCAACACCAAAGCCTTCTAATTTGCCTGATTGTTTATAATTTGCATCCTTGTTCTCGTTTTTGATGACAAAGATAAGGAACAATAATAAAAATAATTGTTCACTCCTGGTTAGAGGTGCTTTTGTGTACTCTTACGTTACTCTTACATTTTCTTTTTGGTGCCACCAACAAACCTTCAACATTAGTTGAAGAGGTAAAGGGTTATTTCAGCCATCATTTACTTACTCCCATGTTCATCTTTAAAAGACAAATAAAGATATTTTGAATGAAACCTGAGAGATTTCGGTCCCTCCATTGAAAGTCCATGAAACCAAAACGTTGAAGATTCAAAAAAGTTCATAAAATACAAATTTAAAGCACAAAACATTGTTAAAAATAAATAGAAATAAAAAAAAAATTAAAAAAGCACAAATACAGTAAAGAGTGCTTTTTGGTTTTCAGGTAGGTCGATCAGTATTAAGGTACGGGAATAATAAATAAATCCAAATAAATCAAATGTTGCATTTTATAAATTAAATAAAGATGAATTTTCTCAATCTTTTGTTGATTGATTAACATTAATGACACAGACAGCAGCGGATATATAGGCTGCTGTCACTTTAAGAGGAAGGATCCAATTTTCTGATAAATGTGTTTTCTTTCTTTCAATGGTTTATGTTTACCGCTGGGGAGACTCCAGGGGGTATTCCAGAAAGCAGGTTATGTGACATACCTGGGCATTATCTACTAGCAACCATATCACCCTGTAGCCCAAGACTGGTTTCCCACTGAAGCTAAGCAGGGCTGAGCCTGGTCAGTACCTGGATGGGAGACCAACTAGGGATGGCGAAAACTAAACATTTTCTTGACCGACCACCGAGCCTCATTAGCCAGTTGAAACCAGTTAACCGATTAGTTAAAAATATGCTGCGCTATTTGAAATAACAGATGCGAGCCGCGCCTGCAATTTCGCAACTCTGTCGCATCTCTCTGCTGCTCTGCCTCCCGCTCTCACACACACACTGTCCCGGCTCTGCCGCCTCCCTTCCACTCACGTCACTTTTTAAAAATCCCCTACAGCAGGAAACACGAGTCCTGCAAACGTGGCACCGAGGAGCTTGTTTGCTATTTAAACTACTTAGCTGCTGGAAGAGGTGTTAGTGAGGCCAGCAGGGGGTGCTCACATTGGTAGCATCATACAGGTGGGTGCTACACATTGGTGGTGGTTGAGGAGATTAGGGATGGGCAACAGTGGTCGAATACTCGAGTACTCGAACATGACAGCGATGATCGATCATGAAAACGATGATCGCCCTGACTTAAATAAATATACTTATACTTATATATACTATATATATATATATATAAAAATATGAAAAGATATATTTTTAACATTTCTCGGATTGGTTATTGCGACATTTTGGACGGTAACCGAGGTCTGATTGATTAGCATTAGACAGCACGCCTTCCAGACCGCGAAATAAAGTAAAACTAAAGCGTGCAGATGCCTGAAGCACTGAGAATGATCATGAAATACAGTGCACAATATGCGGTGCCAATCTGTCACATTGCAGATCTATGTTTTTATGCTCTAATGCGAAGAATCTTGGGACTAATAATATACTTGACGCAAATTAATGAAAATATTATTTTTGCAAATAGTCCCAAAAGGATTATTTCCCGTGTATCAGCGCACGCTGTTAAAGGAAATCCACAACGAGGTTGTACTGAACGCTACAAATGCAATCTTTAACAGTTAACAGTCGGCTTGTTTTAAGCACGGAACACACTTCAATCAGAGATCCCTCACGAGCATATTCAGTCCATGTTATCATGAAATTCAAAAGATAAATGCTGCTCTTTTGACACTCTTTAATGTGACATGACTGATCAGTATAGGCGCGTCAGTTTAAACGGCAGCGCGCCCCGCGAGTAAACACGGTTATCTCTTCCTAAAGAATAAACATGAATTAATATCTCTTAAGGTAGGCTATGTTGAGGATACATTACAACTTACTGAAATGTATCATGTAATCGCTCAATCAGTGTTTCGACCGTGGATAGACAAAACAGCTTGCAATGTCCCGTAGCATCACATTCATCTCAGGCAAGTCATTTAGTGTGCACATCTGTGTTAGTTCACCAGAGAAACAAACTCTTTCATTAAATATGCACTATATTTTAGCCTATATATTAGGGATGCACCGAATGTTCGGCAACCGAAATTATTCGGCCGAAAATAGCCAAAAAAGCACTTTCGGCATTCGGCCGAATAAGTAAAAAGGCCGAATAATTTTTGCCGAACAATGACGTTTTTAATGACGTGATCAAAAAGTAACCCACATAGAGTGAGAGCCGCGTGCTTTATGCAGCAAACATGTCAGCAGTGTGGAAGCACTGTTTAGTGCTGGATCTCATGTCATCGATGAGAAGAGGAACTGACTTTCATATGAGAAAGCAGAGAAGCTACTTTTCATAAAGAAGAACCTGCCACTTTTCCTGAATAAGTAGGCTAAGTAGGCTTATGTCTAGGACAGTTATTTATTTGTTGTGGGTTCATCCACATTTTTTGCACTATTCAATGCACATTTGTTGTTGTAGACATACAGAGTTACATTCTACATACTAATTATTTATTTTAAGTTATGTTGTGCTTAGTTTGTATAATATCTGCTGGAATGTTAAAAAAAATTCAGTGTTAAATAAATATTTTGAAATTGTATTTTTGTTATTTGATTTATTTCTCAGAAAAGCAACACAAAATAGTTAAAAACAAATTTTTACTATTTAATTATTGTAATGGTAAAAAAAATTGCCAAATAAATGGAAAAAATGCGAAACACCGCGTTCGGTATTCGGCCTTCGGTCTTCGGCCAAGCATTTCATTATTATTCGGTTTCGGCTTCGGCCAAGAATTTCATTTCGGTGCATCCCTACTATATATTCATTATATTCTAATTAACCTGTTATTGATGTCTTGTTTATTTAATGTATGTTTAAAGGGGGAGTGAAAAGCTGTTTCATAAACATAGACAAAGTTTCAAAAACTAATGTCGGATGTTTGATGGAGTATTTCTGTGTCAAAAATACTTCTTCCGGTTTCTCACAAGTTTCGGAGAGTTTTTTTTTCGAGTATGGGTCCGCTTGACGTCGACAGAGCGGAAGGTCCTTGTATGGGCCGTACGGGTTCATCGCCCAGAAGGGTGCGCGCGCGTGTGACTAGAGCGAGAGAGAGGAAATGCACGGCCATAAACACTCTCTCAGGTGAAGATCCACTCGTCTGAGCAACACTTCTGTCCCACGGCACTTCACTTTATTCCTATGGGTGACATCAAGAGACTTCAACGCTTCAGCACAGCATTCCGGGAAGGCAGCGTTGCATTTGAACCGATTTGAACGCAGAACTGACGAGAAGCGTCACATCACGCTTCAGTTGCGTCGCAAAAGTGGATCTCCATAGTCACTGCTGTCACAGGACTTCACCAAATCAACAGTTACCAAAGAAGTGTGTTTTTGACGGAGTGGTCCCAGCGATAAAGGTTCACGGTCGTGCGCGGTGAGTAAAACTGCTTCAAATGTCTGTTGTTGGCTATTGTCGCATAAGTAAACATCAGTAAACAACACGATCGTGTATAACGTTAGTTAATTTATCAATGGAGCATGCGATCTATGGTGTGTGTTTAAATACATTTGTTTAGCAGACCACTATAGGTGTCAGTTTGTTTATTGTAAAACCACCCAAACATAAACCTAGCGGTCTCACAAAGCGTGCTTCGTCATTCAAATGCGCTAACGGTTACTCTATTGTTGTTCTATGTATAACGTTACACTAGTCTGACGTGCAAAACCGTTTTGCTTGCTACTGCTAATGTTTAGTCGCATACAATAGTCCATAAACCAAATCGTGTCATCATAAACTGCGAGTAAACACACACAAATGTTGACAGGCCACTAAATACAGTACTATCACAGAGACGGACGTCCTGCTGTTGCTGTTTCTTCTGTTCAATTTATTTCAGCCTCCGGATCTGATTCTGGATCATATCTGTATTAGTTGAATCTGCGTAGCGTTTTCTTCTCCACGCTTGAGAACGTCACCGCTTTGTGCGCGCTCGTCATTCTTTAGCTCTGCCGACACGATACGCCTCCAGCCGCTCGTTTTTTTTTTTTTCAGAAAGACTCGGTACAGCCTATATTTTTGTTTTATAAATATAATAAAACTAAAGACTTTTCGGAGATATGAAGGATGCAATACTACTCTATAGGTACTTATTGACATGAGATTGACTGAAACTGAGTGTCCCCCCCCCCCTTTAAATAAATCTGTCATGATTTGACAGCCATGCATAAATGATCAACGAAGTGGAGAAGAAAAAATATTTAATTAGATTTAGAAGTTAATGCAAAAACTGCCTTATGTGAAGCTTATGAGTGTTTGATTATTATTTCTAAATAACTGAATTGAGGCATATTTGGGCTCTGTTGTTAACCTTTAATATTACAATGTGTAGCCTAAGTAAGGACTTCCTTTATTTACATCATTATCTTTAAGAAACGTTTAGTTATAATTGAATTAATTTAGAAGAAAACATTTATCGATGCGAGACGCGACGCTACAAATCAGCTGATCGATCGCGGAAAGATTGGTGTATCAAATGAGTAATGTTAACTTTAGAGGGCAAACGTGGAGCAACGAGGAGGTACTGCCTCATCAATATTTGGTCTGAGCAGGTTTCGAAAATGCTAGAAAAAACACACAAAAACCATACCTGGTTCTTCTCATCAAAGGACCCGTGTTGCCCATTAGTTGGTACAGATGACGGAACTGCCGTCTCTTTTACCAGCAGCCATATCACCCTGTAGCCCAAGACTGGTTTCCCACTGAAGCTAAGCAGGGCTGAGCCTGGTCAGTACCTGGATGGGAGACCAATTGGGAAAACCAGGTTGCTGCTGGTAGAGGTGTTAGTGAGGCCAGCAGGGGGTGCTCACCCTGTGGTCTGTGTGGGTCCTAAAACCCCAGTATAGTGATGGGGACACTGTACTGACAAAGAGCACCGTCCTTCGGATGAGACGTTAAACCGAGGTCCTGACTCTCTGTGGTCATTAAAAATCCCAGGATGTCTTTCGGAAAAAGAGTAGGGGTGTAACCCCGGCATCCTGGCCAAATTTGCCCACTGGCCTCTGTCCATCATGGCCTCCTAATAATCCCCATAACCTTGATTGGCTTCATCACTCGGTCTCCTCTCTACCAATCAACTGGTGTGTGGTGAGCGTTCTGGCGCAAAATGGCTGCCGTCGCATCATCCAGGTGGATGCTGCACATTGGTGGTGGTTGAGGAGATTCCCCCCTTCAATGTAAAGCTCTTTGAGTGCCTAGAAAAGCGCTATATAAATCGAACGCATTATTATTATTATTATTATTATTATTTTACCTGCTGTAAAAGAGACGGCAATTCCGTCATCTGTACCAACAATCTTCATTTCTGCATAAAATAGAGGAAATCCTGGTGCTTTTTTGAATGTTTTGAACATTTTATGAGCTCTTTGTGAGTTCTCAGCTGGTAAAAATAATGCCACATACACGCATAAAATTATTGCGTTTAATCCAGCACAAAGCATTGGTTTGAATGTTTGTTAAGCAAGCTCCTACGTCATAAAAGCTGACGGTTCTGACTGTTTCCCTATGACTTTGTGTTGGTTGAATGGATGAATGTTAAGCGGACCAGGACTATATGCTTTGTTTTTGTTTTTTGGTCCGGACCAAACTAACCAAACTAACCGAACTAAAAGTGTGAATGCTCCCTTAGACAGGCTGGAAAACTGGGTCTGGCTTTCTGGGATTGTCATCAAATGGTCTAGGTCATACTTAGAAGGGAGAGGTTTTTATGTAGGTGACCATAAGTCTGAATGGACATCCATGACATGCGGAGTCCTACAAGGGTCAATTCTTGCACCACTCCTTTTCAAAGGGTCAATTCTTGCACCACTCCTATTCAACCTGTATATGCTGCCACTGAGCCAAATAATGACACTGAACAAAATTGCTTACCACAGCTATGCTGACGACACCCAGCTCTACTTAGCACTATCATCTAATGACTACAGCCCCATTGACTCCCTGTGCAAATGCATTGATGTTGTTAGCAACTGGATGTGCCATAACTATCGTCAGTTAAACAAAGAAAAAAACTGAAATCACTACATTTGGAAACAAAGATGAAATTATCAAGGTGAACGCATATGATACGGTATGATGAGTGAAAATGGGTTTAACAAGAAGGAGCTTAAGTAAAAATCAGGGAATAGTGATTGGAATGGATGTTATGAATGTGTTTGAGAAAGAAATGAATCAGAGGTGTTCTAATTAAGATGGTACATGTAAGTAGACTGTAAATTAAATAATGTTTTATATATTATCTTTAAACAGTTTAATTATCCTTGTTTTTAAAGTTTAATGTTTTATTTTAAATGGGTGGTTGCATGCAATTTCACTTTTTTAACTTTAGTTAGTATGTAATGTTGCTGCTTGAGCATAAACAGTATCTAAAAAGTTACAGCACTTAAAATTCAATGCAACTGAGAAATTGTCTTTTATAGTTATGGTAGTTTATTGACTACAAAAAGGGCTGGTCTGGACTACAACGAGCATCTTCCCGGGTTGGTGACATCATAAACCCTTGATAGTCTCCGCAGATGTGACTTCTGCCAGTAATGGTAAGGGGCGTGGCGTTTCCAGACAACCTGTGCTTGGCACTTCAGCCAATAAAAATACAGGAAACTACATAAGGCCATCTAACCAATCTAAGACCATTGTGTTTTTCGGCGGGATGGGCTTCATAGAAGCAGGAAATAAACAAGCTGTTCAACGGACAGGGGGAGACACCGGTGTGAAATAAAGGTAAAATATAAGAAAAATATGGCGTAAAAAAAAACAGTACATGTTATACTGTGCCCCATTAACACAACCAAGCCTAGGAAAAAAAACACGGAACCACCCCTATACATTTTTACACATGGTATTCTTTTTTTCTCATGCATATGTAACCACAATTTTATTAATTTCCATGTAAAGCACTTTGCCATTGTGCATGAAATGTGCTATACAAATACACTTTCCTTGCCTTAAAGGGTTAGTTCACCCAAAATACTATATTTTATATTTATACTAGATATTTTATATTTAGTCAGAGAGCATATCCAAGTGTATGCACACTATACTGTCCATGTCCAGAAAGGGAATAAAAACATAATCCAAGTAGTCCATGTGACATCAGTTGGTTAATTAGAATCTCTTGAAGCATCAAAAATATATTTTGGTCCAAAAATAACAAAAACTACAACTTTATTCAGCATTGTCTTCTCTTAGGTGTTTGTTTTCAATCCACAAACAACGATTCGAATGGTTATGAATCAGAGTACCGTTTCAGAGTTCAGATCACCAATTTCACGTGATTTCAGCAGTTTGACACACGATCCGAATCATGAATCAATCCGCTGATTCATGACCGTTCGAATCTTTGTTTGCAGATTGAAAACAAACCCGGAAAGAGAAGAAAATGCTGAATCAAGTCGTAGTTTTTGTTAGTTTTGGACCAAAATGTATTTTCGATGCTTCAAGAGAGCCACATATGGACTACTTTGATAATGTTTTTATTACCTTTCTGGACATGAACAGTATAGTGTGCATACACTTTCATTGGAGGAACAGAAAAGCTCTCGGACTAAATATAAAATATCTTAAACTGTGTTCCGATGATGAATGGAGGTCTTATGGGTGTGAGACGACATTAACGAGTCATTAATGAAATCATTTTAAGTTTTGGGTGAACCCATTTAACCCTTTAACATGCCCTTAACTCAAACGTACGTTTTTTTTGTTTCATTTTTTTTTCGTGGTCAATTTTAAAATTTAGGCGTCTGCAAAGAGCATATTGGAGGTCTGTGTTTTATTGGTTGTTGTCTCCCCACAGCATCATTTTGAAAACCTGCAACTGTAGTGTGGAATTTTTCTACAATATTCACTCATTGTGACAGTTAAATAGGGCATCTAGCCAATCTACTGCAGTATTTCCTCTCTCAATTAGTAGAGAATGTGGTCACACCAGATCATTCAAAGGGGAATGAAATACCATCATATACCACAAAACCAATTTAATTTAGAAAAAAATACAGTGACATTTTTTGGTCATACTGCCCAGCACTATGTGCAACATGGAAAAAGACAATTAGAGGTTTCATAACACCAGACAGAACAACCAACTGAATGGACTATAGGTCCCTCATGTTTTTACTCACATAAAATGCAATTATGTCTACCTTAACCTATGGTGATGATGTTTCATAAAAACACCAACAATAAAACGTACTGTTCTCTGCAGTATGGCACAGCATCTGCAAAACACATGAAGCTCATTTCCTAAAAAAGTAAAGGTTTTTTTTTTTTTTTTTTTTTTTCATGATCTCATATCCACTTTAATTCTGTTTTAATTAATTATTATGACAATGTTTGGCAGACAATGCATTGAGATTACTCTGAGACTTTTGCCAAACTCCTTGGCAAGAGTTGAGAGATCTCAAACTGAAATTGGACCAATAAGTTGTGAGCAAAGTGAAATGTCTGATGCAACAAAGTAACTCCCCAAGTTTCTCTTGGTCCAAATCAAAGGTCATTAGGCTATATGGAGAAAAAAAAAGTAGATATATTGTCTGGCTTTAATGATAAAAAGGTGTGTTGAGGCAAGCTGGAGCTAAACTCTGTAGGACAGCGGCCCTCCAGGACCAAGTTTGGACACCCCCGCTCTAAGCCTATAAATTATTTTTTACACTTTAATCTCTTGATTTTTAGCAAAAGAGTTTTGAATCACGTTGGTTCTCTCATAATAAGTGAATCACACTTTCTCTGTGTTGAAAGGCATATAATTGGCTGTTCACTAATGATGTCACACTCTCGTGTGCATGCGCTCCACGAACTCAGGATCAAAGCCCGAGTTTACAGAGAAAGCTGATAGTCGGCATCATGATACCACCAACAAATCCGGATTGGATTTATTTAGTTTTGTCAACTCTAAACCAATCCTGTAACCCTGATTTTGTTCAGCTACCATCATGGTACTGGCCCCAGGTGTACAGCTTTCTGCTTCTAATATCCTCAAATGTGGAAATCATCGTTAACGTTTCAGCATGTATAAACAAATACTGCAGAAGCTGATGCATATTCTATTTGTTTCCTATGAACAGTGACGAACAAGGACCACATCTCCCCTGGGGAGAGGGGAGGATACGAGGACAGGTCAAGAGGTTGTGTGACAAAGACTAGCTGCTCTGCAGAGGAAATGGACAAAAACAGGAGCGCATCCTCTGAGTCCATCTCATTCACTGAGGGATTCCTGTTCCACAGCAGCTGACAGGCTGGTTGTCACACGTCTCTCTGAATCAAGAATTCCATGGCCAAATACATCCTCCCAGACTTCCAAAAGGTGGAAAAATTAAGCACAAAGTTTTAAGTTATAGTAAAACGTTCCTAGTTGCAGAAAATGTAGATTAATTTGTGGATTCTTGTCTTATTAAGTGGCATGATTTGTATGATAAACAAATGTAATTCAGACTTTACAAAACATAAAACACATACATACATACATACATAGATCACATCAAATATGGCAAATGGAAGTTCAACAGTGCTTGATTGACGCATGAGAACTAAGGCTGGAACTTTCAATCATTCACCTATCAATTAATCTATCAGATAAGGTTTATGCAGTGTAGGCCTAATTAAGAAAGATGTGTCTGGGTGAAGATATGGACTAGAGACTGCAAAGTGAGAATTTTAGTGATTTTGCGAAGAGAAAACTTCAGAATAATGTCACGGAGTTCATTCATGAAGCTGTAAGAACAACACACGGCATCAGGGGTAATAATGCGATTAAGGTTACATGCCTGTTTATTGCGATTAAAATTAATTAAAAAATTTTTTTAAATATAAATATACAAAAAATTAATATATATATAGTAAATCTCAAAAAGTACCGATAAGAATACCGTTAAAGTACCGGACCGATAAGCAGTATCGTTAAGAGTAGTAATACCGTTAAAACCTTAACGATACCCATCCCTACTCATGGGTCTATATATCACGTAATAGTTGCTTCAACCCGTGGACATAGAAAACAACCCGTGGGGGAAAAAACGCGGACTTGGCACCACGGTGCAGTTGAACTATGTTGACATTTGACAATGCGTCGCTTCGTTGCTCTGATTGGTTGTAGTTCTATCCAATTGATGTCTTTCCTGGTTCGGTTGAAACACGCCCCATAATCACAGCCCAATGGAGCAGTTTCAGACTCATATTCTGACTAGAATTGAGTATGACCACGTCAGGCTACTAAAAGTGGTTATTTGGCTTGTAATCATAGGGGAACCACTTTAAGTGCTGTAGAGTAGGGCTGAACGATATGGACAAAATTTAATATATCGATTTTCATGCCAGATATCGCGATATCGATACAATAAGATATGACTATGTGTTCAGTGAAAACCAAGCATTTCTCAGAAAAATAAAAAGATTTAAGCCTACATTTCAATAAATTGTGTCAGGAAACGTATTGTTTTTAAGCCTTTCGCACGTACGATCACACAGGTGTAATCAGAGGCTGGTCCCTGGAGCGTATGATCAAGTGCATCACGATCAACTGCTGAGACAGGCACGCTCAGAGCTGTCATATATCACAACTTTTCAGTGTTTTCAACCACATACTGTTTATTTTAGGTTTCAAACATAAAAATTCACCTAAGTACTAAAAAAAAACCCAATACATTTAGAGTTTGTAAAATACACACTGATGTCTATGAAAGAGGTAATAATCTAGGCAAATAACAAAATGTTATCTAGGTAATAACATAGAGGTTGTAAATCCAACAGATCCAATTCTCTGAACTGTGTCTGAGGCACAAACTAACACGACGGCAGCCATGGCGCATACAGCTCAACTAACGCGATCGTTATAAAGGTGTTTAAACAACATTTTACTTCCACTTGCATGTATTTGACAATCGGAATATCAGATATTTCATGCCATAGCTAACACATTTGTGAATATTCTGAATAAAAAAGGAAAAAAATGACAGCAGAAAATCATTATTCATTCAGCGCTGTTGCTGCTGCGGTGTGTCACGTGTCAAGCAATGACGCGTCACCATGGAAATGCCCCCCCCCCACCCCCCCACCACACACACACACACACACAATATAGTTTCCACGTCCCTGGTAGTGTGCGCACGCTGGTTTTAGCGGTGTATTCAAGGGCACACTCGTAAAACTGATGTTTGTTGTGACTGCCAGAGTTGTATGCAGGGCGAGCACAGAGAGGGGAAATCTATATTGTCGATATTGTTGCTTTTTTTCGGTAGTAATATCTTGAAAGTTCATATCTCGATATAGATACGATAACGATATACCGTTCAGCCCTACTGTATAGCACCAAATCTCGGTGATTCAGTGGTTCTTCACCAGTTCTTTGGGATGACTGAGGTGCTATATAGCACCGTTACCATATACAGAACCTGTTAAGTCCCTGTATGGTTCTTTGGGGTTATAAAGGTGCTATATGGCACCACTGACATACAAAGAACCTTTCAAGCCCATTTACAGGTTCTTTACACACCAAATAACTACTTTTGGTGCCGTTTAGCACCATTATTGAGGAAGAAATAAAATGCGATATGGCACCTCTTATGGGTTCTACATAGCACCATTTGACAACGGTGCTGTAGAGCACCTATAAAGATATGGTGCTACTTGGCACCAAAAATGGTTCCCCTATGATTACAAGCTAGTGTAGAAGAGTGTAGAATCACACGATCCTTCAGAAATTATTACAATATGACGATTTGCTGCTCAAGGAACATTAAGTATCATAATGTATTATTATTATTATTATTATTATTATTATTATTATTATTATTATTATTATTATTATTATTATTATTATTATTATTAATGTTGAAAACTGTGTTGGTGAGCACAATGTTACAAAAGCTTTTTATTTCAGATACATTTTCAGACAAACATCTTTTTGAACTTTTTATTCATCAAAGAATCCCCCCCCCCCAAAAAAAAAAACATCGATAATAATCGTAAATGTTTCTTGAGCAGTAAATCATATTAGAATGATTTCTGAAGGATCATGTGACACTGAAGACAGGAGTGATGATGCTTAATATTCAGCTTTGCGTCACAGGAATAAATTACATTTTAAAATATATTCAAACAGAAAATATATTTTACATTTTAATAATATTTCACAATATTACAGGTGCAGCTCTGGCGCAGCTCAGATCAAGAGAAGCGGCACCCCTGTATCATGGTGCATGGAATCACTCAATCAGTGATTCAACCATGGAAAGATGTCAGTAAAACAGTAACGTCACATTTAGAAAACCTTATCCAGCATCTAGAACTCGTTAGTCAGCAAGAAATAAACTCTAGAGAGGAGCATTTTGATAAATATATGCACCATATTACATATTCATTATAATTTTTTATGCTCTTCAATATTAAATGAATGTATGAATACATTTGGCAAGTTTTTAAATGTATGCCATCATTTAAATGTTTATATTAAAACAATTTTTAAAAAATGGAGTAGAAAAATGAATATATGTAATTGTAAAGTCAATATTACACTTAAAAAATATCAGAGCGTAATTTAAGTGTTTGTGTTTGCATATAAATCAGTAAATGTTTACATGCAATATTACAGTCAGGCTAATGTAGACTACAACTGACTATCATAGTTTACAGCTTTCATTATGAGGCCATCCTTAAAAATATTTTGGTTTGCAGTAACAGTAAAAAAAAAAAAAAAAAAAAAGGGTCGGTAGGTAGGTCGATATTTTTTTTTTTTCAAATTTTAATACCAAAAGAAAAGTTAATTTTTGGTGATGGTGATTACGTAGGTATGAATTTAAACAAATTGGCATATCGTGACATCACTGACTGGGTCTTCAAGCCGTGCTTTCGGGCGCATAGGCTAATTGCAGGCTATATAGACCACAAACAAATTGAAATATTTGTCAAAAACATGTTTATTGCATAAATTTCAGGTGCATTCTTTAAGAAAAAGGTCCAACCACCAGCTAGCTGTCATTGACTCAAAGCTGTCAACCCTCCCTTTTTTTCCGGGTTTCTCACATATTTTAGCTCTTTTCCCGCTGTCTTCCCGTTTTAGTATTTTCCCGTGATATGTTTCTAATTTTTACGCTCGATTGTGTTAACTCAGAACACGCAACTATCTGTGTCTCTGAAGTGGCTTGCACTTCTTGCCAGACCAACGCATCTGGTGATATAGACTAGTGCATTTGAATACTAAAAAGCAAAAAGTTAATTAAGTAGCTATAACCAACTCTTTACTGGTAAATATTACAGTAAACAAACATCGCAGACAATGGCAGACCATTTTTTTTCAGACGTCATTTTATTTTTGTAATATTATGTATTGTCTTTCAGTTTTTTTGAAGAGACACTGCCCCTCTTTCCTCCTTCTTGACAGCCTACATTTAGAATAATAGATTTGATTAACGTTAATGATGAAAAAGGTTTAAAAATCGTGATTGTTTGGATTGTTTTTCCTGCCTTCGAGCCAGAGCCGTTCACTAAATCAGTGTTTCCAAATCTTTTTTCAGTCATGGCACCCTTTGAAAATGTTCTAATTTTGTGGCCCCCCCATACACACGTTATGCTAGGGGTGTAGAGTACAGATTGCTCACGGTTCGGTTTGTATCATGGTTTTAGGTTCACGGTTTCAGTACGGTTTGGTATTTGCCATGCTCAGTGACAGAAAGAACTACTGTCAAATAAAAATAAAGAAAATAAGAACAAAAAACTTAAAATACAAGCAGCAGCACAAATAAATACTATTGAGCAAAGATACTAATAAAATAAACAATGCTTTTCAGATTTTTCAGGTAGGTCTAACATTAGTTATTAGGTAGAGAAATTGAATAAATTAATTAAATGTAAAATAACTGCACATTTAACTGTTTAAATTAAAAATGAATCCTTATTAAACTTACAAAAGCTATTCAATCAAGAGCAGTGAGTGTTATCCTTATCTTTTGTTTGACAGACAGCAGTAAAGGCTACTGCCCCTTTAAGACCTAATACAGAGATATGCTCGTCTTTCTTAACTGTATAAAGTTCTCTTAAGGCATATACAGACTGTCTGATGGATACTCATCAAGATCGACATGTTGACATACTTTTTGTGTGAGTTTGTCCGTTCAAACGCAAGACTTGAAAGAACTCAATATTTGCGCGCTGTGAGACGTGCGCGCGCTGCGCACAGAGACAGATCTTCTCTCACTGCAGAGTTCTCATTTGCGTCTTCTGGCGAATATACTGAGTGATGATGGCGAAAATGACTGGTCATACGGCAGCACTCGCATGCATTGAACACAGTTTACAAAGATAGACCGTTTTGCCCACGTTCTTCTTTTATTATCGCTGTTGTAGTGCACGTGTATCCATCGACAGAACCATACATAAAGCATTATTTTTCAAGTTACAACCAGTGCCGCCGCTCCCACCACGCGCAGTTAAGCAAAACACATGCTACCCATAGCAAAGCGTTATGACAACGACATTTCATACTGACAGGGACAAGATAAACGGCTTTTCCGCCATTTGTTACTGTTTTGTACACGTTGTTATATTAATTATAATTCAAATTCTGTTTTATTCGCCACAATATAGTAACGATAAATGTTGAGAGGGGCACTTTTGATTAATTTTCAAAAACAGGGGCTCAAAGCCCTCCCCTCTACAGTGCACTTGCCTGGTGTGTGTAACGTGTCCATGGTCCTGACTCCTGTCACACAATGCGGCGAAATCTCCGACAGGGCTTTAACAGTCTAACATCACAATGAATGAGAGTATGAGCCGAAACGAACGCACAGGCCATAGTGTGACATCCGTTAACTATAGTGTAAACATAGATGACGTCACGGGTTTTTCTATAAAAGAAAGAACGTAGCCTTTGTTTGTATGGCCCAGGCAATTTATACATTTATAATACTTACTAAAATATAATTCATATTATTTTATTACTGTTGTATTAGTTGTTTGATGAGTAAAAAAAAGAAATTGGTCGGTCTTAAAGCCAATTTACAACCGGCAAGTCGGTCGGACTAAAAGGGAAAAAAAAAAAAATTGAGTCTGCCCTAAATTGACAGGGTCGGTCGGGTTACGGCAAACAAGAATATTTTTAAGGATGGCCTGAGATTTGTTTTTCTTGGGGGGAAAAAAAGCCATGTATTGTACCTCATATACACTCACCTAAAGGATTATTAGGAACACCTTTTCAATTTCTCATTAATGCAATTATCTAATCAACCAATCATTTGGCAGTTGCTTCAATGCATTTAGGGGTGTGGTCCTGGTCAAGAAAATCTCCTGAACTTCAAACTGAATGTCAGAATGGGAAAGAAAGGTGATTTAAGCAATTTTGAGCATGGCATGGTTGTTGGTGCTAGTCGGGCCGGTCTGACAATCTGCTCAGTTACTGGGATTTTCACATTCAGCCATTTCTAGGGTTTACAAAGAATGGTGTGGAAAGGGAAAAACATCCAGTTTGCGGAAGTCCTGTGGGCGAAAAATGCCTTGCTGATGAAAGGGCTTAGAGGAGAATGGGCCGACTGATTCAAGCTTATAGAACCACTCGTTACAACCGAGGTATGCAGCAAAGCATTTGTGAAGCCACAACACACACAACCTTGAGGCGGATGGGCTACAACCAACCTGGTCTCACAGAATTCCGTGAAATCAACACGGACCCTTAACTCAAAAATAGCCTACTTTTATATTTCGGAGCAACTAACTCCACTCCTACCCTTAACCTACCCACTGCCAACAATATAAAACACATAACAGGCAAATAAATGTACAGTCACAGTTATTTATTGCAAAAATGGACCAGAAACAGTACAGAAGTATTAACTCATGTTGCATTCCAAGTCTTCTGAAGTCATATGATATCTTCATGTAGTTGATCAAAATGTTTTAATCGTTGAAATGATGATCGCGCTCCACACACGCACACGTTCATATTTCTACTGATTCAAATGATACAGACGACTCTTCAGCATGACACGATCGGTCACGAGACACACGAGAGCCAATGGCATTTTACAATCAAAGCTGACGTAATGACACAATTGGTCACGCAAAATACAACAGCCAATGCTGTCAAAGATGACGTGATGTTTCTTCAGGCGGCAATATTTGAAATGTATTAATATTCGGCAGATGGACTCGACGTTACTGATCGCTTTTGGCGATTTTCTGCACAGAAATCAATCGTTTGGTCTCGGAACACTTGGAATATTTGTAGTTTCTGAATAAATTGTGCCTGCAGCATCTGTGTATCTGCCTGTTATATCCTGTTTTTTTCATAATTCACAAATGGGTAGGTTTAGGGAAGGGATTGAGTTAAGTGTTCAAAAAGTGTCTGAATAAAAAGAAAAAGAAATGTAAATAATTTATGCTAACTGAATCAAACTGACGAATATAAGGTGTTGGAACAGGGAATCCATGTGTGGACCACAGATGCTGCCTGTCATTGACTTACATAGGCATCACTTCCGTGAACCCATCCCAGAATTGGGCATTGTTTAAATGCCACGGCCTACCTGAGCATTGTTTCTGACCATGTCCATCCCTTAATGACCACCATGTAACCATCCTCTGATGGCTACTTCAAGCAGGATAATGCACTATGTCACAAAGTTCGAATCATTTCAATTTCAAAAAGTTTCTTGAACATGAAATGAGTTCACTGTACTAAAATGGCCCCCACAGTCACCAGATCTCTACCCAACAGAGCATCTTTGGGATGTGGTGGAACGGAAGCTTTGTGCCCTGGATGTGTACCCCACAAATCTCCATCAACAAGATGCAATCCTCTCAATATGGGCCAACATTTCTAAAGAATACTTTCAGCACCTTGTTGAATCAGTGACACGTAGAATTAAGGCAGTTCTGAAGGTGAAAGGGGTTAAAAACATTATTAGTATGGTGTTCCTAATAATCCTTTAGGTAAGTGTATAACTCCAAAATAATCATGACTGAATTGAATCGGCATCGAATTTGAATTGCAAGCTTGTAATTTGAAATTGTGACATTTGTGTCAATACCCAGCCCTAATAATTGCAATATGAGTGTATATATAAATGCACTGATTGTCATCAAAAATTTATGAATTTTTGCAAACATAAGACAAGCGATTTGGTCGATTTCACAACCACAAGTAAAACAAGTAAAAGTGGAAGAACTGGAACCTTTAATGGTTATTTGCCTCAGGGACATGGCCAATTCTGTTTAACATGACACCTGAAAGTCACGTTATACTAGATATAAGATAATATGCAAGACATATACTAGGTTCCTATCTATTGAGAAACTTTTTCTGGAAAAAATAAATACAAAAATAAATTTCATAAAAGAGTATTTATGAAATATGATGAATATAAGGTATTTGACCTGTCTTATAGTACACTATACAACATGTAGGGCAATAACTTTTTTACGTTTTAGATTTTACTGTCCATCAGAGTACCAATTTGTTCTCTGCAGAGATTCTCTCGGTTTATGACCATGAGTTATTTGGTACTTTTCTGCTGTAATATATTCATTTCTGCATGGGCATCTATATAGGAGACCATAATGTTCAAGTCAATTGAGCAGTGAGCACAGGGGCAAAGCCAGTCACTACAACATTAAGAAATACTCACATCCTGCTTCAGAAAGTCAAATGCCAGTGAAAAGTTAATCCATCCATGCATGCCAAGTTTAACTCTGCTAATATGGTGATCAACTGTTTGTATAATATTCAGTTATGCCAAAAATTTAATTTTGTTGGCAAATACAGTTAATGTCAAAATGTAATTTGTTAATAGACAGTAAGGTGACCCACACAGATACTGAAATGGTCATTTGGAATTATGGCCATAGAAGTTGCCTGTTAAAAAGTTGTCAAGTGTTGAACTACTACTAAAATTGCGGGGTAAAGCAGTGCTGTTTTACTTGGTCAAAACAAGGGGTGGAACGGTTTTCGGTAATAAAAAAATAAAAATAAAAAAATCGAATCGAACTGAACCGTACCGTACGGTCACTCTCGTATGCCGTATGCTCGAATGTGACTCACTCAGTCATTTACGCCGTCATCACCTGGGTGTTGACAGCAAACGAGAGCAGGTGAGACCTGGGGCCTATTGCACAAAACTAGGATACGGCAGGGATATCTTTGTGATCCTGGCTCAATTTATCCGCTAATATAGTTATCTTTTGTTTACCTTATCCTAGTTTTGTGCAATAGGCCCCTGACCTGAACAGCACACACTGTTTTTAAACTAATTTAAGCCTTGCCAATTAAAACATTAAAGAGAAAGATTTGTGCACACTGAGAGAAGATTTGTGTGCACACGCCGCGTCGCAGATAGCGTGCAAATATTGAGAAATGTTTCAAGGCTTGCGTTTAAACTGACAAACTCAAACCAAAAATGTATCAACATGCCTATTTTGGTGAGTAATCCTAGCAAATATATTAGGTTATGCCTCAAAGTATTTACTGATTTGAATTATTTCTTAAACTGCTGCCTGTGTTGTTGTTTTTTTTTTATGTTAATCAAACAACAGATGACAAAGAATTCACTCACTGCTCTTGCCTGAATAGCTTTTGTAACTTCAATAAAGATTAGGCTAATCTGTATTTACTTTATACCAAGCCTGCAGTCTCCCTCTCATTTACTGAAGCTTTCGCGCCTCGATCGCCCCCCGGCGACCGGTCCCAGTATAGCCGCCCCTCTGTGTTTTCTAATGGACACTAGGCAAACTAAATAATAAAATTACACTTCAAAAATGTTCCCCCAAAGTTAGTATATGTCACTGAAGGCAGTTATCATCACGATGATTTCATTTCAGGTGTTCGTTTTAAAAATAAGTTTAGTCTGAGTTAGTTATTTGATGCTATAAAAACGGGGGTGTGACGTCATGATTGACAGCTGAGACTGACGGCTTCTCTGAGTGAAGTTGTCACTGAGGCACTAACGGACTTTTTTCGAAATTTTTGGGAGCAGATTAGAGCTTTAGCTTTAATTTCTACATTTCCATAACTGTTTATTTCACACCAACATAATTAATTGTTCTGCATCTGCGAGCGTGTGGGCGGGCTTTTGATATCGCGACTGTACTTCCTGCTCTACTTCCTGCGCTCTACTGCGCAACTCCGGTCCCGAAATCGCTACTGCGCAGACTCGGTCCCAAGATGTCCGCGCCGTGCAAGGCTGCCTGAAAGCTTCAAATATGGCAAGCGGAAACGGATGATGTCGAGTCGTCCATATTTTTTTACGGTCTATGCTTTATACAGTGAAGATTATAATATGCAATGTTATTTTATATATGATTATTTTATTAAATTTCTGTACCTGGAAAATCTGAAAATCACTGTGTAGTTTATATGCATCTTTGCTCTAGTGTATGTATTTGTGCTATTGCTTGAGTTAGATTATTTGTTCTTATTTTTATTATTTTTATTTAACAAATGTCCTTATTACCTTACATAGCACATATCGAACCATGCCGAAACCATGACCCTTAAACCGTGATACAAACCGAACTGTGAGTAAACGGTCCTGCACACTGCAAATTGTCAAAATCCTTTGCAAATGTTGCTTGTCAGACTGTATGAACATGATCCCTGATGTAAGCCATGTCACACTGAAAGATCTCAGTTGTCATTAATGTCAGACTGTACGATAGTCAAGGTGGGCTAAAGACGGACACGCAAAAGAAAACATGTCCAGAGTTTTATATCATCAATGAATGACGCGTTCAGAGACGGTGAGCTTCATTACACGCGGGACTGAAATGGTGACTACAAAGAAATCTCTAGCTCTCGTTTTGGTCATAGTTTATCTTGAAAAACTGAGATATTTGACAGTCAACGTAGGAGAAGTCACACTGCAGAATTGTGCGGCAAATCTTCTGACACTGCCAGAATTTCGTCTGATGGTACAATTTGATCAAAACGGTCATTAATCGGCTGCCGGTGAACATGTCAAACTAACGATCAAAGACTTCAGATTTTAGCCAAGAATCAGAGGAATCTTAGCGGATTTGCAAAATTTGTCTCAGTCGGCCAAATCTAGGCCAAAATCGCACGGTTCACACGGCTTAATTTGAACCATTCCACCCCTAGTCAAAACAATATTAAATTCCAAATACTAAAAAAACATACTAAAAATACATTAGAGGTGGCTTACTCAAAACAAAGGCGTAGCTTGATGACCCCGTGAACGAGTGTGGAGTCATGGGGAGTTGTAGTCCTGACTCTTCACCTCCATGGACTCGGGCAGAAATCATATTTATGAATGAGCGATTAAAAATTGTATTAACATTAAGGTGGTATAAAGCAGGACATGCTGAGAGCCATTGGGAGCAAATGCCAATGAGTGAGACCTGCGTGGAACACTGAGCTTTTATCATGCTTATGCTGCAGTCTGCCCCTTATGCTCTTTTCGCTGCGTATGTGGGGTAACGCAGCGTTGTTTAACATGGTTAAAATTCTTGATCGATATTAAAATATTATATAAAGAAAAACTTTTCAGGTTTATTCAGGCCTCGACATTAACTCGGGTTGGGCATCGAGACTCGGTTCCAACTTGGAACCGTTTAAAAAAATAACGATTCCATTGGAATCGTTTAGAAAATTTGTTTTCGGTTCCGATCATCGGTTCCAAAGGCGCAAGTTTTGGTTTCCATGGTCACCTGATTTCCGGTGCTTGCGCGCCCGCTTGTTCTTTTAGCCATGGAAGCCCGGTAAACGGCGCTCTGAAGTGTGGATTTATTTCACTTTTTAAAAGCCTGGGTCGGCACAGTGCAACTAGTGTTGTCAAAAATATCGATACTGAAATATCTGAAAAGATATGATAGCCTGCTCAGTTTCTACAGTATCGATCCCAGCTGCTCTCCTCTCCTTCTCTGACCAACCGCATATTCTCACTCAGCCTGGTTAACCCTCTGAACACGGCGAACGCGTGTTCTGCTGGACTTTTCCTTGCGACAGAGTGTTAGTGTGTTTGATCGGTCAGAATTTCGCGCGGGATCGCACATAATTCTACGAATCCCTCAGATTTCAAGCTCACATCTGAAGCACACACACACACATACCGTAATAAGCCCCCTCTGACATACAAGTGCAAATATTTGCTTCTTTTTCCAGCTTATTATTGGTCAAAAACAATCAACCAAATTCTCAGTGCACATTTTGAAGAGTATTAATGTAAACACAGTCGTAAACAATTCAGGAAGAAATGAAGAATGAGTAACAGGAACAGTGTTCAGGATCCATGAGTGCGGCAGTTCTTAAAGGGACAGAAGTCATTTGTTATTCAAAGTCAAACTACAAAAAGACAAACGATCACACTGCTCTTGACTGATCTACTTTAATGGTTGTATATGAAACTATTAATTTTTTTGCAAAAAACATTATCCAATGTTATTTTAAATTTAATTAGACACTTTGCGTTTAATTCAGTTTTTTACCTGAATGTTAGACCTACCTGAAAAAATAAAGCAGTCTATTTCATTTTTATATTTTATTCTATTTTATTTATTTGTGCTATTTTTTGTAATGTTTATTTGTTCTTATTTAATTACTGTTTAGTCGACTTTTTAAAATCAATTTACCATTCGAAATCAAGCTTACTTGTGCTGTGTGTAAGCTATTGCAACACAATTACCCCGTTGTAAAAAATACATTGAGTTAGAAAATATTTGTGAAAGAATTTTAATAGTAATTGATCAATGTTTATATAGGAGAAAAAGCTTAAAAACTTGATCATATAAAGTGATCTCTTTAGAAGAAATGTTTGATTGCCTAGACTTTCTAAAGACATGCAAAAAAAATAATTATATAAAAAATATCTAATTGACAGTATATGCGGCGTTTTTCCCCCGTGGTATTGAAAATAGCATTGAATATCGATGTGACATGTTTTGACTCCACCCCTCAAAGAATCGGAATCGAAAAGAACCGGAATCGAAAGTAAGAATCGGAATCAGAATCGTTCAAATAAAAACGATGCCCAACCCTAACATAAACGCTAGTCCGGGACTAGCTCTTTTTTAAGTGAAAAACTATTTTACTTGCCCTACGGACAAGAGCCTGATTAAAACAAAAAATAACTAGCAAATCACCAAAATGCACGAATGATTGTGCATTAATTTAATGTAAATGGCGATCGATAGTGGTGGATAATAATATACGATGAACTGACGATAACAGTCGTCAGTCTGTTGTGGGGCTGGACAATAATTCAATATCAATATATATCGCGATATAATTTTTTTCAATGGTGATATGATTTTTAAACACATTTCCAGATATTTCGATATATACATTACACCACGGACACGCAGTCAGTGCTCAGCAGTAGTAGGCTGATAGATCCAACGCGGCAAGTTTTAGCTACAAAAAGAGTTTCCCTGACTAATACAAATGTGACTGGACGAGCTTCCACAAGTAAGAAGAAAGAAATAGTTGATAAGAGAAGAAAGACTAACTTTCTTTAGTGGCGTGGAAGTGGTTCGGCTATCTACAGCACTATTCACACGGGATTAGTATTATAGGGACCTCTGTGATTTAGAAATGACTCCTCCACATCTGAGTTTTGCGTGCCGCATTCGCACGGGATAAACAAGCCTGTGATTTTACTTGAATTTACTGACTTCTCCCGGATATGATAGACTTCGTTATAGATATATAGCTGTATGAAATCATAAACAAGCATCGATATCGTTTTGATTATGTTACAGTAGCCTAATAAATAAACATAATTTCGTTCAGTCAGCGAACAGACGCCATGAACTGAGCTCAGACCAGCGGCACGAATCACGAGTCATTTATCACGAGTGAGAAGCTGACAATATACGGCGGAAGATTCAGTTTCAAATGCAAAAGTGGCTATTTAAACAAGCTTGTCATTGTACTGTTCTGTTCTGTTCTGTTTTTCATTAAGAACAGTATTGGTGTTAATATTAAACACACCATTCAATCAGATTACTCTCAAATTGATACTCATTCTAAAGTGAAAGTATAATCCGTGCGGGCGCGGCTGCACGGGAATTCATAACGGTGCGCATTATGAATGCAGACTTTATTCTTCGTGAAAGATAAAGATAGAAATGCTCACAGGAAGAAAAAAAAGCTTGCAAAAATTATATACAATCCGCCTAATCCTGGCCAAATCACAGAGATGTCGATTCGCAGGGGACTAATATTATCACAGGACCTCGGTGTTCGGCGAAATATGGTAGGTCATTTGCGGGGGAATTTTTACTTTACAAATTACAGACATGGCCGATTCGCAGGGGATTAAGATCACAGACATTCTCTGCAATTATTACAAATCACCAGAGGTCCCCAGATAATACTAGTCCTGTGCGAATGGGGCTTAAGATCTGATATTAAACTTCAGGTTTCAGTGTGCTGCAAAATGTGCCGGAGAGGTGCCGACTAGGGGTGTAACAATACATCGACATAGATGCATCAATCTAATATCTAACAATATGATGCCAAGCCTTACAAATAATCCATGTAGACTATTTGTGTAAGAGGCAAGTGGCACATTTGTTTTAATACTTTCCACATTTGCACACAATGACATCTATTAACACCAACGCATTCATTCTCGTTTAAATTACCTTTCAAAGCCGTGAAAGACGGTCAGACAAAGGCTTCATTTGCTCGTGTTTAAAGCCTTGCAAAAAGTAGCGTGCACTCATCTCAAACAGAGCAAAAATAGGCCACTGAATTGAGTCTTCTTTTATTTATTTTTTGTGCATCAGTAGATAAAGGTCTATAGTTTTGCATAAAAGGAGAATATAGCGCTATGAATCGTTCTTCACTGAATTTAAAACTTAAAAGAAAATGCTCAATAAACTGCATCTGCGAAGTGAGAGTCTTATGTTTATTTGACGGTGATTTCACATTTCTTGTTCATATAAAGGCTAAATGCAAATAAAAGGTGAACATTAATTTATTTGTACCGTTTTTATTTCTAAAATATTATATAGTTTTATAGGAGGAGGTTTCATAGACTTGGCAAATTAATTTTTCAGAAGTTTGTAGGTACAGACATCCTTTGTGGCAGTTCAGTTTTTCTAAAGCTTTTATATAGTTCATATCGATATCGAAATTATATCTTATCGAGCGAAATTAAGAAATATATCGTGATATAAATTTTGGCCATATCGTCCAGCCCTAGTCTGTTGCGCTGTTGACAGTCCTGCAGCCTCTCGAGGAGAAATTACAACACTAGAGTCTTTAAGCTGTTTCCTGAATATCATCACAACTGAAAACGACACTGCTTTCATATGACAGTTTCATAAACAATTAATTAACATTCACTTACATTTACATTCACTTAAAGTCACTTACATTTTAGATGCAATATTGAGTGCTTTTGTTCTATTTCAGCAGTGAAAATCGTTCACACACAGCAGAACCGTAACGCGTCTCACAGCAACAAGTGTGTTACTAAACGACTCAGTGTTTGAATGAATCGTTTGAATGAACGACTCAATGACTCACTCATTAAGATGGCCACCAGCTGCCACCTACTGGAGGTTTAGTTTCATGTTTAAACCTACTTTCCAACATTTCTTTAGCCTGACAAGCCAGACCCACATCAAGATGTTTGGTCTGGAAACTCACCATTGACAGGGCTCAATCCGAGGGGCGGGATAAACGGTTGTCTTTCAAACTCCCTCTGCACGCGATAGGATAGCGCTACACCAACCGGAGCAATGACGGTGAAGGGGAGCTCGCTGACTGATTAAACATTCGCCGTATCCAGTCGGCTAAACTCCGAACACATCTTCCCTTTTTAAGAATGACTTCAGTGCCGCTCTGTTCTTTTCTCAGAGAAAAGCTTAACTCCAAGTCTACCGGAGGCGCGGGCA
The DNA here is from genome assembly GCF_024679245.1 of Pseudorasbora parva. Classification (NCBI taxonomy): domain Eukaryota; kingdom Metazoa; phylum Chordata; class Actinopteri; order Cypriniformes; family Gobionidae; genus Pseudorasbora; species Pseudorasbora parva. Next base: position 24,181,137 of record NC_090175.1, read on the forward strand.
GAGCTGATTCGAAAGACCGCCGCCGTTCGCCAGTTTCTGTGTTGACTAGAAGACTGTGTTACTAGAAGCACGCAAATGCAACTCGGCCGTCGTCATTATGGCCCCGCCCGCCGACTCTATAGCCTACACGATGTGATTGGGTCGTCCAGATTCTGAGGAATACAGCTCAGATAGGAATTGAGAGTTGCTAGACCACACTTGCGGGCAAATTAAATTAGCTGCCGCTAGGGTGCGTCTAGATTTCTAGGCTAACATTTCTTATGTGTCTATTCAAAATTACAAATCTCAAAACATTATTTAATGCAGTTGTAATTTTTCAGTGTAAATTATTTAGTTTGATTGTTAACAGCCCTTATAGTGTCTTAATTTAATGTATTGATCAAATTTAACAATATAAAATGAAACCTGAAGCATAGCCTATATTTAATAAGATTAGGGAGGAAATGCCCTTCATAAAAATATCATGTAGGTAAATTTGAAATGATTCAATAACATTTTTTTAAAAAAGAAAGAAAAATTCACAAATATGCAGATTTAAATATGTCAAAGCTGATTCAACACTGGTGAGAATATTGCTTCAGAATAAATTATAGTTACAACAAACACACACACACACACACACACACACACGCACACGCACACGCACACGCGCGCGCGCGCACGCACACGCGCGCAAAATAAAAAAAATATCCAACTTTTTTCCGGACAAGCACATTTTTACTCGGACAAGTGAATGAACGATTTACTTGTCCGAAGGACAAGCACATGAACATGCTTAATGTCAAGCCCTGTTATTCATTATAATGATTCATTATAAAACATATTATATGATGAAGAAAACTCTTTCTGATTATGCTGTTAGCCACTTGACAAAATTGTGTTGTCTCTGTGACATGGTAAAAACATAGTACTCATGGTAAATCAAGAAAACAAGAGATTTAAACAATAGCCCCGTTTCCACCTAAATTACCCGGAACAATTTGTACCAGGAACTTTTTTACAGGAACTTTTCTCCCGCCCAGACCTGCAGCTGTCTGCGTTTCGACCGCGATAAAGTTCCGAGAAGATTAGGCAAATTAGTCCGGTGATGTAGGACTGCACGCGACTGTTCCTCCAAGCCAGTGACGGACAAGGGCTGTCACTTTTTATTCGATATTCGAATATGCATTCGAAGATGACGTGAAATATCCGTAATCGAACTATAAATAAACTATCCGGTTTTTAAAGTGCCATGTAGCGCAATTGTTTTTACTGTCGGTGCGTTTACATGGAGCACTGTAATCAGTTTAAAAGTCCAATCTGAAGGAAAATGCTCCATATAAACACCTCAATCGTAATAAAAATGCCCAAACTGAATGAAATTGTAATCGTTTTGAGATGGGTGGATAAATCTTTTCATGAATCGATCAAACGCAACATTTCACCATGTAAACGACCTGACCGGATTACTTTTGAGTGTGCGTCCTTATGTGACAACAGCGCGCGCCTTCACCACTGAAGAGCACACGTCGCGCTCATGCACCAAGCATGACAAGAGAGGAAAATACATTTTTCTGAGGGATAATCTTTTTATTTCATAAGAAGTTATGAAGATAATGTTGGCATAATGACACTGTCCCTAAGCCTATGTAAGCAAACAATCATTAACTACTTCAACTGCGCCTGACATTAGAATTCATTTTTTCTGAGATGATTATTACACTTTACAACAAATGAATAGCTTTTATAAAACCGTAAAGTCCTGGTGGCCGTTGAGAGTTGCTATGGCATCCGTAAACACATTCAGCTGCTGGAGATGACGGCGTTGTAGATAATTGAATATATTCGAATGCCTTGCTTGATATTTGATATCCGTTCGAATTAGATTTTTTTCAAAAATGACAGCCCTAGCAGACAGTAATCATTTTTGTGTGTACCGATTGAAAGATTTAGTGGATTTAGTTATTATAAGCTATTTATTTGTTTAAATAATCATCTCAGAAAAAATAATAATTCTTCTGTCAGGCGCAGTTAAAGTAAAAAACTGCCTGGGGCAATATACGCTGTGTCATTACTCCAACATTATCTTCATTATCTTATAACTTACGAAATAAAAAGTTAACCCCTCAGAAAAATTAACTTTCCTCTCTTGTCAACATGAGCGCGGCGTGTAAGACTTTTAAAAATGCCGAGTTGAACCTAAATGCTGCGTCAGCTCAACCAATCAGCATGTTCAGCGCCCAAGTCCCGCCCTCGAAAGTTCCTGAACTTTAGCCCCGTTTCCACCACAGGAACTTTACCCAGGAACCAGGAACTTTGGGGGGTACTTCGTGTGTTTAGACCGCAGGAACCAGGGTCTAAATGAAGTTCCGGGTAAATATTTCCCCCTCCAAACGGCCCTGCTCGCGAGGTAGTACTTTTTCAAAGTTCAGGAACTTTCGAGGGCGGGACTTAGGCGCTGAACATGCTGATTGGTTGAGCTGACGCAGCATTTTATTTCAACTCAGCATTTTTAAAAGTCTTTTGCGAGGTTCGGTCTACGTTCAGTAATAATCAGTCTTACACGCCGCGCTCATGTTGACAAGAGAGGAAAGTTAATTTTTCTGAGGGGTTAACTTTTTATTTCGTAAGTTATGAAGATAATGTTGGAGTAATGACACAGCGTATATTGCCCCAGGCAGTTTTTACTTTAACTGCGCCTGACAGAATTGTTTTTTTCTCAGATGATTATTTAAACAAATAAATAGCTTATAATATAATACTGTATAGACCCTTTTACTGTTTGTATACAATGATGACGTAGCAACGTATGAGCGCGCATTTTGGCAACAAACTGTGGCGAGAATCAGCAGCATGTCAAGCTACGTGAGCGGATTAAGCAACACAAACCGAGAAAGTTATTTTAAAAAGTTGACTTTATCAAATGGTATTCGGCTACCAGATCCGTGTACTATAGTGGAGTGGATAGAAGACGTTAGCAGATGGCCAGGTGGTCGGATATATACGTATTTAGTTGAGAAACCGAGCGTGTACACCCGAGACAAGCATATAAATCACTGGATGCTTAGGAATACGTTGTCTGTGGGCATGTACAGAATGTCCAATACAATTTGCTACATTTATTCTTATTCTTCACACAGACATACATTTATCCTTTTCCTTACATTTTATGTTGTTATTGATTCATATGTGTCGACACACTTCTGTTTAAAGTTTAATTTTGTAATGCTATAGTACTTAAATACCAACTACGTTTCTTGCATACATTTCTCAGATGGTTATTTTGCAATTAAACTATTAATAAAATCATTACAAATGAAATTGATAAGTACTGTGATTATTGATATGATAATCTGGGGGTGGGGGGTACATTATACACACCAGTGGCAGCCAGTGTTGGGAGGTTTATTATAAATAATTAAGTTTCAAGTGCAGTAAATGTTTTACAAATGTAATTTTTTTATGCGAGCATTTTTATGTCCTCGTTCCAATCAATGCATTTAATCGCCTGCAGCCACAGATACTGCCGGTTCTTCTGAAACGGCCGTGATCCTGTCAGAATCCTATAAGCCCATTGGTGGAATAGCGATTAGTGCAACCGAAAACGCAACAGCCAGACATTTTGATGCTGGGAAACCGTTTTGATAAACTTTCGGAGTAGCTAACACGTTAGAACAACTAGGGAAAAACGCCACTTCCGTTGCCAAAATGCGCGCGCAACTCTTTGATCACGTGGGCTGTAAAAGGGTCAATTAGTCCTGGTGGCCGTTAAGAGTTGCTATGGCTTCAGTTAACACACTCCAGCTGCTGGAGAAAACAGCGTTGACATTTTTGATGTGGCAGACTAACTGCTTATGTGACAAAATGATTGCGATTGAAAGTCATTACATGATCGGTTTAGATAACGTCTCATGTAAACAGTCCACTAAATCTTTCAATCGGTACACACAAAAATGATTACTGTCTGTTAGGGCTGTCATTTTTGAAAAAAATCGAATTCGAACGGAATTAAAATATCAAGCAATGCATTCGAATATATTCAATTCTCTACAACGCCGTCATCTCCAGCAGATGAATGTGTTTAAGGATGCCATAGCAACTCTCAACGGCCACCAGGACTTTACGGTTTTATAAAAGCTATTCATTTGTTGTAAAGTGTAATAATCATCTCAGAAAAAATAAATTCTAATGTCAGGCGCAGTTGAAGTAGTTAATGATTGTTTGCTTACATAGGCTTAGGGACAGTGCCATTATGCCAACATTATCTTCATAACTTCTTATGAAATAAAAAGTTTCTCCCTCAGAAAAATGTATTTTCCTCTCTTGTCATGCTTGGTGCATGAGCGCGACGTGTGCTCTTCCGTGGTGAAGGCGCGCGCTGTGCCTACATCACATAAGGACGCACACTCAAAAGTAATCCGGTCAGGTCGTTTACATGGTGAAATGTTTAGTTTGATCGATTCATGAAAAGGTTTATCCACCCATCTCAAAGCGATTACAATTTCATTCAGTTTGGGCATTTTTATTACGATTGATCAGGTGTTTATATGGAGCATTTTCCTTCAGATTGGACTTTTAAACTGATTACAGTGCTCCATGTAAACGCACCGACAGTAAAAACAATTGCGCTACATGGCACTTTAAAAACCGGATAGTTTATTTATAGTTCGATTACGGATATTTCACGTCATCTTCGAATGCATATCGAAGTGACAGCCCTTGTCCGTCACTGGCTTGGAGGAACAGTCGCGTGCAGTCCTCCATCACCGGACTAATTTGCCTAATCTTCTCGGAACTTTATCGCGGTCGAAACGCAGACAGCTGCAGGTCTGGGGGGGAGAAAAGTTCCTGTAAAAAAGTTCCTGGTACAAATTGTTCCGGGTAATTTTGGTGGAAACGGGGCTTTTGAAAAAGTACTACCCCGCGAGCAGGGCCGTTTGGAGGGGGAAATATTTACCCGGAACTTCATTTATACCCTGGTTCCTGCGGTCTAAACACACGAAGTACCACCCAAAGTTCCTAGTTCCTGGGTAAAATTCCTGTGGTGGAAACGGGGCTAATAAGACTAACTGTGTAGCGCTGTTACACAATGATTTGTTTTCTGTTGGTAAATATCCAAACAGTTGCTCATCTGTCTTATAAAACACAAACTATTAAAGCGTCTTGGTTTCTATGGCAATCAAGGGTAACGCGGATATGACGTCACTGACAGGTGACGTATGGAAACGTCATGACATGGTTAAAATAGTCATTCTTGTGCATGTGTCGTGGTTCTTCGTGAGTTCTCGTCAAAGGCCCACATGGAAAACAAAAATTAAGTTGAATAAAGTCGTTATTTCTATATATTTTTTTGCACACGAAAACTATTATCGTCGCTTTATAAAAGAACTGTAGATTCACTAGTGAGATGGACTTTTTAACAATGTCTTTAAGTACCTTTTATGGGTCTTGAGAGAGGAAATGTCATTGCTGCCAATGGCCTTTCTGAGCCATCGGATTTCAACAAAAATATTCTAATTTGTGTTATAAAGATGAACAAAGGTCTTACGAGTGTCAAAGGACATGAGTAAGTAATTAATGACAGAATTGTCATTTTTGGGTGAACTACCCTTCAAGTACAACTGAACATGACACCTGCTGAATGACAGCACTTAATATTACAAAACATTATAACAAAATAGTAGACCAAAAGGATAAAGCATTTGCTTGTTTTTTTCTATTTTTTTATCTTACTCCTGAGGGAAACTCACCAGAGACCTAAATTAACCTCTACCAATGGTTGGTTCATCTAAAATGCATGTTATTATTGGTTGTTGGTGATTGCTTTATGTTTCCTGTGATTGAAGCCAAATAAAACTAAAGCTAACCAAGCCACGATTATTATGTAGGCAGTGGATGTGTGGGCTTATGTACCATGAAGCCTGCCTTGCTGACCTGAACATCTTAATTTAGCCATATTTGCAGTATTATAAGGAAGCACGCAGGAAAAAAAAGAAAGAGGAACGAACCACACAATCTTAAAAAAATAATAATCCAAATTCAGACAAAATATACTTTAGCATAAAGCCATCCAGCACCTAAAAACGTTTGGCCTTTCTGTTTCATTTTTTTTTTTTTTTTTTTCCTGATACCAGAACACATACTCATTAAAGATAAGCCTACCCAGACACTGAAGATCCTAATAATTCAAACAAGTCCAAAAAAGGCCTGAACAGCCAAGGCATAATACGCAAGCTTTATTTTTAGCCAATTTGTTCTGCCCCGTCCTAAAGTGTAGAAAAATGAATGCATAAATGGGAGGAGAGAGACATAAAATGTTTACAATAGGCCTTACACGTGGAGGTGAAGTGGAGAGTCACATGACAGAGGTGATAAGCCACAAATGAAGATGCAAAACTGCTGATGTCTGAAATGAAAATTGGCCCAGTATTGTAGCCTTTTAACTTACACAAGTGATGCAAAAATGCCTCATGTAAACATACATAAAAAAGAAGACTTTTAGGACACCTGGTGAATTGCATATTTCACAAAACGTCAAAAAGGTCAGCGAATCTTATGCCACGCAAGCTCATTTCACCACATGAACCATGTTACTCTCGAGACCAGCAAACCCTCACACCCTCGCGCATATGTGGAAATAGAAATGACATGGTGACCTTGACAATAAATAAATAAATAAACAAACCCTGTTGGACTGATTTGGGTTAATGATAGGCTTTGACCTTTATTACGTTTAGTAACGTTACTGGATCACGTTGACTGAAAGGCTAGCAACTTCATTTAAAGCACACACTTCAAGTTTCAGTGATAAAATGACACTTACGTTTTGTGGCATTGATGAGATTCTTTCCATCTTTATATAGCTCTTTGATAAATCTGCCGGTTTTGTCCAGCTCTGCTTCATGAGCCTTGATTTTCTCCCTGAAAGCAGGACTATCCAGGTAACACTCACTGAACTCCAACGGGTGTAAACCCATTTTTACTGGATTCAGCTAGTTTACTGACTAGCTAGCGTTTAAATCCCGTTAGAAAGCGACCAGCGAATGAATAAAACCTGGTCAAATGTAGAAACAAAATGAAAAATGAACGCAAAGCTATACTAAAAACGATCTACTAACGCGTCCCCGTAAGACCAAACGTGTCGGGACTTTTTGGGGGTGATAAAACTCTGTCCAAGTCGAGCAAATAAACTTGTTCCTGTGTATATAAAGTATGCCACAGGGTTAAACTCTCGCAAGATAAGATAAACAGTTAAACGCTAGACTGATATCTGTTAAAATAAAGGTAATAATGTCCAGTCAGGTTTTTGGTCCACGAATGACAGTCGAGCGCGACTCCTCCCGCCTCGTGCAGGGCTCTCAGGGCTTTTTCTGGCTCACGTCATCACGCTTGGTTCTATGGAAAACAGGGATATTTTGGGGAATAATAGAGCGCGGGAAGTGTTGTTATGGAAATGAACATATGTTCCACGTGTATTAATCATTTACCATATGTATTAGATTTTTTTGTTGAACAAAAAATAATAAATACAAATAAATCTATATAATACGAATGGGCTGGTCAGAGTCAGTAAATCTTATGTGGAACTCGAAAATAGCGGATGTTGTTTCCGCCCGCCTGGTTGTACTGAACGGACTTGCAGTACAGGAGTAGAGCTTCTCTTTAATCTGGAGATATAAGCAATATAAAAATATGTTTAAACCTCATTTTTGGGATTTATTACAGCGATAGACTGGAGTCGATGAGACACCGATAAATATACATCCCCGTGATCTCAACTAGCAAACCTGAAGCAGGTAACGTTAAATAGAATAATAAATCTGCCTCAACCTTTTCAATCCAGATTTTGGAAACGTTACAAATGATCCTGTACAAATGTTACAGTAAGTATTAATATATGCATATTAAATTACAAAATGCTTATGTCTGTGGGGGAAAATAATAATATTCAATGATGTTATTCTGATATATGAAAATCATTTCTCTTGTCGCCACATCACATTTGCTGCATCTACTAAATATATATATATATATATATATATATATATATATATATATATATATATATATATATATATATATATATATATATATATATATATATATACATTTTTTGGAATTAACGGATTTTAAAGATTAAATATTAATAATGATCTTGCTTAATAATTAGTATTATTATATTATATTACATTGATATATTACAATATTATATTGCACTACATTACATTATGTTGTTATATTATATTGTTATTAAATTATGACATGAGTAAATATCGATACTAAATTTAGCCATCCAGTATCAACTGAAACTGAATAAACACAAATGTGTTATTTTACAAGAAAACATATGTATAATTATATTTGACGATAAAATAATATTTTAATTTAATTTTCCATATTTTTATTTCTGTGTCTATTTTTCAGGTTTTCCAACTTAAGCAAGTGATACATAATTAGCTCTGCCCTTCAAAGAAAGGATGCCTAATGCCACTACAAGACCAAAGAGGACGAGGCGTCATAGACGAACTCAGAGAGAAGATGCTGCGAGAAATGAGCTGGTTTCTAGATCACTGGAAAGTGCTCAGCAGTGTCTATTCAGTGAGGACTACGGCACGGCTTTTGTTCACTATCTTTTGGCGCTAAACCTTGCCCCAGCTCTAAGAGACTTTGCAAATGTAAGCTTGATTTTTTTCTACCATGTTTTTTTTACTGTAGCAATGTATGGTGGAATTATATATCTAAAGTTATTTGCAAAGTCTGCAAATTCTGTAAAAAAAAAATTATGTTGTTGTTGTATTTACAGGAGTCCTTTAGATTCACTCTGTTCAAATGGGCCGATGAGCTGGACTCTCTTGGACGCATCCAGGACCTCTTTGATTGCTATGAACAAGCTATGGAATTGTTTCCAGCGGATGAGATTATAGTGAACAGCATGGGAGAGCATCTATTCAGGTTATTTATTAGTAGTTTTTGTAAACCAAGAAAACTCACATTTATCTCATCAAGATGTAATTATGTCTTATTTACTTATTAAATGTTAATAAACATGTTTCGACCCACAATGGTCTTTATCAGGGCAAAGCAACACGAAAGTGTATTTCGTTATCCTTTACATCTGGCATATTAAAACAATAATATTGTTAAATATCATTACAATTTAAAATTAACTTATTTTAAACCAAACTCTAACCGTAACGATATAGTAAGTACATGTACTTAATTAATATTACTTAGTACTTATTTGAGTAAGTACAATGTAACTACATCATCTTAAAATAAAGTGTAACCTCATTCTAATATGCTGATTTTGTGCTCTAGAAACATTATTATTATAAATGTTGTAACCAGTTGAAACCGAGATGCTTTTTTCCTCAGGCTTTTAATTTTTAATATTTTTTTTTTATTAAAAATTAAAATTAGTGTATAGAACTAGAAATGTTAAGTTAATTTATTTATAATTTATTGGCTATTACACACACACACACACACACACACTCACACACACACACACACACACACACACATATTGTCACAGCAGTAGAAACATGCATTTTAATGCATCCTTAAAGAATAAAAGTATTTATTTCAGTAAAAAATGGACTGACTCCAAATATTTGAATGGTGGACTGTATTGTTAATTTAAAACCATAATCAATCAAACATAAAAAATTGTTGAATTGGTTTATTTTGTTTCAGAATGGGATTTCGGGATGAGGCTGCTGGCCATTTTTACAAAGCCCTTAAACTCCGACCAGACTTTCCAGAGGCAAAGGAAAACTTCTACCGTGTTGCAAACTGGTTGGTGGAACGTTGGCACTTCTTAATGCTCAACGACCATGGGAGGAACCACAAGTACCAGTTGGCTATTAAGAAAGCTGTTGAGGGCGGATGCAGCTCCGTTCTGGACATCGGAACTGGCACTGGCATCCTCGGGTGAGATTTTTCAGAAACCGTTACATAACATTGTTATCTAACAAATGTCTGCTACAACTGATATACAACTGTGAGTGTGGTTTGATGCTGTTCGGTTGGTATGATAGAATGTGTGCAAAGATGGCAGGCGCTGCTGAGGTCTATGCCTGTGAGCTGTCAAAGACAATGTATGAGCTGGCATGCGAGGTGCTCACAGCCAATGGGATGGCAGATAGTATCAAGATCGTTCACCTAAAGTCTCTGGACATGGAAATTCCAAAAGACATTCCAAATAGGTAAAGAATCTCTATACAGTTAACAAGATCCACATTGAAATGGTTTTAAACTGGGAGAATAACATCAGTGTTGTTGTTTTTTTTTTTTGGGGGGGGGGGGGGGGGGGGTTGCAAGCATAAATCACGAAACTTATTTTATTTATATATATATATATATATATATATATATATATATATATATATATATATATATATATATATATATATATATATATATATATATATATATATATATATATATATATATATATATATATATAAATATGTATCATTATATATAATTGTAAAGCTGTATTTTCAGCATTATTACTCCAGTCTTCAGTCAAATGACCCTTCAGAAATCACTGTGTTGATTTGTTGCTCAAGAAACATTTCTTCTCAATGTCAGTGTTGAAAACAGCGTTAATTCATTTTCCTTAATCCTTAATTTTCTGGATTAAATTTTTTTTTATGAAAATAATGTTTTTACAATTTAATGTGAAAAAACACAAACTTTTGATTGTTAGTCTAACTTTTACTAAATTGTAAATTAAATACTAAAAGTGCTTTGTATTATTTGTAAAAAATCTTGCATTCACGAAAGCAAATTATGACCTATTTAATTTATTTTAATAAAAGGGCTGCAGAGTGCATTGCATTTTTGTTTTTTATAAATATTTTCAATCATATAAACAGTCCACTATGGTACCCATTTTAAAGAACAAGAGTGTGTTGACCTGTTTTATGTTCCTTTCATTAGAGTATCTCTGGTTGTAACAGAGACAGTAGATGCAGGGCTGTTTGGTGAGGGCATCATTGAGAGTCTGATCCATGCATGGAAGCACCTACTGTTACCTCCACCTGTAAGTCACTTTCTGATCGATGGATCTATATGTATGCAGTATTGATTGTTCTGATCAGCAAACCTACAGTGAGGTCACATGATGCCACAAACTAAACTCTGATTGTAGTGTAATCCTTTTACTCAAATTACTTCATCCTGTCTGATCCGATGTTTATCCGGTCGTGGTCAGTGACTAAGAGATGTTTGACTCTGTCTCTCTTAATATTGGCAACAAAAGTCATACTTTGCCATCTTAGAACCACCAGATCCTTTTTTTCTGAATGCTTACATTAAATATGTTTAGCTTTTTCAGTATCATTATCAGAGAGTAGCCTTGTGTTAAATTCATATTTAGCCAATAGGGACACCTAGTGGCCACCTGAGATGCACGCATTTGTTCAACAATAAGGATTTCTTTCACTGATCTGAAAATGTATTTTTTTAATATATTTTCTTTTTTAATAATAGTGTAAAATATAGTGGTTATACATGTATAGACACTGGATTTAAAATAAAAATCTTAGTTATTCATAATTTCAACTAATTATTAAATAATCTCAACAGAACTTTCGAGAACCCTTGTCCAATCCCTCGCAAACGGGCCGTGTAATACCTGCTGGCGCAACTGTGTTTGGAGTCGCTGTGCAGTGCCATGAGATCCGTAGACACCACAGGTGAGAAACCAAAGCTGCTCATGCATGACTGACGCATTGTGAATGTCAAAGTTTATATTCAATTTCTCTTTAAACTGGTAAAAATAAAAGATAAAAGCAATTATCAAAGAAGCAGGCGTGAGTGTAATCTTAAAACGAATACAGTCAACATTCAGTGACCTCTTAACCATCCAATTAACCCTCTCCAGGCTGTGTGTGTCTTCATTGGGAGGCTTGGATCTGTCTGTAGTAGGACAGATCTATAGTCCGGTTAGTTGTTTGGCTGATACTGAGGACAGCACAGAGCCCTACACCACTGAAAGACTGAGCCGCCTGCGTGGAGGATACATTCAGCTTACACAGCCTTTCACAGCTCTGGACATAGACTTCAATAATGTGCAGGTATTGAATTCTGTCAACATATAGAGCCATGGATTTAGCAGTACGGTATTTTGATGATAAAACAAGTTTCAAACAGGTCAAAATGTTGTAAGAAATTCATATTTTTATTCAGCAAGGGTGCATTAAACTGATCAAAAGTGACTAGCAATAAATTACAATGTTATAAAATATATATATTTAAAATAAATGTTGTTCTTTTATACTTTCTATTCACTAAAGAAACCTGAAATGGTTTCCAAAACAGAACAAAAATATTCAACATTGATAATCCATCACATGAATAAATTACATTTTAAAACATACTCTAATAGAAAACAGTTATTTTTAATTGTACTATTCTAAACTGTTATTTTGATTAAATGAATGTAACCTGGGTAAGCCAATGAGACACACTGTGAACATGGGGCAAATGGTAGAGAAATGACATGACTGAAACACATAAAGTGGAATGAGCATAGTAAGAGGTCCTAAATATTCTCTGTGTTGCAGGAGCTAGAGGGTCTTTGCTCCAGAGAGGTGATGCAGCTGCGGCTGTGTGTGCTGCGGGAGGGCATTCTTGATGCTCTGGCAGTTTGGTTTCAACTACACCTGGACCAGGACAACCACCTGTCCACTGGCCCACAGGAAGACACATGCTGGGAGCAGGCCATCTATCCAATTCAGAGTCCATTCAGTAAGAGCTGCTGCCTATTGATAAAAATAAATAAATAAATAAAAATAGAGATTAGGGTAAAGAGGACAATGACTCTAGAGTTGTGGTTCTGACAACTTTTTATAATGACTGTGCAAAATACTAAATAAAATTAAATATATAATCTAAAAAATGTTATATGCATACACAGATCAGGCATAACATGACCACTGACAGGTGTAGTGAATAATACTGATTATCTCTTTATCACAGCACCTGTTTGTGGGTAGGATATATTAGACAGCACGTAAACATTGTGTCCTCAAAGTTGATGTGTTAGAAGCTGTGAAAATGGGCAAGCATAAAGATTACAGCAAATTTGACAAGGGCCAAATTCTGATGGCTAGACGACTTAGTCAGACTTGTGGGGTGTTCCTGGTCTATCAAAAGAGGTCCAAGGAAGGAACAGTGGGGAACTGGTGGCCGGTGTGGCCAAAGCTCATTGTTGCATGTGCAGCGAAGACTGGCCCGTGTGTTCGGATCAAACAGACGAGCTACTGTAGCTCAAATTGCTCAAGAAGTTAATGCTGGTTCTAATAGAAAGGTGTCAAAATATACATTGAATCGCAGTTTGTTGTGTATGGGGCTGCCTAGCCGCAGACCAGTCAGGGTGCACATGCTGACCACTGTCCACTGCCGAAAGCATCAACAGTAGGCATGTGAGCATCAGAACAGAACCACAGAGCAATGGAAGAAGGTGGCCTGGTCTGATGAGTCACATTTTCTTTTACATCACGTGGATGGCCGGGTGTGTGTGCGTGTCGCTTACCTGGGGAACACATGGCACCAGGATGCACTATGGGAAGAAGGCAAGCCGACAGTGGGATGCTTTGGGTAATGTTCTGCTGGGAAACCTTGGGTCCTGCCATCCATGTGGATTTTACCTTGACCCACCTACCTAAGCATTGTTGCAGACCATGTATACCCTTTCATGGAAACGGTATTCCCTGGTGGCTGTGGTCTCTTTCAGCAGGATAATGCGTCCTGCCACAAAGCAAAAATGGTTCAGGAATTGTTTGAGGAGCACAAAAACGAGTTTGAGGTGTTGAATTGACTTCCAAATTCCCCAGATCTCAATCCAGTCGAGCGTCTATGGGATGTGCTGATCCATGGATGCCCAACCTCGCGACTTAAAGGATATGCTGCTAACATATTGGTGCCAGATACCACAGCGCACCTTCAGGAGTCTAGTGGAGTCCATGCCTTGATGGGTCAGGGCTGTTTTGGCAGCAAAGGGGGAACCAACTCAATATTTTGAAGGTGGTCATAATGTTATGCCTGATGGGTCTATATACTATCCTCTTTGAAGAACATTTAGCTCTTAAAATATATAGCATCCTAAAATGTAGTTATACTAATTTTAATTATAATTATTTTAGTTATTTATTTTACTCTAGTTTATATCTGGGACCTTTAAATTTTGTTGTGGACATGGATGTCCTTAGAGTGAAAAAGTTTAAGAACCACTGCTCTAGAACTAGTCGCTTCAGTAGGTTTCTTGATTAATGCACATTAGCAGCAATTTAACCCTTCAAATTAGACCTTCTTTCGTTTATTTTGATCTTATTTTTTGTTTAATTTTTTTAGAATATATGAGCTTATTTTTCAAAAGAACTAATCAACTAGCCACCTGTACATGCAGTTTGTGGGTGGGTTATTTGAAATGGATGATACAACAATAACTGACTTGAGCAATTCTTATTTTTTCATGACTTTTATTTATTTCTTCTGTACATTTCTGGAAGCCTGCTAATCAAATTTGAAAAGTCTTTTTCATTCAGCACCAGTTTTTGTGTTTTAAATGCATCATATGAGGTTAAACATAACTGTCTATTTGTCTATGATGTTTGCATTAGATTGAGGCCTGGTTTTACAAACAGAGCTTTGATTAAGCCAATATTACACCTTAGTTCAATTAGGATATTTAAGTAGCTTTTATAAACATGGCACAGAAAGACAAAAAAAAGAAAGAAAAAAACCTTACTGGTGTGCGTCTTGAGATGAAACAGTGACACATATTTTAAAATATCTCAGTGCAAGTTGCTTTTACTTAAAATAGCATTATAGCCTGGATTAGACCTAAGCCTTGTCCGTGAAACTGAGTGTTAGTGTTTTGTCATATTTAGTGAAGAAGATTAAAGGTTTAGTTCTAATGTTAATATATATTTTTTATAATAATAAAACTTGATGTGGTGCTGCGCAGATAGATCGGTGTATGACAAAAGTACAGCGAGAGCGATTAGATGGCAGACTGCTCCATGTGCTTTTGAATCACTCTTGCGGTACTTTAATGCCATACACTGATCTATCTGTGCAGAGCCACATTAAGTCGGACACACCAAATGAACTGACATTAATTATGAGTTATAATTATTGTAAATTGTATTACTCTCAAGAATATAGCCTTTGATGATGGATGGATGGATGGATGGATGGATGGATGGATGGATGGATGGATGGATGGATTAATTAATTAATCAACTCATGTCATCCCTTAGACACTGTGAAATGTGGTGATGAAATATTGGTGGAAGTCTCCTGTAAGGACTCTTATCTGAGGCTGTGCTGCATTGCTATTGTGAGAGACGGACATACGTTTCATATGGACAATGTAACTAAAGGACCTTCCAAGATCCTCACTGCAAACCCAGAGTCAGAGCTGTGCAGTGCTCTGGCTGGCCTTCAAACCAACCAGGAGAAACCTCCTCGCGCTTTTCTGCTGGAGTCCTCAGAGATCGCCCTCCTCAATAACACAGCGTATCATAACAGCTTCCAGAGGGCCATGAACAAACTTTTGGTTTCTCTAAAGTCAACTAGGAGGTCACAGGAGTCAGACACAGAATTTGACCCAATCTATGTGCTTGATGTCTCTGAGGGCTTTTCTGTGCTCTCCTTGATGGCAGCCCAGTTGGGCTTCAATTCAACTGAAGATAAACAGACCAGCCCTGGATTGGTTCAAGCCTACAGCTCAGTTGAGAAGGAACATCACCAGACTATGCTGAGACTGCTGGCAAAAGAAAATGGCGTGCTTGAAAGTGCACTAGAGTTCTGGTTGAGTCACGTGGAGGACGATTCTGCTGTTCTTCAGCGGCCATCCATCGAGAAGCTCTGGAGCGGCATCATACTTGACTGCATAGAGACCTGCGGCCTTATTAGACAGAAGCTGTTGGAGAAAGCGACGTTAGCTAGGTAAGTTATTTGTAGACTTTTCCTCGGCTATTAATGCAATCCAACCCCACATTTTAACCAGAAGGCTCTTAGAACAGTTTGACTTGAGCAATAATCTGGTGGGTTGGATTCTTGATTTTTTTTTAACCAATAGGACACAAAGAGTGAGAGTCAATGGTTTTTTTTGTCTGACCGAAAACACTCGTCTACAGGGTCTCCTCAAGGGTGTGTGTTGTCACCATTATTATTTATTCTGTACACAAATATGTGTCAGAGTAGTTATGATAATAGAACCATCATAAAATATGCAGATGATTCTGTTATTGTTAGTCTGCTTCAGGAGAACGAGTTTAGCCATGGCTTAGTTATTGATGATACATTGGTGTGAGGAATCTTACCTCCAGCTTAATATATCAAAGACAAAAGATATGCTCATTGATTTTAGAAGGAACTGTCATATGAATGAAGCTGTAGAGGTCAGACTATCGAGACTGTGCAATCATATTACCTTGGGACCATTGATGATGCAAAATTGTGTAAAATGTGTAAAATGGGGCACCAACGTTTATTTTGTCTAAAGAAATTATTAACACACATTCATATTGACCGAACGATAATGACCATGTTTTAACATGCTTTTATTTAGTCAGTTTTGTCCTTTTCTTTGGTTGCATGGTTTGGTCATACATCATTAAAAGCGAGAAATTCCTTAAACCAGATTGTAAAATGGTCTAGTCGGTTGGTTGGTGAGGTAGAGTTGTATCCAGCATCCCTGTATACTAGACAGTTACAGAGGATGGCTATCTCTATTTTAAATGATGACTCCCACCCCTTGCGCAGTGAGTTTCAGTTTCTTTCCTCTGGACGGAGATTTTTAATCCCAAGATGCAGAACAAAGCTGTATAAAACCAGCTTTATTCCTGTCGTTTTATCAGTGCTGAATAACAAATAGGGTTATTATTTTGTATGTATGTATGTATGTATGTATGTATGTTTTATATAGGTATAGGTAGGGATGTGTATTTGTATATGAATGTACAGGTTCATGTATATACTATAAGTTTTCAGTAGTGGAGCCTTGAGCACATGCATCATGTAATTGTTATTGTACTAGTTTTGTTTTTGTATTTTGGATGCTTTTTTACTCATCATGTCATTATACTGTAAATCAAATGTACCTGCGGGTATTAATAAAGTAACCTAATCTAGCCCTAACCTAAGAGTGTAAAATATACTATGGTTAGTTAGTTTCTTTAGGTTTGCTTAAAGTTGTTCTTGTGAACATTTCAGGTGTTTGTTGGAGGACGGTGGACAGATTTTTCCAGAGCGCATTGTGATCCACGGTATGCTTGTTGAGTCAGAGACACTGCTTCTGGAAAGCGCCGTTCAGGGAACAGAGCCGACTCTTGGGTTCAACATCGCTCCATTCATCAATCAGTTCACAGTATGTTCTTCAGCATCTCTGTGACACTGTGCTCAGTCTTCATCTCTTGTCTTTGTGTATCAGGCCCCCTATTTACTCTGGGGTTTGATGTAATGAAGGCTTTGTTCACACAGCAACCAAATTTGTTTTAAAAATCTAATCTACAAACCAAATCTATATGCCTACATCAGTTTTCATAGTAATCTGCTTTATTAATGTTTATTTAAAGCCCTTGTTAAAGGAAAAGATGAAAATGGAAATGTTGGCTTCGCTCATCTCCTTAATAACATCTCACCAGCTCACATCACAATTTACTAGATATCAAGTGCTAAGTTGGATGGATGTTGATTTCTTCATATGAAACAAACAGAATATATTATTATATATAATAATAATAACAATATATTATATATATATATATATATATATATATATATATATATATATATATATATATATATATATATATATATATATATATACACTATAGTATTTATGGTCAAATAGTAAAAAAAAAAAAATTTGCTTTTTCATAATAATGTAGACACAACCACTTTTTTTTTTTTTTGGCCATTGCATATTCAGCTTTGCCATCACAGGAATGTGTTACGTTTTAAATTATACAGTATATATTAAATTGTACAAATATTTCACAATGCAACCTTGGTAAAGCATAAGAGACTTCTTTCAAAAATAACAATCCCTGTCTGTCAGCCTGTCAGCCTGTCTGAACAAAGACCCTTCTGCACTGCTATAATCAGAGTGGCTTGTAAGACTTATATTTATGAAAAAAAATAGAGGGATGTGAAGTATGGTAACCCATAATTCAGAATTTGTCCTCTGAATTTAACCCATCCAAGTTGAACCCTACACAAACCCTTGTACAATTATTAGGAGCAGTAAGAAGTGAATGCACGCACACACACGCACGCACGCACGCACGCACACACACACACACACACACACATACATCATTTGCAGTGGGTAGCCATTTTCCTGTGGTGGAAGAGAGCACTGTTCATTCACTCCCCCTGCCGGTATCTAGAATCAAGAATAAATGTTTACTCTCTAACCATTAAACCATGACTTCCCCCAATTGTGGAATGTTTGCATTTAGTTTGTTCGACTTGACTTTGACCTGCAAACTCAAGGCACATTCTAGTGCAGATGGCAAAATTGTGCCTTTGCTGTTTTGTTTTGTTTTAAACCTATTAAATTGAATCTCAGTATACGTTACATTTGCCACTTTTGGCACCAAAATGACCTGAAACAGCACTGCTATGTGGTTCATTGTAAAGCTCCTTAAGCTTTGTTGCTAAATGCCTGCCTTAACAAAAACAACAGGTTCATGTCATACAACTAGAGAGATATGAAAGATTATCAGCTTATCAAAAATCACATTTTCCATTTCATGGCCCATTGCATTCAAGCTGTATATGTATGGGGTGAGAGATTTCTGTAAATTACACATCTGATAAAGTTTCTGTAATGTGTGTTTCCTCCCTCAGGTACCTGTTCATATGTTTTTGGACCTGTCCACACTTGAATGTACTCATCTTAGTGAACCAGTAGAACTATTCGCACTAGACCTCATGAACAGCACTGCCAATTACACCGACAAAGAAGTCAAAGTGAGTTTTTTTTTTTTTTTGGTTGTTATTTTTGGGGTTAGGGAGGATTATTAGTTTTGTTATTTTAACTAAGTTCATTTTATTAACTGTAATAAAGCTGATATTTTTGAGTTATAAAATTGCCTATGGCATTAAAATGTTTTATATATTTATATGACTTTTCCCAAGTCTAGAAAAGGAACCCTGTTTCTTCAGAGGAAGCAAACAGTTGTTGAGGGGTTGAATTAAAACAATAAATATCTTGATATTTGGTTGTTTTAGCATATTTTAAAAGTAGGTTTTTTTTCAATTGTAAGTCATTTTGAGTCCCCCAGTGGTCCTGTGAGTTTCCGTTAAGGTGCCTTTTATTCTCTTGCATATGTTAGGTGCAGGTCAGCAGCTCAGGCAAGGTGACTGCCATTCCCTTCTGGTACCAGATCCATCTAGACTCTGAGCAGAGCGTCAGCACCTTCAGTGAGGACTCGCACTGGAAGCAGGCGGCGGTGGTCCTCCAGCAGCCCCTGGCGGTCAGCAGAGGAGAGTGGGTCCGGCTCAGTATTCGGCTTCACAAGAGCAGCATCTCCATTACAGCTGTTAAAGAGGAATGTGGAGCCTGACGATGTCATCAGGGAGGCAGGACCTGAGACCAGTGACTCATGATGGGAGGGATTCCGTACCAATATATAGTTTAGCACACTCCAAAATCTGCTGCTAATGGGCAATTACATTGCTGTATGGTAAACAAATGTATTATTTTTAGCAACAGGACACATTTTACATTAAAAAAAAAAATCACCATGACTGTGTGATACTTGATACTTCTTATAGTGTTTAAAAGAAAAGTTTGCCCAAACATGTCAATGATTTGAAATCATTTACTCACCCTCATGTTGTTCCAAACCCGCATGACTTTCTTCTGTGGAATGAAAATCTTTTGAGAAATGTGAGAAATTTGCTTTTTTTTTTTTTTTTGTGTGTGTGTGTGTGTGTGTGTGTGTGTGTGTGTGTGTGTGTGTGTGTGTGTGTGTGTGTATAATAGAAGTCGGTGGTAACCAAAAGTATTGTGTCGCAGAATAAAAAGTCATACAGGTTTGAAATGACGGGGGGTGAGAAAGAGGCCGTTTACATGACACCATTTTCAACTAAAAACTGAAAACGTTGAATGCATTTTGGCTGTTCATTTAAACAGCATTTTTGGGGCTCTGGAAATTTTTCAAAACGCATTTTCAAAGGGCACATTAACATCAATACCATTATCGTCTACATGTAAACTACAAAGATTTGAATTTGTGAAAACTGACGTCATGCATTTATATATATGGACTTGGCAGACGCATTTATCCAAAGCGACTTACATTGTGTTCAAGGTACACATTTTAATTTTTTGTCAGTCCATGCACAAGTGTAGGCTATTATGTTCAGTATATAGTGTTTCCTTTCAAAGTGACACGCCAATGCCAACTACTGGCCTGACATGCATAACACAGCGTTGTCATCTGTATTTGAAAACCACAAAGGGAAACATCCCTTTAGTATGCCCTTTAGTACATCATTGTTTAAACACCTTAAAATTACAAATTATATTCTTTCCATTTAAAGACAAATAGTCGATACACATTTCCATGTGAAATTTAATTATTTGTGACAACCACTGTTAGATAAGGCAATGCAACAGCAGTACAAACCATTGCAGAAGTTGCATCTCTAAAATGGAACATAGGTCCCACGGGTCCACATCTGTAATGATAAAACAATCTGCCTGTGCTGTTATGCTCATGTGCACCTAATGTTGTGTACTAACAGACTATTGAAACCCAAAATTAACAAAATAGCAATAAGACAGCTTTGGCTGATATTTAAACATTGCATCATTCCCCGAGGTGAACTTAAAAAGTCAGTATTTAAGATTTTCAGTACTTTTCAAAGTTAGCTTTTAAACAAATTTCTTTGTCTAGCTATTTAAACAACTAAAAATAAAAATGCAATTACTTGTTTCTAATGACTAGTTCCTGACAAATACAAAATAAAAATAAAAACATATGCATTTATGTTTTAATGCAATTGCATGAAGCTGTTCAGAAGGCAAGCAGACCAGGAAAGGTTGCTAATCTCTGAAGCGAACTGAGCAAACTGAGTGTTTCAGTACTTTGTGCTTAAAAGCTGATGTACAGTCAAACTGTAGTTGCAATAACGCATGCATATATTCAGAGACATAATGTTCCAAAACTCAATGGCATCCTGGCATTTTCATATTACAGTCTATGATCAAGTTGCTGCTCCTCCTTGCATTAACAGATAAAACAGTGAAAGTAACACTAATGATAAAAAGGCATTTAAAAATGACTTGCTATCAAAATCAAGGAGAACGTCAATGAAATTGTGAAGTAGCATTGTCAATACATAGTGTTTCTTAGAGTTAACATTCATAAAGCTGTCTTAAAAGAATCGTTAACTGATTATATGACATTTAAAACTGGTATTGGATACATTTTTAAAACTATTATTATAACTGTGCTTGACTTTAAGGTCAGTTTATAATTTGGTCATGTTCCCAGCAAAACAATGCAAAACGGAGATAAAACAGCAGACCAACACCGCCTAAGTCCTTCATATATGTTCTTGCTACCAAAGCTTCGCCAAGCCCCTGACACACATATTAGCCACAGGTATCCAATAGTGACCAGAGTTAATGGTAGCAAGATTGACTGATATGCTTTAAATATAAAAGCTTTGGTAGCTGAAGCTCAGTGATGCTAAGTAATCGGCGGATAGTCAGAGCCCTGTTGATCTGTACAATCGCCAGATATAACAGTTGGCGGGATGTCATCCACATCTCCTTCCCATGGTATGCTACCAAGGTTTGCAGGAGCAGAGATGGAGTGGGGGGTTACGGTGTGGCCCATGCCCTGGTAACGGCCCTTGGGGGATGGAGGGGTGGAAGACGATTCAATTGGATCCTGAGCTCCAGCTGACAGCAGTCCCGTGTTCTCGTCCTGACAAGCCTCTTCGCCAAAATATGTTTTCCTTGGTCGACCCATGACAGTTCTCCCTGAGGTAATAAAACAAAGCACATATGCAGAACTCTTTTAATAGAGTGGGTACTGACACCTTTCAAAATTCTGATTCTGATTTACAAGCTTTTATTTTAATTTGATTTGATTCGGTATGGAATTCTTAAAGGGTTAGTTCACCCAACAATGTAAATTATGTCATTAATGATTCCTTCTAATGTCATTCCTCACCATCTTCAGAACACAGTTTAAAATATTGTATATTTAGTCCGAGAGCTTTTCTGTTTCTCCAATGAAAGTGTATGCACACTATACTGTCCATGTCCAGAAAGGTAATAAAAAACATCATCAAAGTAATCAATTGTGTGACATTAGTTGGTTCATTAGAATCTCTTGAAGCATTGAAAATACATTTTTGTCCAAAAATAACAAAGATTACGACTTTATTCAGCAATGTCTTCTCTTCTGTGTTTGTTTTTAATCAGCAAACAAAGATAAGAACGGTTATGAATCAGCGTATTGATTCATGAATCGGATTGTGTGCTAAACTGCTGAAATCATGTGACATTGGCGATCCAAATTCTGAATCAATATGCTGATTCATAAACGTTCAAATCTTTATTTGAGGATTAAAAAAACAAAACCGGATGATGTTTTTATTCCCTTTCTGGACATGGACAGTATAGTGTGCATGCACTTTCATTGGAGGAACAGAAAAGTTTTTGGACTACGGGTGTGGAACGATGTCATTAATGACATAATTTTCTTCTTTAAGGAACATAATCTACTGTAAAATATTCAGGGAACCCTTTATACTAATAGTAAAGGTTAAAACCAAATCCAAAACTAATAAAATCAATTGCTATTTATTTTCAGATATTATAATCAACATTGAAATAAATTCTAACTAACTATGAGATATGGACATCAGAGGTTGACAGTAGTGAGGTATTTTTACTTTACACTTAATTTTATTTTTCAACAGTGTTCTTCTTTGAAAACCATGTAACTTCACAACATTCCGAAACATAATATTGTACTTTTTACTGCATTGTTTCATACTGAATATTATTTCATGCTTAATTATATAAAACATTTTAGCATTGTATACTTTTACTCAAGTTACCATTTAATACAAATATTAAAACCCAAAAAATATACAATATAAAATTTATTACTAAAAGCTAGTCCCTGAAAAATAGTCCCTGAACTTGAACAGCAACCATTTGCATTATTAAATCATTAGGTGGCGGCAAAGACTGTCTTTATGAGCGAGTCTCATTGAAGCTTGTTGTGAACACTGGAACAAAACTGACAAATGTTTTGACTAGTGCTGTCAGTGTAAGCACACTGTAAAAAGGACAAGATATCACAGCAGACATTCAAACTGATTTTTTAATATGAACGTAAGACTGACCTGAAGAAAAATGCTAACTCTGAATGAAGGTAATACACTCTGTCTCTCTCGCACAATACTTCTCTATAATACAGTAAGTTTCCATGAATAATACCAATGAAAACAAAGATATGTTCATGCTGCTAAGAGTAGTGATACACAGAACTGTTGGGTGAAGCTGTTTTTTATTGTCAGTAAAACACAGCTATTGACAAATCAGAATCAAGGACTGGAACTAACCGTTTTATAATATTGTTTAAAGCTGCTTTATTGACGTCTTTCTGCAGTTGCTATGAGTCATAATGCATTTTAGGAATTTGTACTGTTCTTTCAACATTCCTTCTGAGTTTCAAGTATATTTTGCGCAATAACTAGGTGTAATGAGGAAATGGTCATTCAAATGCCCTCCATGTTGCCTTTTGAACTGAGGTGGCTAGAGCAATCTGTCAAAATACTAAAATAACATTGTCCACAATGCCTGCTCTGTTTTTGGAAACTTGGAACATACCAATTTAAGGTAATAATGTAGTACTACTCCTGGCTGTGCAATAAGAGCTCCAGGAATTTATGTTTTCTTTGTAAACGTGAGTTTCTTGGACGAACGCAAACGTTTTCCTGGGGGAAAGCAAATTTTGAAAAAAAAAGAAGTTTCTAGACTGTGTAGTGACTCACCGACATTGCGCACTTGTTCTGAGATGTCAGCCCGTATGTCTGAGATATCCCACATGGCCAGGAAGGAATCAAAGCAGGAACCTTCCTCTGCTTCCTGTATGTAGGGTTTGTAAGTGAAGCTGAAGTGATGAGCAATGGCTGCCAAAAACATTTCCACACAGATGATGAAGTCCTATGAAAACAGGGAATCACAGACTATTAATCGAAAAAGCTTACTTCAACTTGTGCACCCAGAAGTTACAGCAGCATTGGTATATGGTAAGCCAGTTAAAAAGAATTTATATAAATATCCTAAACCGGCAGATCTCACTAGCCAAATTTAAGTAACAAGCAGTTTAGTGCTCAGACCAAAGCACCACACCTGCAATCCAGTGGCTACAGCCTCCACACTGTCCCATTCCCACGTGTGAGACTCTGAGATCACGCCAACCTTCACTAGAAGCGCAATGACCACAGCTTGCCTAAGACAGATAAAACAACAGAATGAAATAAAACATTACATGGTGACATAAAATCACCAATACATGTTTATAATAGTTCTACCAATAATGACCATTGACTGCCATGACTTAGTTGTGAAGGCAATCCTGAGTGCTATATAGTGTCTTAGAAAAGTTCTAGAAAACTACACTGAATACCAAATTAACTTAACATGATTATACCAGTTGTGTAATCGATCTGCAATTAGATCAGAATTGTTATGAGTGATGTGTAGAGAACAGTTTACCAGAATGACACAAAAACCACCAGCTTGACACAGAGGAATTTGCCCACAGGTTTGATGGGACTCAGCTCTTCCCTCAGAGCCTTGTAGAACAGCACAAGGCAGTACATGGCAAACTGAAGAGAGAAAACAAGTGCACCAATAGCACATTACCATTAGGTTATCAGGTTACTGTTTAACTTGAACTCTCAATGATTTTTCACTGTTGTTGCTTCGGGTTCCTTAAACTTTTATTATTTATAAGCTGCGGACACAAATGAGAGGTTGTCTGTTTTGTTTTACTGTTGATAAAAAAATCCATAACATGTCTCTGTAAATAAGGCTTTAGTTACATTTTATCTCCCTTTTACTGCTGTTTGGTTCCTGGGTGTAACTGTAGACCCATTTGCCGACATTAGCTCATGTGATAGTCTTGCATAATATTCAGGGAAAAAGAAAAAAGGTACTTACAAGCTGAGAGAGATTGTTGACAATAACCAGATATGTCCAGGCATTTTTTGAACTGAAGTTGCCTTCATCATAAACACCACAAAGCTCACAAATCCTAATTTGGAACAGACATTACATTGAAATTACTGACTAACAGCTAAAGATTTCTTTTGAACAGTTGCATGCTCAATTTAAGAGTACATTTCAAAATATTTTCTTTTCTATTTATAATAGAGGATTTAATTTTAGTACTAGGAAACTACATACAGTCTTGAGTTTAAAACCATCACAGAACAGAAACATATGGAACCAGTAAATGTTGACCAAAGGGTTTGTTAATCTACTTTCACTAAAAGAAATGACACTACCATTCCAATGTTTGGGGTCAGTAAATTAATGCTTTTTATTTGGAAAGGAAGCATTTAATTGATGCTGTGATGCAAAAGTCACAGTAAAGACATTTATAATGTTACAAAATGTCTATTTTAAATAAATTCTTCTCATCAAAAATCCTGAAAAAACATATCAGCTTCCACATAAATATTAAGCAGCACAACCTTTTTCAACACTAATAATAAGAAAAAATGTTACTTGAGCACCAAATAAGCATATTAGAATGACTTCTGAAGGATCGTGTGACACTGAAGACTGGGGAAATGATGCTGAAAATTCAGCTTTGCCATCACAGAAAATCCACAAAAAAATGTATCAAATAAATGCAGATTTGATGAACATACACAGACTTCGGTCCCACTTTATATAAGGTGGCCTTAAATACCATGTGTGGTGATATGGGTAAGTTTAAAGGTCCCGTTCTTTGCGATTCCATCTTTCAAACTTTAGTTAGTGTGTAATGTTGCTGTTAGAGCATAAATAATACCTGTAAAATTATAAAGCTCAAAGTTCAATGCCAAGCGAGATATTTTATTTAACAGAAGTTCCCTTTCAAAGCCTACAGCGAACGGCCGGTTTGGACTACAGCAGGAAGTTCAGGGATGTAATGACATCACTAGAACCGTTTGTTGACTAACCCTCCGCCCACAAGAACACGCAAAACAAGGGTGCGTGGTCTTGTTGCTCTGGCACGTGGAGAAGAGCGCGCATTCAGCGCTTGCATCTCCCCATTATGGTAAGAGGCGGGACCTTTCCAGGCAAAGTGCGCTAAGCTCCTGTCCAATCACAACACGGGAAGCGCTGGCCCAATCAGAACTAGTTACGTATTTCTGAAGGAGGGACTTCATAGAACAAGGAAATCATCAGCCCGTTTTCAGGACAGAGGAAACAGCGCTGTACAGATAAGTAAATTGTGTGAAAAATACTGTGTTTTTTTTTACACGCAAAACATGAACTCATGTTATATTGCACATTGTAAACATAATCAAAGCTTCGAAAACACACAAAGAATGGGACCTTTGAGGTTAGGGTTAGGTGTAAGGGAAGTGTCAACAGTGTAATTATAAATGTAACTACATAATTGAATTGCATAACATGCAGGTCATTTTTCAAAAATGCAAGTACAATGTAAAAACATGCCTGTACACAATTTGGGCCCACAAGTGCATTGTATCAAATGATTCATTAAAATATTAGTACATAGTAGTTAAAGCCACCTAATACAAAGTGGGTCCCAGACTTCTTTCAAAAACAAAATCAATTGTCCAGACTTATTGTCCAGAAATATTTGCATATATGGTCTTTTTATGGTGTAAAACCAAATAAAACAAAAATATGATTTAGCTGATATCGCTATGATTTAGCTGATAACTAAGGCGTAGCTTGATGACGTCTTGATTTTGCTGAGCTTTTATTATGCCGCAGATGACCGGTTTCGTTTCTTCTGCTCATCATGAGTATGTGGGGTAACGCAGCGCTGTTTTATCATATTAGATACATTTGAGCGTGTTGAAAGTTGTGTTATAATGCTACTCTGTTGGTTAGCTCGGCAGCTATTATGAGACACTGGTTGCACAATGCAGGGAGCTAGATTGATATTAGGCTTGGTAAAACATGGTACTCACAGTAATTCAAGAAAGCAAAATTTAAACAATAACACTATGTTGATCTTTATAACAATTATTTGTTTTATGTTTATGAATATATCCAAACCTGCTCACCTGTCTAATAAAAACAAAATGTATTAAAGCATCTTTGGTGTTTCCATAGTGTCTACAAAATAAAATTGAGAAATTGAAAGTAACGCAGATATGAAGCCATTGATAGGTGACACACGGATACGTCCATGACCTGGGTAAAATAGCTTATTTCTCTGGATCTAACCATTTTTGGGAACATTTGGGATAATTTAAGTGCACAAGTCAACAAAATATATAACATTGTTCTAGTGGTTTTTGGATATTTTAATCCAAAAGTCTTACATATTGTGCCTTTAACCTCTACAACACACAATATGAATAACACTTACAAAGCGATGACTGTGGTGACAGGTCTCACAACTGTGTACTGCAGAACCCCCAGTTTGCATCTCAGCAAAAGTACTCTGTTAAGAAGAAAAAAAAATGAGTTAGGTAAATGTTCTGTTCTTAAAATAAAAATAGAAGGGGCCTTGAGAAAATATTGCTACGGTATAAATAGATCTTTCCCTGGCATTGCATAAAATCCCAAAGTTAACAGGCACATAGAGTTCAATGCTCTCTGAAGATGTACACAAACATATTTTTTCTGTTTAAAAAATTGCTGGTTTAAATCAAGAAACTCTTCACACATTACCACCACAGCCTAACGTAAATTTAAAAGTTGCTGCCATCAGCAGCGATAGCTAAAGGCAGCCAAAAACCACAAGAAAGTATTTAATCTGCAAGCAATTTAGACAAATCCCATCCTGCTGTATCTAAACTTTCTTTTCTCATCTTTGAAGAAGGCTCCAAAGGAGAAGATGGAAAAAAGGTAATGGGGGCCCTCAACATAAGAGCCTAATCCAACATCTTGACAGCAGATATGCAATAAAAATAACATCCTGCCTCACATTATCCCCCATGTTTACATAAACACTTACTCTCCCATGGGCCACGGTGGGCAGCAGCAAAGAGGAGGGAGATGCTTTTGTTGCTCCTGCACCTCCAGCATCAGCACCAGACTGGGATACTGGTTCCCCAGATAGTTGAGAAGGAAGATCATGAAGTTGTAGATAACATAGGCCTCATAGCACTCTCTACATGTGTCTACATAGATGGCAATGTTGGGATACTTCAACGCAATCCACTGTGAAAACAGAAGAAGGGACAAAACACATTACAATAAAGGGATTCCACATATAGAACACAGACATGACCAACGATACCATGCTGCTCAAAAAAGATTAGATCCACATGAGTTTGGTCAAATTAGTTGCTGGTCCTACTCTTTAAGTAATCTAAGTCATGAGCATCTGCAACATCAGGCCTCACATTAACAGATCGTAAAAGAGAAAAAGGGCAGTATTCAAGTCAAGGCAATCTAAATTGGATAGTAAACATCAAAGAATCCATTTGCTATTCAAATAGCAACATTTTAGCAACCATACGGTGATCACATGATACTCACACTATCCAGGCTGTATATAGGAACCATCCATAATATTCTAAAAATGAATAAATAAATAAGTGAGAAATACACTTGCAATTGCACAGAAAATATGTTACAAACAATAATGCATAACATAAACTAACTGCAAAGTAATATTATCTATACATCAATACCTGATAATGGGTTTTTGTAGCTCAGGTTGGGTGTAGTGTACTAGATGCTGCAGTATCCCCCACAGTGAGATGGGTATAGTCATGAACACAAATAACCCAGCGATGAACCATGCCTTATTTTTAATACTAACCTATGAGATTACAAAGAGAAAATGCCATCACTGAGAAAACCATTGTCAAAATGATCAAAACTTTAAAAAATTAAATACATAATATATATATATATATATATATAAGTTTTATTTCAATTAAAATAAATGTTTTAATAGTTCTAATCTTAACATAAAATAACATTTGACCATTTAGCATATATATTTATTATAAATGGCAAAGGCTGACGCCAATCCTGTGATGGCTTCATGTGACGCCAACTCTGAATTAACATGCACAACTGCTAAATTATGATTATGATCACAACTTTAATAAGATCCAGTCATTATTTCTACCAAAATTAATACATGATGTTAGCTAACTGCATGAGTTCCATAATCTTAGAAGTTGTACTGTACATTTTTGACATATGGATATTTCTTTAACAGTCACCTCTGATGCATTTTTTCTGTAAAGCTGCTTTAAGCTATATGTATTGTGAAAAGTACTATACAAATAAATAAGAATTGAACTGAACTACGGTAATTGCTATAAAATACATAACATTAGATATACTGAAATCACTAAAGTGACTGATATTAACCAGGAAGTTGGTTTTAAATTTCAATTATATTCATTAACTTTAAATTCAATTTAAATACCCATTTCATTTAACAATACATTTTCTCTCGCTCTCTCTCTCTCTAGGTTTTTTATTATTATCCCATAATAAAGAAATCATGAATTATATATTAATGGTTTTCATTGTAAGTCAAATCAATTTAGACTCCAAGGTTACATGTGAAGTTTCTTAAAACAGCATTTACGCACACATTTGACAGTCAGCTGCTAAATGTTTAATGTGTGTAACGTTAATTATAAAAAAAAAAAAGAATTCTGACCCCTGATTTTTGAAGTTCCCATATACAGAGTGGAAGGACAACCAGAAGGACCAAAATGTATAGCAGCACCACGAGAGGCCGAATCCATCTCCTCCAGTTCCCGCACGTGCACGGCATCTTTCCTACTGACACTAAGCTCTTACATTACACCCCGGTCGAGTTTGATTCAGAGACATGTGCTGATAAAAGCTGAGTTAAGTTATTGGCAGTTCTACCTCTGTGGTTTGGTTTAGATGCATAAGATTTTTATAAGCACTACAGACAGAGATCTAGATAAATCATGTGTGTTGTTCAGCGAGTCAAATAATCAGCCAGTCCTCCCAATGTTGTCCGACGCTCCCACATAACGTTACATCAACAAAATGCACTGCTTTCAAGAGCCGCACGCGGTCGTGTCCAAAATAAAGTCAGCGCGCAATCATATTGCATTATCTTTACGCTGTAGTCATGTCAAAAACGCATATATAACTTTACAGACTTCACACAAAAAAAAAAGTGGACGCGAGAGAGAAGTTGATAAACAAAGCTGATCGGAACTTCCTGTTGATCTTGTCACTGCTGGTTCTTCGGATCTTCGCCTCTTCATCGAAACATTCAAAATACTTAGCGCCACCATGCGGGTCGGAGAACCGCAAATAATGACGTGAAAAATATTATTCGCCGCTGCAAACATTAATTAACGAAGCGACCGGTGAGTGCTGTAAATTTAATTTAAGCATTTTGTTTCGACGTCTGTTTAGTATCGTTTTTCAGAAAGTAGCATTTGATATCCCCATACAGATCTGTCTGCTATAAATTCAAGTACTTTAGAAATATAGCTATTCATAATGTGTGTACATATAATTAAATATAATCAAGTAAAAAGACTGTTGTTGTCACTTAACCCACTACCGGCGTGGTGTGTACTGCCGATTTAAAATAAGCGCATTTTGACATTTTTTGTGGTGATTAAATTAGCAAAACAATTGTTACGCTACCCCGTATTAGCACCCCCAACCTGCCCTCGTTCATTAAACATTTTAATTAAATATGGAAACCATTAATTTAACACTACAAATACTAGAGAAGAAAGAAAGAAAGAAAGAAAGAAAGAAAGAAAGAAAGAAAGAAAGAAAGAAAGAAAGAAAGAAAGAAAGAAAATAAGAAAAAAAAAACTAAATAAAACCTGTGGGCCCATTTTGTGGGCAGTTATATTACATTAGAAAGTAGTGTGACATATTTCATATAATCAACCCATTTCTAGTATTTGTAATATTGAGGTGAAAAGCTTGTGATGCCATATATAAAATTAAACAACTAAAGTTACCAATTCAAATGTTACAATTCTGTGTAATTGCAAAACAATGTATTTACCATGACATTGATTTCTTTCCTCAGATTTTGTAGATTGACAGGTTTTGTAGATTAACTCTTTTATATTTATATTTATACTCCAAGACTAATTATTTTCTAATTTGACTAATCATTATACTCTTTTGAAACCTTAACTATTTTTCAATTACTTGTCAGAAATTTATTTTATTTTTTCCCCTTCAAGACTGACAGCCTGGACTTCAATGTATTCCCAACATCCTGCTACATAATCTACTTTGGTGCTACATGGAAGAAAAGACAACATGAGGGTGAGTAAATGATGACAGAATTTTCATTTTGGGTGAATTGTCACTTTTTGTTTATTGAATTGTACATGCTATTTTGGCATGCACATTTTGGCTTTTTTTTTTAACTTAAAGTTGTACTTAGAAGAGAAAAAGCAAAAACTAACTCGAAATTCTCACAGAAAGGAATGTATTAAACACAAATGATCTCAGAACTGCCATAAGACCAGTGAAAGCGCAGTGTGAAACAAAGGTGAAATTGTTCAGCCTTACGATGGCTCACTAGATGGCAGTGTGTGGCAACACTTTCCATGCTGGAGTATCCCAATAATCTATTTGCATTTTTTTGTATAAAGTGTTCCTGAAAAAAAGAAGAAGAAAAAAACAAGTCTCTAAGCCCATCTTTTTTAACAGGATGATTGTGCCACATGTTTTAGTTTGTTTTCCTGAGCAACAGAACAGTCTTCAAATTACTGTTTCTAATTAAGATTCCTGGGGTGTGAGAAAAAGATCTATTTATTTTTCTCCCTTCGCTAACCTAATTATGACAAATGGCGTATCAGCACGAAAGTACATTCGGCTAATAAAGAGTAGCACACCACAGAACTCCAGAGGTTGTCTTTTTCTTGTAGTGGACTAGCTAAACAATTTTATTTAATCAGGAAGCATGTGCATGTATAAAAAAGTGCTTATAATATACACAGCACTTTAAAACAACACAACATCTTAAAAGTTTTATAGTTGTTTTGTTTATTAAATTTATGAGGTCAAAGAGCTCTTCCCAGGCTATATTTAAAAATAAAAATAAGTATTCAAAACTTGTGCATTTACTTGAGTGTGCAGTGAAGAAGAGCAATAATTTCCAGATGCTTTATTGGGTAGGCCTGATTTTTATCTCAGACAGTCTCCCCTTGTCAGACCCAGCGGTCCCGCAGAAAACATAAAAGCGCCGTTTCACTAGCCTGTTTCAATTACCCACAAATGTGGAGGACGACTTTAATGGACTTTTACATGGAAAATCAGCTACAGCTTAAACTTTTCCATGATGAAAGCAGGGGCTGGAGCTTGACCTGTAAAACTCAATGCTCATTCTTTCCTCTCTCATGCCCGTGTGTTGATATAAGACATGGACTTCAATATAACGTTACCTGCCAGTAATCTGCCAGTCGCAATTTAAGGTATATCTGGAAAAAAATCTAGAGTCAATGCAATACTTCAGGACCAAGAAAGATGTACAAGGCTGAAGTAGTCCTGAAATACACAGAGGCAGAACTTTTCCTTTATGTCGCTGCGCTGTCATCATACTGCCCCCCAGTTACAGAAATGGCTCATTGTGATGGGACAGATTGTTCATGAATATTGAATCGATCCTTTTGGCTTTTATAAATTAGAAATCGCTCTTGCCACACTCATGTGAGTGCCTTGTTGCATGACTTGGAGGGATAGCTCTGCAAAGTGGCATGCGGGACTCTGCCATGTCGGGGCAGGGAAGACAAACAGGCGGTGTGTTTGAGAAAATTGGATACACATTTAAAGTTTAAACGCCGAGTGACGTCCATAGTTAACGTCTCATGTGACTCCCAGAATGAGAGTTCTGCTTCTGTGTTTAGTTTGGATTTAATTTAGACGTCAGTACGTGTTGGGCTAAATGAGGAGAGTTACTGGATCACGGTTTGTGGCTTCACGCCTTTGAACGTGTGAATTACATCTTCATGAATTGGTGTTATGCCAGATACCTTCAGGACAGAAAAAATAGAAAATATTGCCTATGTTTGATTATTTATTAATCTCAAACGTCTGCCCAAAGATTTATGACGGAAATTGTTTGAGTGCACAAATGATTCTATCCGATCGATATTGTAATATTTAAAAGTATCTGGTTGCGTTAGTGTTCTTGGAGCTAAGTCATTGCGAAACATTTCTGGATGGTTTTGAAATCCCTTGCACGAGAGTTAAGGTTAGCCTACCTCATGCTCATAAATAGAGCTGACTGCATGCTCTCACAGTCAAGACCAATTTATCCACAGATTTGATCCAAATGCTGTTGCTTTCTTGCCTTTTTAAGTCTAATGGCAGGGGTTGTGTGGTGTGTAAAATCAGAAATGTGTTATTAATATAATCCATGCCAGAGCAAAGTCTTATGAAAAATATTAGGATACAGTCAGAGCTCTATCTATGTTTGCTAGTTTGGCATTGGAGAGCACAGTGCTGTTTTTCCTCTGAAAATATGTGCTTTGTTAAGAGATGTGAGCTGAAGGCAGGATAAAGTTTTATATTATTCCATGGTTTGTCTAAATACTCAGTTCTGATTGGCTGGAAGATGGGCAATAAAACTGTTTAGTGCTCAAGTCAGTTTAATCACTGTTCTATATTAAAGAAATAGTTCACTTTGAAATTAAATTTTGATATGTTTTAGCTTACCTCATGGGCATCCGAGATGTAGGAGTATTTGTTTCCCTAGTAGTAGGCATGTGCCAATATCAATATTTCATGTTGCGATTAATTGCGAAGTTTTTATCACGCTATACGATATTATCACGATATTGAAATAAGTTGCAAAAAAAGTGTTGTCATAGGATAACAGCTTTAAGAACTATTTTTGTAATGACGTGTTCTGGCTTTAGTCTGTGCAAGCGTGGAAAGTGCCGGAAGTGGATCTCTCGCGCGTGTACGTCTCTTATTGTTTACACAAAACAGAGATTACAGGTGAAACGGCTAATAGAAATGGTACTTATCCTGGATGTTTAAACCGACGTAAAAGAAAACAATTACGTATGCTTGCGCGATCTCATCCAGGAGTGGTGATATAAATACTGTTCAGTTTCTCACACAAACCGCTCGTTTCGTGTCTTAGGCCATCAGTGTGTACTTACGATGGGGGATTGTTTAATTCGGACTTCTCTGTGTATGCTCTTTGAGGTGGTGACCATAGACCTGCATTACGTGAGGCACAGACAAGAACGGTTTGACCTAAAATTATCAAAATGGAAACTACTGGGGAAACAAATACTCCTACATCTCGGATGCCCATGAGGTAAGCTAAAACATATCAAAATTTAATTTCAAAGTGAACTATCCCTTTAAAGGCAGGGTAGTTGATTTGTTGATGTGACAGTATCAAATTTTTATGTTACGATAATATCAGTTACGTTTTTATAACAGTACGGTATTATTACGATATTGAAAAAGGTTGCAAAAAAGTGTTGTCATACTAAAACAGGTTTAATAACTTTTTTATTGTAACAAAAATAACTGCACATTAAAATACAATAAAGCAAAACAATAAAAATGTATAAAGAAATGTTTCAAACTAATGATTAAAAAACTAATGCAAAATAATTATAAAGAACAATAGGTAACACGTTACAATAAGGCCTCATAAGTTAACAAGCAATAGCTACCTTTGTTACAGAAGTTATTAATTTTTGTTAAAGGCATTCTGACAGAATTATTTAAAAAAAAAATACAACTGTTGGTTCATGTTAGCTCAGGTCCATTCAATACAGCTCCAACTTTTGGTTTTAATTAAGTGCTATTAAATGTTGAAAAAAAAGATTAATAAATGCTTTAATCATCAGTTTGTTAACTAATTAACTATCTAATGTTAAATAATGGATCATTATTGTAAAGTGTGTGACTGAAAAATACTAATACGGGAGGAAGGTGGGAAAGAAGGGTAAAATACGGGACTTTCCCGGCCAAAACGGGATACTTGACAGGTATGATATCCTTCCTAAATGGAGTCTTAAATGGAAACTCCACCACGTTTTCAAATCAAACTGTGTTATTCCCTTAACTAAGACGAGTTGACACATACCTCTCTCATCTCAGTGTGTGCACTTAATCGCTCTGACGCGCGGTGACATTCTGATAGCATTTAGCTTAGCCCACTAAGCCCAGGTCATTCACTATGGTACCAAACAGAGATCAAGTTAGAAGCGACCAAACACCTCCACGTTTTCCCCATTTAAATACAGTTACACGAATAGTTGAACGACCTAGTATGGTGACACAAAATAAAACGTGGTGCCTTCTTAGCGGATTAAAATGGAACTATAATGTATGGCGGAATAGAACTTTTGAGAGTACTTCGACTCGGCACAGTAAAAAGTCACGCCTGAAACATCCTCTCAGTTCCATTCATCCAGCCCAGTTCATTCATTATGGTACCAAACAGAGATCAAGTTAGAAGGACCAAACACCTCCACGTTTTCCTCGGCGCAGTAAAAAGTCACGCCTGAAAAATCCTCCCTCACATCTCCCCTCCCCCCTATTGACAGAAATGACAGAGTGAGGGGGAGATGTGAGAGATGATTTTTCAGGCGTGACTTTTTACTGCGCAGAGGAAAACGTGGAGGTATTTGGTCCTTCTAACTTGACCTCTGTTTGGTACCATAATGAATGAACTGGGCTGGATGAATGGAACTGAGAGGATGTTTCAGGCGTGACTTTTTACTGTGCCGAGTCGAAGTACTCTCAAAAGTGCTATTCCGCCATACATTATAGTTCCATTTTAATCCGCTAAGAAGGCACCACGTTTTATTTTGTGTCACCATACTAGGTCGTTCAACTATTCGTGTAACTGTATTTAAATGGGGAAAACGTGGAGGTGTTTGGTCGCTTCTAACTTGATCTCTGTTTGGTACCATAGTGAACTGGGCTTAGTGGGCTAAGCTAAATGCTATCAGAATGTCACCGCGCGTCAGAACGATTAAGTGCATGCACTGAAACGAGAGAGGTCAACTCGTCTTAGTTAAGGGAATAACAGTTTAATATGAAAAAGCGGTGAAGTATTCCTTTAAGATGAACACCATAGCGAATGCAAATATCTGAATGGCTATTTGAAACGTTACGTTTCATAACATTACATAACATAACATTTACGGGGGTAACCGCTGCATTTCTGCTGTTCCATCAGGGCCATCTTCTGTCAGAGAATGAATTAGCATTTTCATTCAGTCTTCTTTACTCGTTCTGCCACACTTCTCATTGGACTTGTTTACATCAGAGTGTGTGTGCCACTTTGACACAGCATATAGCGGTGTAATGCAGTTTAAACAGTTAATGGGTAAAGTATTCTTTAAATGCATTCTAAAAATCTAAAAGGCAACCAATTTTGTTTAAAAACCACATTATGTAATTTTTCGTCGCTAGAGGTCGCTTATTCAAAACAAAGAGCGTAGCTTGATGACGTCTTGATTTTGCTGAGCTTTTATTATGCCGCTTCCGTTTCTTCCGCTCATGAGTATGTGGGGTAACGCAGCGCTGTTTTATCATATTAGATACATTTGAGTGTGTTGAAAGTTGTGTAATAATGCTACTCTGTGTTTGCTTGCCGGCAACTATGAGACACTTGCACACTAGTAAACTAAGCTAGATCTTAGGCATGGTAAAACATGGTACTCACGGTAAATCAAGAAAACAAGATTTAAACAATAACACTAACCGTGTTAAGATATAACAATGATAAATTTCCTGTCGATGAATGTATCCAAACAGTTGCTCATCTGTCTAATAAAACATAAAACACATAATATATTAAAGCGAGCTATAAGAGAAAATAGAAGAGGATTTTCAGTATATAAAGCCTTTAAATTTTAGTTCCTCACAAAAACTGACTTCAG
Source organism: Pseudorasbora parva (assembly GCF_024679245.1). Classification (NCBI taxonomy): domain Eukaryota; kingdom Metazoa; phylum Chordata; class Actinopteri; order Cypriniformes; family Gobionidae; genus Pseudorasbora; species Pseudorasbora parva. The sequence goes on from NC_090175.1 coordinate 24,218,235, forward strand.
AATATAAAATAGAGCATAAAACATAAAGTTTTTGAGAACTGAGCAGCTTTTACCTCCTGAAAAAAAAAGTTTACACATTTTTAAAATGTTACATTTTTTAATTTCTCAAGGTAAGTAATAAAAGAATCCAGAAATTGTATATAATACAGCTGCAGATAAATGTTAAGAGTTTTTTATTTATTTATTTTTTATAACATTTTGATGGTGTCAGGGTAAGTTTGATGCAATATGTACATTTCTATTTTTTGTTTGTTTATGTATTTATTTATTTTATTTTATTATAATTTTAAGGGCTCCTCTTGTTACTTTGAGATTCACTGGCAGGCGCAGAGGTTCCCACCAAATTCCTCAGACCTAAAACTATCCCTCCTCCCTGAAGGCAGTTTCATAAGCATGAGAAAAAATATCTCAAACCTCTGATGAGAAGTCATTTTTACATTAATATGCTTTTAAAAGTTTGACAAGACTCACAACAGACTTGTCTCTGTCCTCTAATTCAGTTTCTAATTCCTTGTGTGATAAAGAATGTCTTAAAACAAAAAAAGAAGACATTTTTAAAGTAAATGATTTAGTCCATGCTTGTTTTGGCTGGTGCGCGTGGTTATGTTTATATTCCGCGCTAGAACATTGTGTTGCAATGACTTTATATCATCCAAAAAGTATTAGCATTTTAATTAATACACATTTGTGACTGTCAGAGCACTCTGCATTAAACAAATAATGTTCCTTTTCAGAGGAACCATGTTTAAGACCAGACAATTTGTCAATGTGTGTATAAATAAGCATAATCTTCATTATATAATTCTTTATTTACTTACAAAAACCCACACAAGCAAATAAAAAACACATTTATTTTTCCAAACCAATATCAGACTGATATAAACAGTAACTTACATTGCAGACAGACAATGGTTTAAGCTCCACAGTTTACATCAATGCTTTTAGAATGCCCCGTTCACATCCTCTGGGTTGACACAGATGACCCAGAGGGGCCGTGTTGCCTTGTTGGGTCAAAGTGCATCACAAATCACTCCCATACTGGAGCTTCTTCCCAGGCCAAAAACAGACAGCTGTCACAAGGCACCTATATTTTAACACTGAAACCTCATTACATTTGGAGATAAGACAACATTGCTTTAAGTGGAAGAATCAATAGTCTGGTCCAATGCTCTTAAAATAACTAGCAGCTAATCTAGAAAATTAGACTAATGCTATTATAGTCTATGAGAAATGTTACGTTTTAACCAGTCAGTCATGATGTGTAAAATAATCTATAGTTGATTCACTTTACTGCATAGCATATAGAGTAAACAGATGTTCGGTTGTTATAGTTATATAATAAGTTTACATTCATATATAACTGTGCAACAGTCCTCACTCAGTGGTGGTAAAGTTCAGTACATGTGTAACATACATAAGGAGAATATGTGACATCAAATTCCACTGCAAACATGACCTTTTCTTTTTATTTCTTATTGTCATGCACAAATATATTCCTCAACACTTAGCACATCAAATTAACGAGACCCATGTAGATCTCTGTCAGAATGCCATTCATATTAGTTTCAAATTATGTCAAATATCTCAAAATTCCTTATACACTGCTGTTCAAATGTTTGGGGTCGTAAGATTTAATAATGGCTTTGAAAAAGATGTCTTCTCATAACCAAAGGTTGCAATTATTTGATAGGAAATACAGTAATGTTGTGAAATATTAGTGAAATTTGTAATAACTGTTTTTATTTTTCATTCATTTTAAAATGCAATTTACTCCTGTGATTGCACAGCTGAATTGTCAGCATCATTACTCCAGTCTTCAGTGTCACATGATCTTTCAGAAATCATTCTAGTATGCTGATTTGCAACTCAAGAAACATTCATTTTTATTACTAGCAATTTTGAGAACAGTTTTTTGGTATATTTTTGTCAGGAGTAGTGAATAGAAAGTTCCAAAGTATTTATTTGAAATGGAAGTGTTTTGTAACATGAAAGATTCCTTGCTGATTTAAAAAAAAAAAAAAAAAAAAAAAAAAAAACGTTTGACCCCAAACATTTGAATGGTATTATATATATTTATGCTACAACAAGATAAATAACACCACATATTTAAACTTAAATGCAGATGATATACAAATACTAAGGCCATTAAATATTAATAATATTAAAGTAATGTATACATGGTTAATAGCATGCATGAGTTCTCTTCACAGAAAATTCACAGTGTCAAAATAAAGCAATGATATGTTTGTATCTCTTGGGCATTTTTGTTTGAATTACACACAAGCCCCCTTTCCCGCGCCCTTATGCTCATTTATTTGATTTTATTTTACGCCATAACTAATCATTTGTTGCAGTTGGATTCATTCCTAGAAATTACTCTTGAATCCCACCACGGTCAAAGTTTAATTTACCCAACTCATTGCTGGAACACAATCCAGCAAGTTTTTTTTTTTAAATTATATTTTATTTTATCTTGGCTTACATATTACCTAACACCTTTAAAGCATATACACATGAAACTTTATTTGGCATCCAAACACAAAGGCATATCTTCATCATCTTCCTATTCCACTAAATAAACAATGGTGACGTCCAGCGCACAATATGATTCAGATGGTGACCTGAATGTTCCTGTTTTACAAACTAGTTTAGCCTCAAGCTTCCATAACTGCATTCAATGTGCTAACAATAACAACCGGACACTGAATTTGAGGGATGGGCTGCCTCCTCAGCGGCATAGGAGTTTCTTTGGCAAAGCTCGTAGGAAGGAACACAGAAAACACAGATTGACCCTCACCGTTTCACTCTTCCTTTCTGCGGCTTCCTTTCACATCAGACAGTGACGATCCAGAGCGTGTTCATAGTGCAGTATTTACATAAGGAAAACATGTCGAGCTCCTGATGAGGGTTAATTTGTGACTGTTAGGTTCAGCTGCATCCTGTTGCTGTTGGTCTTCACTCCCACCACTTCTCACACAGCAAAACAACACTCTGAATGTCTGGGAACAGCTGCTGTTGGTCTACGGGAGACTTTAAATATATCAGGTCCATTGTCTGGTGTGAAGCTATATATAAAAACAGGCTGATACTGTGCTGAGCACAAGGCCTTTAGTTCATATGAATGGTTACAACGTCTTCCAAGTCAAAGTTTGACACTGAGGATGTCCGCTTTTCTAATGCGTTTTAAGCACGTAGACTGACTGGAGCGAGTCCTCCACCTCTCAGTCGCTGTCTTTGCGAAGGCTTCTGTCGGTATTGAGGTTGCCAGGCTCATGGTTTTTGCACTGAATGCTAGTGCCGTTCATGGGGCCTAAGCTGGACACCTGGTTCTTCGTATAACACCAACAGCATAAGCAGGACTAAATGGTGAAAAAGAAAAAAGAAACATCATTTAATTGCTGCAGCATAGAAAGAAAAAAAAACATAGAAACATGCTGCTATTTTTTGTATTTTGTGGAACTTCAAAAATCTATACAATTAAACTTGCTTTTGGCGCCATTTACTGGACATTTCAATTCGAAAGTGCAGTTAAATGTGCAAGAAACCATGTAATATTATTTAGCAGAAATGTCGCCATGCAGGCACGTTTCTCCAAATATCTTCCTTAGCAGAACAAATAAATGTTTTCAGGTTTGGAACAACTTGAGGGCAAGTTAATTATCTCTTTAAAGGGGATGCCTTTAAGTAGTGCACATTTGTATTGTATAAGAGGTGAATAGGTTTAAATAAATCTGTATTTCTTATCTGCAGCACTAAGTTTGGCCCCATAGTAAATCAATGTTGAATATTTCTCTTGGACCCACACCATCTCTTGCACAGATCATCAGTTTGCTTGTATTTAGGGCCATGCACTTGGGTTGGCCGACTGAGTTGGTGTTTCGGTTTATCTTCAGCTTCATTGTATCATTGCGAACATCCTCATTACTGAAAAGGGGCTCACTTAAGATCTGACATCATTGTCGGTAAACTACGCTCAGTATAAAGACAATCAGGTCCGGGCATGGCTTATGCCTCTCTGAGAATGACTCACAGGACTCTAAACCTTTATCTCCATAAATCAAGCACAATTTGCAGATAGAATGTTCTGTGGGAGCTGATTTGGGGAAGTCGTGAGAAAAAATCCATTAATTTGTTCTGTGCGAGTCTGATTGCAATGGCTGTTTAATGAAGGAAGCAAGCACTTTTAAACTTACCTTAAAGCAATTCTTGAACTTCTTGCTTACAAAGTAGAGGATGATGGGGTTGATGCAGGAGTTCACAGTGGCCAGGTTGATTCCGAAATAATCCATGATCAACAGGAAGCTGAAATTTTGGACACTCATTTAGTTTTGTTGTGTATAAGTTTCACATAACACTTGCAGAATCTATAAGACAATTGTCATTTTCTGATAAGATTATTATTTTAAGGTTGCACTCCCAAATATAAATACTAGCTGAATATTTAAAATACAACAATTATTTTAAAGCTGAGCTTACATATATCACACTAGAAAAATTGTACCATAGTCACATTAAATATGTTTAAATATTGTATTAATTTCCATGACTTGTTAAAAGAAATACTTTAAAAAAAAAAATCCCTGATATTTCCAGGTTTTCCATTATTGTCCCTGGTCTGTCCTGAGAAGTGAAGCGGGCCAATAATCCTGGCATAAATTCATTAAGGTCCTGAAGTCTTTGGTTTCCCATCATGCGCTGAGTTTTTCCAACAGTGGCTATATTATGGCTGAATCCGAATCCCCCTAAAACTCGGACAGCCATTGTGTGTACATCATCTGTACAGTCATGATTGCGGTGCAATGTGGGAAGTGCACTCAATAACGTCCACTATGGTTTTGGACACCACTGCAAATGGCTGCGCCCTCAAATAATGCCCCATTTAAGGGATGTCTTCAGTGGCCATTTAAGGCAATTATTATCAAACCTGCCCTGGTGTACCACCAGCCATGCATATTTTGTATGTCTCCCTATATCTGACACACCCGTTTCAGAGCCGTTTCTCAAAATGCGTTCTTGTCTGTCTCTGTACTTGTGTTCTCGTGGACTTGTGAAACATCATTATTCGCTGCCCAAGTACTGTTCCAATTCAAAGATCGCCCGTTAGATCTACACAGGACGAATTATATCTCATGTTTAACCTCTTACAGAGAGAGACACCAGCGCTAGAAGTCAGAAGGACTAGCCGAGAAAAGGCTGCTCGCAGTGGGGTACATATGCGCTGATCGCCCACTGTTCAACTGGATTTCACAACTCTGAAAATGGTAGTTCAAATTTTCAAATAGGCGCTCTAAACCACAGATCTGAGCTTTAAACAAGTATATTCTCACCTGAAAAAGCCTTAAAACTACATGTTTTGACACATTACAATTTTTTAAACTGTTTAAATTGCATTCTGGGATACCTGGCTGTCTCAAATCCACTCAAGTCACCTCTCAATTCATCCTCGATAAAAGGGGCGGAGCAAGAACACATCCAGGGATTTAAGCTGGACTTGGCCTGATGTGAACTTTGAATTTAAACAGTACTTGGGCAGTGACTGATGACGTTTCACAAGTCCAGACAAGAATATGCGTACTAAAACTTGTTTTAACTTTAACAACAAGAAAAAAAAATACACATACACAAGCAGTACAAATATGTCGGGTATACAATAAATCAGTCCACTGTTAAGAGTCAAAATTGGTGAAGGCTCACTCACTTGAATAGGTCACAACGCCTTTCATCATTTGGAACATAAACCATTTTCTTCAACAGTCTACTGAGATGAAGGGGGAACCAGCAAAGAGCAAAGATCAGCACTAAACAGAAGACTGCTTTAGCCACTTCACGCCGCTGCAGAACATAAACAAGACATTAGAACCACAGTATGATCTGTGTTAACTGGCAACGTACTGGCAGAGATACTACTTTCACAGACTTTACCCACAATAGCGCATACATATCAGGCTAAAAAAAAAGATTATTATAATATCATCTAATTCAAGGAACTTCGGTCCTAGAGGGCCACTGCCCTACAGAGTTTCGCCCTAACACTGATCAAATACATCTGAAAAAGCTAATCAAGGTCTTCAGGATTAGAAAGATAAAGGCAGGTGAATTTTTTTCAGGGTTGGAGCTAAACTCTGCAGGACCTAACCCTGATCTAATTGCTAATAAAAATGGGAAAAATCACACAAACACAAAATACAATCTAAAAGCACAAAATAAATAAATAATAATAATAATTGTTTGCATGATACTGACTTTAGTGGCATTGGTATCAAGGACTTTTTCTTACCTGTTTAAGGTGTTCGCTGAGGACGATCCGAAGGCTTCCGTTTCTACGGTTGAGCATTTCACATGTCATGAGTGTGTAGAAAACAGCTGTGCAGGCCAGAGGCACGCAGAAGTAAAAACCAAATAACCACCAGTCTTTCACATTTACATAGAACTGAAAGCAGATGAAACACACACATTATCCATTATGTTTACAGTAACGAAACAACAATTACCCATATGGCTAGGAACTATACCTTCATTCCTGCGTTATAATCAAGGAACTTTACTGCCATACCATGGGTGCAGCAGTCTGTGCAAGCAGGTTGTCATGTTGGTTACGGAAGTAGTATTTTCAGGCGCTGCGTAATATCATTGCGCCGCTGCACCCATGGTACGGCAGCAAAGTTCCTTGATTATTACGCAGGAAGGAGAGTATTGTTCCTAGCCATATCGGTCTAGAAAACTGTAACTTTTCTCTTTTTCTCTGTCTTTGATTTCAGTCAAATTTTGCCGTTATTTTGTCACTTATTGAGCAGTAGGCTATGGAGCCGTTTACCTCCAGTCTTTGTGCTAAGCTAGGCTAGCAGTGGGTGCGTCAGACAAGAGTTATGGCACACACGGAGATGAGAATGTTATCCATGGACTTATCTAACTTTGGGGGATACGGCAAATAAGCGTAAGTCCCAAAAAGTCGGCGTGTTCTTTTATTTTAATTGTGAACTTAAACCTTTTATGTTTAGAAATAGAGCAACAAACTGGTAATAAAAAAATAAGAGATGGATTAGAGAAAGAGGGAAAAAAACTAAGACACTCTATAGACATTATATATATATATATATATATATATATATATATATATATATATATATATATATATATATATATATATATATATATATATATATTTGAGTATTGTAATCTTAATTTGTTGGTTTGTTTGTTATGTACTTAACAGAAGCTAAGCCCAGGGAGCAACTTAAATTAATCTTTATTCAATGATTTACTTCGCTTTAGCTATGAAATAAACAGGAAAGATATTTTGCAATGCATCCAGATCATCCTGCCGGGTTTATTTTAGGATAATGATCAGCTAACATTAACATTATCCCATGGTCCCTATAGCATAACTGTTAAACCTAAAACAGTACTCAAAAAAAAGTGAAAACAACATAAGGTAATTTAATTTTTGACTATTTAATTTGTGCTGTATTAAATTGTCTATTGTTTCTGAGATTAATGGCAGGGTTCATATGAGAGGATGAATTCTGTTTCTCATCCACACATATGGCTCTGCTTGAGAGAGATGCATCAGTTTGTAATTGCACGCATGGTCTGCTATCAATTTACTTCTTTGGACTGAACAAAGAAAAAGAAATCTCCAGATAGGTCTGCATAGGGAAACTGAAGAAAACTCCAAAGGTTTTACTCTTATCCTCTGCATTGGCTGTGATTTAAGCAAAATGTTGCTTTCAGGATCAAAGTTCTAGAAGATCACAGAAACCGTGCAGCATCCTGCTCGAGGTCAACCGGACAGGATGCACTGTTTATTACAAAGTGTTTGAATGTTTATGTGAACGAAAGTAAATGTCATCCATTCGATAAAAGCGTACCATCGTGAAGTTACTTTCAGGCTTGAGCATGCAAGTGCGGATGGTTTGATTTTTGTAGTTGAAGGTGACCATGTTGAAGACCACTGCCTCTGGTATAGCCAAGATAATAGACAGGGCCCAGATGGAGAAGATCTCAATGGCAGTAAAGAGGGGAATGCCGACCCCCTGCACTCTGCTCCAGGAGGCTACAGCCCTGTACCTGAGACACAAAAACAAAATCTGTTTTAACATTTCACAACAGAGACATGTCATATGTTTTCATCCAGCATTGTGAATTATGTGCAAAAGTGGAATATCGCACAAAAACAATTGCGAATAAAGCACCATTTTAATCTAATGTAACTAAGAGAACAAAATTGTCACTTCCTGATAAATTGTCTCAAAATGTCAAATAAAAATGGAAGTTTGGGAAAGCCACTGTGGCTCTTGTTTTCTATATTATAAACGATTTGTGCCTCAGAGCGTGCAGGCGAAGTACAGTGAATGCTGTCGTGTTATCTTGCGTTCGGAGGTGGATGCCTGCTGTTTGAGAAATCAGTCATGCAAGTCAGTTCTGGGAGGTAATTATACCCAACAATTTGGCTCTGGCATTTCAGAATGACCAAACAAACATTTAAGATGTTGTGCAATGAAAATGGTCTGGTTAGTCTAGTAACCCAGTCACTCCCTTTATTGAGACAAAGTCACATGAGTTTTTTTGTTGCGCATCAAGGGATTTATTCATTAAATGTGTTATCATCGTAGTTTATGTCTTATCCAATAAAAAAATCTAAATTTAGCAAAAAAATAGGTGGATGGAAACAGTCATTGAAGATCTACTTCAGGTGAACTAACCATCTCTCTGAATGACCTCAGAGAAGAATTTTTAATCCTCACTATTTCTTTTTTATTTTTTATTTTATTTTTTTACCTCAACACCTGGAAAGCTTGACTGATCAAATTCCTAGCCTATAGTGTGGGAAAGCTTCTGTGAATATATTGCAGTGCAGCTGTGCCAGCCTTCAGCAACTGGTTTATAACTACAGTATCTAAGATTAATGAAAAGACTGTTTTGCATTGTAACATGCATAATACTAAACTGCTCACAGATATACTTCTGCTGTTTGTTTGGATAAAGTCACTGGTTTGCCAGGCTGCTTGTTTCCCTTTGCTCAAAGTCACGTTTGCTTGTTTGTTTCATTAATATCTTCTCTCTTGTGGGTGTTTCTGTAAAACGGTGCATCAAGATTTTATATAACTATATATTTTTTTTATGACCCATTTGAATATTCCTGTTTAACAACAATGGGACATTTATATTTCACTAAGTAGAGATGTATCCACTTTGCTAACACTCAGAATGATGGGAAAGACAGACATATGTATGCGCACGCAACATGGGGAGCACGAATCGGACGAGATCCGCGGAACATTTCCTCGGCATGATTCAGAAATGAATTGAAAGCAGCTGTGCTGTTGTGAAATTAAGGCCAGACGTTTGATTCATTCTTTAAAAATTGCGACAGGCCGCTAGACATTTGGTTCTCAGATTCACTATGGTTCTGCATGTCAGTCGGACTTGAATCAATGAATTATTTTTAATTTATATATCTGAAGGAGCTCAAATTATGTTGAGGTTGCTTGTCAAAAGATGAATGCCACTTGTTTTCTTTTAGAGGTTTTGGCTTGCACAGTTTTAACAAGTTGGCCAAAATAAACTTTTTTTTCATTTTTTTCTTATTGTATAATCGACAAGATAATAGCCATTCATCCTTGTTTATGGTAGCGTTTAAGCTGAGGTGGGCAGGTGGCTTCAGCCTTCTGATGAGGAAAAGACTTACTAATGAGAGGTGACCATTAGAGCTGACCTTATAAACTGGAGGAAATTCCCTGATACATATAAGAACTTGACAAGCTCACGTCCCGCCTTTTCCACTAAACCACATGGGCAAATGCACTAATGCTTCCTGAGAAGGGTTTCATTGGAAACACCCTGATCAGGATGATACGGGAAATGCTCCCCCCCCCCCCCCCCCCCCACTCATTTCATACAAAATACTTGTTTAAAATATAAAAATTCCAAGAGATCTTTGGTTTGTCTTGGACAATTCTAAGAAAGAATACGGCGGATAAATTGAAAAGAAAGCAATTAAGCTATTTTTTTGACAAATTATGTACATTGAGCTTCTACAGTCAAAATAATTGCTAATTAATTATCTAAAGTACAACAAAATATACAGATAGACACCAACGTTCAACGATTGGGTAACATTTTAGAATAATGGTCATTAATTAATATTAGTTAATGTATTAACTAACATGAACTAACCATGAGCAGTTCATTTGTTACTGTATTTGTTCATCTTTGTTAGCATTAGTTAATACAAATCTGGCTGTTCATGGTTTGTCCGTATTAGTTCACAGTACATTAACTAATGTTAACAAGATTTTAATAATGTATTAGTAAATGTTGAAATTAACTTTAACAAAGATAAATAAATGCTTTATAAGTGCAGTTCATTATTAGTTCGTGTGAACTAATTTAGTTAACTAATGTTTGTTAAGGACCATTATTCTAAAGTGTAACCAACCATTGTAAGCTTGTATTTTTGTTTTAGCTGATGAAGACAGCATAATGCATTCTGTGTCAGAATATAAATGAAAATAATTGCAGATAGATTCCACAATGCTTAGTAGTTTTGAGGGAAAAAAGTCTGCAAAGTTAGGGAGATTCATTCAGGCTTCAAGATGTACAATAATCATACAGAGACATTGATACGAGTATTATGATGTGTGTGTCCGTGTGCGTGCGTGCGTGCGTGTATATGTAATAATAATATTACTATTGGTAAAACCTAGTATAGGGAACGCATTCACTATTAACTACAACTTTTGCCTAATTTACTGCTTACTTATAGTTAGTAAGATTTTTGTAGCATTTAAGTTTAGGTATTGGGTAGGATTAAGGGATGTAGAATAAGGTCATGAAGAATAAGTCATTAGCATGTGCTTTATAAGTACTAATAAATAGCCAAGATCCTAGTAATATGCATGCTAAGAAACAACTAGTTAATGGTTAATAACTGAATATGCATTACAATATAGATTGGTTAAGGAGGAGGAAAGATTTTAACAAATATAGGCTTAAAAAAATAAACCCAGCTTCTGACCTTTGTCTTTCCCTGACTCTAAGACTTCAGCAGTGAAATCTGAACCTTGAACCTCATGGAAGTCTGAAGTTTAATGCTTGAATTAAAGAAAGGTGTGTGGGCAAAAGGTGTTAGCTTTTTTTTAGATGAGTTACTCTCATCAGTAGAAAAAACTCTTTGACAATTTAAAGATTGTGAAAATAAATTAGAGCATGCAATATTTCAAAATGGTGAAGTTGTGATTTACCTGTCCACACTCAATGCACACAGATTGAGTACTGTAATCCCAACAGATGCTTTCTGGAGGAATGGGACCAGTTTACACAGAAAGAGTCCAAATGAGCTGTCATCAAATGGCCATTTTGTGACAAGCAGCTGCAAGAAAAATAGAAACATTCATTATGATTCCATTTCTCAGCCACATGACCCACAAGCGCTAGTAGAATACATTGCATTGAAATGCGGATGAATTGAACAACATGTTCTTATTTATTTTAAGCGCTTATGTCTGTACATTTATTTATAATGTATGAATGAAATGGAGATGTTTAACCATAATTGAGGCAGTCTACATTTCTGGAATTTAGCTGGTTTCAGATTTACTTAAATAAGTAGCAGATTTTTGTTGCTTTGACTCTTTGTTCCCCTCTTTGGCCTTAAGGGCACACATCTTGTCTTGATAAAATGGCTTTAGAGCAGTTTCAATGGCTACTTGTATATCGGCCCAGGCACTTCTCTGGTCATTGTGTATATTTGCTTCACCTTGGAAGTCCCCAGTAGCGTTGAAAACAAAATTCTCATGTTTTCTTTTTTTGAATGAATGAATGAATGAATGAATGAATGAATGAATGAATGAATGAATGAATGAATGAATGAATGAGGAATTTATATAGCGCTTGTTTTGTGTGCGTGTGTGAAGTGTACCCCTTTTTGTTTTGCATCAGAAGAAGTTTTTTTTTATTATATTTTGGACTCCTGCAAAGTCTCATTATTCGAGTGGCCTTGACAAGGTTCTCTAAAAGGGTGTTGTCTTTTGTTAAACAGGAAAAGTATGAGGATTATGCTCAGATTTAGAAAGGAAACTCCTCACGGGTGTATCCTGGCCCTGTTTGTATGAGGAGTGCAGAGTTGAATCAGTGAGACAGCTGGAGAAGTGTGTTTGATGTATGTTGGAAGCCAGTGGTCTGAAGTGCACATAAGTCTGTGCGTCACAAAACAAGACATGCTAATTGTCGCACTTCCTTTGTAAAACTTGCTCTCTCTCTCTCTCTCTCTCTCTCTCTCTCTCTCTCTCTCTCTCTCTCTCTCTCTCTCTCTCTCGCTCTCTCGCTCTCTCGCTCTCTCTCTCTCTCTCTCTCTCTCTCTCTCTCTCTCTCTCTCTCTCTCTCTCTCTCTCTCTCTCTTTAAAGACAATTTAAAGACAAACATTCTGTGCTAAAGTGTTGCACATCAGAGAATGTTTTAACACTATAAATCATACAGATAGACTAGATAGGAAATTTGACCTGGGTCAATGATGTATAAGAAATTCCAAGATAAAGAAAAAAAATGTAGTTAAAAACATACTGCTCTGGAAGAAATTAAGAGACAACTGCATTTTTTTTCTTAAATCAGCATCTCTACAAGTATGGAAGCCATTCCATTCCAGTGTCTGTTGAATTCCAACACAGGCACACCTCATTCTACTGAATGAGGTGTGAATCTTATTTAATAAGGAAAGTATAAAAACACACTTCAGTGGTCATCACTATCCTCTTGCAGTAGGACCAGCTGGATGGCAAAAACAGGGCTAGTAGTACCTCTAAAGTAATTGGAATCAAAAAATAAGGAATGTTTTGAGTATAGAAAAGAAGGGTTTAATTCTGGCTTTAGTGGCTGAGGGATACAGTGAGCGTCGGTTTGCTTCCATCCTTAAAATTTCAAAGACGGCGGTTCATAAGAACAAGGTCAAGCAGCAGACATTGGGGACAACAAAGCTACAGACCGCGAAGGACTAAAACGACTCTCCACTGACTGGTATGACCGCCTAATCATTCGAATGTCACTCAACATTTCATTCAACAACCATAGGATGACATCAAGTAACCTACAAAAAGAATGGCAAAAAACAGCTGGGGTGAAGTACACGGCAAAGATAGGTCGAAACAGGCTCCTTGGGGGATTGGTGATGATCTGGGGGTGCTTCAGCAAGGCTGGAATCGGGCAGATTTGTCTTTGTGAAGGACGCATGAATCAAACCACGTACAAGGTTGTCCTGGAAGAAAACTTGCTTCCTTCTGCTCTGACAATGTTCCCCAACTCTGAGGATTTTTTTTTTCCAGCAGGACAATGCTCCATGCCACACAGCCAGGTCAGTCAAGGTGTGGATAGAGGACCACCAGACCCTTTCATGGCCAGCCCAATCTCCAGACCTGAACCCCATTGAAAACCTCTGGAATGTGATCAAGAGGAAGATGAATAGTCACAAGCCATCAAACAAATCCGAGCTGCGTGAATTTTTGCACCAGGAGTGGCGTAAAGTCACCCAACATCAATGGAAGACTGGTGGAGAGCATGCCAAGACGCATGAAAGCTGTGATTCAAAATCAGGGTTATTCCACCAAATAGTGAAATCAATCAGTGGTTTCTTAATTTTTTTCAGAGATGTTTGTTCCAAGCAAGGTTCCTCACTGTAATACAATTTCCCTTTTTTCAGCACCAACGCACACACACACACACACACACACACACACACACACACACACACACACACACATATACATATATATATGTGTGATCTAAATGCTGAGTTTTGATTGCCGAACACTGAAGACTTGGAAGTAAATGCCCACAGCTAGGATTGGAGAAGATTTGAGTATTTAATGAGTTTCAGATCCCTTGTCAGTTCACGGGAGGGAGGGATTGTTTTGAAAGCGGCAACCGGAATAATTATCTGACAGGGCTCTCAAAACGTATTTATCAAACAAACATAATGATTTATCTCTCATCCACCTGCGATTTTATTTATTTTTTAATTATTTGGCTTGCCTGATCGGTAGATAAGGGCAAACCACACCCACATAAGCGCACGCTCTCTTCAAATATCAAGTCAAGAGAGTGAACGTTACAACGCAGATCAAAAAAATTAATGTTATTTCACTATTTAAGATTCACCGGCCTGCCGACGTGCTTTACGTTTTGGTAGCCCGTCTGGAAAACACATAGCCCTGGGACGATGGGCTTTACGAACCCCTTGGCCCATAACGCTATATGTCCGGTCTGATCTGTTCTGATCCTGAATCGCAATGAACCAACAAATAAGCCAGCCTGTGAGAGTATGTTATATGTTCTGTTACAGACAAAAACATAATCAATACGATCTTTAACAATGCAATACTATCACGCTATATAAAAACATGTTTTACTCACATAAGTGTGTTGCACCATAGCTGCACGAGTTGGTGGGCGGGGCTACAGAAGCAGGCGTACACATTTATCTGTAGAGGCAGCATTTGACCCTTTTAATATGTCATTGATTACGCCCCCTCTTTTTCTGGGCCTGGTGTCTATAAAAGCATTACTTTGACTATCAATGAAGTGTTCAGCTCTGAAACTTACAGGATATACTTATATAACCATGACCTTTTATATATCAAAGGCTCAAGGGAAAGTTGGTTTCTCAATTCATCACCCTTTAAAGGTGCACTCTGTACATTTTAGTGGCATCTAGTGGTGAGGTTGTGAATTGCAACCTGCTCACCCCTCCCTTTCGAAACTACGGTGGCCGTCACAGGACAAAGATGATGTCACAAAATAGTGACTTCACTGTAAGGTGACCTGTGGTGTATTTAGATAGAAATGGTTCATTCTGAGGTAATAAAAACATAACAGTTCGTTATGTAAGGTCTATATACACCACATAAAACAGTTATGTATATTATATTGCATTTCTGACTATGGATCCTCATAAATACTTCACACAGCACTTTTAATGTATTTTTGAAAACATTTTTAGAGCCTCACGTTACTGACATTACTGGCCCATCTGCTAGAGGCCTCTGTTCCCTGTCAAGTACTGTGTTCACTGATGAGCGAAGAATCAGACAAGGAACTTTGGCTAGTGATGAAGCACTAGTCAAAACAGGGCTGTTCATTTGGACGATGGCCCTTCAATCCCCTGTTTATTTTATCAGGCCATATCCCAGCTGCACTCATCACAAAAGCCTCAGTAACCGTAATAGGACGGCCCTGGAGATAAACTCTGAATGACTGTATAATTGTTTAGGGCCCTTGCCCTGTGCATCTAAGCACCCTCCCAACTTCCTCTGCCAGCTCATTCTCCCTTCCTGTGCTCAAGTAGCCTACTCTCTTTTGTATAGTACTTTATGCACTCTTAAAAATAATAATAAGTTTCCAAAAGAGGGTTTTCATAAAGATGCCATGGGAAAAAAAGTTTTTTGACTCCCCAACAATCTTTCAGAGAATATTTCTCAAAATAACCTTTTTTTTCTTTCTTTTTTTCCCCTTTTCTTAATGTGAATAATAATATAAGAAACTTTGTCCTACTATACAGAACCTTTTTTACAATGGAAAGGCTCAATAGAGGTTCAAGAAAATTTTGACATGTTTTTTTTTTTAAGAGTGTAAACTGGTCTTTCTGCATGGTTTGTGAAAAATCCCTTTGAGAACAACATAATGTCATGTTTGCTACCAATTGAATATAATGGAGAAACAGAGGTGCCTACCTTGTAGACATTGATAGGGATGTCTATGGTGATGTAGATGAGGTCTCCAAGAGCCAGGCTGGCAATGAGGGCATTGGGTCCATTCCTCATGCACTTGTTTTGGTAAATAATCTTCAGCAAGGTGGCGTTACCCACCATTCCCACCACGAACACGGCACATGAAATAATTGTGTTAATATACTTAAAATAGAGCTTGATGGAAGTGGGATCTTTGCAGGGTGGAGGCCCCTTAAGAATGGTATTGTTATCCAAAAGGGCTTTTTTGGTGGTGGGCTGGAGACCCTTATGCACACTGGTTTTGGAGGTAGTAGAGATTTGAAAGAGAGTGTCCTGGGCTTCCTCTGTTCCATTTATCTGACATATTCCACCAGTGGCCAGGACGGCCATTAGCAAAAACAATTGTAGTGTCGTAATGCCCATTGCAGAACGCAGTTGGCTCTTTGATTTCCAGATAAGTTGATAAGATCCTGATTACGGCTATTCAGCGCAGCTGCGGGAAAAGAAACAACAGGACAGACATCAAAAACACACAGTGTTGTAAAGCAAGTTATATTTTAGTTTGTCACAGCTCGCCCACACAAAAATAAAGAGACATACGATTCAGGCCTCAGAATAAAATGAAATCAAAGAGAATTACTTAAAAGTATAACACTAGATGCGCAAAACTTCAACACAACTTCAAAAGGGATTTAGTGGAGGAGCACAGATGGAGAGTGCCAGTACGAGTTACTGTCACACTATGGGGACGAGACGTTGCCTTTCCTGTCATCCCCGGCAAGTACCCATCAGTGTTGGCATGGTGCTTGTGGCACAGCACCAAGCTTTTGTTTTTTCATTTGTCATTTTAAAAATTCACCCGTTGCATGGCTTTCATCACTTTGGTTTCCTCAACACACATTTCCGCTCTGGTTTGCGTTTGGCGTTCATAAGGGCAGTTTTCCAAATTTAAACATGAAAAAGATGTCTTTTGGAGTTTCACAATAGGAAAGGCTCAAACACAGCAGCTTAATAACAATTCAGTTTCATATAAATCAGATACCCTTTGGATAACACTTCACAATAAGGTTAATACATTAGGTCAAATAAACTAACAATATTTTTAAAGCATTTAAGCATTCTTAGTTAATGTTGATTTCAACATTTACCATTACTGTATTATAAAAGTGAGAAGTTGTATCTATTCATTTTATTTGACGGACCAGTTCTAACATGAAGTTCTAAATAAAAGTTAGATTTTTATTAACTAGCATTAACAAGGATTAATAATTACTGTAACAAATGTATTTTTTATAGTTTGTTAATGCATAAGATCACTAATAAGAACATATCATGAAGTGTTGCCAAATAACTTCATATTTGCACAGTACAGTGCAGCAATATAGATACCATCACATATATACCGTTCGAAAAGAGCATTAAAATGACTGTAAAACTTAGTGTACTCACCTATGAATATAATATAAGGTAACTACAGCTGTTAAGGTTAGGTTCAGGGTTAGTTAGTTAGTGTGATAAGTGCGTAGTATGTACATGGAGAACAGGACTGTAAAATAAAGTGCTACATTTATTTTTTTTAAAAGTTGTTAATCACAAAAAATAATTTGCATGATTATATCCATAACAGATGTAGCCTATACGTACACAACAATCACAAGTGAGAAAAGTTAATCAACTCTCATCTTGTTTGGAATCATTTGAAACCCCCTTTCATTATCTTGACAGCAAAGGAACACTTCTGAGCCAAGATGTGTTTCCTGTTCAAAGTCCCTGCCACCACCTGGTACACAAGGAACTATTTAGTAGACAGCCCTTCAAGTAGCATCTCAGTTTAGCATCAGCTAGGCACTAAAGGGATCCTTAACGGCACGTAAACTGTTACACTTATGAATTATAAATGCCTCCTGGTTTTTCACCTACCGCTTCTTAAATGTCTGCCTTCCCCAGGATCCCGTCAGTCAGTCAGTCAGTGAGTTAGTGAGACGAATATTCGGCTAGAGCCCCCCAGACATCTGTGTGGTATCATATGAGTAATTAACCAACTATCAAAGTGTAGCAAGATCCCATTTGGACGCCACGACGCACCAAAGCTGCTGTGAAGGGGCTGCGCATTCTGTCTCCAGCTTTTCCTGTGGAGAGTTGCTGTATGTGTGTGTGTGTACGTGTGTACGTGAGTGTTTAAGAGAGAGCACTTTGACGGGGTGGGATTGCAATTCTCCACCTCCCCCCTCGGCCGGGAGGGGGGCCCCAAAGGAAACACCAGCGCTCGGTGAGGCACAGCCTGCCTGACTGTCAACAGTCAGCTGAAGCTTGGGAAGCATCAGGAGGAATTACAAATCCTCTCCTGAGGTTTGCCTTCTTTCTCTCTATCTCGATCTTTGTCGCTTTCTTTCTCTCGCCCTGACAGAACCCCTGCCACCATGTCACAACCTTCTCCCAAATGATCGGCTGCGATATTTGCATCTGAGAAACTCACCTACGAGTCTTTTGCTTTAGATGCGACGCTGACTGATATGCAGGATGGAGTGTGGGGGACGGTGGTGGGATCGAGAGCCAAATATCCCTTGAACTTTATATGCCTGAAATATCACAATGTGGGTGGTCAGACTCAGGGGAAACGTGATTGCTCATGTGAACATAAAAGCCCACATAAGCCTTGGGTTCAAGTCTGCCTTACCAGCCTTACATAAATTGGAGCTATTTTGGATTCTTTTTCATTATGAGCTCTGGCGGCATGATAAGCTGTCTTTAAGAAGGTCGATTGGAACATCAAGCTCATCTGAAGCAAAGTTCCTGGCTGACTACATCAATGTCCATTGTGCAACCTATACGGCTATGCCTAGTAAAATGGGCCATTATCAATATGAGGTCTAAGTGCAGGAAGGCTGCTATCAGTACCGCAAACAGCAGCTCTACTTGTTTCTAATAAAACACTGACCTGAATATCATTAAAACTCACTGGGCTATGGTGATGTTTGATATGCCTAATGCCTCCTCATTACAGAAGCTTTTTAAGTTGTCTTGATATTTAGAGGCTTATCATTTTATACTGTATGCAGGGGATTATTGACTCTATCTGACATCAGTAGGGTGTTCCACTGGTAAACAATTATCAACAAAGCCCTTATATGTTTGTAGCCCTCATATCTAACAACACATTCATACACTGTAAAAAAATATTTAGAAAAAAAGTTACCTGGTTGCCTTAAAATTTTGAGTTCATTGAAATTAAAATTTTGAGTTAATACAATGAACATTTTTTGAGATGCGACAACCTTTATTAAAATATGATTAAAAGATTTTGTAGCATATTGGCAAATTGTGTTTTATTTCTGATGACGCAGTGAAACATGCCAAATAGTGCTATTTTCATGATTTATGATTTTTTTTTAATGTAGTTCAGATACAATATTTTAAATTTCTATTTATTAAACAAATTTCCTTCATTTTATCAACTCAAATTTTTAATTTCATTAAACTCAAAATTTTAAGGCAACCAGGTTACTTACTTTTTTAAGTTAAACCAACAAAAATCAACACATTTTTTTGCAGTGTATGTAATCCAATTCTTTAAAATATGTTAATATGTATTACAATCAGCTGGTATATTATGTTCATCACTGCTTGTCAAAGACTTTTAAAACAGATTTTGGCTGCTGTCAGAGTGTTACATCTCTTATGCTAACCAAGGCTGGATTGTTTTGATTAAAAATACAGTAAAAACTGTGATATTACCAATTAAAATAAATGTTTAGTATTTTAATGCATTTAATGTAAAGCAGCCATGATTTTGAAAATGAATGTGCTGCTTAATATTTCTGTGGAAACAGTAATATGTGCAGGCTTTGTATATGAATAGAAATGTGTAACATGAAATTATTTTCTGTGACTTTTGAGCAGTTTAATGCATCCTTGCTGAATAAAAGTATTCATTTATTTTCTTTCAAAAAAAAAAGTCCCATATTTTTAACATTTATTATTACATTACATTACATTACATTACATTACATTACATATTTAATTTCTGGCCTACATGTCTGATAAACCTGAGGAGAGAATTATATCTATGTTGTCACACTATATTGTTACCTTTAGGAAATGATTATCATTATAAACAATGATATATATATATATATATATATATATATATATATATATATATATATATATATATATATATATATATATATATATATATATATATATATATAAAGGATAATGATTATATAAAAATTATGGCTTTGTAGCAGCAGTACTCTGTCTGCCCTGATTAACAAATGTAAAAAGACTAAAAAAAGATTGTTAAAGACATCATATTATGCCTTTATAGTTCTCCTTTGACCATGTAGCTCATATTCTCATCACATTTCCACATGGCCAGATGCTATGGGCAGTTTAATTCCCCCTTTCATTCCATTTGTACGTGCATCTTTTTAATTGAAGTGTTCATTTGCAGCTAATCAGCCTGCTTAGTATTAATTGTGACTTAATTGGGTAATACTAATATTTATTGCCATTCAATTTTAAAACGATTGTGTTTTCTTTAATTGTAGGCATGAATTTATAATAACTCTTGAATAAGTCATGGTCAACAGTGGCATATATTTTATTAATTGTAACGTGATTTGCTGACAGGATCCTTTTTCACAGAGTCCCTCAAGTCTGCCGGTAGTTTCAATGGTGTCACAACTTTTGGGGGAAAGGGAGAGAGAGAGAGTATGCGTGTGTGAGAGAGAGAGTTGAGTTTGGAGTCTTTGTTAATCAAGACATTAATATATAAAATGATGAAACCTTTACCTGGTCCCAGTTGTTTTGGGCTTTCATGTTGTTGTGCTGTTGTTGTTTGGGCTCTTCATCTGGTATTAATGGCATTCTGTCTGAACTCAAAGATGGCAGGCTGCCTGGTAATTCATATGCTTGTTCTCTGATGGCATCTGTGAAAATGTGCTCCGTGCATATTGGTACATACCCTGTGGGAGGGAGCAGGAGCTCAAACCTCTGACTGAGTGGGATGTACGTGGTTTCATAACTGGGGCACTTGCACCAAAAACGAGAGAGAGGGAGGGAGAGAGAGAGAAAGATTGGGAAAGAAGGGCAGTTTGATTTTCTTATGTGGTGATTATGATAGACATGCTGACACAGGGAGTATGGTGATGGTGGACTAAAGAACAAGTGCAGAATAATTTGTGTTGAGGTACTGAAGAGAATTTGAATATTATAATGGGTCACATATAATATATTTACTCATTACCGTAATCTCTGCCATTCCATTTGCGTTAAAGGGTTAGTTCACACAAAAATGAAAATTAGCTAATGATTTGCTTGCACTGAAGTCGTCAAGATGTATATAACATTCTTCTTTCAGATTAATAAAATCAGAGTTATATTTTAAAAATCCTTGCTAATCCAAGCATTACAATGGCAGTGATTGTCGTTTTTGAAGTCCATTAAATCTCATCTGTCCATCATATAACATGCTCTACATGGTTAATAAAGACCTTTTGAAGCAAATCGATGTGCTTGAAGAAAAAAAAATTCATATTTAAAACTTTTTAAAGTAAATTATCTTAGCTTCCGGCTGATCGCCTTCCGTATTCAACATGCAGGGGGAAAAAACATAAGACATCTTCGGGACACAAATGCGGATATTTTTGGTAAAATCGGCAAAAACGTTGACCCATCCATACACAGCAAGGTTCATTTGTGTTCTGAAGATGAACGGGTTTGGAATGACATGAGTGTGAGTAAGTAATGGCAGAATTTTCATTTTTGGGTGAACTATCCCTTTAAGAAAAAAAAAACTGAAAGTTACAAAAAGTAAAAGTATAAGTTACTTTTGCCATCTCCTCTATCATCACTTTGTCGACTCAATCTCCTTTTGTAGGGATGATTTATGAATGATCTGGAAAAGCATTCACATTAGTCATTTTACTGTGACACCAGAAGGTCTGAGGTCATGAGAAGCACTCCTATTATCTATTCGACGCCACAGACAGTTACGCTCTAGTCTAGATTATGCTACTGGATTTAAAATAAACACTTTTGTTTAAACAGGAACTATTAAAAACTTTTGATGAGCCGCAAAGTTAGATCATTTTAGATGATGGTTTAGGTCCTTTTGTCAAGCTTGTTGTAATTGTACTTAATGCATTTTAAATCCTTGAAAATAGTTTGTGGTTTAATTAAATAATAACTTAAACCACGTAAAAACAATACTTTTTATCCAAACTTGGTTTTTAGGTCAGCTAGATACCCTATAGTCAATAGGTCTACATTATCAAGTGAGTCAACTTCATTGTTAGCACTGTTTCTGTACAAGTTTTTTTTTTTTTTTTTAAAGAAAATACTATGCTTTGTCATAATCTGTAGTTTTCATGTTGTGTTGATGGCCAGACTCAGTCTCTCTATATTCTAAGAGTCTAAGAAAAGTCACTGAGGCTTGAGACACATTCCTGAAGAACCCCTTGCCTAATCTGCCTTTTGTCAGACATGCTCATTGCGAGAAGCGATAAGGTCTTAGCGCACGTCTATATCTGGGGCAGGCTTGCTGCGTAAGCTCTTAAATAAACCTTTGGGGGAACGTCTTGGACTTAATAACTGCTCATCCTCCAGGAAACTCTTTCTAAATTTCTATTTAGTAGAGACATCAGTCACATGTTTGCCAAAATTCAAAAAGTTTGGAAAACACAAGCTTTTCATTTGTCTGTAGTGAAAATTCAAAACAGTCTAGAGAGAAGGAATAAATTATTAGAAAGGTGGAACATAAACTAGCAAAACAACGAAATGCATCACTCTTTCTGTGCCAGTGGATGCTTTATTTATTTTGCAGATAAATAAATTAGAGACTAGATTAACTTGATTTTGTCCAGTAAAACACACAAAAACAAACAGTAACACTATTGTTTACAGTAACATGCACACATATATAATGTGCAGACTTTCCAATGAGTCCATGACTTGGATTTATTGATTGATTGAAAGGAAATGTCAGTGCTTTACACATAATGCAGTACATACATAACCACACAAACTAATCAAAATATAATAAACGTATAATACATCTTAAAATAAAATAATCAGATTAATATGGTAAATTAAAGTTAAAAAGTTTGCTACAAGGACTGGGTACTCATGATAAAAATCATGATTCAATGATAAAAATGTAAATAAACAAATAGGCATATAAACTTATATTCATCAAGGATGTATCAAACGTGAAAGACATTTGAAATGTTTTCTATTTCAAATAAACACTGTTCTTTTTAACTTTCTATTCGTCAAAATAGCCATTTTCAACATTGATAATAAGAAGAAATGTTTCTTGAGCTCCAAATCAGCTCATTAGAATGATTTCTGAAGCCTCATGTGAAAATGAAAAATACTGAAATATTTGCTTTTGCATCACATGAAGAAAATATATTAGAAAACAATTCTTTTAAATGGTTTAAAGCAGCACTTGGCTACTTTTGCTCTCGGGGTCCCCCTACAGTTGGGAAAAAATAATGTCCTCAACTACTGTCTTAAGATCTGTCATCCTCATGGGGATGCCATCGCACGTGCATTTGTTGACATGACAGCCCTGATAGCCCTGAACTAGTAATGCGCGGGTCGTCTCATAACCCGCGGACCCCGTATGTCTATTTAATGGTCGCGGGTGCGCGGCGGGTTGTAAAAATATACAGTGGTGCGGTGCGGGCCAAATAACTTAATAAAAGTGGCGCTGCGGGTTGGTGCAGCACTAACAGTTCCCCTGAACACTGCAAGAGGAGTTCAGAGTTCTTCTGGAGTCGCGTGTGAAATGTCTTCATCCCTGGTAACGTTACAGTCAGTGGCATATGTTTCAACATGTCATATGAATATAATTTCATGGGTTTTATTTTTTTCAAATGCCAAATAATCACGATGCTCACGTTTACAAGCCAGCGTCATTATAGTAGTCTATTGGTTACCGTTTTACAGAATCTATATGATACTTCAGTTCAATGTTTGAGTGGTAGGTAATCCCCATAACAAGCAGGACAGCATCGGTCGGGCACGCCTCCTTCAGCTCACGCCGACGAGCAAACGCTGGTCACATGTTGATCCTCATCCTGCCTTTAATCCCATCACTTTTTCGTTTCCTCTTATTGCTTTCCTCCAACAAAACCTTTTCTTTCTTTTTTGTATTCTTATTTGGCTGCTTCGGACATGACTTTATTATCCGACGAACAAAGTTGGGCTCGCACGTCCGAATTTAAGGAAGTGTGGGTGTTGGTGGAAGTGACGTATATGCCGTAAAGCAGTCGAATTTTGTAGTTCTTTTTGTTCCCGAAACCCGAAGTTTAAAAGTACGATTAAAAACTATACAGACCCCATCAGACTATGGCAGACGTGTCATTCAACCTATAGTAAGTCGATTTATCATCACAAGAGTCTTATATATATTATGAAGGTTGAAAAGTTACCTAGTGCTGCTTTAAACTGTATTTTTGATCAAATAAATGCAGCTTTGGTGAGCATAAGAGACTGCTTTCAAAAACATGTTAAGATTTTACTGAAGCCAAACTTGTGTATGCATATATGTAGTGCAGTTCAAGGGAAGTGGTTGTAATGCATAGTCACATTAGTATGGATAAACTATACTAGACTAATGGCAGTGGGCAGAAAAGATTGAATGTCTTTCAGTGATACACCAGGGAATGATAAGTCAAGAACTGCAAGTGCTCTTGTTATGAGGGTGTCAATAATCTTTGGAAGTTTCCATAAAGTTTACAAAGCACCCTCCTCTTAGACTGACTGAAGGTGGTGGCTAAAAGGAGGATGCTTTGCAAATGTTATGGAAACTTCCAAACATTATCGATTATACTCTACCAAGGTAGACCCTGTCTTGCTCAGCAATTCTATATCCTATATTATATTACAGCACTCCATTGCATAAAAATGTCACTTGCTACCGTTGTCACAATTTACTAGGATCCAACATCAACCAAACACATGGCACATTGTCCTCGTCTGAGTACTGATCACACGCACCTGTAACATGTCTACACACATCAGGACAGCAATATAATCACACACCTCATCTGCGTTTTTCTTACAAAGTGAACTGCTCATCTTTACTCCAGCATCATCGATATTCTCCAGCATATGCTCCCTTCCGCGCCTTCTGTATTTCCTCGTGAAAAGAAGTTTGCGTTTCTATTCACCGCATCACAATAAGGTGTGTGCGCTTCTCCATTCATCCTTCTTCACATCCAATCTCCTGCCTCTATAAAAAATACGTTCTTCACTCTCTCCAAATTCAAGATTCATTTGTTTACTCACCTGTCTTCCCGTTTGCTCAAAGCGGCAAATAACTCTGTTAAGTTTAACGACTTTAACAAGACTGAATATTCATTGTTGTTTTCAATATGTTGACCTTCCTTGTATATGTTCTGGATGTTATTTGACCAGTCAACCTTGGAGTTCAGGTTTCCCATGTATTTAGAGGAATCCACCGTATCAACATCCTCCCAACAGATGGAAACGGTAAAAGGGTTACTCCAAAGCCACCTTCTTTGTTTTCTTCCACATTGAGCTTAAAAAGCTTCTGCTCACACCAGTCCTCAAAGACACTAGTGATTCATCTGTACTATGCCTTCTCTCACACATCAAACAATCAAAGTATCAGAGTATTATTTCTGTAGGTGACATAAGTGTTGCATTTCATGTTGGCTGAATGAAGTGTTAACAGGAAAGGAGTCAGGACTTTACCCTAGGGGGCTCCTGTAATAATGACCACCTGATCCGAGACACAGACCTACAGCAAAACATACCTTTTTTTTTTTTTTTTTCTTTTTTTTTTTACTGAATACTTATATTCAGCAAGGATGCGTTTAATTCTTTTATGAAATACTTTTATGTGCAGTGGTTTCAATAAAAATCTTACGCAGAATGATAATATTAATCCAAACACTAAATCAGTATATTAGAAGTATATTTGAAGACTGGATTAATGGCTGCGGAAAATTCAGGTTTGCAATTGTAAAAAAAAAAAAAAAAAAAAAGTAAAATACTTTTTTACAATCAGACATAACATAATATTGTGTTGATCCCCCTTTTGCTGCAAAAAACAGTCCTCACCCATTGAGGCATGGACTCCACTAGACCCCTGAAGTTGTGCTGTGGTATCTGGCACCAAGATATTAGCAGTATATCCTTTAAGTCCTGTAAGTTATGAGGTGGGGCCTCCATGGACCTGAATTGTTTGTTCCGCACATCCCACAGATGCTTGATTCGATTAAGATCTGGAGAATTTAGAGGCTTTTTTTGGATGAAAATGGTGTCCTGTTAGTGGCCACGAAGTAATAACTAATGATATTCTACAATTGAAAGGAATCAATCAAAAACATACTTTAGCTGGTCAAAAGCTTTTCTAGAGCTGAAGTACAGCCAAAACAAACTATATTCAAATAATTTCATATTCATTCATATCACTGAAAAACTGCTTTGAAACTATCTATATTATATAAGCGTTTTATAAATGAAGGTGACTGGACTTGATCTCACTGCCTCCGCCGGCTTACCTTCTTCCCATAGTGCATCCTGGTGCCATGTGTTCCCCAGGTAAGCAACACCCACGCACCATGCCACACGTGTGTTGTAAAAGAAAACATGATTCATCAGACCAGACCACTTTTTTTCCATTGCTCCGTGGTCTAGTTCTGATGTTCGCATACCCACTGTTGGTGCTTTCGCCAGTAGACAGGGGTCAGCATGTGCACCCTGTATGGTCTATGGCTATACGCAACAAACAGTGATGCTCTGTGTATTCTGACACCTTTCTTTCAGAACCAGCATTAACTTCTTGAGCAATTTGAGCTTAGGTAGCTCATCTTTTTGAAGTAGAACACAGAGGCCAGCCTTCACACTCTATGTGCGTCAATGAGCCTTGGCCACCCATCACCCTGTCTCTGGTTCATCACTGTTCCTTCCGTGAACCACTTTTGATAGATACTGACCATTGCAGACCAGGAACACCCCACAAAAGCTGCAGTTTTGCTCTGACCCAGTTGTCTAGCCATAACAATTTGGCCCTTGCCAAACTTGCTCAAATACTTACGTTTGCCAATTTCCCTCCTTCTAACACATCAACTTTGATGACAAAATGTTCACTTGTTGCCTAATATATCCCACCCACTAACGGGTGCCGTGATGAAACATAATCAGTGTTATTCACTTCACCTGTCATAATATTATGCCTGATCTCTGTTTGCGCGCACTTGTGTGTGTGAATGTGTGTGTATGTGTGCCCTTGTTCATATTACATTGTGGGGACCAAATGTCCCCATAAGGATGGTAAAACCTGATATTGCATACATTGTGGGGACCAGCCAGTGGCCCCCACTTTTCAAAAGGCTTATAAATCATACAGAATGAGGTTTTTTTTAGAAAGTAAACATGCAGAATGTTTACTGTAATGGGTAGGTTTAGGGGCAGGGGCAGTGTAGGGGGATAGAAAATATGGTTTGTACAGTATAAAAACCATTATGCCTAGTCCCCACAAAGATAGTGAAGCAGGTGTGTGTGCGTGCGTGCGTGCGTGTGTGCCTAAAACATTCATAAAAATGAAACAAGACATGAGTGTAAGGTATATAAAGAGATAATGTGATGTTGTTTTCTTGGTGGCATATGTAAGGGCAGCGATTCACCAGTCATGATGCTATTGTTAGAAACTTGCAGTTAATTAAGTAGAAGTCATAAAGTTAAGTATAAGTACATTAAGTGTAAATTTGTTGAGGAGTTGTTTTGACAGTGTTAAATCAGTGAAACAGTCAGACTGATTTAAATGTGTAACACATAAAATGTTTATTTTTTTATTTTTTTATTTTTGATCTTACTGATCATAAATACAGTTAAGTCAGTTATAGGTTGATTGAGCTAACTTTTTTATCTGAAAAGTAAGACTAATTAGATGTAACAAGCTGCTTGTTGTTTAGACTACGCAGGACCCGAAAACCGTTGGTTTGTGATTTCAGGACTCCCTTCTTGTGTATGGGAACCAAAACTTGGCTTTTTATGATTTCTTGGAAACTTAAATGGAGACTGTAAATAAATGTCAACTTGCTGAATATTAGGCACTGACCCTGAACAACATTTCAACAGTGCATTTTGAGTTCCCGTCTCACTGCTAAGCTCCAAACAAAAAAAAACTAATTTCAACCACCCTAAAAATCTACTGAGCATTCTTATGTGCTACTTAAAAATCACAGAGAGCAGGTCGACTAAACGCATCTGCAAACAATTATGGGAATGGCATGTGAGATACAATATCAACACAGCTGGCCAAACCTGAGTGATCAGCAGAATCACTCAAGAGGAAGTTTTAGTTTTAATTCAATAATTGCATCCATGTGATCTATAAAGACAGGCTTTTTTATCAAGTGTCAGATATTATAAAAAAGAAGTTGATAAAAGTAGAACCTGGAGCTTTTTATAGCAAGTTATTTTGTGTTTTTGATGAAGTAGAATAATCGTGATTAATTGCTTCCAAAATAAAAGTTTGTGTTTACATAATATAATGTGTATACTGTGTATAAATATTATGTATATATAAATACACACACAGGCATGTATATATTTAAGAAAAATATGTTATCTTTATATTTAAAAAAAAAAAGCTGTGTGCATATATTCCTTTCGGTTAGATAGAATTAGTGATTTAAAAGCCCAGTCGGTGATACCGGTATTACCGTTGTCGTCACACGTTGATTAACCGGTGGGAAAATTTCCACACATCACGTTGGCCTCTATGACTGCCAACTCATTTCATTCATTCCAAAAATTAACATTAACATTAATATATACATATATATATATATATATATATATATATATATATATATATATATATATATATATATATATATATATATATATATATATATATATATATATATATATATATATACAGTATACATGCAAATATTTCTTAAATATACACAGTACACAAACTTTTCTTTTGGATTTATGTTTCAAATAAATGCTGTTTTTGAATGTTTGAAAAAACTTTCGAATTAAAGAATCCTGAAACAAATCATCAGTTTCCACAAAAGTATTAAACAGCACAATCATTTTCAAAGTTAATTATAATTTAAAAAAAAGTTTCTTTAGCACCAAAACCAGCATATTAAATTGATTTATGAAGGGTCATGTGACGTGACGTGACGTGACGTGACGTGACGTGACGTGTGTGTGTGTATATAGGATCTGTGTGTGTGTGTGTGTGTGTGTGTGTGTGTGTGTGTGTGTGTGTGTGTGTGTGTGTGTGTGTGTGTGTGTGTGTGTGTGTGTGTGTGTGTGTGTGTGTGTGTGTGTGTGTGTGTGTGTGTGTGTATAGGAGAATGGGCTGACTGATTCAAGCTGATGGAAGAGCAACTTTGACTGAAATAACCACTCGTTACAACCGAGGTATGCAGCGAAGTATTTGTGAAGCCACAACACGCACAACCTTGAGGCGGATGGGCTACAACAGCAGAAGACCCCACCGAGTACCACTCATCTCCACTACAAATAGAAAAAAAGAGGCTCAACCAAAATTGGACAGTTGAAGGCTGGAAAAAGGGAGCCTGGTCTGATGAGTTTCGATTTCTGTTGAGACATTCAGATTGTAGTCAGTATTTGGTGTAAACAGAATGAGAACATGGATCCATCATGTCTTGTTACCACTGTGCAGGCTGCTGGTGGTGGTGTAATGGTGTGGGGGATGTTTTCTTGGCACATTTTAGGCCCCTTAGTGCCAATTCGGCATCGTTTAAATGCCACGGCCTACCTGAGCATTGTTTCTGACCATGTCCATCCCTTTATTGACACCATGTACCCATCCTCTGATGGCTACTTCCAGCAGGATAATGCACCATGTCACTAAGCTTGAATCATTTCAAATTGGTTTCTTGAACATGACAATGAGTTCACTGTACTTGGTCCCCACAGTCACAGATCTCAACCCAATAGAGCATCTTTGGGATGTGGTGGAACGGCAGCTCCGTGCCCTGGATGTGCATACCACAAATCTCCATCAACTGCAAGATGCTATCCTATCAATATGGGCCAACATTTCTAAAGAATGCTTTCAGCACCTTGTTGAATCACTGCCACATAGAATTAAGGCAGTTCTGAAGGCGAAAGGGGTTCAAACACAGTATTAAACACAGTATATAGGAAAATGTGTTTAATATTTTTTTACGTTGTTACTTTTTCACTGTATTTCTAATCCAATATCATAAAATACTTTCATAAATTTCTAAAAAAGGAGAAAAAACTATACTAAACCACAGCTTTTAAATGAAAGTGTATTTCACAGTTCTTTTTAATGATTTCATGTGCATATCATATTTTTAAATTTTGATTTATTAATACATCTTGCATAAACTGTTCAGGATATGACCTCTTGCAGGTGCTTAGAAATCAGTAACACTCTTAACATACTTAAGCCGGAGTCCCAAAACAAGTGACAAATGAGCATAATCAGTCAATGGGGCCCAACTCTCTAAACAACTACAGAGGCTGTCTTTTTCTTTACAATTCCCCTTTTCTCCCATTACACATGGACCTCGGAGCTAATTCTCATGTGAAAACAAAAGTATACTTCCCTCCCAAAGGTCTCCCACTCTTTATACTTCACTCCCAATATTCTCCCACTTTTTCTATGTCTCTCAGTGTGTGCCTCGTTTTCCTTTTCTCTCGATTGCAAACAATGTAACGTTTTGATGTTTACCACATGGGCGATTACCACAAAGTCATTAGAGGGCTTTTATGAAAGCATTCTCAATGACTTTATCTATCCTTCAGCCTTTTTAAAGGATCACAGAACATGTATGTGAGTTAATCAGCATTGGCCCGATTTTACTTCTGTTTCTCTGCCTGATTTAGCAGCTCCAGGCAATGATATGTCAATTGGCAACTTCCCTGTGTTCCTCAGCCAATCATGGTACCAGAAGCGAGTGAACCAATACATTGTTTTAGAAATACAGATTTGAATTTTTAACTAGCAGTTTTACCCCATTATTGAAAAAGAATTAAATAATAATAATAAATCCACCTAATTCAACTTAAATGGTAAATTTACCCAAAAATTTAAATTCTGTCATTAATTACTCACCCTCATGTCGTTCCAAACCTGTAAAAACTTTGTTCATCTTCAGAACACAAATGAAGATATTTTTGGTGACTTTTGACCCCTCCAATAGCAATTTAAAGGGGTCATGATTTGAGAAATCAACTTTCCCTTGAGCTTTTACTATATAAAAGTTCATGGTATTATAAGAAAATCCTTTAAGTTGCAAAGCTGAAAACATCCTTGTTAGTCAAAGAAACGATTTTATTGGCAGCAGGCCAAGCAAACGATCGATAGCGGAATATGCCAACCCTTAAAGTCAGTGTATGGTGAAACGTTGACGGAAGAAGAACAACACCTGATTCTGTAGCCCTGCCCACTGACTCCTGCTACTGACATGACACGGGTCTACTTAAAGCTAAACCGGATCCACCTTCACCGGATCCAGCTTTACCTTCATTTACTGTAGGTAGATATACTGTAGGTAACTTATTCTGGCTGTGTTTATACATTGCATTAACATGTGATCGCTGTGATCCTATCAAGCAGATCGGCCCATCAGTCGATCAGGACACGGCGCGTTTACATTTGTTTACGTCAAGTGGTCGCCATCTGGATAACTGATTGGATTTATGTTTACCGCAAAATATTACATTAGGTATGTAACAGGCCTTTATCACAGAGTGTAAAACAACTTCCGCTTTATGCATAGATGATGGGATTTTTGTGATGCATTCATATACAATCAATATCAAACAGGATATCTTTATCTACAAGTTTAAGTTTCCCAACATTAATCTTATATTATGAAACAAAGAAATGATGTTATTCCGACACATTGCATAATTGAAAGGCGAGCACACACACATTGGATACTGTACAGAAAACGGCATTACACGGTCCTTAAAGGGTTAGTTCACACAAAATGTTTAATTCTGTCATTATTACTCACCTCATGTCGTTCCAAACCCGTAAGAACTTTGTTCATCTTCGGAACACAATTTAAGATATTTACGGGTTGAGATCGACATGAGGGTGAGTAATTAATGACAGGATTTTTAGTTTTGGGTGAACTACCATTTAAGGGGGGTGTTTCCCCCACTCTATATTGAAGACAGAAATGGGAGATTATTTATAATAAACATGCTGAAACAACAAAACCATATAAATTCGGATTTTAAGAATTTTACACAATTAAATTTAAAGATGATAATGCATAAGCATTATCTAACCCAGGAAGCAGAGCATCCCGAAGAAGAGGCAGTGAGTGTAGTGTTACACTTACCTGTGAGGGGCTGGCTAGGGAGGCGTGTAGACACCACAGTTACATCCTCATCAACGGAGCAGGCTAAGGGCCAGCACGGTGCCCTGGTGACAGAGGTGTCATGCTTGGGCCGGGTGTGCTTTATGGTCTTAGTCTGCTCCTGAACTGCTGAGAACTGCTGGGCGAAGTCTTTGACAGTGTCACTGATGACCAGCTTTAGGTATGGGTGCCTTGAGGAAGCTAACTTTGTCTACATTCTTCATCTCAGGCAGGTCAGTAACTTTTGTCGCTGTGCACAGTTCCTGCATCAACCCCTGTTCAGAACTACTCGTGTGCAGCTCTTTAAAAGCTTTTGCCTGATTGCCATGGCATGCAGGGTGGCCTATTCAGCTGCATTGTAAGCCTTAGCAACCAGAGCTGCTATGATCTTCCAGGCCTTGGACAGAAGGTGCGGACAATTCCGCCTGGTGGCAGCACTTTATAGGTGCAAATGCACTGCAGCTGCATGCTCCAACTGTGGAGTATCTACGTTACCCTGGGCGGCCCCGTCATCGAGGGCAGTGATAATGGAGCAGGCAACTGGCAACAGGCAATTGCTTTGGGCAGTAAAAGGTGCTTTCCACAACTTTTCCTGTATTTCCTGGTAGAAACGCACTGTGACCCGCTTGCCACAACCAGAAACAAGTCATGAGTGTTAGGGCAAGGTGGAGGGTACACACTAGAGCCCAATGCCCACATGGCCCCAGGCAAGCATGGCCGTCAACTCTGAATCCGATTTAGCGTGAGCAACTACCCCAGAGATGGGAAGTATATATTATATATTCACTTCAGTTCACTGTGGGATCGTTTGTAAACAAATCTCTGGTCGATGCTGGATTTGGATAGACAGGAATGGTGCAACACACCGATGTGAGTAAAACGTGTTTTTATATGTAATAGTATTGCATTGTTATAGATCGTTTGGAGGGCGAAGCTACTGGATTAGACGCGCTGTAGATTCTGTAAAAGGGGGTGTTTCGTAGCGCAATGATGCAAGTATGAAGCACAGGACCGTTTGCTGAGACTGGTGTCTATAAAAGCTTATCTTTGAGTAACAAGGAAGTTTTCAGCTCTGAAACTTAGAGGATATTCTTATATTACTGCTATAGGATATTATTATATTAAACTGCACATTTTAGAGTCGCCTTTTATTGTGGCCAGCCTAAGGCACATCTAACATTTAAAATAAGCACTAAACAGTTGTAATCCTGTTTACCACAACTATCTATTGGAGGTAATAGAGCTTAAAAAACTAAAACAAGCTTAAACTACTTACAAAAAACACCACACCTACGCTTGCATGTATATCTGGCGGTACTGCCATTTTATATATACATATATATATATATATATATATATATATATATATATATATATATATATATATATATATATATATATATATATATATATATGACGGTTGTTAACGGCGACGCAAAGATTTGTGGGTAATCTCCAGCCGTGAAGGATACACCTCATGCACACTCCGAATTCCTGTGAAAGAAGGACGCATTCGAAGGTTGCATTTGGATTGTCCTTCTCACTATTTTGAAATGAGACGGCCTTATGACGTATGCAGCCTTCGAATGCGACCTCCGGAGGATGCAGCCTCCCAAAGTGAGCTACAGATTTAGACAGATTTGTTTAAACCTTTTGTTTACATAGAAAAAGTCTTAGATCTTTGAGTTCAGCTCATGATAAATGAGGACAAAAGTGTTGTGTTTGTAATTTTGTTCAGTGTATAACCAAGGGTCGGTCAGCATGTATATTAAAAATGGCAAAGGGCCTACAACAGCCTTGCGGCACTTCACAATTTTCTGACTTTAACTTGGATAATTTAAATAAACAAAATAGCAACTGACAGGTCCAATCTAAACCACCTTAATTCATGTACCTGAAAATAAAATGTGTTTATGTTTATTGCTAAGGTAATATTAGGTGAAAAAGAAAATTAATCAAACTGAACTATTATGAAAAAATCATTTTCAGTAATTTATAAAATATAAGTTTGTCTCTTTTTTTCTCATCCCGTCCTCAATCTTGGATTTAGTGTTTCACTAAGCTTGTCACATTGCATTATGGGCATTATGAATGCAGTATCTGTTGGCAGGTCACTAGTTTTAAAAAATGATCTCTATTTTTGAAAATGTATGCAAATGCAATCAGTGATTAGCAGTTAGCCTCCAGCATTTGAATAATCTCTGACCCCAACGATGGCATGTCAGAGACTCTTCATAACCCTTTCCAAGCACATATCCCAGGGTACTAATCAGCAGATGTTTGTCTAAAAGAAGGATAATATTACAGCACATACAGATCAAAACAAATTTAGAAACACATTTTTTAATCGAATGCTTATCTATACATGTACCCAAAGATTTTTACAATAAATATACATCCCTTGAATTTTTAACCCACCAAAGCATCAGGATTTATATTAAATCAATTCCAGTTTGTCCTAGCACACGCTGCTCTCGAAGTCACTTTGTTAGATCAGTGTAATGACTGTGCACAGTACCATCACTATCTCTTCCTTCATCTCTATAATGACCAAAATCACGAAACAGACGTTCACATATCAGACAGACTCCAATGGACTTGACAATTAAATGTGTTACAGAAGTTAAAGTGATGGCATCACCCAACTTGTTCTACTTTAAGAGAGGGAAATATGTATGGGTGGGTGTGTTTTTACACATAGTCTGTTGTGTCAATGTGAAACGGGTGTTCTTCCTGTTCTTGGGTGGGCAAAGGGTTAAAGGGTTTGCTGAGATAACTTTGAGGTTGATTTGAGAAAACAAAGTGTAAAGTGCATAAGAAGAGTTGCATTGTTTTTATTTATTTTATTTACCTTTACCAGGAAGTCTTGTTGAGATTAAAATCTCTTTTACAAGAGAGACCTGGCCAGGGTATCATCCATTCAGTTAGACAACATGTTAAAATACAACAAATACAAAATAAAAATATATATTAGAACAAAGTATCCTCTCAGCAAAAACAATCACAACCCTTCATGACCACTATCTTTATGATGCCTTTAAATTCACCAATAGTTGATGTTGTAATATTATGCATTCTATAAATGGTCATCTTGGAGCATCTGTGTGCCCAGTCTAAAAATATAGAACTTTCATGTCAAGATAATAGTCAAATGCATTGTGCTGCAAAAAGCTTTGTTTGCTGTCATGTATGCCCATAACTGCACAAACATCTTCATAACTGGTGCCCAGATGTCTCTCAAACTTCAAATTCCAGTGGTTCTTTTTCTTTTCTCTTGTGCACACACAACATACACAAACATGCCGTCCTGGAACTGACCTCACCAAAAACATGTCATGCGTCTTACTACAGTCATCATTTCCTGTAGCTGTTTACAACAGAAAGTCCTCAAGAAGTCTTCAGACGATGGATGATCGGCAGCAACATTGAGACTTTTAATTTTGAAAGTACCAAAGTATGAATGAGAATGTCAGTTTGTTGCAGCTTCAGTGTTAGTGCGGCTGAGAAAAGAGGAGGGAGAAGTACTCCCCTCTCACACTCTATTTCTCATCATGTCTCACAATTTATTTGTTCTTTCTTCATAGAGGGCAACGTGACTAAGGGGCTTGTCCCTGAGGGATCATGCTCGGATGAAGTGCTGGAAAATCACGTGTCTGTACAGACAATCACAATATAAAAATCCTGTAGTTGTCAAATTGATTTAAAAGGTTTAATTGTGATTCATCTCAATTTCTTTGCCATTTTAGCTCTTTTAAGGAACAAAAACTAAAGAATAGGCATTTGTATAGATTCAGCCATTTGTGTGAACAAACATTATGCAACAGTGCTCTTTATCCCACACAAAACACATTCTCACATTTACATCAAAACAGAGAATTAATTTTCAAATATTACCATCTACATACATGACATGAATGACGGTATTGATGTATAAAACAGTTTTTTTTTTTTTTTAAATACTAAACTTTGGGCACATACAAGCCTAATTTGGGTTGTTTTTTGCCCAAGGGCTTGGCAAATATAGGACCGAACACATTATGGGTTCATGCATGAATTCATGTTTACAGAATAACTTATTTCCCATAAACGTTATATATATATATATATATATATATATATATATATATATATATATATATATATATAGTCCACACAACCACTGGTTGCATGATAATTATTTTTCCCACTCGATTTTACAGTATAGCATACTTTATATAATTTTATTACATATTGCATTCAAGCTTGTTTAGCATGTTTGGCAGAAACTTCTCAATTGTTCATTGTTTGTTTATGTTACTGTAGTTCACACTGACTGTAGTGGAAAAGTACACTGAAAAAAAAAATGTAACTTAGACATAATGGAATTAATACATTTTAAGTGACTCAATTGAAGGGGTACTTCAGCGCTGGGAAGAAGATTCTGTATTCTAACTGGGTCATTAATGTGTGAAATTATTTTTGAATTTGGTGCTTTCTAGACTGAAAAAGACAGATTTTTGGGTCAGGAAATTGTTTGGGGAAATTTTTGTCTCATGGGGATGAAAGACAACAATTCCCAGAATGCTTTGCTGCCCTACAAGGGACTCCCAAAGCCAGCACTACTGAATTGACCGACCGTGTTCATTTTCACGAAATTAGTTCAGTTAGAGAACAGACACTACAATTAAAAACTGAACATGTCTGTTCAATATAATGTGATTTAGCCGCTGAGGGAGTGTCATACAGCACAAACGTGGAAGGAGCCAGATTACATTCACTATCAGGAATGAGCTGAATGAGCTCTCGTGATGAGAGCTGAGTTAAGTGTCCGCGTTCGCGGCATACATTCACACCATGTGATCAGTCTGCCGCGTTTTCAGTTCTTGCCTTTGGAAGCTTAACTTCCATAGGAATTAATTTGAGAAGTTGAAACACTCATTTTGCTCCACACAGCTCCGTTTACATGAATGCCTGCTACTGCAAGCTGAGCTGTGAGTGCGATCGAACCCCCCACGCCTGGGTTAAAAACATGCAGAAATGGCTCCCTCTGCTGGCTGTAGTCTTTTAGCCTCTGGCCAAAATATCTCAGATGACGCAAATTGACGATATTTGTGTCATCGGAGTAATTTTTCCAGAAATAAAATCTCTCGTCTCAGGGGGATATGAGCTGGCAGCACGATCATTCGAATATACTCCAGGGTTTCTAATGATAGAAAGCCATATGCTAATCACTGAAGTAACACTTTAAGTAGTTTCAAAGTGAATTTTAAATGGCTTCTTGTAGGGGTGGGCGATATAGCCTCAAAATTATATCACGATATTTCAGGAATATTTGCGATAATGGTATTTATGACGACATACCAAAAAAAACAAAACAAAATGGAACAAAGTTTTATTGGTTATTGCAGCTGGTAGGCAGCAGCATTTATTATTGCAAATAAAATTAAAGGCATTGTTTATCCTTTTCCAATGAGCTAATGTCAATGATAAGAGAATATTTAATTCAAAGTGTAAATCTACTGACATAAGGTTACTAATGTTTTATAGGCCTAGCCTATAAAACGTTTAGTTTAGCAATAGCTAAAGTAATTGATGTCATGGTCTGTCTGAATATTCAATTCTGATTGGGAAGGTGTACAATAGCAGAGGTAATTCCAAGTTAAAATACCGTTCTGTATAAGCCGCTTTCATTATGAAGCGCACGCCCGCACACACACACACGTCACTCGCAAACAGAGATCGTGGTGCAGATTCAGGAGCTCGGAAGCTAGTTATCAACGCCGCCCCGCGACTTTTAGCAACAAAATATTTAAGCTACTTGATCCCTACATTATATTTCTCAGCAATGATGGGGTTACTCGCTATTTTAAAGTAAAAAAGCACATCTGCATTGTTAACTCTCTCTCTCTCTCTCTCTTTCTCTCTCTCTCTCTCTCTCTCTCTCTCTCTTTCTCTCTCTCTCTCTCTCTAGAATTAAAATAAATGCTATAATCCATTCATTCAAATAAACGTATTACTTTATACACTACTTTCTTTATCTCTGTCTCATTCGAAGCGTGCACAATGCTAGATCTAACTAACTTAAGTCATAACTGACAAAAATAAACGTCAATGTTACCCTTCCGGTTAAATATTGCGCGGCAAACATCAAAATCAGCCATAAGCTGTTCATGTTATGTCAGTTGTCAAGAGAGCTGACCTCTTGTAACCAAGTAGCTCCCTTTTATTAAATCATCATCATCGGAGGCTGACATGCTGAGCTTCGTGCTCTTCTTTCAGACAGATGTGTTGTTGTGCGCGATAGGGAAAGCAAATGCGCCATACGCCATCGCATCGCTATATCATTGATATCGCGATATGACACTTTTTTTATGTAAAAATTTAAACCGGTATTATCGTGGACAATATGATATGGCACACCCCTAGCTTCTTGTCATGATTCAGACATTCAATTCCACATATTCATCCAGTTAGAGTTCATATATTTTAATGTTACACAACTAATTTATAATACTGCACTAGCTGACAAACTTTTAGCTAGCAATATATTAGCATCTTAAATGCTAAGTGAAGCTGTATTGCCATTCGTTTTTTTTTTTTTTTTTTGTCAAACAGCCTAAGCAAATGCTCCATTCTTCTCCATCACTGTAATTTAAAGGGTCATAAATCCCCAAAACACTTTTTTGAGATGTAAACAGATATGTATAGGCTGCACATCATTGAAAACACTAAGGGTACTGATTAATGTTATTCATATGTGAAAAATAGTTATTTTTGCATTTTTCAGAGCGGTTTCTGTCTTCCGGTTTGAAAAGCTGAGTCACAAATGTTGACGTCAGCGTGTGCTTTCGGCCCATGTATGGGCTGGTGGGGACATGCTGACGTCGGCGGCTCCAAGCGTTTCTCGATATAATATTCATGACTTAAAGCTCATTCAGTCCAATCACTGTGTTGTGGTATGCATACAATATACAGTCCGTCTAAAAAATTAGCATATTGTGATAAAGTTCATTATTTTCCATAATGTAATGATAAAAATTAAACTTTCATATATTTTAGATTCATTGCACACCAACTGAAATATGTCAGGTCTTTTATTGTTTTAATACTGATGATTTTGGCATACAGCTCATGAAAACCCAAAGTTCCTATCTAAAAAAAATAGCATATCATGAAAAGGTTCTCTAAACGAGCTATTAACCTAATCATCTGAATCAACTAATTAACTCTAAACACCTGCAAAAGTTTTCTAAGGCTTTTAAAAACTCCCAGCCTGGTTCATTACTCAAAACCGCAATCATGGGTAAGACTGCCGACCTGACTGCTGTCCAGAAGGCCATCATTGACACCCTCAAGCGAGAGGGTAAGACACAGAAAGAAATTTCTGAACGAATAGGCTGTTCCCAGAGTGGTGTATCAAGGTTCTCAGTGGGAAATTTGTGGGAAGGAAAAAGTGTGGCAAAAAAACGCTGCACAACGAGAAGATGTGACTGGACCCTGAGGAAGATTGTGGAGAAGGACCGATTCCAGACCTTGGGGGACCTGCGGAAGCAGTGGACTGAGTCTGGAGTAGAAACATCCAGAGCCACCGTGCACAGGCGTGTGCAGGAAATGGGCTACAGGTGCCGCATTCCCCAGGTCAAGACACTTTTGGGCTACAGAGAAGCAGCGCTGGACTGTTGCTCAGTGGTCCAAAGTACTTTTTTCGGATGAAAGCAAATTTTGCATGTCATTCGGAAATCAAGGTGCCAGAGTCTGGAGGAAGACTGGGGAGAAGGAAATGCCAAAATGCCTGAAGTCCAGTGTCAAGTACCTACAGTCAGTGATGGTCATCATGCTTCTATCTGCTGAAATGCTTTATGAAATGCTTTATGGTTTTTCAGCACGACCTGGCACCTGCTCACAGTGGCAAAACCACTGGTAAATGGTTTACTGACCATGGTATTACTTTGCTCAATTGGCCTGCCAACTCTCCTGACCTGAACCCCATAGAGAATCTGTGGGATATTGTGAAGAGAAAGTTGAGAGACGCAAGACCCAACACCCTGGATGAGCTTAAGGCCGCTATCGAAGCATCCTGGTCCTCCATAACACCTCAGCAGTGCCACAGGCTGATCGCCTCCATGCCACGCCGCATTGAAGCAGTCATTTCTGCAAAAGGAATCCCGACCAAGTATTGAGTGCACATAATTATTTGAAGGTTGACTTTTTTTGTATTAAAAACACTTTTATTTTATTAGTCGGATGAAATATGCTAATTTTTTGAGATAGGAATTTTGGGTTTTTATGAGATGTATGTCAAAATCATCAGTATTAAAACAATAAAAGACCTGAAATATTTCAGTTGGTGTGCAATGAATCTAAAATATATGAAAGTTTAATTTTTATTATTACATTATGGAAAATAATGAACTTTATCACAATATGCTAATTTTTTGAGAATGACCTGTAATTTAGTTAATGTGCATATGGGCTCCGTCTGTGGAAGCCATTGCTACAAAGCCTCGGTAAAGTAAAATTAACTTTTTCGGAATCGCACAGCGAACCTGCAAGCGTGGACATGAACAACAATGAACAACATTTTTTAATGAAATATCAACAAGAATCAAAATTAAGCCACCTCTCCGTTTTATTTGTGGTCACAGACATGCACTAAACCGTGTGCATATTTGGACAAATATAGATTTATTGTAGCTGCCG
Organism: Pseudorasbora parva; assembly: GCF_024679245.1. Taxonomy (NCBI): domain Eukaryota; kingdom Metazoa; phylum Chordata; class Actinopteri; order Cypriniformes; family Gobionidae; genus Pseudorasbora; species Pseudorasbora parva. Next base: position 24,259,007 of record NC_090175.1, read on the forward strand.
AGTGACAGCACGCGGATTGTCACGGCAACCCAGTGCGTGTCGCTCTGCGCTTCAGATGCACGGTCATGACTGATACCTCAAACCCCTTCGCTTTTACCCCGATCTAGAATTACACCTCTATTGCATTGCTAGCATGTTCGTGGGTGGTTCATGTTCTCTAATCACGTCAGCGCGTTGTTCATCTTGCCAAACAGCGTGCATATTTGGACAAATATAGCTTTATCACATGTTTGCAAAATATTTTGTCTCACAGAATAACATTTATATTCATTTCTCACTGAATTATGCTGATTTGAAGAGCTGAATGACTTGCGATCTCTGCTACACGCCATTTATGATCTCAGAGCTCTCTCATTCGCTGTACTTATCCCTCATCTAATCTCTCTGTTGTAAACAATGCCAACATGAACCAAGAACATGTCTCAGAACCGCTGTAACTGCTGCTGTTGGTATCGCTAATCTTAATCCGCCTAATGACACTCCCATATTATGCCAACCATTCTCTCTTTTCACACAATACCCATCCCACCTTTTCGCAGTCGACAACTCTCCTTTTTGGAAGCCTTTTCAAATCGAAGGTGTGAAAAAACACCACTGCAGCAGGGGGTTCAATGACCCTTTAAACTGTTCTAATTCCAACATAATTGAATATTAAACTATAGTCTCCACTTTCTCATCTTGCTCAAAAATACATAAAATTAGACTTTTAAATATAAAATTACAACATCCACTCTCTTTATTTTGCCATATCCAAAGTATGCTGGGAACAAGCCCTGCCCAGCTTTAGTTAATGAAACATAAATCATTCATGTGACACAACACAAACGGATTAAGAAAACGTTATTTGACTTATATTTATAAGTGGATTGAACACAATCAAATTAAGTTAGGATAAAATGTATAGCAATTGTGTTGCTTTAGCTCATTTTAATTAAGCAATTTGAACAAGCAGTAAAAACATTTTTTTTTCAGTGTAGCATTAAACATAAGTTATGCAGAAAAAAAAGCGAAAACTAGAATGCATCTTCTATTTGTTAGTATTTAGTATTTGTTCACAGATAAAGTGTTTTGACTAGGGCTGTGGAATATATGAAAAGTGAATGTTTTAGCTTGGCATATAGCCGAGCGAGAATAGACTGAGCACATGACTGTTACTTATGTGACTGTTACTTATCTGTCAACACACACAGTTATGTCAAAATGGCTGTCCTGATGACTATGTAAACTCAGTCGGTTATTCTTTAAGTGAATGATATCAGAAAGAAGCCGAATGCATGTCAAAGAGTTTTTGGTATTTAAATATTTACATTATATTTTTTGTTTGTTTACATTGGTTAATCTTTTTTTTTTTTGCTAAAACACTGCTGGTCACTTTCAGAAGTTGCAGCAATGCTTTCTTGTCCCAGAAAGTAACACATAAATATGATTCTCAGGCTTTAAATATTTTTTAAAATATAATTTAAATAGATTTTACACACTAATAGCAATATCCTATCGCATATCTAATATCGCATTATTTAACAAGCTGTCGCATATCGCATTTTTCTTCAATATCGCACAGCCTTAGTTTAGACATTTCGAACATCTGATGTGGCTGGTAAATTAGAGAGCTGTTTGTGAGTTCAAAACGTGTAAGCAGTGATGCATGAGTCATGACCATTGTGCTGTAAAACAAGGCACTTAACTCCAGGTTACTCTTGGGGGATTGTCTCTAAGTGTGCTGTGAGTTGCTTTGGATAAGAAAGTGTCTGCTAAATGATGACTAATCTTACTCAAGGTTGAAAGTCTCACATAGCCAAACGTTTGAGTAAACAGCAACAGTCTGCTGAATTCTGTGGACATGCAGTCTGAGACCAAAAAATCTTTTTATTCTTCCTTTCTTAATTTTTAGCAGATGAGAGATGAAAGAGGAATATTCTGTGATCAGTAATGCAAAACTGAAGAATGGCGGAAATCTCTGAAGCAATTTATTGTCCTGAAAATTGTGAGCTGCATCCTCTAAACTTCAAACCACAGAATGCTTTAGCCACGTGAGGACATTAGCCCACGTTAAGAGCTCAATTGAGTCCAGATGTTTTTCACCATTACTTTCACCACTAATCATTCAGTTTCTGAAGGAAGGATAGTCAATCACCTAAATGATTCACTTGTTCTTTTTTTGTTAATTACCCTGCATTTTTTTCTTTCTTTTTTCAGAAAACTTTCTTTCACACGTTCTGGAAAAGAAAATGCACAAAATGTTCAGCGAGTGTAAAAATTGGATGATTTGGTTCTTTAGTTTCTGAGATTAAGATAATGATTGTCAAACAAGGCAAAAAATAAGTAGCTGTTGTTTCCTCCAAGGAAAACAAATCTGAGGAATTCTCTCTTTGTTGTTTAATGTCTTGAAGTCATTTGATTCTGTCACATGTGTTTGCGTGTATACGCAGAATTAGTCTTTCTTCTGAAACTGTGCTTATCACGTATTATGAATATTCAAACTTTGAAAGTGTTGTTTTGATTGAACAAATAGCTCAAGTCAATAAATAAATGTTCAAAATCTCAAAGACTTTAAGAAAAGCTACACTGGGGTCCAACAGCTGGAAACCAATAATGAAAATATTAAATTTATTAATTATTTAAATTCATTGGAAAAAGATATTTTTCCTTTTTTTAAAAGAAATGAATACTTTTATTCAGCAAAGATGTGTTTAATTGATCATAAATAGTAAATAACTTTTTTTTTCTTCTTCAAATAAATGCTTCCAACTTTGTTAATCAAAGAATCTTAAAACAAAAACAAAAAAATCCCTTTTTATAAGACTCTTTCAAAAACCTAAAAAAATTGTATTTAATCCAAACCTTTGTGGGATGTTTGAATATTAAATTTCATAAAACGTCCTAGGTTTTAATGTAAAAAAAAATTACTTTGTAGTTAATACTTTTATTCATAACTTTTTCTTAAAGCTGCCCTAGAATGAAAAATTGAATTAACCTTGCCATAGTGAAATAATAAGAGTTCAGTACATGGACATCACATACTGTGAGTCTCAAACACCATTGCCTCCTCCTTCTTATGTAAATCTTGTGCATGAAAAACACCACAGAAAAATAAGTGATTCTCTACATAACGCCACTGGTGATGCAATGGCTGGGATCATTAATATGTACGCCCCCAACATTTGCATATGTCCGGACATATTCATTGTCAGGCGGAACTGACAGAGCCGAATCATCGGGACTGCAGATAAACAAGCGTCACGTGGGGAAATCGAAAACGGCAGCTCTCATGGACACACGTCATGTTCCAGGCTGTGCAGGGGACGTGAGGACTTTTCATACCCTTCCCTCAGATAAAAAAATGTCAACAGTCATAGTTGATGTTTATTATAATCGAATACCACAACAATCAAAATCGTTCGTTTGCTTGGCCCATTTCACTGCGGACAGTTTTTCTAACCTAGGACAATATCAAGCAAGCTTCGCTCAGCATCTAAAACTTAAGAAAGGGGCTATTCCAAATATATTCCTGCAAGCAGAAAGTAGTGATTTTATCCACTTTTTGACTGTCTGTTTCTAATTAAATTGAAAGAGACAACATTGTCTAGACAAGATGCTAGTACAGTAAGAATAGGAAACTCCAAGTACCATACAAAACTAAATAGTGTGTCTAATGACAAATGTTAATATTATTTTGTATTACAAAATACAACCATAGATATGCATATCATACTACGTTAGTTTAGTTGCTTACAGATCGCTCACTCGATCCTTCTAGCTAATGTCACCTTTTCCACCATATAAGTCAAAACGATAGTCATTTGAAAAGGCTTTTATTCATTTTGAAAGTATTGCATTTCAGAGTACATCACAGTCACTGCATTGCCTACATTGTGACTAATGTTATATAAATATGCAATATCGTTGACGAAAAAAGACAAGTCTAAAATGTAGTTTAAAAATAAAATCTTGAACTAAATGCACTGGTTTTGGTTTTGTCGGGGGGGGGAAAGAAGAGTGTTTGAGTGTTCGTGCTTGCGGTTGCCAGATTTCAGTAATTTAATTATCTTTATCAGAGTTTTTTTGTGAAAAGAGCACATATACTATCGGGTGTTTTACCTAAATGTGCAATCTGGCAACCATATGCATGTGTGCTCTCATCGCGCGCAGGGATGTTCTGAAAACACCAATAAACAAGTAAGCTGCATTTTAGCAATCTCCATTTGAAATGTTCTGCTTAAAGTGTGTCATTCAGTCGATCTGTGTTCTGTCAGGACTCACGCTCTGCTGAACAGCTGCTGAACTGCTGTGAGCTGCTGAAATAAGCCAATCAGAGCAGAGCTTAACATTAATATTCATGACTCTTCCAAATAAGGCAAAAACAGAGCATTACATCCTAGGGACAATTTATAGGGCTGTAAATGGACCTGTAAAACTGTATCTGCACAATTTTTGCAGTTAAATAAGCCACATACCCTCTATGTGAATATCAGAAAAATTTTAAATCTAGGGAACCTTTAATATGGTGATGAATTGAGAAATCAACTTTCCCTTGAGCTTTTGATATAGGTCATGGTAATATAAGAATATCCTTTAAGTTTCAGAGCTGAAAGCTTCCTTGTTAGTCAATGAAAAGAAAAGCTTAAAAGACAACAGGCCCAGAAAACTATTGTGTGCTTCATCTTGACGTCATTGTGTGGTGAAACACCGCCTCTACAGAATAATAAGCACATGTAGTTCAGTAGCCCCGCCCACTGACTCATGGAGCTCTTCGGATTGCGCTAGCCAGCAGCAATAAACATGCCGAAGAAGATAGCAAGATATTGTGGAAGAACACAGTCAAAGTGTTGATATAAGCTTCCTTCAGATCCTAATATCAGGAATGTGTGGTTGAACTTTATTTTTAATGAAGTTCCACCTCACGTGTGGAAGACTTTGTATGTCTGTTCGCTTCATTTCACTGCGGAATCCTTTGTAAACAAGTCTCAGGTCGATGCTGGATTTGTAGACATGATTAAATTAAAATAATTGCGTGTATGTGTGTACGGTTCACCCTTCTATCCACTGATTGGGCGGACAAAGTAATACAAAAAAATATTCCAATCAATCGTGGGTGAATGAGAGAGAAATCGTTGTGTTTGTTTGATGAAGATGTTATGGAAGCCCTGTGAGAGAATTATTCTGGTTGCCGCTTTCAAAACAATTCCTCATGTGAACTGACAGGGTTCACTCATTTATTAAATTTGCAAATCTCACTCATTAAATATGCAAATATTATCCAATCCTAGCAGTGGGCGTTTAGGATTCTTGTTTAGGACTAGGTGAGAGATTCTTGTTTATTGCTATCCTCATTCAAGCCATTTTATTGCTGTCTGATTTTACTGTGAAAAACAAATTGATAGGAAAAGCTACAGAATGTTAGCCTAGAAATCTAGACGCACCCTAGCGGCAGCAAATTTAATCTGCCCGCAACAGTCGTCTAGGAACTCTCAATACCCTTCTGAGCTGTGTTCCTCACAATCTGGACGGGCCAATCACATCGTGTATAGAGTCGGCGGGCGGGGCCATAATGACAACGGCCGAGTTGCGTTTGCGTTCTTCTGTTGTCTAGTAAACACAGAAACTGGCGAACGGCGGTCTTTCGAATCAGCTTTGACCGCGATTCTGGAAAACTTGGAGTTAAGCTTTTCTCTAAGAAAAAAAACAAAGAACGGCACTGAAGTCATTCTTAAAAAGGGAAGATGTGTTCGGAGTTTAGCCGACCGGATACGGTGAATGTTTAATCTGTCAACAAGCTCTGTTTCACCTTCGTTGCTCTGGTTGGTGTAGCGCTATCCTATCGCGTGCAGAGGGAGTTTGAAAGACAACCGTTTATCCCACCCCTCTGATTGAGCCGTCAATGGTGAGTTTCCAGACCAATCATCTTGATGTGGGTCTGGCTTGTCAGGCTAACAGTATGTCACAAAAGCGAGTCAAATATTTTTAACAGCTCTCATTCAATGCTTCCTCTTTTGCTAAACTGTTTGAGTCAATCGCAAAATCGCAGTTTCTTCCGTAGGCTGTATCACAGCTGGCTGGCTAACATTAATAAATGTATTTACACAGTTGTGGCAGGTTGTCTGAGCGTGTTCTCTCGGATACAGACATGAGTAACGGGCGCCGTTACGATATCAGAGCTCCGATGTTGACCTCTGGATGGCCTTAACTGTTGGCCGCTGCTCCGTCTCTCACCGCGGCCATTCTGACTGTTCATCTAAGCTGATACGGACTTCACACTCCCTTAACGTTTAGATCCAAATCAGTCTACATGCCTCTCTGCTGCAATATAGTCTTTGCTGTTTACTTTGGCCCTCGTTCCAACAGCCAGTTCAGCGAGGGCTGGACAGAGTCAGCCTAAAGGGATCACACATAGCAGTGGTTCACTTTCTGTGGTGCATATCCCTTTTCTGAAAGCTGTGGTGATAAGTGACCATATACAAGGCACGCTGGACTGACAGGAGTCTGTTTGTAAAATAAATAAAGATCGATGTCAGAGCTGTTGAAATGTGCAGTGCTATTGCTCATAAGTCAGTATATAGATGCTGGATGTGTGTCTGTGGTTTGTTTATAATGTGCAGAAAGGGAAACTGGATCAAGTGTGTGCGTGTCTGCCTGTCCAGAGATTCTCATCTGTATTAGATTTATGTTAAATTGGAACAATAAGTTTCTCTCTTCATCTCTGTCTGTGTGACGAAAGCGCAAAGCTCCACTTCCTGTGTGTATTGTTCAACGGGGCACCATCGTCATCTCTTGCTATGCAGGGCTGGACTGAGCATGGGAACCTGTCACATAAAATGAGCCCTGGGATTGCCTCACAGTGGGGTTTTTATGAGCACTTTTGTTTTTTTTTTTTTTTTTTTTTTCACAGGACCCGAAATTCTGACTGAAACACATAAGCATAACATTATTCATAATGGTTATGATAGTGATGGTGTTATATTAAATTATGATTATCTGTGATATACAGATAAGAAAAAATAAACGGCAATTAAAATGGGCTTATTTTATAAATCCAACCCAGGCTGACTGGAAAAAAATGCGCCTGGGACGACATTTCTGCAAAAAGATATCACATGGCTTCTTTCATGTTTCACGACAGTACTGAGTGCCGCTAAAAGTGCTTTTAGTTTTAGTGTCACGTTTGAAAATAACGTAGCACCATACTATCATTGGACTCATAGCCGAACATCAATAAGTGTAGAGCTTCTGACCAAGTTTACGAAGAAAATCCATACATATGTAGCTGGTTATATCATGCAACTATCAAAAAGTATTAGTGTATAGAAAGGTAATAAGGTAAAACATAAGGTAAAAGCGGTTGGAGTTTATAACGTAGTATGGTAACACTTTATTTTAGTGCCCTAAATTATTACATGCAACCCTCAACCAAACCCTAATCCTACCCTAACCCTAAGTACATGTACTGATATTACTCAGTACTTAAATATATAATTACATATAAAACAACCCACATTATTTTGCAAGAAACTGCAACAATAAGCCTTTATATAATTTAATTTGGAATTTGCTGTAAATTGTAGGGTTATGTTTGGCAATAATGTAAGTAAAGGCATGTTTTTTTCCAGTGATGTTGCACATAACATGTTTTAAAGTTATTATTATTTAATTATTTGATTTTTATACAAATGGCCAGAAATTCACATTTTTATCCTTTCGTTTTTGATTTTTGAACTCAGTCTGTCCAGTCGAACAACCAATACCAACTCCCCCTAGAGAGCACTGGTCAACAAACTAATCACACCCCCCACATTATTATAACAAAGAAATGAGAAAGAAAACATCAAAAAGTCCTTCATCAGAAGACTGAGTTCTTGTAAAGGCTAAAGCACTTGGGAGCGGCCGGTTGCAAGCCCTTTAATAATAAACACAAGTTGAGAGTTCTTTCTGTTCTAGTTAGAAGTTCCCTCCATGGTGGCCTAAAGGTTCTTGTTAAAATGGCCATCCACCCGTAGCTGCTCATGCATATATATATATAATATTGTGTGTTGGGGGGGGGGGGGGGGGGGTGACTTTGGGCAATGCGACTCAGTAATTGGAGACATACAGTATCTATATGATGTGTACAGAGTTAGAGTTGTTTTCCACTAGGCTGAAATCCCAGCATGGATGCAGAATCCCACAAAAGACTTCCAAGGAAAACAGTGGCCCCTCTGACCCGAGCAAAGCCAAGGGGCAATGCTCTGGAGCCAAGCACAGGTCCCGAGAGAGCTCCACCGGGTGACTGAGTTACAAAAGAAAACAGTCAAAACGGAGCAAGGCAGAACCCATCGCTTCTGTCTGTGACTTCTGAGAAGGGGATGATGAAAAGCCACGTGTGGTTTTTAATAACCTGAGGAGGGCTTTTGTGCTGCATATCAAAACATATATATATATATATATATATATAGAGAGAGAGAGAGAGAGAGAGAGAGAGAGAGAGAGTGCGTGTGTGTGTGTGTTCTTTATTGTTGCACTAGACTGAAATCCATATTGCATTCATAATGATTTATAATCACTTATTAAATCTAATGAAAATGTGGCTGAATTGTTCACAGTGGCTGGAAGAGTTTTAAAAACATTGAAAAAATGATAGCAATGTTTATACAATACAAAACCACATGTCTGCATGTCTCACTAGCATGTCTGTAATTGCTTCTTAATTTGCACTCCTCTTGATAAAACATTCACATGTGACCCTGTTGTGTGGCAGACATATTATATGAATCAATTTTGGATGATATGTAAATATTGTTAATGTTTAGATTTTTCAAGCACTGTCTGTCATTACAAATGCAGTCTCATAGGTCTAGTCAGGCCCATAGCAATCGCGTACGTGTTAATATGCCACAAAATCGCTACTAACATTACCATAAATGTCCAACAAGCCTTGTTTACAAATTGCTCTCGCTGCACATTCAAGAGTGTCCGAGACTGAGCCCCACCTGGATATCAATTCACTCAAAAACAGTGTTAAATCAAGCGGTTTCGATAGAAGAGTAAAGTTGTATTACACCGATAATATAATGCCATTATTTCTTTCTACAGAATCCAATATATTCAAATGGAGCTTAAAGAAAAGGTGTTTTATATTATCTGCCTATCCATTATTGACGACTATTCAAAATTGCATTAGCTGTAAAATCTTTGTAATGGTTTTAAGTGGTTGACAGAACGTTCTAATTGAACTTAACAATCGGCATTAAGAAGTAGAAATCTATTTATTGCAGTATATAATGGCTCTAAAAGATGCTATGTAAAACTTTACTTCTTATGTTGAAGCTCTTTATAGAGCTTGAACTTGAAATGACTCATTGTGTAACTGACACTGATGCACTGTCAATAAAATGGCAATACAAATCTTTTTTTTTCTTCTGTTTTCTTCTATTAAAAAATAAACATTTTAAATCCATTCTAAAAAAAAAAATAATGATGCAAAAAAGACTCGGTTGCTTTAACACAATTTTGGGTCAACTATGGACAAACCCAACTATTTAAAATGTAATTGTCAGACACAGACGAGGACACAGATGGATTAGTGCAAGTGCAAGGTTTATTAACAGGTTTCAGACACAGGTGATACTTAATGGGAGGGTGACACTCAGATTAAGGATGATGAAGGTGAAGACAAAGACAACGATGATGAAGATGAAGAGGGAATACAGATGAAGGCTTCTGACAGGTAGTCAATGAGGGGTTCGGTGCGAGACCAGACAATGGGAGTGAAGGTGAGCCGGGTTTATATTGTGGTGACTGTTGATGGTGCCCAGGTGTTTAGAATTATGGTGATGGGGAACGAGTGGGTGTGGAAGTGACCGATGATTGTGAGGGCGTGACAGTACCCCCTCCTCCACGGGTGGCTCCTGATGGCTGGGACGGGTGGCAACGGGGTCTACCACGGCCCAGAGGAATGGGTCGGTCAGTGTGGTCTTCCTGAGTGAGAAGATTGGGGTCCAGCACATCATTCCTGGAGATCCAGCTCCGCTCCTCAGGACCGTAGTCCTCCCAATTCACCAGGTATTCCATCCGGGAACCCCGTCGCCGGAGTCGAGGATGGCTCGCACCCAGTAGATTGATACAGGTCCTCGTCGATGGTAGGAGGAGAAGGTATGGCACCATCACCAGGATATATGGGTGAAGAAGGGACAGGTTCAGTGGAGGGCTTGAGTAAGAATACGTGAAATGATGGTGAAATTTTGTAGGTGGGTGGAAGATGAAGGCGGTAGGTGACTTCGTTCAGCTGCCTGTCTACCGTGAACGGTCTGATGTATCGGGGACTCAGCTTATGGCAAGGCAGCAAAAGACGGACATCCCTCGTCGATAGCCAGACTTTCTGGCCTGGCTAGTACCGCGGCGTGGGTCCGCATTTGGCGTCAGCGTGGTGCTTGTGTGACTGGGACTGCCTTCTGGAGTTGCATGTGTGCTGAGTCCCAGACCCTCTCGCTCTGGCGGAACCAGTAATCCACTGCTGGGACCACAGAGGGCTCACCCATCCAGGGGAAGAGCGGTGGTTGGTAGCCGAGGACACATTGGAACGGGGTGAGCCCTGTGGCGGACTGCTGGAGCGAATTCTGGGCATATTCGGCCCAGGGTAGATACTGGCACCAGCTCTCCTGATTCTGGTGGCAGTTTACCCTCAGGAATCTCCCGATCTCCTGGATCTTCCGTTCAGTCTGGCCATTGGTCTGAGGATGGTAACCTGACGAGAGGCTGACGGATACCCCTAGGAGACAGAAGAAAGCGGTCCACACTCTAGAGATGAATTGGGGTACTCGGTCAGAAACAATGTCTTCCAGAAGCCCAAAATGTCGAAAGACTTGGGTGAAGAGTGCCTCCGCAGTTTCCAACGCGGTAGGTAAGCCTTTGAAGGGGATGAGTTTGCAGGATTTCATTACAGGTGAAACCTTGGAATGATGGTAGGTCGGTCATGAAGTCGATCCCCAGATGGCTCCAGGGTCGCTCGGGGATCGGAAGAGGGACCAGCTTGCCCTCAGGGAGTCTCCTAGGGGTGTTGGCAATGGCGCAGACTGAACATCCCTTGACGAATTGGGAGACGTCCCGAGGCATGGCGGGCCACCAGTAACAGTGGCGAAGGAGCGAGAGGGTCCTTCTCCTGCCTGGGTGTCCAGAGCCCTGTAAAGAATGAGCCAAGTCCAGGCCCGACCAAGGTGAGGTGGGACGTAGAGGCGCCCTTCTGGACCTCCCGGCGGAGCAGGCTTTTGGGCGTTCTCTTGTTGGATCTGCTCGTGGAGCACCCACTGGATCGGGCTGACGTCCATGGCTGGAGGGAGGATGGTTTCAAGGTGCTCTGGCTCAGGGTCGGCTTGGTGAAGACGAGAAAGGGCATCCGCCTGGTTGTTCTGGTCTGGTTCCCTGGACGGTACGTCACCTTGAAATTGAATCTGGTGAAGAAGAGGGCCCAGCGGGCCTGACGATGATTCAGCCGTTTGGCTTCTCGAAGGTACTCAAGGTTTCGATGGTCGGTGATGACTTTAAATGGGTGTTCTGCTCCCTCCACCCAGTGTCTCCATTCCTCCAGGGTGAGCTTGATCGCCAGGAGCTCCCAGTTCCCAATGTCGTAGTTCTGCTCCACCGGGGAAAGCTTCTTGGAGAAGAAGGCACATGGATGGAGTTGTGACGGTGTCCCCAGGGGTGGGGTGGACCAGGATCGGAGTGGACTGGACGGCGTTCTTCAGCTGGTGGAAGGCCTCCGTGGCCCAATGGAGTCCAGGACAGAGACTTGGGCTGGTTCTGGAGCAGAGAGGTGAGTGAGGAGCTGAGCAGGCTGTAATTCTTTATGAAGCGCGGTAGAAGTTGGTGAATCCCAGGAAGCGCTGCAGCTCTTTGATGGTAGTGGGCTGAGGCCAGTGGGTGATGGTGTCCACCTTCCTCTGGTCCATTTTGACTCCGTGGTTGTCTATGATGTACCCAAGAAACTGGACCGTGGAAACGTGGAACTTGAACTTCTCGAGCTTGAGATAAAGGTGATGGTCTCGGAGCTTTTGCAGGACTTGACGGACATGCTTCTCATGCTCCCTCAGATCACTAGAATAGATGAGGATATAGACAATGACAAACTTGTTTAAGAATTCACGAAATACCTCATTCATGTAATTTTGGAAGACGGAGGGTGAGTTGGACAGCCCATACGGCATCATCCGATATTCATAGTGACCTGAGGAAATGATGAAGGCTATCTTCCACTCGTCTCCCTTACGAACGCGAATGAGGTTGTAGGCACTTCTGAGATCGAGCTTGGAGAAGAGGGTGACCCCACGGAGATGTTCCAGCATGGATGGGGCCAGAGGAAGAGGATAACTGAACTTGACAGTTTGAGAATTAAGGTGACGGTAGTCGATACACGGCCACAAGCCTCCGTCCTTTTTGGCCAAGAAGAAAAAGCTCGAAGCGGCACGGGAGGTCGATGGACGGATGAACCCATGTTTTAGTGCTTTGTGCACATACTCCTCCATGGCCTTCTGTTCTGGGATGGACAGAGGATAGACGTGGCCCTTGGGTAGAGTAGCCCCAGGCAGAAGGTCGATGGCGCAGTCCCATGGCCGATGGGGTGGTAGTTAGGTAGCCAACCGCTTACTGAAGACATCCTAGAACGCCCAGTAAGCTGGGGGGATGGCCACGTTGACTTGAGTTTCGGGACTCTCTACTGAGGTGGACTGGACAGGTAATGATGAAGGAACTGACAATGATGATGGACCTTTTCGGCAAGGACGATGAATACAATGACCAAAGCAGTTCTCACCCCATTGCAGGATCTCTCCGGTGGACCAGTGGATATGCGGCTGGTGCAAGATGAGCCAGGGGCATCCCAGGATGATGTCTGCGGTTGACTCCTCCAGCACCATGAACGTGATGGTTTCCTCATGCAGATGACCAACCCGTAGTGTAAGTGTGAGGGAGAAATGGCGGACATGACCTCGGCCCAGCGGTTTTCCCTGAATGGTGGTGATTCTGAGGTCGACGGGACAACGTTGACGTTGGGCGGTTAGCTTTGAGGGTTTGCTGACTGATGAAGTTTCGTGCCGACCCGCAGACGATGAGGGCTTGTGAGGGCGTGATTGTGAGGGCATGACAGTAATAAAATGATGTAACCCAAAAGCTGGATTTGTCTGTACTTGACCCAAATTTTGGTTAAAGCAACCCAGCATTTTTTAAGTTTAGTTATTGAAAATATGTGGATATATGGATGTTTATGAAAAACATACATCATATCATGCTGAATTTCATATATAGACCAAGCAAACAGCACGGTTTTCCCTGAATGGTGGTGATTCTGAGGTCGACGGGACAACGGTGACGTTGGGCGGTTAGCTTTGAGGGTTTGCTGACTGATGAAGTTTCGCGCCGACCCGGAGACGATGAGGGCTTGTGCTGCAACAGATGAGTGGGAATTACAAACGAATACTGGCGTCTTAGTAGGGTTTGCCGTTAAAGGAGGTAACTGGATGGTACTCACCGCTGGCCGAGTAGGTCGCACGGGACAGTTTGTCATGCCATGTCCATCTCCCCCACAATACAAGTACAGATGTAGTGAGATCCTGCATTGGCGTTAGGTGGTGGTTAGATGGTATGAGTCGATCTGCATGGGTTCAGGTGCTGGAGGTGCGACAGATGTTCGGCAGCGGGTGGTTTTCTGGATGAGGGCCATGGCGTCCTCGTAGACCACAATGAGTTTCTTGATTTCAACTAGGAGGCAATGGCGGAAGGCGGTGACGAGGGCTGATTCATTCCATCCGCTAATACAGGCCAGTATGCGGAAATGCAGTGCATAGGAACTCGTTGTCTCTCGTTTGCCTTGGCGAATAGAATACAGTTGATCATGGACAGATAATTCGGCAGTTTTTTTGACCAAATACCTCTTTTAGATAAGTGCAGAAGGCTGTGGTGGAGCCGATGACGGGGGCATTCGTTTCCCATAACGACTGTGACCACTGAAGGGCTCGGCCTGAGAGTAATGAGATGATAAACGCCACGCGGCCACTCTCGCTGTGGAATAGATGGGAATTTGCTTCCATATACAGGGAACATGGCAAGAGAAACCCGCTGCAATCCTCCGCTGAGGTCGCTGGTTGGGCCATGGGACTTACGCAGACAGCTGACGAAGTAGCGGGTGCTGGTGATGCTGGTAATGATACGCTAACATGGGTAACGGTGGAGGGAGTGTCGTGAACCAGTGAGGACCGTACTGCGTGAACCAGCATGGTGAAGAGGTCTGCGGTGCGGTCCCCACCTGTGTCCAAAGAGATCTGCATTAGGTCTGGTCTTCTGTCAGACACAGAGGAGGACACAGATGGATTAGTGCAAGTGCAAGATTTATTAACAGAGGTTTCAGACACAGGTGATACTTAATGAGATAGTGACATACAGATGAAGGACGATGAAGGTGAAGACGACGATGATGATGAAGATGAAGAGGTAATACAGATGAAGGCTTTTAGGCAGGACAGGTAGTCAATGAGGGGTTCGGTGCGAGACCAGACAATGGGATCGAAGGTGAGCCGGGTTTATATAGTAGTGACTGGTGATGGTGCCCAGGTGTTTAGAATGATGGTGTTAGGTAACGAGTGGGCGTAGCAGTGACCGATGATTGTGAGGGCGTGACAGTAATAAAATGATGTAACCCAACCGCTGGATTTGTCTGTACTTGACCCAAATTTTGGTTGAAGCAACCCAGCATTTTTTAAGTTTAGTTATTGAAAATATGTGGATATATGGATGTTTATGAAAAACATACATCATATCATGCTAAATTTCATATATAGACCAAGCAAACAGCACTTTTAGGCACTGCTGTTTAAAGCATGAAAATAATTTTCTGAGTTTTAAGCGAGATACTTTCAGGAATATGCTGATACATTATTTAAAGTAACAGTAATAGAAGAATAAAGTAATAGAAGACTAAGATAGCATCAACCTTAAAGCAGTTAATTTATTCTTGTACCTCACTTCACAGAAAATATGTGTGATAAATGACTGGATTATCTTTGACCGTTTTTCACTGTACATGCAGTCAGAGATAGTCAGTTGTAAAAGGGGCACCACTTACCTACACATTATATATATATATATATATATATATATATATATATATATATATATATATATATATATATATATATATATATATATATATATATATATATATATATATATATATATATATATAGTGAGGAAAAAAGAATATATGAACACCCTACTATTTTGAAAGTTGTCGTCGTAGGTGCATGTCCACTGTGAGAGACACTGTGAGAATCTTTAAAAAAAAATCCAGAAATCACAATATATAATTTTAAAAACTATTTATTTGTATGATACCACTGCATAAAAGTATTTGAACACCTGTCTATCAGCTAGAATGCTCAAAGACCCATTAGTCTGCCTTTAAAATGTCCACCTCCACTCCATTTATTATCCTTATTTAGATGCACCTGTTTGAGGTCGTTAGCTGCATAAAGACACCTGTCCACCCCATACAATCAGTAAGAATCCAACTACTAACATGGCCAAGACTAAAGAGCTGTCCAAAGACACTAGAGACAAAATTGTACACCTCCACAAGGCTGGATAGGGCTACAGGGAAATAGCCAAGCAGCTTGGTGAAAAAAGGTCCACTGTTGGAGCAATCATTAGAAAATGGAAGAAGCTAAACATGACTGTCAATCTCCCTCGGACTGGGGCTCCATGCAATATCTCAACTCGTGGGGTCTCAATGATCCTAAAAAAGGTGAGAAATCAGCCCAGAACTACACGGAAGGAGCTGGTCAATAACCTGAAAAGAGCTGGGACCACCATTTCCAAGGTTACTGTTGGTAATACACTAAGACATCATGGTTTGAAATCATGCATGGCACAGAAGGTTCCCCTGCTTAAACCAGCACATGTCCAGGCCCGTCTTAAGTTTGCCAATGACCATTTGGATGATCCAGAGTAGTCATGGGAGAAAGTCATCTGGTCAGATAAGACCAAAATAGACCTTTATGGTCATAATTCCACTAAACGTGTTTGGAGGAAGAAGAATGATGAGTACCATCCCAAGAACACCATCCCTACTGTGAAGCATGGGGCTGGTAGCACCATGTTTTGGGGGTGTTTTTCTGCACATGGGACAGGGCGACTGCATTGTATTAAGGAGAGGATGACCGGAGCCATGTATTGCGAGATTTTGGGGAACAAAAGTTCCTTCAGAACATTGAAGACAGGTCGAGGCTGGGTCTTCCAACATGACTTGGCTTGGCCTAGCCAGTCTCCAGACCTAAACCCAATAGAGAATTTTTGGAGGGAGCTCAAAAACTGTGTTTCTCAGTGACAGTTCAGAAACCTTACTGATCTAGAGAAGATCTGTGTGGAGGAGTGGGCCAAAATCCCTCCTGCAGTGTGTGCAACCTGGTGAAAAACTACAGGAAACGTTTGACCTCTGTAATTGCAAACAAAGGCTACTGTACCAAATATTAACATTGATTTTCTCAGGTGTTCAAATACTTATTTGCAGCGGTATCATACAGATAAATTGTTTAAAAAGCATACATTGTGATATCTGGATTTTTCTTTTTTAGATTATGTCTCACACAGTGGACATGCACCTACGATGACAATTTCAGACCCCTCCATGATTTCTAAGTGGGAGAACTTGCAAAATAGCAGGGTGTTCAAATACTTATTTTCCTCACTGTATATATATATATATATATATATATATATATATATATATATATATATATATATATATATATATATATATATATTACATACACACACACACACACACACACACACACACACACACACAAACACAAACAGACACACGTATGCTGGTCATATAATTAGAATATCATCATAACATTGATTTATTTCACTAATTCTATTCAAAAAGTGAAACTTGTATAATTATTATATTCATTCATTACACACAGATGGATATATTTCAAATGTTAATTATTTATTTTAATTTTGATAATTATAACTGACAACTAAGGAAAATCCCAAATTCAGTATCTCGGAAAATTAGAATATTACTTAAGACCATAAAGAAAGGATTTTTAGAAATCTTGGCCAACTGAAAAGTATGAACATGAAAAGTGTGAGCATGTACAGCACCCAATACTTAGCTGGGGCTCATTTTGCCTGAATTACTGCTGCAATGTGGTGTGGCATGAAGTCGATTAGTCTGTGGCACTGCTCAGGTGTTATCAGAGCCCAGGTTGCTCTGATGGTGGCCTTCAGCTCTTCTGCATTGTTGGGTCTGGCATATCGCATCTTCCTCTTCACAATTCCCCATAGAGTTTCTATGGGGTTAAGGTCAGGCGAGTTTGCTGGGCAATTAAAAACAGGGATACCATGGTCCTTAAACCAGGTACTGGTTGCTTTGGCACTGTGTGCAGGTGCCAAGTCTTGTTGGAAAATGAAATCTGCATCTCCATAAAGTATAAAGTCAAAAATAAATCAGCTTGTTGATGATATTCTAATTATATGACCAGAACCTTTATATATACAATAAATACAATAATATATAATATAAATAAGTAGATTCTCTATAAAACAACACTTTTAATTTATTTATTAATAAATGTATTGTCTTAATTTAAAAAGATATGGATATCTGAAACAGATTTAGAGCATCTTAACTCCCCCTATAACATACGGACAAGAACACACTCTAAACAAATGAATCAAGTAGCAAACAAAGGTTTGGTGTATCAGGTTTGTTTTAAAATGTCCATCTTTGAATAAAAATGTAAATGCACAAATTTTGCTTTCATACTTTATGAGAGAAATTATTCATCATTCAAACAATTTTGCATCAATGGTAAAGCAAGCTTGTTTCGAATAATGAATCTATAGTAAAATATAGTAATCTATACTAAAAGTAACTGGCTGATGGCAAGTTATATGTGTAGGCTATTAATAATGTGTTATATTAAAAATAAATGTTGTGTGCAAGAAGTCTTAAAATATTGTATTATGTAAAGAATGAAGAAGTTTTGGAAAAGAGAGCATGATAACCTTCTACATTTCCATTAACCTGAAATCAAACTAAATTACAAAAAAGAAAAGCATGTGAACATCTTAACCTTTATGGAAGAGTTCAAATCTGTCTTTGCATTTGGCGGTTTGCCTGGATGTTTCAAGCCGTGCATACTTTCATCTGCGTAGTTCACAAAAAAACATATTTGAGGAGCCTTTCTTCAATTTCTAATATCCAACAGTCTAAAATTTCAGATTAACCATTTATATTGCATGAAAAAATAAGGTTTTCCTGTTTATTTATTAAGTATTCGTTTAAAAAGTGTAATGTGCAACAGAATGGAAAAACATAATGCAGAAATAATGCAGTTTTTCAAACATAATGTAGTTTGATATCTTTACCACTTGGTGTCAGAGTTGCCTCCTTTAAAGACATTTTATAAAATGCATTTATTCTAACTGAATTAGTACATTTAATTTATGTTTTAGTTGTTTGCAAGAGGCATGTTTGCTATAAAAGTCGTAATTCACCAGTATTCTGTGTAGGTTAGTAATGGTTTGAGAATTATAACAACAAATAAAATCCTTTACAAAGCATTACAAAATATTATCAATGTCAAAATACATTTTTATAGTAAAATATATTAATGTAGTATAGTAATGATTCAGTTATTTTAAAAGGTAATTATAGAGGTTTTATATGTTGGTATTAAAAATATAAAATTAGACAAATATAAAAATATATTATATAAAAGCATGTCTGCTAGCCTAAAGATACTTTTATAATAGGTAATAGTTCCATTACTGGGCAACAGTATGGTGAATAAAGTCTATGGTCAAATCTTTTTTTATATTTTCCAGTAATAATTTATGTCAGTGTTGTATTGTAGAAAATCAACAACAGTGAATGGCATTTCTCTTTCTCTCTTTCTCTCCTGCATCATCAATAGCACTATGAGTAGACATGATGAAAGTCACTCACGGGCTCCCAGAGCAAGACCCTTGATTCGCAGCAGTTTTTTTTTTTTTTTTTTTTTGAGCGCGTGCACGCACAGTTTCACACTGCCACACACTTTAATTAAAGCCTTTGAGAATTGTGCGTTTTCAGCAGCAGGCAATGCTCAAACTTTCCATCACTTGACAGGTATATTTATGTTTTTTCAAGTTTGACCAAATGGGCCATCCATTATAAGGATGTAAATGTGAAGGCTGGAAAAGCTACAACAAATCACAGAAGTAAAAATCATAAGTGCAGTGACTCTTGGTAACCTATTAGTGTGTTTGAAGTTTGGGCGACACATCAGATATGAGTGCATTGACATTAAAAAGGACATATAAATCCCATTTTTGAGTCCCTTCGTGAGGATACTTCTAAAATATTTCTATGATTCATGTATGCATTTGTACTTATCAACATTTGCACGATGAGGGACAAACAAATACCAGAAAGTCAACATCAATCAAAAGGCAGCGCGGCCTGCACAATATGTTGAATTATTTCCGTCTGGTTATTTCGCTGAGTGTCTCTAGGAGCCAATGTTCAATTTGAAAAGGTCCATGTTACCCCCTGCTTTTTTTGACAGCTTTCCCAATCCAAGTGATATGCCTTTTTGAACATCAAAAATTCACTTCAAAATAGGTCTATTGAGCATTTGAGGACATGTGTATTTCTACCACCGCGTGTCTTTGAACTCTTACAAGATACAGAAGACAACATGCTGAAGAATAAACATTTCAAAATCACAGCACACTGAAAGATACCTTGAAAGCAAACCGTTCGCTGTTGGTGCTAATCCAACGAAAGAGGCAACTGTGCTTAAGAGGTGTCTTTGCTCCATCTAGTGAAGCTTTTGGGTAGGATGAAAATGAATTTAATCTACCCCGAGCGCTCCTGCTAAAATCATGTGCTCATTAATATTCGAAGCAGTGCTTCATTTGAGACTCCTGTCCATCCTGTTACACTTTGATTTCATCATATTGGTGGATTACGGTAATCTTTGCTTCCTGATCAACTAGTGTGCAAATTGCGAGCTCAATTGATGATATCCTGTGTAAGACACCTGTCTGCGTTCCATCATTTTTAATTAGATTTTATAAAGGAAAGACTGGACGATTTTGAATACATAAAGGCATTGTATTTGGTTGAGGTTTAAAATAAGACTTGTCTTTTGTAAGAAAATGGAGGCATGTACAAACAGCACTGATGGAAAGATTTCTATGCTGTATGACATTGTGTTTAGAAGAGCCTATTTAGATTTAAAACAGCAGCCGCAACTTCAGAGCAAGACAGTTTTTTGTTCATGTTTTTTTCTTGTTAAGATATCGACTTTTTGAAAAGGGGAGACAGTCCCCCTTTTGAGTGAGTGAGTGAACTAGTTAGTCTTTTAGAAATCCGCTACTTAACACTAATTTAGAGATTACACTAACATTTAAAGATTATGTACAGTGCTTTCAATTTTAACACAAAGACATACATTAAAAATAGGGTGTCAAAATTGTACCTTTAGCTTGTCGCTGGGGCAGTTAAAAGGACATCTTTGTACCTGTTTTACTCCTAAAAGGTGCATATTAGTACCTTTGAGTACAAATGCGTACCTTAAGGTATAACTATGAACCTTTTTGTGGTAAAAATGGTACAACGTTGTTCTTTTAAGGGTACTGCCCCAGCGACAAGCTGTTGTACCCCTAAAGGTACAATTTTGACACCCTATTTTTCTGTGTGTAAGGTCATCAACAGAGGGTGGTGGTCAAATGTAATTTCTAAATAAATGTAATTTCTGTAATTCAAATGTAATTAATAAATGATTTCAAGTTTAGCTCATTTTCCAATATTTACACTGATGTTATGACTATATTTAATATATATTTGTTATGCTATGTATCTTTTTTGACGATAGAATTTAGTGCAATCATATATAACATTTAGAAACCCTTCTTGATCATCGTGAGTGAGTTTGAAATATTGAGCTGAGATATTTTAAATATAGACTAAAAAGCTATAATGCTGTAGTGTTATGTTTTCATGTCATATGAGTCTCAGAAAAATTGACATTTAGGTCATAAAAAGTTGTTACATTGTACAAAAAAAAATGAATTATACATCCTCAGTTCTGCTAGACAATCCTCTCATAATGTTTAATTAAAGCTCAATAACATAGACTGCCAATTAAACGCTATGCAGACAGCAGTCCAGTGAATGGTTGAGTGCTTTGGGATTTGGCTACATGGCCTTTTACATTTTCCATCCCTGCTATTTTTCAATTAGTGTGAAAGAGGATTGTGCAACAACTTGTAATAAGCATAAAATGGATATAAAATTAACCGAGATTGCCCAAGCAAAGGCACAATGGCTGTTTCTATTCTCCTTGGAGATGTTTCAGTGGTGTGCATGTTGGGTCTTCTGAAGAACTCAGATGCACTGTAAACCCTAACGCTCAATGTAATTAATTGGTTTGAGTAGAACAAACTTAAATGAAACAAATTAGTCCAGTCAAATGAACTTTTAAGAGTATTTAGCACTTTCACTGAACTGATATATTTTAAATAAACCGAACTCTTTCATTGTTTTGAGTTTTAAGAAAGGAATCATTTTAATTTAGACAAACTATGGGATTTCTCTTTCCCAGCATGCTTTGCTCATGGCACTCAAGAGGGAGAGTAAATGCTGGAATTAAGTGTTATATAAGGTTTTTTTGTGCAAGATTAATGTTAAGTGGGAGATTTTGTAGTGATTAATGTTTTGTAATGCTAATGTAGAAGAGTTTCTGTTAATGTGGGTTTTGGAGAGTTACCGTCATGGTGACAAGGGGTGCATGCGGCGTGGTTAAGAGCATTAAATGCTTTAAAGTGCTTTAAAAAAGTTAGATTTTTCTGAATTAGCTTGTTATAGCTAGCTAAGTTTGTGCTGAAAAAAAGGTTCACATTGTTAAAATGTTATTTCAAATTTATGAATTAGTGTACGCAAACATTTCAAATGAATAACAATTCTAATTTACAAGTACAAATAAAAACCAAATCTGCCAGTTCTGCTTACTTAAACTTTGAATTTCTTAACCCGAACATTTTGAAGCCACTGATTGCCTCAAATTATTTGAGTTTCACCAACTTATTCAGGTTTACAATGTGTAGATGATTCAGAATAGGGAATGTTGTAGATTTTTTATGTCTCACCAGAAGATACATGATTACCCAATAGTTTGACATTAACATTAATTCATGTTTTTACAATAGAAACAATAATTAATTACATAATTATAACACAAAGTCAACATATATAAACTATAAATGTTCTCCTACTAGTGGAGTAAATAAGTTTCCTCATTCCAAATAAATGTCCTTATTTCAAATAAATACTGTATAAGTGTTTTCAGTGGAGCTTCAGCTCCACTACAGAAGCTGTTATTTTTCAGGACAGGTGTAATGTATTGAAATCACGGTCATGTATTTCTAATCTACCCTCCGCCTCCGAAGCATCAATAAGGAAAGGCCATATCCCTTCTCCCTGAAGTGATAATTACCCACATCACTATTGATCTGCCTATTGATGCATTGCTAATTGTTTGCGGCTGTTTCTTATTTATTAAATTCATTGCTGTACTAATGCGTATGCGTTAACCTTGAGTCGAGGACTTCAGCAGAGTTTTGAATGCAGATGTGAGGATGCCGGCTTTAGGATTCTACTTTAAAATGGCAGAGATTTTGTGCCGTTTGCACTTTGAGGCTTGGCTGCTTAAACAGAATGTCAATTCGAGCCAAATTTGAGTTGCCGTAATGATTCTTTCTTGACGTTGTTGAGATATTGAATTTCATCCCCGCCTTGAATGTTTCCAAGTTTTCTGAGTGGTCTCGCAGGTGCTTGTTGAAGACGGCACAAGATGCAATTATATCGACAAAACTCGAAACCACATTAAAGATGAGATGGAATAATAATTATGACTTTTATGTATCGAGAGATTTGAATTAAAAACAACAAAAATGTATTCAATTTGACTTTAATTATTGATTTCTATACCCATTCAAAACCCAAGGCTACCATTGCAGAGGTGAATACTCATTTGCTCCCTTTTGCTCCTTTTCAAAAGTACATTTTCTAAGAGATCAGGTTTGCATTTTTTATTGTAAAGTTGAGTAAATATTGACGGAATGAACTCGGTTCTACCGTTCAAAGCGATGGAATCTATGGTGTAGAACTTGATATGCACACAGCAAGTGTGATTGTATTAACCACAAGCACATAAATCAGGGAAAGTATCCATAGAGTAATGACAAAACCGGCGGCAAGAGGGTATGGAGAAGAAGAGATGCACGAAAATACAAAACACCCGTGTGAATGTGAAACTATATGTCAACTCTAACACTGCTGTTTTTGGCATGGCCTGGGTCTACAGTGCATGTGAGCGAGTGTTATGAATATGCACAGTCAGAACAGAAGAACATCTAGGGCTAATGTGTGTGAGCGATAGCGAGATATAATGCATTTGTGTGTATGTTCGCGAGTTCGCGGAGCTGAAGGTGTTTGTGCTGTTATGCCCTCTGGCTTGGCTGCCAGCTCCTTTCCCCCACTTCAGAGCCAGGAGGCAGACTGCCGAGGAATACCGATCACCTTGGCCAGAGATGCTCCTTTGAGCCTTTCTCTGGCATCTTTTCCCCTTCTGCCAGCTTCCTCCTCTGCTCCTCTCTTCCCTTCTGAAGTTGACAACAAAGACATCCTCGGGGTCCTCCTTGATGTAAGACCCGCTCTTGATCTTTTTTCCCTATGTTTTTTGTACCTTAGTGTTGCGCTACTTTCATATTCCGCTAGCACAATATTTACACTCCAGAAGACAAAGCCGGGGTGAATCTTTCATGCTGGCCAGGGCCCTTCAGAAAGAACCAATCATCTGGCCACATTTTGGCTTCATTACCTGGCCAGGCTTATCAGATATCAGAGACAGGTAACCTCCGGCCGTGCCACACTGTTGCGCGCCGTTCCAATCCAGCGCCAAGGACGGAGCCGCCTGGCAAGTCGGAAGACTTTGTTCCCATCTTGATTTGCCTAAACCTATCCGTTTATAATTGAACCGCTCTTTGCCGAGTGCAAGAGCGGCAAGAGAGCGCACAGAAAAAAGTGGCGAGAGCGGACTGAGTTACATCTATCGGCCTCAAAGTTTTTCATCTCTTCCCTTCTTCTCTGACATGGAGTACCTCCATCACGGCTGCCACAGTTCCCTCTTTCCCCCCTGCCCTCCCTCACTCACTCTCTCGCTCTCTCTTTCCTTCCCCGCTTCCACGAGGAGAACTCTCCAAAGAGCTAATTAGTGGAGCGAGTGAGTCCAGAAAGCCATAGAGGAGCTGAAGGAAGAGACGCGTGCCTCGCTCGCTCGCCCACACGCTCGCCGGCTGACGGTCAGGGTCCTGCAAAGGGGTCACCAGAGTAACCGGCAGTAACTAGTGGCAGGAAGACCGACAGAGACAATTGAGGGAGCTTCTGAGAGTGATGCGCCACTGACAGGAGGTTTCCTTTAAGAGTCCAAATGGCGAGGAGAGGGACAGGCTCAAAGTACCTGGAAGTACAGAAGCAGCGATGCTAACGACATGCTAACACAGGCTGTTCCATATCGCTCAAACTTGTCAAGGGAGAGAGCTTTGCTGACATACTTATAGAGGAAGCCAGGGGCATGAAAAATACAAATAAAATGCTATTCAAAATATTTGCTTCAGTTAACAAAGTCAGTGCTCAGATCACTCAATACTCAACCGTATATCAGTATCAGCAAATCTAATTGCAAAAAAAGTAGTATACGCTTACGATATACTATTAATTACCATAATATTTTGAAAAATGTCCATTCTATGATAGCCAGTGTTGTTTTGGGCCCTTTTGATTTTCACAGTTTTTTTGAGTCATAAAAGTTTGAAAATAAATGATTGCCATTTTTTTTGTTATACTAAAAATTACATAATACTGCAATTTTTACTGCACTGCATTTCATATTGAATATAATTTAATACTTAATTACATAAAAAATGTAGTAAAAGTAATAAAGTATAATAATTAAAATTTTACTTGAGTACAAGTAAAAGGGTACTATATGTATCATGTAATTGAGTTTAAGGTAAAAAAAAAAAAAATATATATATATATATATATATATATATATATGAAATGTAGTGCACACTACAAAAAAAATGGCTACAATTTAAAATGTTCTAGTTATTGATCACATCTAAATTTTTCAGTTGGTCGATTTGAAATTCTGTGAATTGATGCAATTTAATTCACAGAAATTCAATTCAGCCAACTGAAAAATTTAGAGGTGATGAGTCGCTTGAAAATTTTCAATTGGAAACCTGATTTTTATTTATTTTTTACAGTGCAGTAAAAAGTATGATACTATATATTATGCTTTGGAATGTAGTCAAGTACAAGTTTTCCAAAGAAAAACACTGATAAAGTATATACTTGAAAAATGTACTTGAGTAGAAAGTAAAACTCCACTCCACTACTGTCCGCCTCTGGTCAGAGCATGTGCCTCACTCTAATTAAATCAACATGACATATTATACACTAAAAAAAAGTCATTTGTATTAGTTAACTTCGGTAGACAAAAAAAAAGTCATACAGGTTTGGAACAACATGACAATTAGACAATTTTCACTGCCTTTAATGATACAAGCTTGCTCTCAATCTGTCTTGCGTATTACTACAAACTGCAAAAGGGTTAAATAAAACTTTTCCAATGCAATTAAGCACTTTTTAAGTAGACTAACCACATCAGGCAACCAGATGAATGAACAACACTAAATAGAAAAAATAGGGGGGGGGGGATGTTTTTAGTAAATACAATGTGAAGATATGGTAAGGCAGCTAAGAGTTGATAAGAGAGCATAGGTGATGTCACGATGGGGTCTGGTGTGAGAGCCAAGCTAGGTTAAACGCAAAAGGAAGAACAAAAGGATTCTGGGAATGTCCGCTGGGCCCTCCATTGCTTGCAGACCAAACTTCAGGAAAAGGTTATGGGGTTGCCATTATGTTTTCATGAAGATCATTTATTTATTTGTCAAGCAAATCCAATCAGAATAGCAGCCGGGCTTTTCACAAAGCAAACTGCGGTAATTAGCAACAGTGGGAGCGGTGGCAACAACTCCGACTTCACTGACTTTTATGTGTGTGTGCAGAGAGGTGTGGGTCTAAATATTGATGGAGTTGCTAAAGCACATTGTGAAAACTACAAACAGTGTTGTACTGGACTGCCAGAGCACCGGGGTTAGCATAGAGATGGCACGCCAACTTACTTGTACAAACCTAAGCTGCTGAAACTCAAATAGTGGAAAAGGCTGGTCCAAGCATGGGTGAAGATCTGAACTCTTTGAAAACTCGCTTTTTGTTTTCCTCCAGCTATCCTAACTATTTTAGCACTGTGCTCTAACAAAAAGGTTAATCTTTAATGATAACGTTCACATATGCCATTATATTGTCCTTTATAAGAAACAATAGTGCTTCTGCTGTATTTTAGGTCGGAAAAAGAGTTGGCACTTCTTTGATAACTTCTAGTGGAGATTTAATTGAGAATTAACTGCATAACAGTATTTTTAAGGCGTCAAATAAATTCAAATGAAAAAAATGTTGAATTACATCATAAAATCCTTATAAAATTATGAGCGGAATTTGCAATAAGGTGAAACCTAGTAGCAGTAAATTAAAGAAACATTAGTCTTATTTTCTCATGTACTATTCTTCACTACTTTCTTTACTTTTGACTTTTAAATCTTACAAAAACTGATGAAAGTGAGGGAAGTAAAAGCGAAAGCACAAATGTCCATTTTTCAACCAAACCAAACCAAAAAAAAAAAAACATTAATGCAACGCACATGTCGTACTGTAGCAACACACTGCAGAACATGACAAAGCTTCCTGTTCAGAGCTGTGTGTTTGTCTTCATATAAAATGTAACATCCTGCCGAAGCCTCGTGTGCCACGTGGGACCTCACTTTGCAGGTCTCTGGTGTAATCCCATGATTCCTCGCTCCTTAAAAGACCGTTAATTACGAAAAAAACCTTCATTTCTTTTAATATGGTTCAGGCCAATTAAACAGCACATTATTCACACAAATATTTTATTTGAAATGACGTTTTTTTAATGAGGCTTCTGCCTTGATTGTTAATCGCCATGAATGTATTAAAAGAAAGGGAGTGCGACACAGAAAAGTGCTTTGTACATCTGCTTTTCAATGAATATTTAACACGTACCCCAGATTTTGACCATGTGCCATCCTGGTTCCTTAAACTGTGCCGTCCTTTGTCTAACCATTCATGATCTAATGTGTCGTAATGTGAATTCGGTTACACTTTATTTTAAGGTGTCCTTGTTACAGTGCAATTATGCATTTAAGTACCGAGTAATAATCGTTAACTACATGTACTTACTATAGGGTTAAGATTAGTGTGTGGTTTAGTTGCATGTAATTATGCATAATTTATAGTTACTAATTACGTGTAACAAGGACTTTATAACTTAAATCAAACAGAAGTCATTTGTATGAACACTAAAAATGTTACTTTATGCAGGCAAATTCAACACTGGTGAGCATATAAAAATTATATCATATTTAATGGGAAGAACTGAGTAATTCAGATAACTATTTGTATATCCAAATGCATGCAGCGCCTGAAATGACAATGAATGGAAACATGAGCCTTGTATCCAGTTCCTACTTGTCCCCATTTTCAGAGCACTTGTCACAGCTCCCGTCTTTAATAAATTCTTGCTCTGTTAAATAATTCAGCCTTTTATCAATAAAGCTCAATGTTACTCTATCTCTTAGTCTTCACATTCAATTGTAGGACTATTTCTTTATTCATTATCTGTGTCATTTTGTCACGTTCTAATGTGCGGCTCTCTGAAGTGGCAATCTGTATTTTTCCTAGTTCTCCATCTTTTCATCTCCCACATCCATTTTTATTTTCGCTCCCTCCCTTTGTGCGCGGAACAGAGTTTTATCAATGCTCCTGACATGTCCCCTGTTGTCCATCTTGTTCTCAGACACCGAAACAGAAATACTGAACTTTTTGGTCTAAATTTGTATTGATTTTGTGGATTAGCTCAACTAATTAGATACTTACTGGGGTCAATATGTTTTCTAATGAAGTGCAGAGAGCCCTTCCACATTTAATTCTCAGTAATCACGATAATCTTTTCATGACCTCAACACTCTCCTTAGGCAAGAGTACTTTTTTCCCACTGTTGTGTGAGTCACAACGTCTAAGAATACCTCAGCATAACAGTGTGCCCCTAAAATGAAGTGTAGTGATACACACTCCTGATATCGATTTTGCACCGTCCGAGACATGACAAATAGATTTGTCCGCAGTGGCAGTATTTCAAGGATTAACATTGTACTGGTTTGGTTAATCTTCATTTGTTTTTTGTTTCTTTTCGGTACCTCTGGGCAGCATGCATTATTAAAATGTCTCTAATGACATGAGTAGTACCAGATAAAACCATGACCTTGTAAGCATTGATCTCCCGAGATACACCAATAAACTCTAATTTGGGCGCTCTTGATATGGCAAAATTCAGACTTATATTCAAAACGCCATCGATCGGCAGCCAATTATTCTCCACCTTTTCATTCCACTCGGCCTCATTGATTTCATGCTGTTGTTTGAGTTGCAGAATTACCGCTGACAACATGCAGCGTAAAACTACACAAGTATCATTATGATTTCATACTGTATATTCTTCCTTGTAAGTTGTTTAGTACTGCATATGTAAGTGTTACTGTAATGATTACTGTAATGACTTTAGATTTAAGGTTGCAATGAAATGGAAGTAGTGCCAGATATTGTCCTCTGCATAGTAATAAACAGCCGAGTAAAACGGATTACTAAAGTGAAAAAATGTAAAGCATGCTTTGATTTGCTTCTATGTGCATCGGTTGTATCATACATCACCATAGAGAAGTCTGTGGTTTCACCTTAAGCTCCAACTATGAATTTCTGAGGTCAAAGAAAAAAATAACTGTACTGTATACACCGATGAATCATTCACAATAAGATCTCTATAGCATGCATTCAGAAAAACACTTTTTTCTTTTATTTAAAAAAAAACTAAAACATAGTTAAAGGACAGAGTCCACCAACACCCCCAAAGCTTGCACAGTCCTATACCTCTTTGTGGGTTCAGGGAACAGAATGTACAGTTTGTGCAGTGTAAAATCCATTACGCCTATGGAAAGTCCCTATAGTTCACAACGTGTGTGTGTGTGTGTGTGTGTATGGGTGGGTGTGGGTGTGTGATATCAGGACAGATATAATGAAATATAATGACATAGGTATGACATAGGTATTAAAAGGAGAGGGTGAAATATGAGGACATGTCCCCATGTCCCCACTTTTCAAAATGCTTATAAATCATACAGGATGAGCTTTTTTGAGAAAGTAAAAATGCAGATTGTTCCCTGTGATAGGCAGGTATAGGGGCTGTGTAGGGGGGATAGAAAATACGGTTTGTACCGTATAAAAAACATTACGCCTATGGAATGTTGAATGTTTGAATCCAGAGATGTTGTAATATTACAGAAGATGCGTAACAGTGCTCCTACAGTATAACTTGGAAAAACATGGATTGCTGGAAAATTTGATCACTGGTGGGGGAGCGTTGTGTCTTAAATGACAGAAAATTTCATCAATGGCAGAGAAAGAGTAAAGTTCATTTTTGATTCATTCAAGAGTCGTACGAAACAAGAGCAGAGCTCCTGATCACTGTACTGTTATAAATACTTGAAGTACTTGTAAAGCTCAAAGGGATACTTCACCGCTTTTTCATATTAAACTGTTATTCCCTTAACTAAAACGCGTTGATACATACCTCTCTAGTCTGAGTGTGTGCACTTAATCGCTCTGACGCGGGGTGACATTCTGATAGCATTTAGCTTAGCCCACTAAGCCCAGTTCATTCACTATGGTACCAAACAGAGATCAAGTTAGAAGCGACCAAACACCTCCACGTTTTCCCCATTAAAATAGTTACATGAATAGTTGTATGACCTAGTATGGTGACAAAATAAAACGTGGCGCTTTTCTAAGCGGGTTAAAAAGTAGAACTATAATGTATGGCGCAATAGCACTTCTGAGAGTACTTAGAAGCGACAAAACATCTCCACGTTTTCTGAAACATCTTCCCTCACATCTCCCCCTCACGCTCTCATTTCTGTCATTATGGGGGAGGGGGAGATGTGAGGGAAGATGTTTCAGAAAACGTGGAGGTGTTTGGTCGCTTCTAACATGATCTCTGTTTGGTACCATAGTGAATGAACTGGGCTTAGTGGGCTAAGCTAAATGCTATCAGATCGTCACCACGCGTCAGAACGATTAAGTGCACACACTGAAACGAGAGAGGTATGTATCAACTCATCTTAGTTAAGGGAATAACATAGTTTAATATGAGAAAGCGGTGAAGTATCCCTTTAAAGTCGGTATAAAATCTAAATTGACCCTTTCTATACATTCGTTCAAGTTTCTGATCCTATTTTGAATGATTACATGGTTTTATAAGGAAAAAGTTGCTTTGCAATTATAGAGATGCACAGATGGATCGGCCAGGGACCAGAATTAGCCGATTTTCCTGATGATCTGCCCAGACCAGTGACCAGCCAGTCAGTCTTTCAGATTTCTAACCGGTCCGTTTTGTTGCCATGCAGTGGCACAGGCAATAACGTCAGCTACTCGTTTTCTAAGGTGCACTTAGGCCATGTCCGAATCCACTTTTGCTAGTTTATCAGCGGAAGACCGAACGGCATTCCAGGCACAACGTCCTAAAGGGTTAAACCTAGTCTCTTAATGATTTGTAGGTGTTTTTTGGGTGTACCGTGCAATAAACTAATCAGAGTCTCATCTCCCATTCCCTTTAAATGCGCTTGTACAACGCTTGTACCACGGCGGATTGATATTTACATGGCGGAATTTGCAAGTGGAAAGACTGAAGGCCTCTCCAGAGGGGAATCCTTTTATTTATTAATTTATTTTTAGAAATGTTAGTATGCTGCTGCGTGTCCCTGTGTTTGTAACAAGCAGAGTGTACATTCATTGTGCATCCACCTACAGGCTCACATTACACACAAAAAATACTGTTTTTGTTGGTCAATGGCAATGGTCGTTTTCAATTGCTTCAATATAGCAACGTGCCAAAAATGCACCTGAACACACCTCATTTTCAGATGGCCGTGAGTGCAATTGCTATTTTAACAACGTGGCAATGAACGAGAAAATTAAACCTGTGAAACTAGCAAAAAAACACTTATGTTGTGCCTGGCGTCACATTGCTCCCAGTGTCTGATAGGGCCTGTCTGTCTGTCATGTCAATCAAAAGACAAAGTAGATCATTCTCAGCTCTTGATTGAATAAGTTTTATAACTTTAATTGTAGCCATTTTAATTTTACAATGAACACTATCCGGTGTTATTTAACCTTTGTTACTTTAATTTCTGCAGTAGCCTATTTCTTAGCTGAATAATAACCTACTGTTAGAATTTACTCACCTGAAAAACTTAAAGCAATGTTTATTTCACATATCTCTTTAATCTATTGCATTGTTGTTGTTTTTTAATGAAAATAAAATGTGTTGAAGAAAAGTTGATTTTAGTTTGTATATGCCGCCAATTTTAGTTCTCAAGAAAATCTGAAACGACAAAAAACGGTATCAGCAGGTCTCACTTACAAAACCTGGGAAACGGCCAACAAAATGTCAATCGGTGCCTCTATTTGTAATCTTTAACCTTTTAACACATGTAAAATGTCATCACTTAACTACATTTTTGGTATGCAACTGATTGGTCATTTTTCATAACTCAATCAGTTTGTGATTTTTTTAAATCCTCTTCTTGTCGAATATCAAGTTTCATCCAACATTTGTCAGAAGTGAAGTGTTTCAAATGGCAGTTTTGCGTTGTTTTTAGCATTCTTACACTATATTTGATCTCCACAAGATCATCTTAATTTAAAGACAATTGTTGTTACTGTGTGTGTGTGTGTGTGTGTGTGTGTGTGTGTGTGTGTGTGTGTGTGTGTGTGTGTGTGTGTGTGTGTGTGAGAGAGGTTGTGTGTGTGTGTGAGAGAGGTTATTTCATTATATCCTGCTACTGTTCCAGTGAAAAGACAAAGAGTGTGTATGTGTAATGTGTGACAAGGAGTGTGTATGTGTTTATGTGTGTTTGTGTCTGCTGTCTGAGAATCTACAAGCAGAGACCGCAGTGGGACTTGTCTGTGCGTGGGGCTAAGTGAAGGTGACAGTGTTTCTGAGCAGCTTCCTCCCGCACAGGAGAGTGATGAGACGCCCTGTGATTGAAGGAACATTCCTGCAGGCGTCCTGCAAGGCTTGTAGGATTCAGAGCACCGTCACCAGGGGAACAGCAGCCGCGGCTACCCCCGGCTTTAAGGTGTTAGCCTCTCGCGAACAGCCACCGGCGCGCTGGAAGTGACCTGGCAGAGACAGAAGTTCAATCATAAACTGCATCTACAGGATTAGCCCAATAATAACCATTATTGAATTAGGCTATTCATATTATGACATTGCATGAAGAAAGAAAAGTGCATCAAATATATAAATGTTAAAATGAAAAGATAGTTTTAAGTTCAAAGAAGGCCCATCCTTAATGGATTTCATTCAAGACTATGTGCAGGATTATGAGTGTGTACTGGAAACCGAACAACTTCCTAAGATCCATATTTGCGGAAAAACATCAGGTAGGGTGGAAGAGGCACGTAGCACAGGCTGTCAAGGTTCTTAAAGGTCTAGTTAGCAGAGGTAATAGATGAGAGTTGTCAGTTTCACAGTTTATGAGCCCCACATGTCCCCTGAGAGCTACCATAGCCTCTGGCCATTCTGCCCTTACCTAAGGCATGGACCGCTGGAAAAAAAATATAAGAGAACCTGATGCTTCTAGTCATTCTGCATCCCTGCATCCATCTCAAAATAATTGGTGAGGCACCTTTCCACAGAAAAAGAGAAGGGGGTATGAAAGAGTAATAGCTTGCAGCAAAACTGCACAGGTCTGTTGGTTCAACCCTGATACACTGAGTCGGTGAAGGTTGTTTCTCCAGCGAAAAGTTTAGGAAAAGTTCTGTGTAACTTAAATGATTAACTGCGCATCTCAGAAATGTAGTCAACTTAGGGGTATTATTTAAAATGTTGTACTGTCCTTTTAAGCAATTGTTTGTTCTTATTTCTAATTTTTAAACTCTTTAAGGTCAAAATAAATTCTGATATATTCACACATTAAAAATCACGTCTCCAACTAAAAAAAATTTCGAGCCACTTTATATTAGGTGACCTTAATTACTATGTACTAACATTTTAATTAATAATTTGATACAATGCACTTATTGTGTCCATACATGTTTTTACATTGTACTTACATTAAAAAAAATACCTGCATGTAATTATTTCTGTAATTACACAGTTGGCACTTCCCTTACACCTAACTCTAGCCTTAAACTGACCCACACCGCCACACCTGTCCCTAACCCTACCCTTAAACTGACCTACACTGCCACACCTATCCCTAACCCTACACTTAAACTGACCCACACCGCCACACAAGTCCCTAACCCTACCCTTAAACTGACCCACACCACCACACCTGTCCGTAACCCTACTCTTAAACTGACCTACACCGCCACACCTGACCCTAACCCTACCCTTAAACTGACCCACACCGCCACACCTGACCCTAAGCCTACCCTTAAACTGACCTACACTGCCACACCTGTACCTAACCCTACCCTTAAACTGACCCACACCGCCACACCTGACCCTAACCCTACCCTTAAACTGACCTACACCGCCACACCTGTACCCAACCCTACTCTTAAACTGACCTACACCGCCACACCTGACCCTAACCCTACCCTTAAACTGACCCACACCGCCACACCTGACCCTAAGCCTACCCTTAAACTGACCTACACTGCCACACCTGTACCTAACCCTACCCTTAAACTGACCCACACCGCCACACCTGACCCTAACCCTACCCTTAAACTGACCTACACCACCACACCTGTACCCAACCCTACCCTTAAACTTACCCATATCACCACACCTGTCCCTAACCCTACCCTTAAACTTACCCATATCACCACACCTGTCCCTAACCCTACCCTTAAACTTACCCATATCTCCACACCTGTCCCTAACCCTACCCTTAAACTGACCTACACTGCCACACCTGTACCTAACCATACCCTTAAACTTACCCATATCACCACACCTGTCCTAACCCTACCCTTAAACTTACCCATATCACCACACCTGTCCCTAACCCTACCCTTAAACTGACCCACACCGCCACACCTGTCCCTAACCCTGCCCTTAAACTGACCCACACCGCCACACCTGTCCCTAGCCCTACTCTTAAACTTACCCATATCACCACACCTGTCCCTAACCCTACCCTTAAACTTACCCATATAACCAGACCTGTCCCTAACCCTACCCTTAAACTTACCCATATCACCACACCTGTCCTAACCCTACCCTTAAACTTACACATATCACCACACCTGTCCCTAACCCTACCCTTAAACTTACCCATATAACCACACCTGTCCCTAACCCTAAACTTATCCGTATCACTACACCTGTCCCTAACCCTACCTTTAAACTTACCCATATCACCACACCTGTCCCTAACCCTACCCTTAAACTTACCCATATCACCACACCTGTCCCTAACCCTACCCTTAAACTGACTCACACCGCCACACCTGTCCCTAACCCTACCCTTAAACTGACCCACACCGCCACACCTGTCCCTAACCCTACCCTTAAACTTACCCATATCACCAAGCCTGTCCCTAACCCTACCCTTAAACTTACCCATATCACCACACCTGTCCATAACCCTACCCTTAAACTTACCCACATCACCACACCTGTCCCTAACCCTACCCTTTAACTTACCCATATCACCACACCTGTCCCTATCTCTACCCTTAAACTTACCCATATCACCACACCTGTCCCTAACCCTACCCTTAAACTTACCCATATCACCACACCTGTCCCTAACCCTACCCTTAAACTTACCCATATCACCACACCACACCTGTCCCTAACCCTACCCTTAAACTGACCTACACAGCCACACCTGTACCTAACCATACCCTTAAACTTACCCATATCACCACACCTGTCCTAACCCTACCTTTAAACTTACCCATATCACCACACCTGTCCCTAACCCTACCCTTAAGCTGACCCACACCGCCACAACTGTCCCTAACCCTACCCTTAAACTGACCTACACCGCCACACCTATACCTAACCCTACCCTTAAACTGACCCACACCGCCACACCTGTCCCTAGCCCTACCCTTAAACTTACCCATATCACCACACCTGTCCCTAACCCTACCCTTAAACTTACCCATATAACCAGACCTGTCCCTAACCCTACCCTTAAACTTACCCATATCACCACACCTGTCCTAACCCTACCCTTAAGCTTACACATATCACCACACCTGTCCCTAACCCTACCCTTAAACTTACCCATATAACCACACCTGTCCCTAACCCTACCCTTAAACTTACCCATATCACCACACCTGACCCTAACTCCACCCTTAAACTTACCCATATCACTACACCTGTCCCTAACCCTACCTTTAAACTTACCCATATCACCACACCTGTCCCTAACCCTACCCTTAAACTTACCCATATCACCACACCTGTCCCTAACCCTACCCTTAAACTTACCCATATCACCACACCTGTCCCTAACTCTACCCTTAAACTGACCCACACCGCCACACCTGTCCCTAACCCTACCCTTAAACTTACCCATATCACCACACCTGTCCCTAACCCTACCCTTAAACTTACCCATATCAACACACCTGTCCCTAACCCTACCCTTAAACTGACTCACACCGCCACACCTGTCCCTAACCCTACCGTTAAACTTACCCATATCACCACACCTGTCCCTAACCCTACCCTTAAACTTACCCATATCACCACACCTGTCCATAACCCTACCCTTAAACTTACCCATATCACCACACCTGTCCCTAACCCTACCCTTTAACTTACCCATATCACCACACCTGTCCCTAAACCTAAACTTATCCATATCACTACACCTGTCCCTAACCCTACCTTTAAACTTACCCATATCACCACACCTGTCCCTAACCCTACCCTTAAACTTACCCATATCACCACACCTGTCCCTAACCCTACCCTTAAACTTACCCATATCACCACACCTGTCCCTAACTCTACCCTTAAACTGACCCACACCGCCACACCTGTCCCTAACCCTACCCTTAAACTTACCCATATCACCACACCTGTCCCTAACCCTACCCTTAAACTGACTCACACCGCCACACCTGTCCCTAACCCTACCCTTAAACTTACCCATATCACCAAGCCTGTCCCTAACCCTACCCTTAAACTTACCCATATCACCACACCTGTCCATAACCCTACCCTTAAACTTACCCATATCACCACACCTGTCCCTAACCATACCCTTTAACTTACCCATATCACCACACCTGTCCCTAACTCTACCCTTAAACTTTCCCATATGACCACACCTGTCCCTAACCCTACCCTTAAACTTACCCATATCACCACACCTGTCCCTAACCCCTAAACTTACCCATATCACCACACCTGTCCCTAACCCTTAAACTTACCCATATCACCACACCTGTCCCTAACTCTACCCTTAAAC
The DNA here is from genome assembly GCF_024679245.1 of Pseudorasbora parva. Taxonomy (NCBI): domain Eukaryota; kingdom Metazoa; phylum Chordata; class Actinopteri; order Cypriniformes; family Gobionidae; genus Pseudorasbora; species Pseudorasbora parva. The sequence continues at coordinate 24,295,730 of NC_090175.1, forward strand.
TTACCCATATCACCACACCTGTCCCTAACCCTAAACTTATCCATATCACTACACCTGTCCCTAACCCTACCCTTAAACTTACCCATATCACCACACCTCTCCCTAACCCTACCCTTAAACTTACCCATATCACCACACCTGTCCCTAACCCTACCCTTAAACTTACCCATATCACCACACCTGTTCCTAACCCTACCCTTAAACTTACCCACACCGCCACACCTGTCCCTAACCCTACCCTTAAACTTACCCATACCAACACACCTGTCCCTAATCCTATCCTTAAACTTACCCATATCACCACACCTGTCCCTAACCCTACCCTTAAACTGACCCACACCGCCAGACCTGACCCTAACCCTACCCTTAAACTTACCCATATCACCACACCTGTCCCTAACTCTACCCTTAAACTTACCTATATCACCACACCTGTCCCCAACTCTACCCTTAAACTTACCCAACTTACCCATATCACCACACCTGTCCCTAACCCTACCCTTAAACTTACCCATATCACCAAGCCTGTCCCTAACCCTACCCTTAAACTTACCCATATCACCACACCTGTCCCTAACCCTACCCTTTAACTTACCCATATCACCACACCTGTCCCTAACCCTACCCTTAAACTTACCCACACCGTCACACCTGACCCTAACCCTACCCTTAAACTGACCCATATCACCACACCTGACCCTAACTCTACCCTTAAACTTACCCACACCGCCACACCTGACCCTAACCCTACCTTTAAACTTACCCATATCACCAAACCTGTCCCTAACCCTACCCTTAAACTTACCCACACCGCCACACCTGACCCTAACCCTACCCTTAAACTTACCCACACCGCCACACCTGACCCTAACCCTACCCTTAAACTTACCCACACCGCCACACCGCCACACCTGACCCTAACCCTACCCTTAAACTTACCCATATCACCACACTTGTCCATAGCCCTACCCTTAAACTTACCCATATCACCACACCTGTCCCTAACCCTAACCTTAAACTTACCAATATCACCACACCTGTCCCTAACCCTACCCTTAAACTTACCCATATCACCACACCTGTCCCTAACCCTACCCTTAAACTTACCCATATCACCACACCTGTCCCTAACCCTACCCTTAAACTTACCCATATAACCAGACCTGTCCCTAACCCTACCCTTAAACTTACCCATATCACCACACCTGTCCTAACCCTACCCTTAAACTTACACATATCACCACACCTGTCCCTAACCCTACCCTTAAACTTACCCACACCACCACACCTGACCCTAACCCTACCCTTAAACTTACCCACACCGCCACACCTGACCCTAACCCTACCATTAAACTTACCCATATCACCACACCTGTCCCTAACCCTACTCTTAAACTTACCCTTATCACCATACCTGTCCCTAACTCTACCCATATCCCACCTCAATATCAGCAAAAGTGTTTTACTATACAACTTACGTTTAAGTATATTGAACTTATTTTTTTGATGTAAGTACATAGTACTTTAGGCCACCTAATATAAAGTGGGGCCAAATTTTCTAGTGACTGATCACATCTAATTTTTTCAGTTGGTCAAATAAAACCATTATTATCCCACCCCGTCAAACCGATTACAATTTCATTCAGTTTGGACAGTTTTATTCAGATTGAGGTGTTTATATGGTGCATTTTTTTATTCGGACTGGACTTCTAAACCGATTACAGTGCTCCATGAAATCCCACCTATTATTTGGGTAGCACACACATTCTGAAATCCTTTGGCAGAATTCAGATGAGCCATTTTAATCTAGATAAAAAATAAATTATCTATGCCTACCTCTTATATATATATATATATATATACCGTCTACCATCTATTATACATTTTGTTTGTACATGTTAAACCAGGTTAAACCAACTAATTTTTTGCAGGAAAAATTAATATGCCGTACACACAAATAACCGTTAACTTCAATGAAAGCTAAAGGACCTAAAGATCACCAGAATGTTTCACTGTCTCTCCAAGATTAAAATGACATGAATATTTACATCAGTAATGCTTTAATGGCTTTGCAGTGTACACATCATAATGTAACAGTATGCAGATATAATAATAGTATAGGCTACACTGTAAAAAAATATTCAGGTCTCCAATTGGAAATTTTCTAGTGACTAAATTGTTCAGTTGGCCGAATTGAATTTCTGTGAATTGATGCAATTTACTTCACAGAAATTCAGTTTGGCCAATGAAAAATTTAGATGTGATCAGTCACTAGAAAATTTTCAATTGGAGACCTGACACTTTTTTTTTTACAGTGTAGGGTCCCGAAAGGTTGAAGACCCCTGCATGTGTTAAACTGTGAAATGTAGGCACCGCTCCTGTCTCTGTTTTAGTTTAGTCTCTGTATCTTTTTTTTTTAGTTTAGCTGGAATTACAAATCCACATGAAAATTCATCTGTTGATAATCTTTCACTTTTCCTCCTCACACCAACATTCAGATATTTTTTTAGATATCTTCACTTACAGCTTTATTCATCCATTTACAATTAATAACACTTGTATTATTATTTTATAGTGTTGTGTAAATATCAAATTTATTTTTATTTTATTTTTAAATTGGTCTTTATTTATCCATAGTGGTGAAGCACATGCAAGCAAATGTTTCGGCCCTCCTCCCTGACAACCTGTCCAGCATCTAATGACTACCCCAATCTCCATTTGCAATTCTTTCTCTCATCTCCCTCCCCTCCATGCACATCCATCTCCAATCTGGTAGAAGAAAGGCCCTTCTCACCCGCAGAACTCTGGGAAGACAATACCACTGGGTTTTACGCTACCTGTAAGCTCAGAGATAAGAAGGAACACAGTGAAATTAGGGGGGAAAAAATCATTATTCTCTGAATGAGACGTCTCGGGCTTGATCAGAGGGCAAATCAAAGCCCTATCTCTTAGGCTACTTAAACATTCACTTTAAAAGTCGGCAAACTGATTGTACTCATATGGAAATCGTGGCTGCCGTGCCGTCACCGGCCTGCATTCTCTCCTGTCTCCAGGTTCTCTGGGATCCCAGCAGAGCCCTCACTCTCCCCTTCATTAGAATCCTCCTGGTGAGGGGCAGACTCTGAGAAATGAGCAAAAGATGTAAATTCTAACGCAGAAAGGAAAAGGTTCAGATCTTTTCTCTTTTTTCCCCTCCTGACAAGCTCCAGAGAGTATAATGAAACAAGAAATGTTATGGAAACTGAGAGTAGTTCGTCTTGTATGGTTCAGTTGGTGTACTGGGCCGCTGGTGTTTCAGACGGATGGCTGTGCTTTTGTCAGTCAGTGGGCATCAGGCGCTCTTCGTGACAGGAGGACACTGGAGTAAATTGAGACTTGTTGCCTAATTTTACAGTTGATCATTAAATAATGTTCTTCTTATACTGACAAAACAAGAGAGGAAAAAAAATCCACTATTCCACTAAACATGTAGACAAGTAAATCTTTACAATGAGGTTAAAACATGAACTAACAATGAAAAAAAATATCAATCTCAATTAATGTTAATTTCAACATTTACTAATATATTATTAAAATCAAAAGTTGAATATCATTCATGATTCTTGAGATAAGGGACAAAACATATTTTAGATATTAAAAAATAAAAACTAACACTACATTATTAAAAAACTGGTATTTTATATAGATAAATGTCTCAGATAATGAACCAAAGGGAACTGGCTTATTTCTAAATATTTATAACAAAAACATATATATACTCCATAACTTAATTTATGTCAACTCTGTCAGAGACACTAAAACGCCTGCTCATTTAATTTAATCCATCCAAAAACAAGGATGTAAAAGATATTAATCTTAAAATATATTCTCTGTTAATTAATTTTTTCACACTATTATGAACAACCCAGTTTCTAAATTCCTTAATTCTCATCCCTCCTTTTAATATTAAATATATATCACCAATGTTCTCATGTAACTAAGACAATATAATGTAATAATATAGTGAATAGTAATAACTATTTATGTTTTAACATTTTTACACAATACATTGAAAAAAGTATAAGACGTTTATTTCAAAATTAACTAAAACCTTCACCTGACTGTGTAAAATACTGATGATACTGAGTTGACAAAGGTTGAGCTGAGGCCAAATATATGTAAATAGAATCACTAAACAGCATTAGAAGACTTCCCTATGTGCAAAAAAACTTAAATCACGTTATACAGACTTTTAGAGAGCACTTGTCAACCACTTTCACACCTGGCATAAAACATGACAGAGTTGACATCTGACAAAGTTGACAAATTATTTTTTGTTTTTTGTTTTTTCACCTTAACCACATGTTGTACATTGGAGCAATTGAGTTTTTTTTGTGTGTGTTGTTTGTTTGTTTGTTTCAGTTGTAGCTGCCTTAATAAACATAAAAATCTCAAGAATGATCCCAAAACTATTTACAGAAACTATTACAATACAATGACGCTGTTGACATGTTAAGGCTGTGACCGCAGAGACTTTAATATTGTTTGTTTACAATATTAAAACATACATAACTTCAAGGTCTTTTTTATTATTATTTGTAAATAATAAAAAAGAGATTATTTAAAGAATAAGCAATGCATGCCTGAGTATACATATTTCCTTTAGATGTAACTTTTTAAGTATTTTTATTGTGCTGACATTCTTAATTTTAAACATAAATAGGGCTTTTGTGTTTCAGACATGTTTTGTCCCTTATCTCAAGAATCAGTGATATGCTAATATTATTTAAAGGGGTGATGAATTGAGAAATCAACTTTCCCTTGAGCTTTTGATATATGAAAGGTCGTGGTAATATAAGAATATCCTTTATGTTTCAGAGCTGAAAACTTCATTGTTAGTCAAAGAAAAGCTTTCATAGACCCAGAAAAGGATCGTGTCCGCATTTTGACGTCATCTGTTGCGAAACACGCCTCTACAGCACGTTTAATTCAGTAGCCCCGCCCACCGACTCATGGAGCTATTAGGATTGCGAGAGCCAGCAGCAATAAACAAGCCGAAGAACATAGCAAGATATTGCGCTGTTCCTGGTTGTGGAAGAACACAGTCGCTGGATAAGCTTTCCTCGGATCATAATATTATGTGATACTTCATTTATTTTTAATGAAGTTCCAGCTCACGTGAGGAAGACATACACACGTGTTCGCTTCATTTCACTGCGAAATCGTTTGTAAAGATGTCTCAGGTCAATGCTGGATTTGCAGACATATTGAGATTAAAACAAGGCTGTGCCTTCTATGTGATCCGACAGGAATGGTGCAGCACACTTATGTGAGTAAAATGTCTTTTTTATATGTAATAGTATTCCCGGGGCTGTGTTTTCCAGACGGGCTACCAAAACGGAAGCCTGTCGGCAGTGCGCGCGCGCGTGCGTGCGTGTGCTTGTGTGTGTGTGTGCGTGCGTGCGTGCGTGCGTGCATGCATGCGTGCGTGTACGTACGTGTGCGTGTGCGTGTGCGCAGTTTGCGTTCACCGATCGGGCGGGCCATGTTATACAAAAATAATATTCCAACAATCGGGTGGATGAGAAATAAATCATTGTGTTTGTTTGATAACGACATTTACGAGCCCTGGGATCGAAAGATCATTCCGGTTGCCGCTTTCAAAACAATCCCTCCCTCATGTGAACTGACAGGGCAGGGAGCTTCTTATCCAATCCTAGCCGTGGTCATTTACTTCCAAGTCTCCAGTGGGCACGCCCACCAAAACCCAGCTTTCAGGAGAGAGCCTCAAAACCAGTGTAGAAAATAGCTTATTAGTTATGATGTTTTTAAATGTAAAAACCACACAGACATCATTAGTTGACCTCAGACAACAGTATAAAAAAATAAAAATGCCAGTTCATGACACCTTTAATGGACCTGAGCTAACATGAATAAATAATGCACAGTTGTATTTGTATTAATACTACAACAAATATGTTGCTCTTTGTTAAAGTTAGTTCATGCATTAGTTAACATTAACTAATAGGACCTTATTTTAAAGTGTTGCCAATAAATCAAATAAAATGTTTAAACAAAGATGCACTGTATTTTAGCTTTTATTTAAATATTTAACTGATTTGTGTTCTCAGCATTCAGAGGTTGAAAGACATTTAATTAGGACATGCCCATTACCCGCAACAACATTTGATATTCCAAACACCTAATCTAACTAAAAAGCCTTGATTTTCGGTTCATCTCTGCGGGTTTAAACAGTCCCGTGCATGCAGACAGCAACAAGAGCACGCTCGCTAGGCCAAGACCCAAACATGCATTAAGATTACCACCATCCTCATTAGCGCCCTGATGGACAGCATCATCATCATCTATTAGTGCTGGAAAATATTCAGGCGGGGTGTTCTCAACAGCTCAATGGCCATGAAATTGATCACCTTTAAAAAAAAAAAGGTGGGGGAGGGATAGAAGATAGGCTGTGGTGTTCTTATACACTGGAAAGATTCATGCTCTTGGGCTTCTGCATTGATGGGCTGTCATGTAGCTCATAGGACTGTGCTTTAATTGGCGAGTGTATTAAACACTGTGCATGGTTATTGGGTTTTCATATTAATGGAGCTTCAACTTGGCATGTACTTAAAGAATGAAACCTAAATTATTGATGCTGACGATTATTAATTTTGATGTAGGATATGGGAAATTCTAGTATTCTGTAGATACGGCTGATACATGGATGAACCTGAATTGTTTAAAATCGGAACTTGAAAGCAATATCACACAAGCAAGAATCATTTTTTTTCTGAATATATATGTAAATCATATTATTATGAGAGTGGTTTTGTTTTTAAAGGTGCACTATTTAGTATTTTTGCCGTAAAATATCCAAAAACCACCAGGCCAGTGTTATATATTTTGTTCAGTTGAGTTCTTACAATATCCCAAATGTTTCCAACTATTTGTAAATTGTGAGAAATTTGCTATTTTAACCATGAAGCGGGGGGATCTAAGATAGACGAGACGCCGGTTACTTGCGTCATATCTGCGTTACTCTCAGTTTCCTGTTTTATACTGCAGACACGTTTTACTCTTAGCAGTGTGCAGCAAGTGTCACAGCAGACGCTGAGCGAACGCACAGAGTAACATCATAACATCTTTTTTAACACACTCAAATGTATCTGATATAATTAACAGAGCTGCGTTACCTCATCCTCATGACCGGAAAAGCGAAAATGGCGCGGGTGACTGTGAACCGTCATAATAAATGTCCCGCTGCTCGCGAGGTGTGTGTTCAGCAACAATCACTCCAGCGGCCTTGCTCAGATCCACAACACTCGGTCCTGCTCTGCTTCATACTACAGTCACATTAATAACCGCATCCATCAACATGATTTCTGCCCGAGTTCTATCCTGATTCTTTTCCACCGGCTGTGAGATGTCCCAAGATTCTGCGCTCAAACTTGCCGTCATCAAACTACGCCATTTTTTTTTATAGGCGCCCTCTAGCGGATGGAAAAGTGTAGCTTTAATTCATAAATTAATATTAAAAAAAACTTACAAAGCCACACCAGAATCAACGCTGTGAATCTACTAGAAACACACATTAGGTACAGTTTTGTTCCTTAATGAGTGAATGATTCAGTGACTCCCTGTTAAGACCTGGGTATACTTCAATTCCCATGTCCGGACACGTCTCCTGCACAGTTTCAATGTGTTCTCAACTGTGGACGGCCGAGTTCGACACATGCGCAATACAATTGTTGTGACTCTTCTGACTTCTGACTCTTCTGCACATGTGCTGTTGTACAGGGACCGGGTCTTAAAAGATGTGCTTCACGTGGACGGGGTGTGCGGACGCCGCAAACCCTGCTGATGAAGAAAATTACGTCAAATGAAAGGTGCACAAACGTGGATGGCTGAATTGTACCTTAGGCTTTAAAGACAGTAGGTGCGTCCAAAATCACATGCTAGGTATTTAGAATGTACTAAATTTGCAACAATTTTTTTTTTTTTAATTGTTTGTTTTGTATAGCATTAGGACCAGATTTACTAAACGGCAAATTAGCGTGAGAGCACAATTACATAAATACGCTGATGGGAGTGGACAGTTATGTCCTGATCTACTGATGACACGCAAATTAAAGGACACAGATGCAGCCGGATTATTTCCATTATGACCAGCGCAAAATACCCGTTAGCATCTGGTTTAATGCATGCTTTTTTGGGCAGTAAATTGACAAGCAAAAACCTTAGTAAACCACCTCGCATGATTTAAATACTCTACTCCCATAAGTGTTGCGCCTGAAAGGGAAACTCCTACATACAAGAAGGTCAGCTGCAAAAATGTCCACACCTTTTCAGCACTAATGTATCACTGCTTGTCTTTACTAAATCCTCACAGTTTTTTTTTTAAACGTCAAAATAGGTAGTTTTTAGTAAATTTGGCCCTTAATGAATTAATGTGCACTTCAGAAGAATCTTCGTGAAAGTAGTCGGTCATCCAGTTGCTTTTCACCTGTAGATTTATTAATTCCATAAATTCAGACGTACTGTTTCTCATATACTACTACATATGTAGAGGTTCTTCCCACCCCCACCCCCCCATGTGTTGATGGACTGTTCTATCAGCATTGGAATGCTGCTTGTCCAATCATTTCCAGATTCAAGGACCATACCTTGCTTTGATATTTATGTTTACATCACAGGAACAGTGCACTTCCTGTTCATATCATAAGAGCAAATTGCTTTGAATATAAATTTCTTCTGATTTTGAGAATTTATGTCATGAATAGATTTTTTTCCACAATCATCGATGTGATTTGATTTCTTTCCTTAAAGCCCCACTTGGCTACTTTTGCTCTCGGGGTCCCCCTACAGTTTGGAAAAAATAATGTCCTCAACTACTGTCGTAAGCGCTGTAATCCTACAACAGGGGATGCCATCGCGCGTGCATTTGTTGACATGACAACCCTGATAGCCCTGAACTAGTGATGCGTGGCTCGTCTCATAACCCGCGGACCCCGTATGTCTATTTAATGGTCGCGGGTGCGCGGCGGGTTGTAAAAATATATACAGTGGTGCGGTGCCGGCCAAATAACTTCATAAAAGTGGCGCTGCGGATCGGTGCAGCACATGGTGCAGCACTAACAGTTCCCCTGAACACTGCAAGAGGATTTCGAGTTCTTCTGGCGGCGCGTGTGAAATGTCTTCATCCCAGGTATCGTTACAGTCAGTGGCATATGCTTCAGCATGTCATATGAATATAATTTCATGGCTTTTATTTTTTTCAAACGCCAAATAATCACGATGCTCACGTTTACAAGCCAGCGTCATTATAGTAGTCTATTGGTTACCGTTTTACAGAATCTATATGATACTTCAGTTCAATGTTTGAGTGGTAGCTCACCGTAACAAGCAGGACAGCATCGGTCGGGCACGCCTCCTTCAGCTCACGCCGACGGGCAAACGCTCTTCACATTTTGATCCTAGTCCTGCCTTTAATCCCATCACTTTTTCGTTTCCTCTTATTGCTTTCCTCCAACAAAACATTTTCTTTCTTATGTGTCTGTGCTGCTTCGGACATGACTATATTATCCGACGAACAAAGTTGTGCTCGCACGTCTGAATGTAAGGAAGTGTGTGTGTTGGTGGAAGTGACGTATATGCCGTAAAGCAGTCGAATTTTGTAGTTCTTTTTGTTCTCGGGTTACTACCCGAAACCCGAAGTTTAAAAGTACGATTAAAAACGATACAGACCCCATCAGGCTATGGCAGACGTGTCATTCAACCTATTGTAAGTCGATTTATCATCACAAGAGTCTTAAAAAATATATTATGAAGGTTGAAAAGTTACCTAGTGCTGCTTTAAGGTCACATCATGTATATATTGCCTTCATCTCAGATCTGACCAAATAAATTAGGCAACTTCTGTGAGTGTTGGAGTGCAGTGATTTAATTCTTTACAAATCTCATAAGCCATCTTGCGTGCAGATAAATGACTGGCATACCCTTTTAATAATCCTGATCTACAGCAGGTGGTGTGGTAGAGTTATGAACTCAGACCCTCTTTTCACACAGACTTTCACAGGCCATTTCTCTCTTTCTCTGCTGTGTGGAGGAAGGTCACATAACCTTGGGCCAGCCAGCCCCATTGAGCCTCTGAGGCAAATAAGAGCTGTCACTGTGGCATTTCACAGCTAATTCCCATGACAACAAAGAAAGAATAGCCCCTAATAAGAATCAAAGCTATCATCAGACCAATCAATGATTTCTATTTTTATACAGAGCAATCCAGAGACAGTCACAGATAAGAAGTATTATATGTACACAACTTGCAGTGTGAAATCGCCCTGAAATTGAAAAGACAGTAATGGAGATATTCTGAGTTTCTCTTGGGAGCACAAAAAAAAAAAAAAAAAAAAAAAAACACACATCTTTCACTATTGTGCAGAATCTTTTTTGAACTCTGACCGCTACACATTTTACCATGAAGATATAAACAAAAGTGTTATTATGTAATTGAACTCAATGCCTATGAGGACAATTGTCTTCAAAATTGAGCGCTGGAGGAACTCCAATAATGAGTTAAAAACGTCTTTGTGTCTTGTGCCTGTGGGGAGCTGGCTATGATTAATAATTACTGCTTTAATTGTCTAATGTTAATTAAACACAATGTTATTATCTGGAATTAGTTGGAAATCTGGCCGTATTTGACTGTGACTGAATGAATGAGAATAACCATTGTTTCAAGACTGGTCTGCTTGGTGGACATTTTTAGAAAATCTTATTTTAAAGAAATGTCTGCCACATACAGCTGGAAAGGCACTTATACAATAAGGACAGTCTCTCTCTCTCTCTCTCTCTCTCTCTCTCTCTCTCTCTCTCTCTCTCTTCTCTCTCTCTCTCTCTCTCCTCTCTCTCTCTCTCTCTCTCTCTCTCTCTCTCTCTCTCTCTCTCTCTCTCTCTCTCTCTCTCTCTCTCCCTCTCTCCCTCATGAGTCATGAGGATTTTCATTACCATTGAGTCATTACTTCAGTGTCACATGATCCTTTAAAATCATTCTAATATGCTGATTTGGTAGTGTATACTGCAGCCATACACATATATTGATCAGGCATAACATTATGACCACCTTCCTAATATTTTGTTGGTCCCCCTTTTGCTGCTGTTGAGGCATGGACTCCAATTTGCCCCCTGAAGTTGTGCTGTGGTATCTGGCAGCAAAATGTTAGCAGCAGATCATTTAAGCCCTGTATACTTCCTCCACAGATGCTCGATTGAATTGAGATCTTGGGAATTCGGAGGCCAAGGCAACACCCCAAACTCATTGGGGGTCACACTCCTCATAGTGCATCCTGGTGCCATGTTTTTGCGTCGCACACACACACGACCATCCACATGTTGTCAAAGATAAAAATAAAAAAATAAACAAAACATGATTCATCAGACCAGGCCACCTTCTTCCATTGCTCCTTGGTCCAGTAATGATGCTCATGCCCACTGTTGGCGCTTTTGCCGATGGACAGGGGTCAGCATGAGTGTGTCAGCGTGCGTGCGTGTGTTACAAAGTAAATTTGTTCCAAACCATAAGCACCTTATTCTCCTTTACATTGCATTTAGCTGTTTCCATCACTCACAGATAAGCAAATGACACAAGCCCAAGCACAATGTCCCGTTCACCAAATCTGCTTTATGTCCGTTCCCATGACGCAATTGCAGGACATTAATAGACCTTTCATGTGCAAAGCTCTCCGGCAGCCGGAAGGCAGAGAGCACAGGGAGAGACAAGGGCCGTGGTAATTGACGCCTAGCCTGGGAGAACAATCAAGGCCGAAGCAGCAAAGCAGCACATCCTCTAATTATTGAAAAGTCTAGCGTTGAGGTACGATGATAATCAGTCTCCCAGAGACCTGCGCCTCTGTGTGGTTAGAGCCGATTTATCCTGTTTCTCTCCCCGCTTTCACTTTTATTAAAGATGATATTTCATATTGAAGGGGAAAAAGGGATCTCCAGACAAAAGTTAAAATGCAAAGTTTCAAGTCTGAAAGAGACGACTCGGATTATTTCTTGGCTTATCCGCCGAGTACATGCAAGAAAAGGGATGAATGTGGAACAAAACATCAAAGAGCTAGAACTAAGAAAAGAGGAGCTGAAAAATGCTGTTAAATATTTAGTATGAATGCCAACAGGTGGTCAAGAGTGCAACGCGGGGAAATGGTTTAATTATGATGAATTATGGATGAATCTTGAACTTAAATAAATATGCTGTTCATTGCCTAATTAAAAAAAGAAAGTGGATACATATCGAACCAAAAAAAAATTTGCAAAATTAATGTGTGGGTGTGTAATTAAGACAATTAGGTTAATTTAAAAATAAAGTCTTAATCATAGGTAAGTGGTTCTTGTCTTGCAGTTCTCAATCCATTTATGATAAGCGTTAGAAGTAGCTTGTCTAGAAATGTGTATTTGGGAATAATTCCATGTATAGTAAATTATAGGAAGACTGCCGACATCTCTGTGTAATATTGCCAGAAAATAATCAGAACAACTTAAAGGATTTTAAATAAGATCTTACATTGTTTTTATCTGACGAACTTAATTTGGCTTTCTTTTCCTTTTTTTCAGTTTAAATATAAAGTCCAGTGGAGTGAGCCAATTTTTTTTTTTTTTTTTAAATGTAAAAATTCTGTTGGCTAACAAATCTGTTTCTATGGACTTGGGTCACTTTCCATTGGAGATGAAGTGGTTGGAAGTGTCACAGAAACAATCACTTCCTCAGAGACGCTCTATGCGCCTCTAATGGGCTGTGCTTAGTGGAGGGGGAGGGGGGCGCTTAAAAAAAAACCTTTAGAACTGTCTTAGATCCCTGGGCATGGAAACCTCCAAGATAAGTAATAATTGATAAACGTTGGGGACGAGAGTTGCCAGCTGCTTAGAAACCCCAAGATACTGTCTTAAATATACTGGAATACGATTATGCTTTTCTTTTATCCCTATTCATCAACGTATCTTAACTCATCTTCCCCAATTCACTTTTCTTTAACTCCCGCCAATGCCAATGAAAGAAGAGGAGAGGAAATTACCAATTTGGTCAACACAATGCTTACAAAAGATGTATAATAACTACACAGGTTAAAAATAGAGAAAATAAACACCTTCCTGTTTTTTATTTTTAAAAAAATTCTTCATTATTATTATTATTATTATTATTATTATTATTATTATTATTTATTATTATTATCACTTTCATTCGTCATTTTAACCAGTTTATGTAACAGCTATTGCTATCATAATTGTTAAATATATATTTTTTCATCATAATTTTGTATTTGTTACTTAGTTGTGTGCTCCAAACAACATAATTTGGTTTATTTATATTTAATATTTCATTAACACTTTATAATAAGTATACAGTAATAAAGTACTCACAAATCATTGTCAAACTATTAGTTTAATTCATAGTTTATCTTATAGTCTCTACATGGTTAATATTATTAATAGCCTATATATAAAAGAGTTCTTCATTCGCTGTCACTGTAATTTAAAAATGATTATTGTTTAATTAGCTTAAAGAGTTAGATAATGTTTTAATGCTATGTATAATAACCCTAAGTGGTGTATTTTAACAATGTGATATTATGTGTATTTCTATATATTTATCAAACATACATTGACTTACACTCGCATAGACAGAAACATACAGAATTGACATATTGACAACATTGTTACCTATTTTTTTATTTATTTTATGGTTGTGGTTATGGTTATGGTTATGGTTATGGTTATGTTTAGCTTTGGGGAAAGGGCTAAAGGATTATATACAGTATAGCCTTTATATACACTATATTGCCAAAAGTTTTCTGATGCCTACCTTTACATGCACATGAACTTAAATGACACCCCATTCTTAATTCATAGCGTTTAATACAGTATGGAGTTGGCCCAACCTTTGCAGCTATAAAAGCTTCAACTCTTTAGGTTTAGAAGTGTGTTTATGGGCATTTTTGACCATTCTTCTAGAAGCTACAACCCCACATCATAATTCCCCCTCCACCAAACTTTACACTTGACACAATGCAGTCAGAAGTACCGTTCTCCTGGCAAATGCTATATGGTTTAAAACACTTCATTAACAACATTTTCATATTTTCATATTTTCTGGCAATCTATAAAGTGAGAATTACTTACTCATAATAACCATTAGCAACTCCTTTACTACTGGTTTAAAATAATATGCATCATATTAAATAAGTTAAAGATAAAATACATTATCTAACTATATACCGGTATAAGCTAATTAAACATAATTACAGTGACAATGAATTAAGTACTCAGGATAGAGGGTATATGCAGAGTCTCTGTGATCACCCCACTGAGTGGCAAAAACACTGAGTGAGAGCATTGGTTTTCAGCGTGAATGCTGAGTAAAACACACAAAACACATCTAAAATATGAGAGAGAGCGTTGAGATTGACTGTAAACATTTGACAAGAAATCTGAGCTGTTTTTACAGACTGCCGAAAACTAAAGAAAAAAAGAAGCAAATGTATCGCCGCTATTCACATAAACAACTGACTCCAGGCAACAAATTGAGATTTGCTGTTATCTTTTTGTGAAAAATTCTCTATATATTGTATTGTCATATATTGTTTTGACAACTCGTGAATTAAATATTTAGCATTGTATATTCTGCTTAATTGGATGTTTTTTAAATAAACACTGACAAAAAAATATAGAAATTTTAGGGCTGAGCAGAAGACATGGGGACTTGGTGACTTGGAGTCGACTCGAGACGTTATTTTTATGACTTGCGACTTGACAAAAAAGAAAATACTTGAGACTTGACTCGGACTTGGAAGTTAAAGACTCAGGACTTGACTTGACCTAAGACACGATGACTTGAATGACTTGAATGTTAATCCCATTATGTTTTCAGTTTGAATATAAAATATATAAATTATTATTATTTTTTAAATAAAGTTGACCCAGCTGGAGCGCAGGCTGAGAATAGCGCTGTCATGACACTATCATAAGTAATGTCCCCTCCAACCTGGTCTCACAGAATTCCGTGAAATGAACATGGACCCTTAACTCAAAAATCCGTGGAAGTTTCACAGAATCGCCGAAAATTCTGTGATGGGTCCACGGAAGTGATGCCTATGTATGTCAATGACAGGCAGCATTAAATTTAGATTTCTTTCTATCTTAATATCCCCCCCCCCCCCGCCCCCGTCGCCGCCGCTCCATGTCTCTCCTGAGAGCTCATTTTTACGAACTAGCCTAATACAAAGCACCGCGAGATCATTCCACCTGTGCATCAAAAGCTCTTTATCCAATCAGAGTAGATCACTGTTAAGCACGCCCTCACGAGAGGTTTGTGTCAAAAGAGCAAACGAAAAGCTGAGAAACGTAAGTGAAATCTTTGGCAATGCATTCACAATCCAAGACCTGTGACTTGACTTGACTTGACTTGACTTGACTTGACTTGACTTGACTTGACTTGACTTGACTTGACTTGACTTGACTTGACTTGACGTAGCCTGTGACTTGACGTAGCCTGTGACTTGAATTGACATAGCCTGTGACTTGACTTGACGTAGCCTGTGACTTGACTCAATGTAGCCTGTGACTTGACGTAGTCTGTGGCTTCACTTCACTTCACTTCACTTCACTTCACTTCACTTCACTTCACTTCACTTCACTTCACTTCACTTCACGTAGCCTGTGACTTGACTTGACTTGACGTAGCCTGTGACTTGACTTGACTTGACTTGACTTGACTTGACTTCACTTCACTTCACTTCACTTCACTTCACTTCACTTCACTTCACGTAGCCTGTGACTTGACTTGACGTAGCCTGTGACTTGACTTGACCTACTACAGGACTTGACTTGATGTAGCCTGTGACTTGACTTGACTTGACGTAGCCTGTGACTTGACTTGACCTACTACAGGACTTGACTTGACTTGACTTGACTTGACTTGACGTAGCCTGTGACTTGACTTGACTTGACGTAGCATGTGACTTGACTTGACTTGACTTGACTTGACTTGACTTGACTTGACTTGACCTACTACAGGCCTTGACTTGACTTGGCCTGTGACTTGACTTGACTTGACTTGCTTAGGAAAAAAATACTTGGGACTTACTTGAGACTTGAAGGTTAAGACTTGAGGCTTACTTGAGACTTGCACATGTGTGACTTGGTCCCATCTCTGCTGGGCAGTATGACAATATATATTACATAATATAAGTTTATAATACGTTTGCTGTATGTATTTCCTCTGTGTCGAAATCAGGTATTTGTAAATGTCAGGAAACACGATTCCTGGCTACATGTCGATATCCATGGATCATGGGATCTTTAGTAAGTTGTTAGGAACACCATATTGAGTCCAACCTTTAATTTAAAAATGTTTGTTTTACTCCAATTTTCACAGTTTCCCTATTAAATCCAGTCATGCTACCCCCTCTTTATCAGTCCGGGTGTGTTCTGGCGGAAAAGTGACGTCAATGCATACCCTCTATTTGTATTTTTATATATTAACAATGCTGAGACTATAATATATAAACTATGAATTAACTGCAAGCCTCCACACCTGATTCCCATTTTCACTGGAATCAACATCACACATAAGCACACATCTCAGTTCAGTCAGCTTCTGGCCTTAAACTAGAAAACATACCCACCCAGCGATCTCAGCGATTCCTTGTGTTTTCTTCTTGTGTTTCCAAGTCTGCCCTAGTTAATATATACCTGCAATACTTACCTGTGCCTGTCTACTGTGGTGTGTGCTCTGTCAGACAGCTCTGCCATCTTCTCCTGGATCACCTGGAAGATAAAAGCCCTGTTATTGTTACCATTGCACCTCCAATCATTATCCACCTTGAGTTACTCACCTATTCACTCCATGCTCAGTGTCTGTCTACAATAGTTGTCCGGATTCACTTACTTCCAGTCCAGTGTGTATTTTCTGACATTTATACTTATTATAAAGTGTTTAATTGTAAATTAAACAAGCATTGAAATTGAAAACTTGTGCAGTTTTAATGTACAGAGAACTGAATGGTCTTTCAGTGTTAACAAAGTATATGACCTGTGCTGGCAAAATGAGTCCCAATGGAGCAAACTTTCAAAAAGGATGTATGATTTGTTGGAATCAGACACATTTTTACTGAGCTACACATTTTTGAAGTAGATAGAGTCAGCAAAGTCAATTTTGAGACAAATAGAGGCAAAGTTTTTTGAAGGTTCCAAAACAAAATAACCTAGCAACCATACACATATTTTTTTAATTAAAAATAAAGGTTCTTAAATGGTTCTTTGGCAGGGTATATGGTTCTATAAAGAACCTTTAATATCCAAAGAACATTTCCATTACACAAAAGATTCTTTGTAAAGGTTCTTCAGACTATAAAATGGTTAACAAAATAATGACCTTTCACAAAATGATTCTTTGGGGAACCAAAATGATTCTTCTGTAAAACCCCATTTTTGGTTCTTCCTGGCACCTTTATTTTTAAGGGTGTACCTTAAAATCTCTGGTAATAACACCCCATTTAAAACACCAAGTCAACACCAAAAATCTATAGGAAAAATATATATTAAAGGTGTCATGAACTGGCTTTTAATTTTTTTTCTATACTGTTGTCTGAGGTCAACTAATGACGTCTGTGTGGTTTTTACATTCAAAACCATCATAAGTAATAGGCTATTTTCTACACTGGTTTTGATGCTCTCTCCTGAAAGCTGGGTTTTGATGGCGGCACTGGAGACTTGGAAGTAAATACCCACAGCCATGCTAGGAATTGCATATTTAATGAGCTTCAGCTCCCTGCCCTGTCAGTTCACTTGAGGAAGAGATTATTCTTAAAGCGGCAACCAGAATGATTCTCTCGACCACAGGGCTCGTAAACGTCTTTATCAAACAAACACAATTATTTATTTCTCATCCACCCACAATTGTTGGAATATTATTTTTGTATTACATAGCCCGCACGATCGGTGGATACGCGTGGAACTGCGCACATGTCAAGTCAAAAGAGAGTGAACAGCGCATATCAAGAAAGGAATATTATTTCAATATTTGAGATTCACCGGCCTGCCTACATGCTTACATTTTGGTAGTCCATCTGGAAAACACATATCCCCGGGACGTTGGGCTTTGCAAGCCCTGGCCCGTCTGAGTCCAGCGTGCTAAAGGTATGTTTTGTTAGACACGTACAAATAATCAAAAGGATATATAACAATGCAATACTATTACATATAAAAAACACGTTTTACTCACATAAGTGTGTTGCACCATTCCTGTTGAATCCAATATAGAAGGTTCAGCATTGTGTTTTAATCTCAAATGTCTGCAAATCCACCATCGACCTGAGATTTGATTACAAACGATTCCGATGAAGTGAACACCACTGTCTTTCCCATGTGAGCAGGAACTTCATTACAATAAAGTTCAACCACTCATTCCTAATATTAGGATCTGAATGAAGCTTTTGCAGCGACTGTGTTCTTCCACAATATCTTGCTATCTCCTTGACATGTTTATTGCCGCTGGTTAACATGATCCGAACAGCTGAGTCTGTGGGCGGGGCTAATGAATTACTCATGCATATTATTCTGTAGAGGTGGTGTTTTGTCACGCGATGATGCCAAGATGCGCACACGATCGTTTTCTGGGCCTGGTGTCTACAAAAGCTTTACTTTGACTAAAAACAAAAATTTTAGCTCTGAAACTTCCTGAAACAGGATATTCTTATATTACCATGACCTTTTATATATCAAAAGTTCAAGGGAAAGTTGATTTCTCATCACCCCTTTAAACTTTTTTCCCCATGATACCACAATTGTTTGATTTAACATTTAATTAAACAGATGATTTAAACACGTACATGTGACCATGAACAGAGCCATTGCCTAAATTCATGGGGTCTGGGATAAGATTACAATGAGGGCCCAGCCCCGGACACATTTAATGGGTCCCCTTATGAAATGGCCTATAGATCACATGCCACCTTGATGACGGCCTTGATTGTAAAGCATATTTCGAACCTGTGATTAAAACCAAATCTAAATGACTAAATAAATCAGAAAGAAACTTTCTGACATTTATTGAAATATTTGTCTTAATTTGAGTCAAATTTGAACAAAATTGCCTCCTGGCTAATTAAAAGCATTTGGCAAGGCTGAGAAAGCAAGGGCTGTTATTGTAGCCATCCTTGAGTGTTGCTGAATTCTCATTAAAAGACACTCACCTGCACATGCCACATATGCAGCAGAAATTATGCATGTATTGACACTGTCTAATGTACATGAGGAACAAAAAAAAAAAAAAAAAAAAAACATCATAAGGGGTTTGTAATTAAAGTGTCCTTTATTGTTCTTAGGTAGCATGTCATGCAGATTTGTAACTTACTGTAAAACAATTGGAATCAGACAATGCTACCTCAATAGCACCTATTATTTAAATTCAAATATATAATCATATTAGTGTTATCGAGAAATTGCCTAGAAATCTTTCCAATTTTATCAGTCGATTTATGGAATAATCTGTTTGAAATACGCTGCTGGAAAACAATGTTACATACCACACTCTTGTAAATAGTCATTTATCTGAGCGACTGAAGACCATATTTAAAATACATTAAAGTCCTCAGACCATATTTAATGAATGCATTTAAATAAGAGCTTATTAAAGTATGCCAGCAAAAATGAGAGGTTAAAACATGTGGAAAATTTCTTCCACTGAGGGTCATTTGCAGAGTCTTTCATACCCCTTTTATTTTATTCATTGACTCTTACATGAAATATCTTTTACATCACATTTGCCTCTCCTAGTGGCCATCTTAAAAAGACACTAAAAAGGCAGATTCTCTATGTTAATAATGTCTGCAGATCAGATTATAATTAGGCTTCGCCACATTAGTCTTAAGGAACGGGTAATAGATTTAAGCTATAGTCTATAGATGATTCTGCGAAATAGAGTGTACCGTAATAGTAATAATAATAATAATTCATATTAAATTAATACAAATAATAACTATTGTTATTATTATTAGTTAGTCACATTTTCTGAAAGCCAGAGCACAACATATTTTTGTTTTACAGCACCATTTGTTCTTATCGCATGTATTTTTCCCATGCTTTGTCATACACAATTTATTATTTATCGGTCTTCTGTAATACAAATGGTCTTAGGATAAAGACAAATCAAGAATTTCCATGCTACCAAGGCGGAAATAGATTCCTAAACAACTTTTATCTGCTGAGGAAATTGGCACGGAGTGAAGGGGGCTCGGCAGACATCGACCAGGATCTGTGTCACTAGAGAAAATGACAAAGCTGCACTTGAGACAAGCACAATTTCACATTAATGAATAATTGAGATGCAGAAATAACCGACAGGGCTGGGAGCTTCTATCCTATGTTTGCTTTCTCTAATTATGATTATATAGGTGCTTTGAACTCTAGTGCTTCACTCACATGGTGTATTTAAATCATGCATTCTGTAAATTCTTCTTAAAATAAATAGCTGATGTTAAATCACTGTTGTGTCGTAAAGCTTTGAATGTCAATAAATGCATTGAGTTTTTGGAAAACTTTTGACTATAACTTCATTATTATTAACTAACAGTGAACAATACTTCTAAAGCATTTATTAACCCTTAAATACATGAATGTGATCTTTTGCCAATCGTACATATTATATATTGCATAATTACATATTCCAGATCTAAATATAACACGGATGGATTTCTGCCTGTCGCAATAATATAAAACTCTCCTGATATTAGAGTAACAACTACAGAAGACTAAAATGAAGCATCTTTGTTACATTTTAGAGCTTGGAAGGGTTTCGTTTGAGCAGATGTTTTATACCATCATCACTGTCCTCATCAGAGCTCATCCCCCCAGTTCCTTCATCTCAAACATTTTCTCAAAACTACATCCTAAAAAATGTGTGTTGTGCAGAAAAAATATGCATACACTGTTACACACCTCGTGTTTCTAGCCACCCTATACAATTTTTACAAAAAAAAATGAACGGGAATTTTTTTATTTTATTGTTATATTGTTTATAATGATTTGATTGACAAATACTAATGTCTAACTTTAAAATCTGAATAGGTTTTTAAGGGTAAAGGTTAATCTTAGTTTCAACATTTACTAACTGTAGGCCTTTCTTTTAGTATTATTGGTAACACTTTAGTTTAGGGTCCAATAAATAAAATTCTCACTATTAAAGGGTTAGTTCACCCAAAAATAAATATGTTGTCATTACTCACCCTCATGCCGTTCGTCACCCGGAAAGACAAACAAAAATATCTTCATTTGTGTTCTAACGACATGAGGGTGAGTAATTAATGACAGAATTTTCATTTATTTGGTGATCTAACTTTTAACTAGTTTCTTATTTGCATACATATTGCTAAGATATTTTCTGTTTATTAGTACTTATAAAGCACATGCTCAAGCCTTATTCTACATGATCATATTCTACATCACTTAATCCTACCCGATACCTAAACGTAACAATTACCTTACTAACTATTTAAAAGAGTGATTGGGAGTTTATTGAGGCAAAAGTCATAGTTATTTAAAGGGCCTGCACTAACATGAACATTGTGTGGTGGCAGTGGCTCAGTGGTTCACGTAGGTTGTCTACAAACCGGAAGGTTGGTGGTTCAGTCCCTGCTTCCACCTGACCAAGTGTCGAGGTGTTCATGAGCGAGACCCCTAACCCCAGCTGCTCCCGACGAGCTGGATGGCGCCTTGCATGGCTGACATCACCATCGGTGTATGAATGAGTGAATGTGAGGCAATATGTAAAGCGCTGTCTGTTGAAAGCCTGTATAAATGCAGTCCATTTACCATGAACTATAAGAATTAACAGTTGTATTTTTATTAACCAACATTAACAAAGATCACTAAATACTAAAACAATTGCACGTTGTTAACCAATGGGAAAGTGTTACCACTTTTTCATTAGTGAAGTAGGATTGGCTTTGAAATCTTGGTTACATTATCAATGATGGCTTCAAAACTGGACAACTTGTGTCAGTTAATATCAAGGAGAGGAAGGAGAGCAAGAAACTAAAGTGTCAGACTAAAAAAGATGAGAAGGTTTGAGACAGAAAGAAAGAATGTCTCGCTGCAATTAATGTGAAGGTGGCTCTTTTTTTCTGAGGAAAGGCAAACGGGAATTGCCGGCTTCCATCATCGCTAGTGGGGATGAGTAGGTACAGGAAAGGAAACTTCAGAGCATCTCGAGTCCATTATGTTGAATTCCAAACCTCATCTCCAGTCTAAGGAGAGAAAGTGAGAGAAAGTTTCATTTTTAATGACAACTCATGAATTATTCCATTTATTGTATACACTGTTTTCTGAGGTAGCACGTCCAAGAAAGGTGAAGATGAAACACATAAAGAGTCTATGTCGGTTAGGTGATAAGGTGGCAAATGACACCTGTTGAGCAAAACAGGAAAAGGAACATTCCTAAAAAAAATGGTTTTAAAGTGCTTGGAAAAAGTGGCCTGTTTCTTCTCTCTCTGAAAGCTTTTTTTTTGTTCCCATTTCACTCTATGTGAAAGAAATAAATAAAAAAAAACTTAAACAAAAAAACAAACTCAAGTCAGAGAGACAATCTAAAGCTCGTCCCGATATCCCCTGTAAACAATGGCCACACATATCAATGAGTGATTCAATTATACAAATGTTACCAAAAGTAATATCCGAAAATAACAATTCAGAGGAAATTTTAAATAAAAGTAAGAAATGTATGATTTGTTTCACTGATACAAATATAATGAAATAATAATAATAATACTAAATAAATCGTTTTAAAGTAAGTTGTATTCAAGAAATTGAAAACTGAACAATTAACAATTCTGTGAAATTACAATTTTAACTTCATTGCTCGTTGTCTTGTGTTGGGTTACATTAGATTCCCTTTTTGTACCACTTATATTTTCACTTTAGTGGCTCGTTCAAACTCAGTGCTAAGATTAAGTAGCAATATTTATGCAATAGTATAAATATGAATTTACTGTTTAATGTCTGCCAATGATTTTGGTATGTGTGTTGTGATGCTCTCTTAAGAAATCATTCCTTAAAGAGATTTGTTAAGGATTGTGGCGCTCTGTTTTATTTATTTTTTATAATTAATTAATACATTCACAGCAGTAATATATAATGTCCTGCGGTGATATATTCATGTCACTGGTCTGACATGATTATACAAATCTAAATCTGAAATCAATGTGTGATAGTCTTGAAATACACGTAGAATTCTTCATTCTTATTTACAATTCTTGAACTATTTGGTATAATGAAATATTGTCAGTTTCATTAAATTATATAAATATTTTTATATATTTATATCATTATCAATATATATTTATTTTTGTTTGTATTATTTGTATTATTATTGTATTATATAAACTACCTTTTACAGAAATAATTAACAATATTGAATCAAAACGAGCAAATTGTATGAGATATATTGTATCAACAGTAGAACACAAATGCATTTCCTTAGCGATCTAGGGCTGTCCAAACCCTACAGTTCCATTCAATGATCTTGAGGATTAAGATGGTCTTTTGCTGCATGTTGAGCTGAACAAAACACAGCCCAAGATTCTCACAGTCGTATTATACTGTCTCCCTCTGGTCCCTCATGACACACACATCCAGTCTACTTCGTCATATTTTTCTACAGTCCGGCCAATAGGTGTCCCTGTTAACCATACAAATACTAGCACCCAATCTCAGTCCTGCTAATCCTCACTGCCAGCACTGATTCAACTTGTAATGCTAAAGCAATCTCTCTGATAAAGAACTGTGTCATTTGTCAAAGTGTGTGTGTATGTGTGCGTGTGTGTATGTATACATATATATATATATATATATATATATATATATATATATATATATATATATATATATATATATATATATATATATAGTAAGAATAATAATTAACTAATTAAACCAAATTTTATACTACTACTGCACTGTAAACAAATATAATAGATTTAAAAATAAGTTACCTGGTTGCCTTAAAAGTTTGAGTTCATTAAAAAATTAAAAAAAATTGTTAACATTTTTGAGAATCAACAACCTTTATTCAAATAATATTAAAATGATTTTGTAAGCATATTGTGCAATTGTGTGTTTTATTTGTTATGACGCATGCAGCGAAACAGCTAAATTGTGCCATTTTTATGATTTATCACATTTTTTATTTGGTTCAGATACAATAATATTTTGAGTTTCTATTTATTAAACCAATTTCCTTCATTGTACCAACTCAAATTTACAATTTCAGTAAACTCAACATTTTAAGACATCCAGGCTGCTTACTTTAAGTTAAACTAACAATATTTTTTACAGTGTAAAAATAATAATTAATAATTAATAATATTTTTTTTGCTGTTTAATTAGTATAAGAGTAGTTTAAAGGATAATGATAAAGTAACAATCTTTAAAATCTAAATATTGTATTATATTATTATATTAATGTAACGTTATATAAAGTAAATATTGTATTATTAAATATTATATTATTTACTTTAAATTGTATATAAGTAGTATATAAGTATATAAGCGTGTGTGTGTGTGCGTGTGCGCTTGCGCGCTTGCGTGCGTGCGTGCGTGTCCAGCTAGTTCAACTGATTACTACTACTAGTACTAATGATAATAATGATAATATTACTATTCTTTTTTAAATGTAATTAGGCATTTGTTATATAGCAGTATATAATAATAATCATTTCAATTTAATTTAGCATCATTTCACTATTATTTCAAAAGAATAATAATAAATAAATATTTGACAGTCTGCTCTTGTGTTCATAACATTCTGATCGCTTAATCCAATGTCTTTTCCTGCCCTCCCTCCCTCTCTCTCTCTCTCTCTCTCTCTCTCTCTCTCTCTCTCTCTCTCTCTCTCTCTCTCTCTCTCTCTCTCTCTCTCTCTCTCTCTCTCTCTCTCTCTCTCTCTCTCTCTCTCTCTCTCTCTCTCTCTCTCTCTCTCTCTCAGTGGCGGCAGTAAAAAGGGGGGTCAGAGCAGCGTTCCCAGGATAAAAGAGCTGGGCTAAGGGCTCCTCTCAATCACTGGGCCCTCCAGGAGGTGAGCTTCACGGGGCGATGAGAGACCTGTCGGGGGTGTGGGGATGTGAGCTCCATTTAGACGTGTCTATCTCAGGAGGAGAACGCTGTTGACTCTCTCCTATCTCCCTTGCCTTTGGAGACAAAAGGCATGCAAATATTTGGTGTGCTGCTAAGCCCCACAGAAGCATATTCAAAATGTCAGGGTGGTTATTTTCTGGCAAGGTGGCTCATCTCTGAACAGCTGGATTCAGTGGGATGGGCCGCTGCCTGTTGAGGGGCTCCCAGACGGTGAAGGGTCCCTAACTTTACTCATAATGGCTCTCTGAGGGAACAGCTTGCTGCCTGAATGGGTGCAGACAAGACCATCACCACAAGTTCGAATTAATGCAAACGAGCTTTTCTGACAGTAATGTTTAGTAAATAAATGCATTTAGTAAACTGAACAAAAATTTGAAATATAATAAAATAGATCATGATATGTTTGAAAATGTGTGAAATTCCTCAGTGAATTGTCATATAGTTTGTGTCTGCTCTTTCTGTCTTGTTTTCTCTCTCTCTCTGATCAGGAGCGAGCTTTCTCACCGCCCCTGGGGAGGCTGCGGGGCTTCGGTCAGCCATATGGTGTGAGTGCCCTGCCCCGCCCTCCATGACAGCCCTGGAGGAGCAGCCTGATGAGGCTGGATCAGACCCACCGCTTCCTGATGGAGAGGACAGCCCAGACAGAACACAGGCAGAGAGAGCCAGGTTAGGAAGAGGAACACACTGGTGATAAGGTGTGTTCAACCAAAGGAACCGGAATAAAGGAAACAGATGAAGTAAATGAAAAATAACTAATAGTCAAAAAAGGAAAAATACCTTGCCACAATGTACACACATTTGCACTAAAATGCACTTTAAAAAAATGCTGGGTTAAAAATAACCCAAGTTGGGTTAAAAATGGACAAACCCAGAAATTAGGTTGTTTGAATGGGTTAACTGGGTTCAAACAACCTAATTTCTGGGTTTGTCCATTTTTAACCCAACTTGGGTTGTTTTTAGCCCAACACTTCTTAGAGTGTGTAATTTGTATTTATTTATTTATTTATTTATTTATTTATTTATTTATTTATTTATTTATTTATTTATTTATTTATTTGTTATATAGTTTTTACAAATATACATACATACTGTACATATATACATATATGTGTGTAAAACACAATAAGTCAATAAATAAATATGCACACTTTAACATTTATTTATAAAACCAGATTAAAATAAAATTTGTTGGCTACTTAATGAGGTTAGATCAACAGAGAACGAGAGATACACTCTCTCTCACACACACACACACACACAGTAGAGGCCAAAAATGATGTCTAGGAAAATTGACATCTTCACCCTTTATTCAACAATTGTTTAAATTGAGTGATAATGCAATGAATCATATTGTGAGTATACAGTCAAACCAAAAATTATTCAGACACCAGATATATTTTTTACTAGTGGGTGCAGGACACGATAGTAAAATAAAGTAAACAGATATATTATGCCCACAAATTCTTCATACAGTGGACTATCAGTATATTTTGATAAAATTTGGGACCAAATTTATTCAGACACTTTGACTTGGCCATGTTTTGCTTAAGAGTTTTTTTTTTCTTTAATTGCTGATGCAACATTTTTACACCACAGACTTAACAAAATGAAGCATTGCTTGGTAATCAGTTGACCTAAATTGGTATCATACAAGAAATGCTTCACATCTTCTATCATAGAGATATTCATAGTTAACTTAGAATAGTTATACATTTTCTCTGCGATGTATTACTCCATCTGCCTTTTTTATAGCAAAATAATGATCGTAGCATCTAAACATGAACAATGATTATACCAGCTGTGTGTTCTATACAGACGCAATGTGACTCTCTTTGCATTGGATTTGCATTGTGAATATATATTCAACCTGTTTTTCAACTGATGTGTACCATGCATCATTTGCTTTTTTCTGTCAATCACTACACACACACACACACACACACACACACACACACACACACACACACACACACACACACACACACACACACACACACACGCACACACACACACATATATATATATCAATGAATCATTGATAACATTCGCCTTCAGAACTGCCTTAATTCTATGTGGCATTGATTCAACAAGGTGCTGAAAGCATTCTTTAGAAATGTTGGCCCATGTTGATAGGATTTTGTAGTTGATGGAGATTTGTGGGATGCACATCCAGTGCACAAAGCTCCCGTTCCACTACATCCCAAAGATGCTCTATTGGGTTGAGATCTGTGACTGTGGGGCCATTTTAGTTCAGTGAACTCATTGTCATATTCAAGAAACCAATTTGAAATGATTCAAGCTTTGTGACATGGTGCATTATCCTGCTGGAATTAGCCATCAGAGGATGGGCACATGGTGGTCATAAAGGGATGGACATGGTCAGAAATAATGCTCAGGTAGGCCGTGGCATTTAAACGATGCCCAGTTGGCTCTAATCGGCCTAAAGTGTGCCAAGAAAAACATCCCCCACACCATTACACCACCACCACCAGTCTGCACAGTGGTAACAAGACCAATATATATATATATATATATATATATATATATATATATATATATATATATATATATATATATATATATATATATATTTAGAGAGAGAGAGAGAGAGAGAGAGAGAGAGAGAGAGAGAGAGAGAGAGAGAGATGGTCCCACTTTATATTAGGTAGCGATAAGTACTATGTACTTATATCAAAAAATAAGTGCAATGCACTTACTGTGTTCAAATTGTATTGCAAAGCACTTTTGCTGATATTGAGGTGGGAAAAGGGTAGAGTAAGGGATGTACAGGTGTGGTGTTATGGGTAAGTTTAAGGGTAGGTTTGGTGTAGTGGAAGTGCCAACTGTGTAATTACAAATGCAACTACAGAAATAATTACACATGTAATTACATGCAGGTATTTTTAAAATGTAAGTACAATGTAAAAACATGTATGTACACAATAAGTGCATTGTATCAAATGATTAATTAAAATGTTAGTACATAGTAGTTAAGGCCACCTAATAAAAAGTGGGTCCATATATATATAAAATCAGAGGGGCGGGATAAATGGTTGTCTTTCAAACTCCCTCTGCACGCGATAGGATAGCGCTACCACCAACCAGAGCAACGTGAAGTGGAGCTAGTTGATAGATAACATTCGCTGTATCCGGTCTGCAAAACACTGAACACATCATGCCTTGTTAAGAATGTCTTCACTGCCGTTCTTTTCTCAGAGAAAAGCTGAACTCCAAGTTTTCCAGAGTTGCAGTCAAAGCTGATTTGAAAGACAGCTGTTCGACATCCTCTGTGTTTACTAGTAGCACGCAAGCGCAACTCTGCCGTCTCTATGTTAAGCCCCACCCACTGACTCTATACACGATGTGATTGGCCTGACCAGAGTTTGGTTTTTACAGCTCAGAAGGGTATTGACAGTTGCTAGACGACACTCGCGGCAGATTAGATTTGCTGCCGCTAGGGTGCGTCTAGATTTCTAGGCTATAAAAAAAATGTGTTTTGATTTGGTCAACAGAACTTATTTGTGTCAAACACTTGCACATATACTTGTCCAAGTACATTTATTATTATTTTTTCAAATGATACATCGGTCTACATATTTTTTTTTTAGACATTAATGAGTCTATCATTTCTGATAATAGGTGCAAATGCACCTTAAGTGTTGAAGATAAATTACATTGTATTCATTTAGGAGACGGTATCTATGCATGGGTATTTTATGCAGCTTCTCAGTTGGTTCGTTGTCTAAGTGTATTTCCCAATCTCTTCCTTCCGCTGATTGCATGATCAATCTGCAGGTCAAGTATTCATGTCAGACACGCTGTGAAGATGCAGCAGTCATTTAACTATAATTAGTGATTTTAAATCATGTACATTAATTAGAGCGTTTAAATGAAATTACCAAACGGAAACACCTCAACGAGTCCCCTGCCGTACAGAGGGAGGAGGGGACGTACGAGGAAAAGAAGCAAAAGAAAGACAGGTTAATTGTAATTCACTGAGAATATGACAGAGGAGTAAATGTATTCCCTGTGGAGAAGGATTGGAGAAATAAAAGTTTTCTCTGTAGCCCCTCGCCCCTGCCTCCACACTCTCCGAGTTGCCAAACCCCAGCTTGTCATTTCTGTTTTGTTTGGCTTCCTTGAGATGTCTGAAAGACTTGATACACACATTAAAAGATGCTGACATGTTTGCGTCTGATCCTCTTTTGGTCTCCATCTCTAATCGGGGGCGGCTTCTCTGTCTCTGTCTCTAACGCACACGCTCATAGAGACTGCCACAGGTGACTTCCCTCAGATCAGCCCCATTTTGAAACATTTGACGAAAGATGGATAGTTTTTCCCTTTCAGGACAGGAAAAACCATTCAGTAGGCACCCCTATATGCTGTGATTTGACTCACAAGTACCAGTCTACTTAACCTAATTAATCATCCGTGTTTACATCACTCATTACCACCTTGACAGTTATTTCGCTCATCTTTGAAAGGAGCCCTTTCGTGATGAATTAGAGTTGGACGCATGACACTTCCCAGCTACAGAGGTGTCCCGTGCCTGGGACGAAAGCCCAAATGAATCTCCTGACGAGGTGTCTTGAAGATATAAGCTATTCAAATGAGACACTAACAGAAGGGGACTTTTCTATTGTCGGGCGCCTTATGATAATGTTCTCATTTGAATATAAAAGAAACTTTGCCAATTTCTCCCTGTAGATCAAAAATGGGCTGCTTGAATAGGTGTTCCCCTCACTAAACAGAGAAGACAATGGGAGGGTTAACCATCTGCTGATCTTTTGTTTGTTATGCCGATGGAATTCTCATGCAGGCAGTGAAAAAGAGGTTAAAACGAGGAGATTGTATAGACATCCACCTATTACGTACTGTATGATCGTGTAGGTTTTGTTACGGTAAATGGCAGCTTTTTTTGATCCACATTAGGAATTGCTGTTCTTGAGAAAGTATGGTCAAGATGATGGGAAGATAAGTAGTGTTATCAATGATAGTTCTGTTATTATGCATTACTCCACACAGAGGATCTATAACGCAGTACGTTTAAAATCAGTCTATTTCACTTTATAACAGAATGCTATGGAAATTATATACCTCGTAAAAAAAATGCATTTATTTTTATATGACCACTGCATGTCTCTGAGGTTTTATTAGTTGGAAACAAATTTGGATTAAAATAAATAAAATGAAAAAAAAAAATTGTGGTTCACTTTATATAACTATGTAATTAAAATAACAAAATAAGTAGAATGTACTTATTGTGTGCATATTGTATTGCAAAACACTTTTGCTGATATTGAGGTGGTAAAGTTGGGGACAGGTGTGGTGATATGGGTGAGTTTAAGGGTAGGGTTAGGTGTAAGGGAAGTGTCAACAGTGTAATGATAATGTAACTACAGAAATTAATTACAGATGTAATTACATGAAGGTATTTTTTTTATGTAAGTACAAGTGCATTGTATAATATTATGGCCCCACTTAGGTGGCCTTAAGTACTATGTACTTACATAAAAAAAAAAAAAGGTACAATGTAGGCTGCTTACTGTGTTCAAATTGTATAGCAAAACATTTTTACTGATATTGCGGTGGGATACGGGTAGAGTTAGGGACAGGTGTGGTGATATGGGTGAGTTTAAGGGTTAGTTTTGGTTTAAGGGATGTGTCAACTGTGTAAATACAAATGTAATTACAGAAATTAATTAGACGTAACTACATGCAGGTATTTTTAAAATGTAAGTACAATGTAAAAACATATACGTACACAATAAGTGCATTGTATCAAATGATTAATTAAAATGTTAGTACATAGTAGTTAAGGCCACCTAATATAAAGTGGGTCCGAAATTATTAATTACAATTTTAGTACATAGTATTTAAAGCCACCTAATATAAAGTGCGTATTTTATTCAAACATTTTACCTGGAGACTTTTTTTTTTTTTTTTTTGCATCAATTTAGAATGTGAATAGTCCAGCAGAGAAGTCTAAAATGGAAGTAAAAAAGGGTTATTAAAGTCAGCATTAAAACTGGAGTTTCATTAAACCCCACTTTCCCTTTGACTTTCATCTGAGCGAAACAACTTCTTGAACAGGAAGAACTAACTGTAGGGCGGGACTTGGTTTTGTCTAACGGCAATTGATTGGATGGTTGGATTGTTGTGGTTTGCTTTGTGCTGTGGTTGTCCTGCCTTTTGTGTCAGTAAACATGTCATCAAACGGTGGTGCAAAGTGAGTTTGAGTAAATGTAGGGCCTAATTAGTTACTGTACTTCAGTATTTTTTGGCTATGTCAATGTCAATGACAATTTTATTTATATAGCACCATCTCCACAACACATGGTTGACCAATGTGCTTTACATAGAACACACAACACTGGGGCACTAAGTAAAAATAAGATTATGAAAGATAAAAAGTACAACAACCAAAAATAAATTATAAAAAAATATATATGATAAAATACAGTGCTTCAACCAGAAATAAAAGCTTTGTCAAATAGATACGTTTTTAATCTCAACTTAAAGGTGAACACAGAGGGAGCTAAGCGAATAGAAGAGGGCAACTCGTTCCAAAGTCTTGGGGCAATAGATGAAAACGCACAATCGCCCCTGGACTTCAGCCTCGTCATTGGTGTAACCAATAGTCTCTGGTTTGATGACCGGAGAGATCTTGTTTCTCTGCGTTCAATTAAAAGTTCTGATATATACGAAGGGGCCATACCATGTAGTGACTTAAACACGATTAATACAATTTTAATATCAACTCTATAGCGTACAGGCAGCCAATGTAAAGACTGTAGAACTGGAGTGATATGATCCCGCTTACGAGTCCTGGTCAAGCGGCTACTGTATGAAAGATAATAGCAGCTTTTACTCTTTACTTAACTAAATTTTCGAAAAAATATATGTACTATTTACTCCAATACAATTGTGATGAGTAATACGATTACTCTAGGGAATACATCGTCACTTTCCCGCCAGAACACTCCAGAACAGTGGTAGAAGAGCTGCTGCGTGACGGCAGTTAATAAAAGAGGAAAACAAGAGTAGAGCAAATGATCATCAGTTTAAACTAAAGGTTGGGCTCGATTTAGTAGTCCTTACAACTTACCAGAGATTCAGTGATCCATGGATAATGACATGCAACCAGAAAAACTTGTTTTCCTGACATTTTATTGAGCCTGATTTCGACATGATTATTTATAAGTGATCAGTCATCACATTTTTCGAGTGAATCCCGCATGTATATGCGGATGGGTCAGTGTATTGAAGCGTTTATGTGACCGCTTATCAAGAATGGAAAACAAATGTTTTATTCAAATTCTGAATATATTATAGACCTATTAATAAAAAATAAATTATAAATATTGCCTAGATCAGGGGTTTTCAAACCTGTCCTGGAGCACCCCCAGCCCTGCAGATTTTGTATGTCTCCAATATTTGACACACCCAGTTCAGGTCTTACAGTCTCTAATAATGAGCTTATGAGTTGAATCAGGTGTGTTAGATAAGGGTAGACATACAAAATGGGCAGTGCTGGTAGCCCTCCAGGACAGGTTTGAAAGCGCCTGGCCTATAGCCTGGATGCCAGCCGAACATAGCCTCACCCACAACATTTTTAGGTCGGGCGGTTCGGTCTGGCCTCAATCCATAGAGGAATAATTATCTCCAAACTGAAACTGATCGGACCAATGAAATCATCAGGGCGGGCTTTAGACGATGATGGACAGATGATCAACAGTAACGTAATCATGCACGTCATCAAAGGGGCTTGGATTATATTTGTTCAAATCCTAAACAGAGAGCGTGTTTGTATATGCTGAACCTTCACTATTTCTCTCAGAAATGATGATCATGTTGGGTAAGTACTCTGTGTATCATTAAATTCGTTTATTTTTTTACAACACCGGCAAAGATCGTTTATTCCAGCGCACGTGCAGACAGGGTTGCCAAGTTTTTACAACAAAACCCTCCAACTACTAGCCCTAAACAATAGCTTCTCGGGGGGTTCTCCGGGAAAAATGGGGTTTGGGGGGTAAAATGTGTGTTATTTTGCCAAGGTTGCTGCTAAAATCCGCACTCATGGGTCAATATTTCACATAATAGTCGCTTCAACACACGGACATAGAAAACAACCCGCGGAAAAGACTTGGCAACACAGTGCAGTTGAGCTCTGTTGATATTTGACAAATAGCGTAATGCGTCGCTTCGTACCTTCGATTACGCCACATAATCACAGCCCAATGGAGCAGTTTCAGACTCATTCTGACTAGAATTCAGTATGACAACATCAGGCTACCTGGCCTTGATAGCGCTCAAAGCCTGCTTCCTTTCTAATCACTAAAAGCTGTCACTCATTCAATAAACGCAATCTCACAAAGTTCAGCTCAATTAATCAGTGAAGCTGGGGTACACTCTTATTTTCACAATGTCTGCACTTACAGAGGATTGACGTGCATGTTACCTGAACTCAGCGCCTGGACAAACACTCGAGCGGTGAGTGGATTCCAAATTCAACACCTGTGATAGGCCAATTGCGTTATAGAAATCTACAAACATGTCTGTGATTGGCTACTTTACTGACCAAAGCGGAAACCAGTTGTAAATGTAATCATTTGACGAGTGCAAATAGAGATACACACTGACTCTTTTGCTAGCTCCTTTTCACTAACAATAAGCTATTATTACGAATTCTTAAAGAGGATTACAGATCCTAGACAAGCGATTATGAGCAGCTTTTCCTTCTTAAAGCAGAAGCAGCAACAGGTGGCAGTGGTTGTAGTGAGAAAATTACACGCTATTATCAAGTTCGTGTAAAGCTCGGAACAGCGATGTGCATTGGGTCCATGGACAAGCCACTCAGTAGGGTTTAATCGCAGTCGCTCCAGCTGACGGTGACGTCACGTGCATTCCCTCTATACATTTTGCATGGAACCTAACTTTTTCTGCAGCAGTTTATTTCGGCTACAAAATAAGTGATATCGTCATCTATAGGTCACTAAAGGTACTGCATGGTGTGTGTGTGTTTGGCTTTACTCATCTAAAATTGTGAACAAGGCTACTTGTTGGCTACTCAATTGCGAGTGCATTAGCAGGTGTTTCATATGAGAGGGGGACATACATCCGGTGATTAGGCTGATACCAGCAGTGCATGTTTTGACTATTTAATTTGACTTAATGTTATTTTATTTATCTGTTATCTGTTATCTGCACTTTTTGAGCACTTGCGCTTTACTAAGACTTGGTTTTTGCAGACATTTAAGAGGCTGTTTACCTTGATCTATTGCAATATTGTGGTGTTCATTTTTATTAATTTTTTTAGAAAATAAACATCAATCAATCAAGCAGCTTCACAGTGCTAAACACACTGTAAAAAAAAAGGCAAATTTTGAACTTTTGCAGTACAATCGACTTGGGTGTTTAAGTTATTTCAACTTTAACTGACTTTAAAAAATTTGTTACATCTTGTATAACTAATAAAAACAAGTTTAACATTTCTTAACTTATTTTGATGAGTTAAAGCAATGTAAAAACATATGTTGTCATAATTTATTGAACATATAATTTTTTACAGTGCAGGATTTAGATTAGATTTTTTTTTTTCGAAATTTGATCCAATATTTTTTATCCACAATCTATTGAAAACTTTTTTCCAGCATGGCCTAGAGCTGACGTGAAAAGTTTGAAGGACTGACAAACAGCCTAGGATGGGTTTGAAAAGCCAATTTTTTTTAAAGCGAGAATTTTGATTTTATCATGCATAGTTGCTGAATTATTAGCTGAAATGAAAAGCTGCTAATTATAGCGCCTCCTTGAGGCTGATTTTCCACATAATTTGGAAATGTATTCATTTTCACACAATGCACAAATATATCCAATTTCGCCTCTGAACTTTGATTGGCTGCTGGTGCCCTCTTGTTGTTGTTTTTGTATCTGAGTCACATTAGAGAATATGTTAGGACATATTGCATACCAATTTTCAACTTCATGGATCATACGGTTACAGAGGTGAAATTTTACTAAATTTCAGAATGTGCTATATGCCTCAAGTTTGTTAAGCTTTCCCATTGAGTTCAGCAGTTATAGGTAAAAATAGGTGTTGCCTCACCAATTAATCAACTTATATCTTTGCAATGCTTCAATGAATCAAAGTTATTTTGATAATCTTTTGCCAGCACTGTTCCTACCGTGTGCCTATTTTGGTGAAGATCGGACCAACAGCAACAATACAAAAGCAACAGCGCAAAATTGAGTAGGCGGACATTAAATTAAATCGGAGATATATTTTGCAGGGCGTGACTCGAGGTTTATTTATAGAAATTATTTGGTTTGTTAGGGGTTCCAAAGTTATGATTCAAAACGCAGATTTCCTTATAATAGTGGTCCCTAGTTTCAGGCGGGTGTTTGTCTGTGCGCTTGAGTAGCAATGCATGATTGGGATGATTGGAGTCAATGCGATTTACACCTCTGACGCTCATACACTTTTAGGGCGAATAAAAAGGAAGAAGAAGAAAAGGACAAACTTTCAGTGCCTAGATCCATGAATAATGATTTGCACAGATATAAATAACAAAAACCGTAATATTCCATAAAAAAAAAATTGTCCATTTTTATTTCATAGTGACTCTAAAGAAGGGTAGCGCTGTAAATCAGTTGTTCTAGCGTCTATACTTTCTTTAACTGCAGAACTGTAGTGTGAGCTGAACTAAAGGAGCGGTTGAGTCTTTGAGAGTGTCCACTGCCTCGGGCTCATCCTCCAGCCACAGCTTCATGTCTGCTTCTGGTGGCAACACACAGAACAGGCACCTTACAGCTGACACAGGCCAGTGCCTTGATAATTATCTATGGGACAAAATGTGAATCAGAAACACCAGAGGAAACAAAACTGTGTACTTGAAAGGCAAAGCTAGTCCTCTGTGTGAGCATCCTATTAGTATTTAGCATTCTCGATGCTATAAACAGCTACTGACGGAGGGGCAAAACAAGAAACAACTCTTTTAAAGTTAAGTTTAGCTAAAAATGTATAGATATAGATCGATATGTGATTTCCATATGTCCACAGTTTATAGTGACCAGGTGCTGTCAAAGGTACAAGAAACATTATAAAACACTAAGGCTTGGTTTCACAGACTAGGCTTAGATTAAGCCAGGATTAGACTTTAGTTCAATTAGGACATTTACACCGACCATGCATAAAATACCACCTACCTGTTGGTCCCCCTTTTGCTAACAAAACAGCCCGCCCCATAGAGGCTTGGACTCCACTAGACCCCTGAAGGTGTGCTGTGGTATCTGACACCAAGATGTTAGCAGCAGATCCTTAAAGTCCTGTAAAATGCGAGGTGGGGCCTCCGCCGGACTCGTTTGTTCAGCACATCCTACAGATGTTCGATTGGATTGAGATCTGGGGAATTTGGAGACCAAGTCTACACCTCAAACTCGTTGTTGTGCTCCTCAAACCATTCCTGAACCATTTTTAATTTGTGTCAGGGCACCTTATCCTGCTGAAAAAAGCCACAGCCTCCAGGCAATACCGTTTCTATGAAAGGGTGTGCATGCATCAATGTTTAGGTAAGTAAGTGGTAAGTAACATCCACATGGATGGCAGGACCCAAGGTATCCCAGCAGAACATTACCCAAACAATCACACTGCCGCTCACCTTATTTCCATAGTGCATCCCGGTGCCATGTGTTCCCTATGTAAGTAACGCACAGTCGCACACACACCTGGCCATCCACGTGATGTAAAAGAAAACGTGATTCATCAGACCAGGCTACCTTCTTCCATTGCTCCGTGGTCCAGTTCTGATGCTCACATAACCACTGTTGGCGCTTTCGGCGATGGACAGGAAATCAGCATGGGCACCCTGACTGGTCTGTGGCTATGCAGCCCCATACGCAAAATGATGCACTGAGTATTCTGACACCTTTATATCTGAACCAGCAGTTTGAGCTACAGTAGCTTGTCTTTTTGATCAGACCACATGGTTCAGCCTTCCCTCCCCGCATCAATGAGCCCAAGCCACCCATGACCCTGCTGCTGGTTCAGCACTGTTCCTTCCTTGGACCCCTTTTGATAGATACTGACCACAGCAGACTGGGAACACCCCATAAGAGAGATGCTCTGACCCAGTTGTCTAGACATCACAATTTGGCCCTTGTCAAACTTGCACAAATCCTTACGCTTGCCCATTTCTCCTGCTTCTAACACGTTCTCACAACTTTGAGGACAAAATGTTCACTTGCTGCCTAATATATCCCACCCACTAACAGGTGCCGTGATGAAGAGAACATTTGTGTTATTCACTTCACCTGATTTGCCTAGCTTTTATAAACATGCCTTAGAAAAAAAGGGAACTGACATATTTTGGTAACACTTTATTTTAAGGGTGCTTCCACACTTCCCTCATTTAGTTCGGTTGAATCGTACTGGAGTTTGTTTTCCTCTTTGGTGCGGTTAGTTTGGTCAGGTGTGAAAGCAGCAATCGCACTCATGTGCGCACCAAAAGCGGACCAAACAAGCGTACCGAGACCTCCTTGAAGAGGTGGTCTCGGTACACTTTCAAACGAACTCTGGAGCGGTTCTTTTGTGTTGAGAACGTTATGCGACCTCGAACAGAACCAACTACAAAAGTACTAATCATTTTTGGTTAGTCACTTTTTACCTGATAGGTTGTTGGCAATATTTTCGGAAGATGAGTATGTCAGAGTTAAGAATAATTAATGCATGGCTCCGCTTGAAGTGACGAGCGATGCACGATCGCCATTTGCAGTGCATTAGAATGTTGTTTTCAAGTCGCATCCGCAATTCATTATAGAAATGTATTGTTTGCATATTGTGGTAAATATACACAATGTAGTAGATTATGGCCAGGGACAAAACTAGCCCTCGCAGTCGTCTCTCCATAGTGTTATTATAGTTTTCTGGGTTTGCCTCTTCTGTTGGAATTTTCCCAAACATAAATTCTGACCAATCGAAAAGTAGTTTAGGAAATACGCCATGGCCAATGAGCGATGTGGATGTTGTCACGTGAATGCGTTTTGGTTCGTTTCAACTGGTTCAGACCGAAGCAATCAGTTTGATGTGAAAAGGAACCAAAAAAAGCTGAAAAACAATGCAACAATGTATAGTTGTTTGCCCTTGGTTTGGGCCAAATGAACCGAACTAGAGATTTGAAAGCACCGTAAGGTTCAGTTATCAACTATTAACTAGCTGCTTATTAGCATGCATATTACTAGAATATGGGCTGTTTATTAGCACTTATAAAGCATATATTAATGCCTTATTCTTCATGACCTTATTCTACATCCCTTAATCCTACCCATTACCTAAACTTAAATGCTACAAAAACTACCTTACTAACTAGTAATTTTTTGAGTTTATTGAGGCAAAAGTTGTTAATAGTGAATGTCATTCCCCATAGTAAAGTGTTACCGATATTTTTTGTGTAAGGAGTTAAATGTGTACCGTTACAGTATTTACTAATTGTCCCCTCCCATACCTGTCAAGTATCCTGTTTTGGCCGGGAAAGTCCTGTATTTTACCATACTTTCCCGCCTTCCCCCCCTAAATTAGTATTTTCCTGTAAATATCCCATACTTTAACCTGTGTTATTAAAAAATAATAATACCGGAGGAAAAAAACAAAAACATTTCCAATCTGAGCTCTGTAACTAGCCTCACGATAACTGCCATCTGCAGTAGCCTACTACAGTACTGTAGGTGGCCATTATCGCGAGGTTAGTGTGTGGGGTCAGATGACGAGTGACAACGCAGGGAAAAAACAAAACAAAACAGAGACAGATGATGGACATAAGGCGGAAGACACTCCTGCCAAAAAAACAAAAAACCCTCATGTAAATACTGTGATCAATGGGACAGCAAATTTAATTTTTCTGAAGAGGAGCAGGTGGGGGACAGTCACGCGTTTTGTAAGTTTTGTAACTGCGACTTTCGTAACCGAGCATCTCACATCCGCGACATTGGAAGATATTTTAAAATGACAGTAACCACTTATAATGACAATATAAAGAACTCAAGTAATTGCTCACTAAATATCCTCTACTATTGACTCATTAAGTTCAGTACCTTTAATAAGGATTAATCCATATAATTCATAACTTATGCAGTGCAAACTGATAACAATGTGTGTATATTTCCTACTTGTTAAGTTGTTATACAAGTAGGAAGAGCACAGGTACAAATTAAAAGTATTATTATTATGGGTCTATGTGAGGATTTATAGCCCCGCCCATACCCCCCCCCCCCCCCCCCCCGCCCCCACCAATCGATCCACTTTTGATGCCCAAAACTTGACAGATATGTTCCCTCCTTTGGAGCTTTAAAAACACGTATGATTTCAGGTGACTGGGAATATAAAGCACCGGCCTACTTAGTACCCTTAAAGTGCCTCTTTTTAGAGCTTGCCATCTTGCGATCAGTATGAACTATAGTGTCTTTGTATGAAAATGGAAAAATAAAACAGAAACTCTTTGGAAGAAATATACATGCAGGCATGACAGAATTTTTTATTGTGGATGAAGTCATTCAGTAGTAGCCGTATTCTCCACTCCACAAGTGACGGTAGAATTCACGACTATTGTAGTGGTGACACTTTTACAGCAAACGCAGTTAATTCTAGCCGGAATGTCTGGAGGTTCAGCATGAGTGCAAACATTCTGCTGGCAGTGAGATATTACAAAATTCTTTTGGGTCCAACAAACCCACCTCATTAATATTTCCAATTATTATTCCTTTTCTGTTCTCTTTCTACCAGCAAATCTGCCAACCAAAAGAAGGAAAATAATTAGCTACTCTTGATATTGCAGAGGTACAGACTGCGAGCGCCTGGGTCAGACCAGGCATCCTGCGTATTCTGACATTTTAAATTACCTGAACAATACCTGAAGCAATCTATGGACCTAATTAACTTCCCACTGAGACCAAATGTACACATCATTTAAAAAGATAGATTTGAGGGGACAAAGTATGATGCCTGGCCTACACTTGGGAAAAAGCATGTGGTTTGGACCTACAACCCCCCCAACCCTCCATGTGCCCCGCCTCCTTCTCACCATGCCCATATGCAAACGCAATGGGCAATATTCCGTTGGCCCTATTTATTGTATTAGAGTAGGGGGACTCTCCATCAAGTAATCAATGTGCTGTTCCAATGAGTTCATTTTAATGCACTCAATCATGCCTTTAATGTTTATGGCTTACGGGGGTAGCGAGCTTCAAGAATGCAGGAATGTTATATGGCTTCGGTTTCGGCCCATTTCATCAAATATTTATGCGCTCAAAAAACGGGCATCAAAATAGGGGTGGAGGAGAAATACATTTGCTATTTTTCACTCTCCCTCTTTGTCTTTCGTTCTCACCTCCTGTGTCTGGCTCCCTTGTTTACATTTGAACTCATTGTGTAATTCTGGCACTCGTCTCCACTTTTATTTATCTTTTAAAAAGGTTTAAAGTGATAGAGTGAGACGTTCTTCACAGCAGCACAGGCAGCTTGTCAGTGCCACCATCGTCATGTTATAAAAGGCCTTTGTCTTACCAGCAGGCCAGCAGCAAATGATGCAAAAATGCTGAAATTCAGCAATAATTCTCACCCTATGCTCATGTCAGTCTTACTATCAGCTCAGCTCCTGTTAGTGTCTTTTTGGCTGGTAAATATAAGTGGCTTGTTCCCTGTCTCTTCCTGTGCCTAATCACTCCCCTCGTTTTCACTAGAGCAGTTTAACTACGGCACCCCGAGTAATATTAATTTTGCAGCTTGTCTATTTTTGTGACATTCATGTTTTTAAGCGTGTGTGTATATTCTTAAAAGCGCCTTTAGCTTATATCCTCTTTTTTGTCAGCCTCAAATCATAATACAGCAGTCCTTTTTAGTTATAAATGTATTATTATGGTATGTAAGATTTTAATATTTTTGAAAGGAAAGCCTTATGGTCACAAAGGCTGCATTTATTTGATGAAAAATACAGTAGAAACAGCATTGCGACATCATGACAATTTTCTATTTTTAAAAAATAGGGTTGGTGATTTAATACGTTAATTTAGTGTGATTAATTATGGAAAAATAGCGCATTAAAATGATTAATGCTTTAAATGCCCAGATGAAGCCTGTTAGAATGCTGTTAAAATGCCACTAAAATTCAAGATGTGATGACAAAAATAGCCCTATATGGGTTTTTGTCCTATATGTATAAAATAAGTATTGACTGTTTTTGTGCCGTTTTGCCACTTAAAATAGACTAGTTCCAAACAAAGCCACAGCAGAACTGTTTTATGTCTCTGAGCAACACAGTTGTGTTTCATTACTGAATGAATCTGGCCTGGATGCAAGCCGAACTTAGTCCCGCCCACAACATTTGAAGTCGGGAAGTTTGGTCGGGACTTGATCCGTTGTGGAGCAACTATGCTCGAACCGGAGCTGTTCAGAGTGCTTGGGTTGAATTTGTTCTAATCTTAAACAGAGAACGTTGTATAAAAAATAATGATCGTGTTGGTAAATACTGTGTATCCTTCAATTCTTTTACAACACTGGCAAAGATCGTTTACACTCATCTTCTTCTTCTACTTCTTCCAGCGTGCGTGCAGTTAAGTTCTTTTGACAACAAAGCGTTTCTCGACATATGTCACTTTACTCAGTTGCTCTTATTGGTTGTAGGTCTATCCAATTGAGTGCAGATGTATTTTCTTTCCTAGTTCATTTGAAACACCCCATAATCACAGCCCAATGGAGCAGTATCAGACTCATATTCTGACTAGACTTGAGTATGACCATGTCAGGCTAGAATGAATTACATTTTTTGATGAATCAAATGAGCCATTGATTCAGTGACCCATTCATAAAGACGGTCACTTGCTTCGCCCTGAGTGAATCAGCTAGCCTAGAAATCTAGACGCACCCTAGAGGCAGCAAATCTAATCTGCCACGAGTGTAGTCTAGCAACTCTCAATACACGTCTGAGGAGCTGTCAAAAACAAACTGTGGTCGGGCCAATCACATCGTTTATAGAGTCGG
This sequence comes from Pseudorasbora parva, assembly GCF_024679245.1. Taxonomy (NCBI): domain Eukaryota; kingdom Metazoa; phylum Chordata; class Actinopteri; order Cypriniformes; family Gobionidae; genus Pseudorasbora; species Pseudorasbora parva. The sequence continues at coordinate 24,337,920 of NC_090175.1, forward strand.
TGGGCAGGGCTTAAAATAATGACAGCAGAGTTGTGTGCTACTTGTAAACAAAGAAGCTGGCGAATGGCGGTCTTTTGAATTGGCTTTGGCCGCGACTCTGGAAGACTTGGAGTTCAAGGGTTAATTCACCCAAAAATGAAAATTCTGTCCTTAATTACTTACCCTAATTTCGTTCGAAACCCATAAGACCGCTCATCTTCGGAACAGAATTGAAGATATTTTTGTCGAAATCCGATGGCTCAGACAGGCCTTCTTTGACACCAATGTCATTTCCTCTCTCAAGACCCATAAAAGGGGCTAAAGACGTCATTACAAAGCCCATCTCACTACAGTGGCTCTACAATCATTTTATGAAGTGATGAGAATAGTTTTTGAGCACAAAAAAACAAAATACGACAAATAGTGATGGGCCATGTCAAAACAAAGCTTCAACACGATCTCATGGTCATGCGTATAAATAGTACGAGTTTGCAATCTCGTGGAATGTATACGCCAAAATGAGTTTTGGCGTGCGTATGGTACGCGGTTTTTTGCGTGCATATGAGACGCACTTTATGGCGTATATATGACACGCTCTTGGGTAGGTTTAGGGTGGTGGGGTGGGGGGTTCGTATGTATAATACGCCATAAAGTGCGTCTCATATGCACGCGAAAAACCGCGTACCATACGCACGCCAAAACTCATTTTGGCGTATACATTCCACGAGATTGCAAACTCGTACTATTTATACGCATTTTCGTGAGATCCGGCTCAAAGTTTTGAACCGTTATGAATCAGCATATTGATTCATGATTCAGATCGCGTGTCAAACCGCCAAACTGCTGAAATCACGGGAGTTTCGCGATCCGAATCGTAAAGGATTCATAACAGTTCCAAGCTTTGTTTTAAAATTGGCCCAATACTATATAAGTATTTTTATAAATTTTTTGCGCACAAAAACTCTTCTCGTCGCTTCATACAATTATTGTAGAGCCACTGTAGTGAGATGGATTTGTCTTTAGAGCCTTTTATGGGTCTTGAGAGAGGAAATGACATTGGTTTCAATGAAGGCCTGTCTGAGCCATCGGAGTTCAACAAAAATATCTTCATTTGTGTTCCAAAGATAAACAGAGTTCTTTCAGGTATCGAACGACATGCAGGTAATTAATTAATGACAGAATTTTCATTGTTGGGTGAACTAACACTTTAAGCTTTTCTTTGGGAAAAGAACAAAGAACGGCACTGAAGTCATTCTTAAAAAGGGAAGATGTGTTCGGAGTTTTGTAGCCTGACAAGCCAGACCCACATCAAGATGTTTGGTCTGGAAACTCACCATTGCCGGCTCAATCAGAGGGGCGGGATAAATGGTTGTCTTTCAAACTCCCTCTGCTCGTGATAGGATAGCGCTACACCAACCAGAGCAACAAAGGTGAAACAGAGCTTGTTGATAGATTAAACATTCACCGTATCCGGTCGGCTAAAATCTGAACACATCTTCCCTTTTTAAGAATGACTTCAGTGCCGTTCTTTGTTCTTTTCTCAGAGAAAAGCTTAACTCCAAGTCTTCCAGAATCGCAGTCAAAGCTGATTCAAAAGACCGCTGCTGTTCGCCAGTTTCTGTGTTTACTAGAAGCACGCAAACGCAACTCGGTCGGCGTCATTATGGCCCCGCCCGCCGACTCTAGTCTATACATGATGTGATTGGCCCATCCAGAGTGAGAGGAATACAGCTCAGAAAGGTATTGAGAGTTCCTAGACGACACTTGGAGGCAGATTAAATTTGCTGCTGCTAGGGTGCGTCTAGATTTCTAGGCTAGGAGTTTTGTTGACCGGATATGGCAAAAGTTTAATCTATCATCTAGCTCCGCTTCACGTTGCTCTGGTTGGTTGTAGCGCTATCATATTAGTGCAGAGGGAGTTTGAAAGACAACCATTTTTTTTCATTTAATACAATAATGACTTTACATTATTTTTAGGGGGGTAAATCCAAACTTGTGTGTGATTAATTTTCATTTGATCTGATTAATTAAACAAGCACATCATGTAATCAGTAAAGTATTTTAATTGCTTTAGGAATACATTACATAAAATACATTAAAATAGAAAACTGAATTTTGAGCAGCCATTATTCAACCCAAGCGCTCTTTGGTGACGTGGATGATTGCATCACGTTATCTGTCCATCATCATATAAAGCCCATTGATTGGTCCGAACAGCTCCTGTTCGAGCATATAGTTGCTCCACAACGGATCAAGTCCAGACCAAACTTCCCGACCTCAAATGGGTGTGGGCAGGGCTAAGTTCAACTGGCATCCAGGCAAGAACAGCATTTATTTATATATATATATATATATATATATATATATATATATATATATATATATATATATATATATATATATATATATATATATATATATATATATATATATATATATATATATATATATATATACGTATATATATATATATATATATATATATATATATATATATATATATATATATATATATATATATATATATATATATATATATATATATATATATATATACGGTATATATATATATATATATACGGCTTATGTATATAAGTCTTTTATTGCTGAAGTTTTATTTCAGCCTGTCCTCCTCCGAAACACGACCATATAGGTCGTATGTGCATGCAGCGTATTACGACCTATAGTCACGTTTAAAAATGAAGCGCCCTCTAGCTGTCTGATTAATAATGACAGTCTCGTTTGTCGGGTGTGTCGTCATCAAATGAACTTTGACCGTCGTTGTCAACATAAAAATGAGATGAGAGGAAGGAGTCACCCTGAACTTTGTAATCCAGGTGGGTTTATTTTTGTTCTTTTTAAATTATCATTCTGATTGTCTGCAATTCATGTGTAAGTGCAGTATGATGTTTACAAATCAGTTGCAAATGCCACCGAACGAACGCGATTTTACCATAGTAACGTTGTTGCTCAATCCTGTTAGTAAAAGCCAGGTGACCACAAAGCTTACCATGTTTTTACCACAGCAACTGTGGTTTCACTGTCTACTATTTGAAAAGCATAACACAACACTTACTATTGTTTTACCTCAGTATCCATAGTTTTACTGTAGTATTTGTAGTTAAAACATGGTACCATACCATGATTTTAACACAGTAACTGTTTTTACTGTGTACTATTTGTATTTAAGCACTATGACTACAACACTTACCATGGTTTCACTACAGTAATGTAGTTGTACTGTGGTACGTGTAGCTAAAGCACAGTATCTTACCATGGTTTTACCTCAGTAATCATAGTTTTGCTGTGTTGTTTGTAGTTAAACAGTAACCAAAACATATACCATCGGTTTTACCACAATAACCAGAGTTTTACTGTGGTATTTGTCATTAAAGCACTGTAATCACGACACTTACCATGCTTTTAAAGCAGTAACCATAGTTTTTTTTCTGTGGTAGCTGTAGTAAAAAAGCATAGTAACACAAAATTTTCAATATTTATGTTATTGTATTGTTATTGTTAATATTTTTCTGTCTTCCAGTTTCTTCAGATCACCTGCTCCTCCATCTCCATCTCCCACAACAACCTTAAATACAACAGTTATTTTAAGAAGCCATTTCTTGCAAAAGCTCACTAACTGTCTGTCTGTCAGCTTTTTTTCTGAACAGTATTTTGTAAATCATCTACACATATATTGGCATATTTTTGTTATTTTCATATTTTCTACACATTCTTGGCAAAACTCAAAATCTAATTTTGACCAGTTATGTCAGAAAGCTGCTAGTATTAACAGGGAACTTGAACTCAAAGCTCCCAATGCTGATCTTGAAGAAGCTGCAATGGAGGCTGAACAAGTCCTTTAAAGGTTCAGCCCTTCACAGGTAAAGGTGAACACATTTAGCTTTAACAGATTTGTTTTTAAGGAATGTATCTTTATTATGTTATGTGTTATTAACTTTCCTTAAAGTCCTTCCTCTTATATATATTGGTCACAGATCATTTTTAAAACTGCCTCAACATGTATATATTTCTCTTTGTTTCAGCTGAAAAGAAAGTGATGCCAAGGGCTTGTTCGTGGAGTGGGATGAATTTGGCGGTTTATGGAGAAGACGAAAATAAAAGAAGAAAAAGCTGCAACGGTAAATATTTCTAGTGGTATGTCTGTTTTTGTCGTAACCCTTGATTGAACATCACTGCATTCACATTTCGCACAGCATTGGAGGTTTCTTAGGCCCTGTCCACACGAAGCCAGCACTTTCCTAATCCGATCTTTTTTTCCCCTCGTTTCAAGAAATATCTTCGTCCACACGAGATAAAGAAAACGGAC